>NC_092804.1:133269379-133946531 GCF_040954645.1 Diabrotica undecimpunctata | reverse complement strand
TTACTTTTATATTGTGTTTTATATTGTATTGTTTAAGTGTTTTTTTTTTCGATAATTTAATGAGTTCCCGCGAGTATATTGTTCAGCTTTTTCCAGCTGTGCTAATCTCTTTTCCATATCGGCGATTATTTGACTCAACCGTTGATTATCCATGTTAAGTCTCTTAACATTTTCTTCTGACTGACACCATGCATTATAAAGCGACTGCTCCTTTTGTGAACGTTGTGTATTATCTGCGAACATAGCTACTATTTTGTTGAAATTCGCGAAATAGCGAAAAAAAGTGTGTCCGTTTCGGTATGAATAGAAAACATTATAAATATTTAAATATTTAGCTCACCTAAGCCTACTTGAATTTATCGTGATAGCTTACAGCCGTGGTCATTGATCTAACTCCCGACTAATGATATCTTAATTACTACTTAATAACCACTGATTAGATAGCGGAGCTCTGAGTACGTCTATACACTTGGACACAAATTTTAATAAACAAATTTTATACCATTTGACAAAAAAAGATTTTACCTCATTGTAAGTTTTTTTAAACCATGATATAGAGTCGACGAATAAGAATTTCCCTGTTAAATTTTAAACTTGATGACTCGAATATATCCATTTATCCTAATAACACAACAATACAAGTTAAGCCATTTTTCTTCATTTTAGGTTGTGAATCTCACAAACGCCGCGAGACAATTTTTAAGAGTAATACTATCCTAACAGTTAATTACTATAAAGTGTTTTTTCATCTTGTCCTTTAATTTTTAAAAACAATACTTTATGCAATAATTAAAATCATTTATGGATTGTTTTAAAAACTTTTTAAAACAGTGCCCCATGAATTTTAAACCAAACCTGTTTTAACTATTGTTTTGAGTTTTAACTTTAACCTTTAACTACGAACATCCTTTTATTTATCACAACTACATATGTGGTATAGTGTGTACACCAATAGCAAATATTCAAAAAAGCCACAACCAAGTATTTTTATACTAATGTTGTACAAATATAATTTACATATTAAAAAAAGTTTTACTCGTATCTAAAAAATTGCATAGAAGGATATAACATACTAAAGCCTAGAAATAAATATTCTTATTAACAAAAGCACAAGCAATTAATTTTTCATAAAAATATTAATCGTTGGTGACATCTTATCGTAACATTCAAAATTATAAGTGCTAAATTAAAAGGAACTATGGTGTGTTTTTTAACCAGAAGGAGTAATTTAAATTTACTCAAAGTTAAACTTTAATAAACATATCCAATTTACTTTAGAGATTGAAAATGATTGTTCGATATCATTTCTGGACACCAAATTAATAAGAACTGAACAAATCAAAATATTGATAGATTGGTATCAAAAGCCAACACACTCTGGAAGACATTTAAACTTTTTTTCAAATCATCCTCCTCATCAAAAGTTTAATACAGTGACTTTAATGAAGAATAGGGTAAGGCATTTTAGTGATGATAAATTCATAAACATCTTTGAAAATAATGGATACCCAAAACATATCTTTAAAAAATTGATATTTAACTCAGACAGTTTTGACGGTCCCACTGATAATGGAGCAGTACAAACAATCCAATATAAAAAACTACCATTACTAAAACAGTTAATACTTTTTGTGACTAGTTTATTTAAACAATTTACCAACATTAAAATTGTCCAATATAATTTATTAGAAGACCGACAACTATTTTCTAAAGTAAAAGACAAGACACCAACTGTAAATAAAACTAATGTTATCTACAAACTGCCTTGTTTGGATTGCCAGAGCTGTTATGTTGGCCAAACTTCTCAATGACTAAAACAAAGGGTCACACAGCACAAAAGTAACTGCACAAAAAAGAAGGATACATGTGCGGCAGTTGATCATTACTTAAAAACTGGGGTCAAATGTCAGGGTTCTACAGCAATAGAATAATTACAAAAAAAGATTGTTTTTAGAAATGTGTCATATTAATAGAGAAGGATATGCAGTAAATTACAAGGCAGACACGGGACAGTTGAGCAATATCTACTGTAATATTCTTAGTATGTTAAAATAATTTTTCTGTTTACAATTATATTTTAAATCACACTGTATATTTTTAATGTGTAGTTTTATTCCGTTTTAATTGTTTCTTGGTTCTTTTTGTTTGCTTTTTATATTTAATTACTAGTGACCTAGGTGCTTTTAACCAATCATGTTAGTACTGTTTTGAACATATTATGTACAAGAACATCTTGAGATATTTTAAACTCTAAATCTGTAAGTAATTCATTGTTTATTCTCACTTAATATTTATACAAATTATAACCATATTTTAGTTGTCTTCTGATGAAGCTGACAAAAAATCAGCGAAATATAGAGAAAATTAAAAGAAAAATTTTTTTTTTTCAAATAACAGACCGCATACCCGATACACCACTACAATAAATTGTTATTGTTATATGTATATATATATATATATATTGTTATGATGTGTTTTTTGTTTGAATGATGAGCAATGAGTATTTTTAATAATATAATATATAGGGTTTTTATCGCGGTTCTCAAAGAATTAGCTTGTAAGTACTTTTTTAAATTATCTTTATTATAACTATTATGAAACACACATATATATCTAACCTAGTCAATGTAAATTTAAAATAAACTATCTTTAAATTGATATTCTTATAAAACTAATTAAATTCTATAGACAATCTAAAATTTAAACAAAACTATCTTCAAAATTGAAATTGTTATGACACTAACTAAATTATATTAACAAAATTTTGTACCTTTCTTTCACTGAATGCCTAAATGAACTGTCTTCCACTATATATATTCTAATCACCACTGAAAGTCTTCGTACTTCGGTTATCCTTGTTTTTTGTGAAATTACTTTTTTCAATTATCAGCTTCTACCAATTTAAGATATAGTTTTCTTCACCAGCATTTATACACCACCAACCAAACCAGCAAACAGCATTTATATTTATTCTTCTTTTCAATATACCAATATCCAATTATTATAAGTTGATTTATACTAATCTCCAACCATAATATAATTTAATTTCTTCCAATATACCTTTTTTTATCTTCAATAATTATTTGTGTATAATTATAAATGTGCATTAAATTATATGCATAATTTTTAATCTTCATTTAACTCACTATATTAAACTATTGGACTATTTTGTACTTGATTCACTGACTCTAACTAACTTTCATAATAAACTGGCCTGACTTCTGACTAAAACTTAAAAACTGCCAAAAACTGCCATCTTGAATCCAAATCACGGGTATTTATATGTTTTTGAATTTCTAGAACCATCTCGTAAGATATCATGTTCCAATTTGTTCTATTTAATACTTGTCTGAATTTTCTGGAACAAACCATTTCGCAAACATGGCCATCTCCGGAGATCCAGAGAATTCCATTCTTTTCTATTAATAATTTTGTTTACATTTAGGCTTTTCAGATCAGAATATATAATTAAATTAGTAACTTAACATTCTAATTTAATAAAATACACATTTCAAACAATATATTATTATAACATACTTTATATTTGTAAATATTCTTAAACGTCACTTCAGAGTATAAATATCTGTCAAATTTCGAGAGTATTTTTGGTTGCCTAGGCACATGGCTCACTTAAATCTATCTACCACATTATAATTACTAAAATACAACTTTTTACACTTAATTATATGCTAATTTATTAAAAATGCCCTCACATAAATATATTTTTATTAAATTCTCTAGTATATAACTTATTTAAAACAACCAAATATCTAATATTATGTAGTATATAACTTATAAATTATTTTCTATAGACCCTAATTGTCACAATACCCCAAAATAATATTTAAAATAAATAATTTACTTATTATTTTTTTAAATATTAATTTTCTCATACCTTATTAAATTTAATAAATTAATAATTCAATTTTTTTTTTATTTAAAATGTGTTAAATACATCCCTGTTCGCTGTCTATGTCAAAACAGAGAACAACGTAGCACAGTTCGGCTATTCTATGGTCAAACTGTCATGTCAAATAGAGAATGGATTTTATCAGAGAATAAAATATAACCTTAATTAAAAATGTAATCTATATTGTGTTCTGTTTATTTATAGACAAAATCTAGGAATTATTTCCATTCCACAGGCTTTCTTTCATATGAATTGGTAAGTTTTACACTTTTTATAAAGACATTTACACAATCAATTCTGTATCTAACCCCAAATTATGATTTTTAGGGTACAAATTAATTTCCATATATACAAAATTCAACAAGTATGATGTCAAATTGATTCAAAATAATGACATCTACCATCTACCATTTAACAAATCAAGTCTATTGAATAAAATGGATATATCAGTAAGTTATTAGTGTTATTATATTTGTGTTAAAGGTATAGAAAACATTATTCCATCTCTTCATGACACTTAAAGATGTCATTGATATGAAACAGGCCTCTTAGTCTGTTCTCTGCATCTATTAACACATAACTATTTAGTCCATTCTGATTTTCAATTGTATATGGACCTTCAAACATTGGTTGTAATTTCTTACAACGGTTTTCTTTAACATTACTTTTTCTAAGTGAACGAATTAACACTAGGTCTCCTTTTTGAAATGTGATTGGTTTTTTTATATTTCGATTTTGTCTTCTGATATATTTTTCAGCTTTCCTCCTAATTCGGTTATTCACTTTCTGCATTACTTGTTCTAACATATCCTGATTATATTCACTAATCCACTTTCTGTTTCCTATATGGCCAAACATTAAATATTCTGGTACTTCCTCTGTGTTCAAATTATGTGTATTATTTAAAAAATACTCTACTTGTGGTATATGTTGCTGCCAAGTTTCATGTTGGTTTTGGCACAGTATCCTTAAATATTTTATAACTTCTTTAATATATCTTTCTGCAGGATTTGCCTGAGGATGTCTGATACTTGTAAAATGAATGTTGATTCCCTTTTTCTCACAAAATGCCCGAAATTTTTGGTTGTTAAAATATGTAGCATTATCTATTATGCAATTTCTAAATGGTCCTATTTCTTCGAAAAATTGATTAATATATAATTTTAATGTTTTAACATTTGTTCTAGAGCAGGGATATAGTTTAATAAATTTTGTATATAAATCAACTATCACTAGTATATGCTTTTTTCCTGTTGGACTGAGAACTAAATTTGAAATAAAATCCATGGAAACTGTATTTAGTTTTTCATATACAACATTAGATTTATATGTGTTCTGGTTTTTGAAATTCTTTTCTTTGTTTAGTTGACATATTGGGCATTGGGTAGTAATTTCCTTTGCTATACTTATGTCATTCTTTGCAAAATAATTGTCCCTAAATAGCATCCATAGCTTTCTTGAACCAATATGCATATAATTGTTATGTAAATTTTTCAATATTTTCTTTGCTAAAGTTCTAGTTATTACATATACTTCTATGCCATTTATTATTTTATAATATACCCCATCTTTCCTAAGGACTTTTTGTTTTTCACTCAAATTGATCTGATCTCTTATAATTTCTTCTTTAGAATATAATCCAGTACTGTCTACTAATTGATTTAATCCAATTTTTATTGTTCGCTGCCCTTTTTGTGGTGTATTTTCTAACCTTGATAAAGCATCTGCCACTATATTGGATTTTCCAGAAATGTATTTGATTTCAAAGCAGTATTCACTAAGTATTAGACTCCACCGATATATTCTACTGTTTCCATATTTGTTATTTAATATAGACGTTAAAGCTTGGTGATCTGTTTCTATTGTAAATTCATTACCCAACAAATAAAATCTTAATTTTGTGACACAGTGTATTATACTTGCTAGTTCTAATTCTGAAACTGAGTAACCCTTTTCATGTGGCTTTGTAATTCTTGAAATGAATTGTATTGGGTATTCGACCCCATCATGTGTTTGTAATAATACCCCTGATAATCTCTCTATTGATGCATCTGTTCTTAATATGAATGGCTGTGTGTAGTCAGGATAGTATATTTTCAAATTTGACAGAAAAATGTTTTTAATTTCTTGGAATGCTAGTTCTCTTCTCTGATCCCATCTCCATTTTACACCTTTTCTCAGTAGTTCAAGTAATGGAATTTCTTTTATACTTAGATCTGGTATCATCCTTTTATAATAATTAATTATTCCAATGAATCCTCTTAAAGTTCTCAAATTGTGTGGTGTTTTATATTCCTGAATGACTTGTGTCCGTTCTGGATCCATTTCGATTCCCTTAGTGTTAAGTTTATAACCTAGATATATTACTTCTTTTTGAAAAAATGTACATTTTTCTTGATTTATTTTTAGTCCAACTTTGTCTAATCTATTTATTATAATTTTTAGGTGTTTCTCATGATCTTCAGCCGTTTTAGAAAAAATTAAGATATCATCAATGTAGTGAATTACAAAATGTTCATATTGATCCAAAATATCATGAAGACATCTACATAGAGCACTGCAAGATGATTGAAGTCCAAATGGTACTACTTTGAATTGATATACTACTCCATCTATCTGAAATCCTGTATACTGTCTACTTTTTCTTTCTAGAGGTATTAACCAGAAACTATGCTGTAAATCGATTTTAGTGAAAAATGACATTCCTGTAATTCTTCCTAATATTCCATCTATACTCATTGGTGCTTCAAATTGCTTTTCAGTAATCTTGTTAATATTCCTTGCATCCAAACATAACCTGATTTCACCTGATCTTTTTCGTACTACTACTATGGGGTTAATAAAACGTGTGTCTGCCTTCTCAATGATCCCATCTTCTAACATATTATTAATTGTTTTGTTTACTTCTTCTCTGTATTTATATGGTATTGGGTATGATTTTGTTTTAAAATCTTTTTCCTCCTTAACTCTTATACTATGGATATAATTCTGTGCAATTCTATTTTCTTTATTGACAAGTCCCTTGTGTTGCTGCAATATGGAAATGACTATTGATTTATATTCTTCAGGGCAATTTAAAACTTTCATCATATCTTCTTCTTTACAAATAACATTATTCTTCATTATGTACTCATTATTCCTTGCTTCCAATTTTACGCACTCCGCCTCGTAGGCATCCATCTGCTTAAAATTTCCATTCCTTAAATATTCACTACAATAATTATTCTTTACATTCTTTTGGGACATATCCCTATCATCAAAATACATTTCTTCTTCATAAACATCACTATTTTCTTTTAATAATATCCTATCAACTCTTATTCCTTCTTCTACCTCATCTTTCTGCATAAATTTAATTATTTGCCCTTCCAAAGTTACCATTTTTTCTTCAAAATCTATCTTTACTTTCTTCTTTTCCAATTCATCATTTCCCATTAATATATCAACACATAAATCCTTGACAATAAATCCTTGCATATTAATTTCTTTATTAAGAATATTAATTTTAAAATTGGCTAGTTTATCAATTTCACCCAACTTCTTATTATTTGCACCAATAATTTTAATTTTTGGAATCTTTATTATATCTGATAGTTTTAATGTATTAAAAATAAAATTCTCCGAGACTAATGTACTTTCTGAACCAGTATCTATCATAATTTTAATCATTTTATTTTTGGCCAAAGCATTTATATAAATTAAATTAATGGATTCAATAATTTTATCTTCATCTAAAGAAATAAATTCAGAAGGTTTTTCATAATAGCAATGGCCTAACTTGTAATTCAGAAAGTTTACTGCACAAAATTTTGATTATTAGAATTGTCAGATTGTATCTGACCACTTGGATCTGATGTACTATGTCTTTCCCTACTATGACTTCTACTCACATTTTCCTGCCTTGTAGTACTTCGTTCCCTGTCTTCGCAGCTTCTATTCCTTCGAACACAATTTACCTGTCTGTTATAGTTAGGTCGCTCTGTATTTCTTCTATTGTTAAAATCTTGTCTATTATTATTAGTACTGTTATTAAAATGTTGTCTAGTATAACTAGTATTGTTATTACAATTTTGTCTATTATAACTAGTATTATTATTAAAGTTCTGTCTATTTGGATTACTGTTAGTATTATTAAAATTTTGTAAATTATCACCATACCTAGTGTTATTGTTATATGATTGTCTATATTGTTGATTATCATTTTTATTATATTGAAAAGTATTGTTGTTTTTTCTGTTGTTATTATTACTTGTCATATTGCCTCTTTGTATTCTTTGAATAAAATTAATAAAACTATCTATTGTTTGAATATTTTGTACAGTTACGGTTTGCACAACATCAGCATCAAAATGTCTAGATACATTTAAGACTGTTTCATCCTCTCTAAGTGGTGGTTCTAAATATTTTGCAACTGTTATCAATTTCAATGCATAATCTACCATATTTGATTTTAAATTTTGATTATACTTTCCAAAATATAAAATTTCTCTAAACTTGGCTTGCTCTAATTCACCCCAATAATAATTTAAAAATTTATTTTCAAATGTTTGAAAATTATCTAAATCATTCTCAATACTAGCAAACCAAGTTACTGCATTGTCATTTAATGTCATTCTAATATAATCTTTAATATCATTAATATTATTCACAACTCTTAATTTATGTTTTAAACTATTTATATATACTCTAGGATGCAAATTTTTTATATTACCAGAGAATTTAATCCCAGTCTCATTTGTTAAATTTAAGTAAGGTCTCCCTATGTCTCTCATTTGTGAAATATCATCTATTCTCTGTTCCACATTTCTTATTTGATTACAATTTATTTGGATATTTTGTTGTATATCGTCTAATTTTTCTTCTGTGTTTCTCCTGTCTTCGTTAATTTTTACTTCTAAGTTACATTTTTGTAACTCTATTTTCTGTTCTATATCTATCTTATTATCTTGAATAATCCTCTTTACTTCTGTCCTCTCAATGTCTATCCTTTTCTTGTAGTCATTCCGTATACTTTTTATTTCATTTGCTACTTTTTTCTCTGCAGCTTCAAGTTTTTTATCCATTTGTTTTACAATTTTATTATTATTATCTTCTATTTTCTTTTCTAATTTTCTATAATTCTCTTCCAATTTCTGTTCCATTTTTTTCATGTCTTCTTTGACTTCTTTTGAATTCTCTTCCAATTTTTTTATGTCTTCTTTGATTTCTTTTGAATTCTCTTCCATTTTCTGTTCCATTTTTTTCATGTCTTCTTTGACTTCTTGTGAATTCTGTTCCATTTTGTGTTCTATTTTTTTCGTATTCTCTTCCATTGTCTTGTTCATCTGCATCAATAATGACATCAAAGCTGCCATATTGACATTTTCCTCTCTTTCTGGATTCATTTCTGCAGTATCTTGTGGAGCTTGAACTAAACTCTCCTCTTGTATAGGTTGTGTTTCTACTTCCACATCTTCTTCATTCTTTTTGCTTCTTGTACCTTTCTTTCCTTGAGACATTTTGAGACTTTACTTGTTCAAATATAATTAAAATAAAATCTATAATTTTTTCTTTCTACTGATAATTAATTTAATTATATGAGAGCACTTATCTTCCCAAACTAATTCTTTTAAATAGAGAGCCACCGCGTTGGGTGCCAAATTGTTATGATGTGTTTTTTGTTTGAATGATGAGCAATGAGTATTTTTAATAATATAATATATAGGGTTTTTATCGCGGTTCTCAAAGAATTAGCTTGTAAGTACTTTTTTAAATTATCTTTATTATAACTATTATGAAACACACATATATATCTAACCTAGTCAATGTAAATTTAAAATAAACTATCTTTAAATTGATATTCTTATAAAACTAATTAAATTCTATAGACAATCTAAAATTTAAACAAAACTATCTTCAAAATTGAAATTGTTATGACACTAACTAAATTATATTAACAAAATTTTGTACCTTTCTTTCACTGAATGCCTAAATGAACTGTCTTCCACTATATATATTCTAATCACCACTGAAAGTCTTCGTACTTCGGTTATCCTTGTTTTTTGTGAAATTACTTTTTTCAATTATCAGCTTCTACCAATTTAAGATATAGTTTTCTTCACCAGCATTTATACACCACCAACCAAACCAGCAAACAGCATTTATATTTATTCTTCTTTTCAATATACCAATATCCAATTATTATAAGTTGATTTATACTAATCTCCAACCATAATATAATTTAATTTCTTCCAATATACCTTTTTTTATCTTCAATAATTATTTGTGTATAATTATAAATGTGCATTAAATTATATGCATAATTTTTAATCTTCATTTAACTCACTATATTAAACTATTGGACTATTTTGTACTTGATTCACTGACTCTAACTAACTTTCATAATAAACTGGCCTGACTTCTGACTAAAACTTAAAAACTGCCAAAAACTGCCATCTTGAATCCAAATCACGGGTATTTATATGTTTTTGAATTTCTAGAACCATCTCGTAAGATATCATGTTCCAATTTGTTCTATTTAATACTTGTCTGAATTTTCTGGAACAAACCATTTCGCAAACATGGCCATCTCCGGAGATCCAGAGAATTCCATTCTTTTCTATTAATAATTTTGTTTACATTTAGGCTTTTCAGATCAGAATATATAATTAAATTAGTAACTTAACATTCTAATTTAATAAAATACACATTTCAAACAATATATTATTATAACATACTTTATATTTGTAAATATTCTTAAACGTCACTTCAGAGTATAAATATCTGTCAAATTTCGAGAGTATTTTTGGTTGCCTAGGCACATGGCTCACTTAAATCTATCTACCACATTATAATTACTAAAATACAACTTTTTACACTTAATTATATGCTAATTTATTAAAAATGCCCTCACATAAATATATTTTTATTAAATTCTCTAGTATATAACTTATTTAAAACAACCAAATATCTAATATTATGTAGTATATAACTTATAAATTATTTTCTATAGACCCTAATTGTCACAATATATATATATATATATATATATACATATATATTTATATATATACACTCAGTGACATTAGAAGTGTTACATCCATAAGGAATAATTTCTTGAACTTTTGGCAACATATTGACTATATTTAAAACATGCTATGATAACAATACGAATGTTTTATCTTTTCTACTTTTGGTAAAAATAAAGTTTATCTTTAAATTTTTTTGTCAAGACACGGATTTGTAAGAACCGGTTCGTATAGAAATTTTTAGTTATTATTCCTCAGTCTAAGAAAATGCCTCGAGTTCGAAGACACCAAAATTTACCACCATGTTAGCGATTTTGACAGGGCTAGAATTATTGCGTATAGAGATATACACTCCTTGATAGACCTATTGGTCAAAGAAAAAGAGGAAGACCCAGAACAAGATTCCTAGATAACATCGATGAAGACATGAGAAATATGGAAATACGTGCTTGGCGGAGGAAGGCGATGGATAGGGACGACTGGAGAAAAATTCTTGGGGAGGCTAGGACCCACACAGGGTTGTAAAGCCAAAATGATGATGATGATATACACATATGTCCAAAAGTTTGGAATATTGGAATATTTCATATTTTTATTGATTTTTATATATCAAATCTTCTGAATAGTTAAACATCATTTTGTTTCAATTCTCAATAATACTAAATAAATCTCAAAACCAGATAAACGATATGCAAAAAAATTATTTATTCTCTTGGAGTGAAAAACTTACAATGTACAACTTACATTTAAAAATAAATTAGTATAGAAAAAATAATTTTTAATAAAACTTATAATTAGTATTTCCTCCATTGGCCTTTGTGCATGCTTGTAGGTGGTTTGGCATGCTGCCGATTAACTGGTCGAGCTGTCCTTGCGGAATTCTTTCCCATTCTTCACGAGCATCATCTTTTATTTCTCGAAGTGTAATAAGGGGATTGTTTTGCTTCTTGATGCATGTTTTGAGAATGTCCCAAGCATGTTCATGTCAGGAGAATTCGAAGGCCACTGTAATGTAGATATTCCTTCTTCTTCCAGAGAATTTTGTACTGCTGCTGTTCAATGAGGAGGTGCGTTGTCATGCATAAACACAAATTCATTACCTACCGACCCTCAAAATAGACGTAGGACAGGATTTAAAACTTCCTCGATGTACACAGCACCAGTCACCAGTGAACCAGTAGTGGCGTCTGTGTACCACTCATAATACCACCCCAAACCATAATACTGCCACCTTCAAATGGGAGACGCGGTTGGGCTGTTTCTAGTCGGGCTTGTCGTCCTGGGGCCCTACAAACCAGTGTTCTTCGCTAATCAGATACCAAGCCAATTTTTGACTCATCAGAGAACATCAGGTTATTCCAGTTAGGACCATGATGCACCGTTTCTCTAGCCCATTGCAACCTTACTATTTTGTGTTGGTAGGTTAGTTTAGGAACACGTAGGGGTCTTCTACGATACAAATTTACCGCATTTAGTCTGCGTGTTATGATTTGCCGTAAAATATTCACGGCATATTTACGGCTTGAAGCCTAGAAATTTTTCTGGATATACCACTTGTAGATTCCAGACGATTTCTACGAGCTATCAATGTTATTGATCCAGTCGACTTCTGGGACGATCCTTGACGTCATTTGTATCTTGGAATTTTTTTTAAATTTTCGATTCAGCACTCTGAGTAACATCAACAATATTTGTGATATAACTTTGACTAAAGCCCTGTTGTAACAAATCAATTACTTTAGATCTGTCAAAATGAGATATCACGTTTCTAGGCATTTTTAAAGGCTTAATCCAAATTTAACCAAAGACTGAAATAATGTGTAAATACGCTAATCAGTTGAATGTGACCAAAATCATACAAAAACGATTCAAATTTTTTATTATTTTCATTTAAAAACGCTCTAGAATGAATATCAACAACAGTTTTAAAAGTTTAGACGTAGGTATATTATTTGTACGTATTCCAAACTTTTAGACATGTGTGTATGTTTGTTATATCGCAAAGTTGACCGTCGTGTTAATTGTACGGCAATGACGGTTATGCGTGTCTGCTGTGTGTGGACAAACAAAGGTAACGGAACACGAAGAAGACCAACTGATCAACCGAGGCGTACCACAGAGCGTCAAGATAGGCGCTTTAGATTACTGGTTCTGCGATACCGTTTTGCTACTACGCGACAAATTGCTGACCAATGGTTTGGAGTAATAGGTAGACCAGTGAGTATGCGTACATTATATGTACGTCGCATTCGAGCATTTGGACTGGTTTCATTCCGACCACGACTAGTGCTTCCTTTGACTGTGGACCACTGTCATCAACGTTTGAATTGGTGCAGAGAACGGCAGCATTAAGTGGCAGAATGGCGTAATATAGCATTCAGGAACCGTGTCGGGACTGGAACCGGAACTGTATGATGGTATCGGCAACTGGACCCTCTTTTACAACTTCCAGTTGTATAAAAATGACAAGGGACGGTTTTCTCTCCGCACCAGTAACTATGCGGATTGCAACAGACTAACACCTGGACTTCGGTGTCTTTGAAGATCTCCTCCACCATATTTCGGATAACCCTCCAATCTAATTGGCGGCACTCCAACTTTGGCATAGCTAACTTTTGCACGTCGGACTCTAGTACGTGCTCTCTCAATTGAAGTAAGGCTTCCCATACATCTCGGTAGGTAGGTTGGTCACAGGCAGTGTCTTTTGTTACCAGGTAGAAAAGGTAACGTGATGTATCTTGGAGTTTTAGAGTTTTACCGGGAGCTGGCACTTGGCATTGAAGTTCTGCAACTCGACCAAACTTCCTTCGAAAAACGGATGCCAACCCTGGTGCGTCTTTGATACTGGCCGGGATGGTAAGGGCCAGCGAGTAGTCATCGGGGAGCGCGAGTAGATCTTGCTTTTCTTCAGTGGTAACACCATGTCTTGCTTTACCGGTACCTCCATAGGCACCCATGAATTCCTCAAACGTGAGGTCAGACACGTCTTGGACTTGCTTTACTTCCACTTCTTCATCTACGTCGTGGTCACCTTCGAAAGACGCCAGCCGGTTATGGTGTACTATCATCGGCTTTCCCCTCGGAATCTTGCTTATTCGGTAGATGACATCGTTGATCTTCTCCATAATGAGGTATGGACCTTCCCAAAACTACTGCAATTTGGGAGAACAACCTTTTCGCTTCTTGGGATTATACAGCCATACTTTATCGTTCTTCTTAAAGCAACCCTTTTCGGCTTGTGTATCGTACCGTTTCTTCATTCGGTCGCTAGCGATCTGAAGGTGGGAACGGACCAACTCATGTACATCATCCATTCTTCTTCGTAATTCGATCACATAATCTTCACCTGCTACATCTTCTCCAGGTCGACATCCAAACTCGAGATCATAAGGTAGTCGCATTTCGCGTCCGAATAGGACTTTGGCTGGTGTCTGGCCTGTTGATTCGTTAACAGCAGATCTGTAGGCCATTGTGAAGAACGGAAGGTATTGGTCCCAGTCTCGCTGATGATCGGACACCATCTTTGTCAAATACTTGCCAACTGTCCTATTCATTCGTTCTACCATACCATCCGATTGCGGATGATACGCGGTAGTTCTTGTTTTCTTCATGCCTAGTCTATCACATATTCCTTGGAATAGATCGCTTTCGAAGTTCCTGCCTTGGTCACTATGTATCTCTAAAGGCACTCCAAATCGGCTGATATATTCTTGGATCAACTTATCTGCAACGGTGGCGGCCTTCTGGACGGGAAGTGCGTAAATCTCGACCCACTTAGTAAAGTATTCCATTACTACCAACATATACTTGCCTCCATTTTCACTTTCTGGAAATGGCCCAGCGATGTCCAAAGCTATTCTTTCAAACGGGCTTCCAACATTATATTGTCTCATAGGAGCTCTCCTTTTTCGGTAAGGCCCGTTACTCGTGGCACAAATAGTACATTTCTTACACCAGTCCTTTACATCGTCGGAACTGTTCATCCAATAAAACCGTTCCCGAATTCGCTGAAGGGTTTTCTTTACACCAAAATGCCCTCCCGATGGACTGTCGTATAACTGACGAAGTACTTCGGCTATTCTGCTCTTTGGGATCACCAACTGTCTTCTCTTTTCTGAACCGTCATCATTTTCCAGGACTCGTTTAAGCAAGCCATCTTCGATGATAAATGAGTCCCACTGGGCCCAATACGTCTTAACTAATGAGCATAGGTTTGATATTTCCTGCCAAGGTGGTCGACGGTTTTCCTCTTTCCATTTTCGAATTTTCTGTATAACTGGATCTCTTTCTTATTCTTCTCTGATCTTAGTAGGCGTCCAGTCGTCGTTGACCATCGTTGTTCTTAGCACTGCTGCTTCCTTGGATTCCGTTTTGTTGCAGTGGGAACACTCTGCTGGGCATGGCCTTCTAGAAAGAGAATCAGCGTTTTTGTGGCTAACTCCGGCCCGGTGCTCAATCTTGAAATCGTATTCTTGGAGTCGTTCAATCCATCTGGCTATCTGACCCTCTGGATTCTTAAACTGCATCAACCACTTAAGAGCGGCATGGTCGGTTCGGATTAAAAACTTCCTTCCATAGAGGTATTGATATAAGTGATCTACTGATTTCACTACTGCCAGAAGTTCTCTTCTCGTGACGCAATAATTCCGCTCAGGTTTTGAAAGAACTTTACTAAAATATCCGAGGACTCGTTCCTGTCCTCCTTGAATCTGAGACAGCACTTCTCCAATTCCCACATTACTTGCATCTGTATCTAAGATGAACTCTCCCTCTGGCAGTGGATACCCTAAAATTGGTGCTGTTATTAAATGCTTTTTCAAGGTCTCAAAGGCATTTTGGCAGTCTGTATCCAAGCGGTAATCTCTTGCTTCCTCCGTAAGTCGCGTTAATGGTTTAGCGATATCTGCAAACTTCTTAATAAACCTCCGGTAGTAAGTACATAGTCCAAGAAAACTTCTCACTTGATGTTTGTCAGTTGGTTTTGGCCATTCCTTAATGGAATCGATTTTTCCCTTATCCACGGCCACTCCTTCTTTACTGACTATATGACCCAGATAATTGACTCTACCTTGAAATAGCTGGCACTTCTTGGGGTTTAGCATCAATTGGGCAGCTTTAAGTCGATTAAAAACGTTTTCTAAATTCCTCAAATAATCTGCGAATGTCTCCCCCAAGACGATTATGTCATCTAAATAAACCAGGCATGTTTTCCAAGATAACCCTCTCAACACATTTTCCATAAGCCTCTCAAATGTCGCAGGAGCATTACAGAGTCCAAATGGCATAACATTGAATTGCCACAATCCAGATCCTGTGGTGAAGGCTGTCTTTTCTTTATCTACTGGGTCCATTTCTACCTGCCAGTATCCAGACTTCAAATCCAAAGTAGAAAACAATTTACTTCCAGCCAATGTGTCCAATGTGTCATCGATCCGAGGCAGCGGATAACTATCTTTTTGGTAACGTTGTTCAGAAAAAGGTAATCCACACAGAACCTCGTTGTTCCGTCTTTCTTCTTAACCAGGACCACCGGAGAGACCCATGGGCTCGTAGAAGGTTCTATCACCCCGTCTTTCTTCATTTCCTGAACAATCGTTTCAGCTTCCTCTCTTTTCACCTGTGGTAATCGTCGAGCTGTTTGACGAATTGGCTTAGCATTACCAGTATCAATTTTATGCTTAACAACGGTAGTTCTTCCCGTCTTTCCTCCTTTCGGTACGAAAATATCACGGTACTGTCGAATAAATTCCCTTAATTTCCTTTTCTCCATCTGATTTAGAGACTGTCCTGCAACTGCAACCATTTGGTCGAATTTGTCGTTGGAATTATCAGATGTCGTCGCCTGACGGATTATGGATGTCACAGGTGCACAAGTTCCTACCTTTGTCTCTTTCTTGATGGTCACTGGGTAGTCGTTGACATTGATAAGTCTCACAGGAATTTCTTTAGCCGAAGTCACCAATTCCTTTCCAATTATGATTCCACGGCCAACCTCATCGTCGTGGTTCCAAGGCTCCATCATAACAGGTGTCCCTTCGTCTACAATTCCCTGTAGTCGCGCTACTATGATCGTTTCGCTTCTCGCAGGCACGACTGTATCTTCTGTAATGGCTGCTTGCACAGTGTTGTCATTATGTGGATGAAGAAATACCTCCTCGTTGCCAACTTTGATTACCTTATTCTTAAAATCCAATTGGAATCCATGCATATTCATTACGTCCATTCCTAATATAACATCCTCTTCGATGTCAGCAACTATAACAGTATGGACGAACTTTTCTGCTCCAATTCCCAATTGTACCTGGATTTCTCCATGAATGTTGGCATTTTCACCTGTAGCGGTCCGAAGTCGTAACCTCGTTGGTAACAGTTTCTTTCGGCTGTTTATAACTGTCGGGCGCATAATGGTTCTGGTCGCTCCGGTATCCACCAACAACGTATGCTTTTTACCATTTATGTCTCCATCTACATATACACTATCTTCACGACATTTCAAAGAAGCTATTAGTATGAGAGGGTCTTTGGAAAAGTTCTGGGTCGAAGCTGCCCCCCTAAGGCTGACCCGTTCTTGTTTTCCTGATGGTGAGTTTCTTGATTTGCGTCGTACCTAGGGTGCTTACAGGAGCTTCGTACGTGTCCTATTTCGCCACAATTCCAGCATCTGATGGTCTTCCTTTTCTTTTATGCCATGCTTTTCATCATATTAACAAGCTGGTCAAGTTTATCTTCATCTCCTTCCTCTTTTACAGTTCTAACTTTACTGTACCCGCCAGAGGCCTGCGTAGCTGACTCGTATTCGAGGGCGGCGGATAAGACATCAACCAGCGTTTTGTGACGAGCTAATCGCAGTGTTCTCTGCATTTCATGATCACGAAGACCATCAATAAACGTCTGAACGGCCAATTTTTCCATCATGTCTTCGGGAGCTGTTGGATAAGCATATCGTACTAATCTGGCAATATCTACCTCATATTCTTGAAGAGCCTCATCTTTCTTCTGTCTACGATTTTTAAGCTGCGACTGATATACATGCTCCAAATGTTCGTGGCCATATCGCATATTTAACCTCTTCTTCAGTTGTTCGAAATCATCGGTCTCCTCTACGGCTATGGTCTGAAGCACATCTAAGGCATCTCCTCGAAGAGCGATAGTCAGGTTTACAGCCTTTTCTTTTTCAGACCATCCATTCGCTCTTGCAGCTGATTCGAACTGTTTCATGTAGTTGTTCCATGACGATTTTCCATCGAAAGTTGGGACTTTGTCTTCAAGATGTCTTCTTAAATTAGTCACTGTCAGCTCATAAATCGTAGCCATTTTCACAATTTATTTTATATTCACTTCGGAACAATACTTGTTATGATTACTATAAGTCTAATTTACTTTTATTTCACTTCCGACACCATTGAAACGTCTTTTATTTATTTATAATTATTTATATTTGGTTGTGAATTCTTAATTTATAATGTCTTGTTCTTATCTTAATTCATTAAAAGGCACAATAATTTATATCAATTTATTTAACGAATAATACACATAATTTATATAGGCGAGCGTACTGTCTTAATTACTGTCCTCTTCAATCAAAGTTCGGTTATTTTATATGAAATCCTGATATTCGAGAACAGCGTCGTCTCGCACCGAAAGATCCACAAGCTTAGCCGGGCTCATTCACCATAATTTGGTTCTAGATCCTTCGCCAAATTCCTACAACAAAACAGAATTATTAGTCATCATATATTTTACAGTTATTTTTAGGCCATGATATTTATCGTAACAATAGGAAGGAGGAACTCTTAAGAACAGCTGAAGATAGACAAACGTTTGCCACCATAACCGCTAACCTCCATTGATGGAGACGGCACTTGAAGAAGAAGAAGAATAGGAAGGAGACTGTCCACTTTGCACCTTTCTCCACGGACTCTGGCACAGTTAATACATGAAGTTCAAGTTGTTTGGAACGAGGTGCCACAAGCAGACATCGATCATCTCATTTTGTCAATGCCTAGACGTATAAAGGAGTGTATTCAGCTCGGCGGCGGCTTGTGGCCTAAAAAAGTAGTGAAGATGAGGAAAGCTTGCCGGAGCCAAAAGGAGTTTTGGTACCTACTTCGCGCCCAAATCTTATAAAAAATTCGTTAAAAAAATGTTTAGAGTTTATGGCCCTAATAACTTGAAAACAGTTTTTCTTGTTCAGTTCTGCTTGCCTGGAGTATTTTAGTTCTGAACCTCGACATTTCATTGAGGGTATTTTGGCGATTAAAACACCACGCCTCGGGTTGGTGAGTTTCGATTCAGCCGCCCACTCTAAGTCAGATGCTGATTGCAGCCGACCACTCTGGATCAGACGCAGATGTTTAAAATACTGGTTGGTCGACAATGTAAAAGACATCCCTTTTATCTTCATTTTTCCAATGCCTAAATGGAGTCTCTAATATATTACACACCAAGTCATTAATTTAGCCACCATTTAATATAGTCTTCTGCAGGTCATCATGCAGGGTAGAGTCGATGGCAAAAAGGGAATAGGTAGAAAGAGGAAATCATGGCTGCGAAATATTTGAGACTGGACAAACATGACTGTAGACGATTTATTCTACGTTGCAACAGACAGAGAAATTTTTAGAAATGTGGTCGCCAACCTCCGTTAATGGAGACGGCATAGGAAGAAGAAGAAGAAGTCATTAATTGGATTCATGTCTCTCTAAAATTATTTTTGTCCAAACGAAATCAACGAGAACACTTTATATCCGAAATCCGAAACAAACCACAGAGAAATGTATTAATAAAGTGCACTAAACAAAAAAAATTTCAAAATATTGTCGCTTAGAGAAATTTCCGAAAAATAGGAATACCAAATACACATCCAACAGTGGGTGAAGACGAATAATATATTTTTAAGCGGAACTGCACGTACCAGTCTCCTCAGCTATCACTAAGGATAGGCTGACGTCACGTTGCCATGGCAACCGTGAACGCTGATGCAGATGGATTTTGCATTTCAAAAATTATATTCACCTCTTCCTGAATCCTATTATCACGGCTAGTGACACAGGTCAGGACTTGACCGTCAAGTACGTACCGCTAATAAAGCTAGTTGTCTTTTTTAATTTTTAGATTAATTAAAAGAGAATAAATAATTGATTTCAGAATTTAGATATAATAATGTTGTTTTCATTTTTTATTTATTTGTCTCAATTTAATTATATTTTTTTGGTGAACCTCACCTTCACATACTTCACCTGGCCGGCCGCCGCTGATTCAGCTGCGGGGTAGCCAAACACATTATTATTTTTTTTTGATTACTTGTTAATAAAAATTCTTGACAACGTTATCGTTTCATTCTTGATATAAATCTACCATGTTGCCAAAAAATTAAGTTTAAGAAATTATTCCTTCTGTGTGTAACACTTCTAATGTCACTGAGTATATATATATATATATATATATATATATATATATATATATATATATATATATATATATATATATATTTATATATTTATATATTTATACAGTAATGGCACGCTATACACATTATATGTACTAAATGTCTCACGTAGTTTGATTTGATGTGTCCTATCAGGTGACAACTAGTATTAGGCTAGTTGTTTATTTTATAATCAGTCAAACGCCCTTTTCAGGCTTTTGGTAGTCTGTTTTTTCTATCTAAATATATTCGCCCCTTTTATATGCTATGTCGCTGTTAGGATTCGATCAGTTTTTTATTTTGTCCTCAGCCGGAGGCCTTCTGTAAGTCAATAAATCAAAATTTGTCCAATGGTAAATCTATTTTTATCCATAGTGCCCTATGATATCTCCTATGTTGCTATAGATTTATTAATAATAAAGATACTGTGTAGTGCCTTTTTAGTAGTTGCATTGTTTTTTTTGCCATGTTAGTATTCGATTAGCTGTTTATTTTGTATACAGCCAGAGGTCTTTTTTAAGTTATTGAATCAAAATTTGTGTTATAGTAAATCTATTTTTATCTATAGTGCCATATGATACGTCGTATGTAACTATACGTGCATTATTAATGAAGACTATGGTGTAATGCCTTTTTGGTAGTTTTTTTGTTTGTTTTTTGTACATTCACACTCTCATTGTACCTCGTATAAAAGGAAATTCGAGAAATTTTTTGAATTATTCTAATAAATTAAGCTGGACAGATATTCTTCCTGGTTTATTAACTAAATATGGAGATAGAAGCTCAGAAGTCATTTTGGTAACTCAGTTATCAACAACAGTTCAAAAACAAAATGAATCCAATAATCAGTATCATCAACTGATTTCTACCAATTAAAATGATCTGCCTCAACATATTACTTTTAATGATAATCCTGCTACTGTAAATTTTAAAACGCCGTATTTAAGAACATTGCCTTAAAAACTTTTTGTTCCGGTATAAATGAACAATACTGCGAATATTTATCGCATTTTGAAATAGAATCTCTTGAAGCAGCACTTCAAAAGTGTATTGCTTATAATAATCATAAAAACCAGAAACAATATATGAACTTTTTAAAAAGCCAACAAACTAGAAAGCCCTTGGTCAAACAAAAACCACATAATCCAAACGAGTTTTTACGAAATAATCATAATAATAATAGGCACACAAACTTTTCGCCCATACAGGCAAATTACTTCAGGCCTTCATTACAGAATAATCAAACAAATTTTAATAATACTTCACAACCAAATTTTAATTTTGATTCTCAATCGTATGATAATAGTTCATCTAGAAGTAATCAACCCCCAAATTTTCGACAAAATGTACAACATAGAATAAATAAATATGGGAAGCCACAAACTCAAGAAAAACCCATATTCTTCTAGGAGTGGCGTTCTAACATCCTCCACGAGAAACCACTAACCCATGACCGTTATCACTAATGGCCATCATATCAATACTGCTGCTAATCAAATTCATAATTCCGAAGTTAACATCGAAAACTGTGATTCCAAGCAAGTAACAGAAGAATATTTCGACCAAAACTAGATTCCCCTATCAGGAACTAGATCAGAATTTTCTCCTAGTATCTCCCGAAGAACAGCCACCTCCTGTATAAATCTGAATAATTTACAAACATTTCCACAGCTACCTTATTTTGTTACGCTTATGACCCGTCTTAATGTTCTTATAGATTCTGGATGATCAGATACTGTTATCTCACTGAAGGCTGCAAAATATTTTAATCAATCCCACATATACAAGTGTCTTTCACATTAACCTCTATGAATCGTACAACAAAATTTTTCCAAAATATTAAAACCCCTTTATTATCTGAATATGGAATAAATGATCCCATTGACGGACGAACCGCAAATTGGAGCAAATATTTTGATATTCTACTTGGAAATTATGATTAAGAACGTTTTAACTCCATACTAAATTATTAAACTAAACTTTTATTTATCTGGTGGTATCATGTAGTTTAAGGCTTCTTTCAGACAGACGACATTTTGT
Organism: Diabrotica undecimpunctata; assembly: GCF_040954645.1. Classification (NCBI taxonomy): domain Eukaryota; kingdom Metazoa; phylum Arthropoda; class Insecta; order Coleoptera; family Chrysomelidae; genus Diabrotica; species Diabrotica undecimpunctata. The sequence goes on along the minus strand of NC_092804.1, from coordinate 133,924,147 downwards.
CGTTGTCGTGCAGTGTCGTGTCGTGAAAAAAAGTTTGGCTTCTTTCACACGGACGACATTTTGTCGTTGTCCTCCTAAGGTACGGAGGACCAGATCTGACCAAACAACTACTAAAACTAATTCAAAATATAATGGAACAAAACAGAATTCCTCAAGAATGGAGATCAAGCATCCTAATACCTCTCTTCAAAAAGGGAGACAAATCGGACCCGGAAAATTACAGAGGAATTAATTTATTACTTCTGAGTCTTATTTTGAGAGAAAAATTCTTAGAAAGATTTTTGGGGCCGTAAATGAAAATGGGCTATGGCGTCGAAGATACAACTTTGAACTGTATCAGTTATACACCGATCCAGATATTGTGAAATTCGTTAAAGTGCAGAGACTTAGATGGGCTGGACACATTGCTAGGATGTCAGATCACCAATACACGAAGAGATTAACATTTTCAAAACCAGAGGGCACAAGAAGCAGAGGACGACCACGAATGAGATGGATTGATGATGTGGAAGAAGACCTACAGATTCTAGGGGTTAGAAGATGGAGGGAAGTTGCCAGGAATCGACAGGAGTAGCGACTTCTTTGTGAGCAGGCCAAGATCCACAACGGATTGTCGAGCCACTTATGATGATGATGAATTAATTTATTAAACAAAACACTCAAATTAACAACCAAAGTGATAACAAATAAATTGAATGAAATGATAACACTTGTAGCAAAATACTGGGGTGTGTAGGAGGAGAGAGGTATAAGAAGAGTGGTCTATATATATGGGATAAAATAGATAACAATTAAGTAAAGAAGTATGAAAAAAAAATATTGAACGGAATGTGGCTAGGCTAGCAATGTAGGCAAGAGAATGACCACTAGAAACTCAAGGATGGATACGGCCAATTTGCATGCCTTTTAAAGACAGTAAATCAGGAAAATATGTATGATAGATAGAAAAGAAGATATGAAAAATGAATAGATATAATGAAAATTAACAAAGAAAACAAATTGAGGGCGCCAGAAGAGGGATACTACTCTAAAAAGAGTAACGGTCACTCTTCCAGGTATCGTATACTGCTAATATTAAATAAAGTTGATGTTATAAACAAAAATGCTGTAAATGTAAAAAGGTAAGGAAATATTAATAAAAAAATTATATGCAAAACGAATTCAAGTTTATTAAATATAACTTCTTAGATTCTGACAATCTCTAAGTTACCAAAAAGTATATGAAAATTTCACAATATAATATTTAAAAAAAATGTTGAAAACAACTATAATAAAAAGTGGAAAATTACACAGAATAACTCCGATATAGAGTGTACAACCTACATCTAGGTTAAAACAACCTTAAACAAAATAATGCTAACGTTGGAAGAACGTATAGCCAAGTAAATATATCAAACTTACCTACAATATGACCAACAATATTGTTAAACACCTCTAAATTCAAATATAATAAATAAGTAATATATATAAATGGGAACAAGCCAAATTAAACAATTGAAACGGTATATTATCCTGAAGGGATAATAACCGGAGTTAATAACGCAAGATGAAATATAAAAATTAGTTAAGTAGACAAATAATGAAATAATTAAAGTTAATAATGAAATAATTAAAGTTAATAAAGAAATAAATGGTTAATACAAAAAACAATGGAAGATAATCTCTGGGTAGAATTTGAGCTCAAACTTACCAATACCTTACACCAAGGGGAGTTATATTAATTAATATCTATATATATGTTATAAAAAAAACTAGAACTGGTGAAACAAGATATATATATATATATAGTTCTGAAGTAAAAACCAACTGTCCTCCTAGGTGAAACAGTTGTCTGGAAGGATACTCCCGAATGGCTTCGGTGTCCCAGCGAAGTCCTCCTTGAGGTCCGAAATTAGTACGGAGCTGGTGCTAATTGGCTTAGTTCGATGATGACTGTCCTGCCCTACCTCTAGGTGCAGGCTGGAGAAAAAATGAGGGTGGAGTAGACAATACTCCCTGGCTTGTCCCAAATGACCCTGATTCTTATTAGAGTTGAAGTGGTACTCTCCCTCGGATGTTCTGAGGGAAATTTATAATTCCATGGTAGGTGGCTGAAAACAATTCCCCGTTACTTCTAATCTCAACATTCATAAAAAGAAATCAAAGAAGAAGTGAGGAAAGTTTCTTTCAGCATAAGAAACCGGAGCAAAAAGATAATTATGGTAGATAAAAAAAACCATCCAATCGGATGTAGCGTGACCTTGCTTCACATAGAGTAAAAATATAATGGCCTTGGACAAAATACTATATTAAAATATGAAATAATGAATCTGAATAATAGGATATAGATAAAATACTCTAATGTTTATAATATAAAAAATTATTATTTACCAGATAGCTAATCAATTCCGTGCTAGAAATCTCACTTCACCTTCCCGAGTTTGCGAAAACACCGTCAATTAAATTATTATGGTTCTACTTGGAATATTTAACTTCTTGAAGTGAAGGAAATTCTATGCATTAATTGGATTTTCTTTCGCTAACTGCCACCTTGTATGTACCACTTCAAACTCCCGATCAAAAGTGATTTTTAATTCACTGTTAATTAACCAAGAAGAGCCATTTTTCCACTTCCCCTAGTCTCCTGTCATTTCTCTTGTCCGCAATGGTACCAAATTAGAACAGAGTGACAACTTAAATTATTAACAATACACACTTAATGGGCAAACGAACACTTAAAGTTAGGCAACCCATACTACATCTCTGAAATTATTTTCATATAAATTGTTTATTATTTAAATACAAATTGTAATAAAAGTAACGACTGTTACATTCCCCTACTAGTCGGGAAAAAAAAAATTTTAGTCAAAAATTTTTTTTCATAAAATTAAAGTATCAATAACTAAGTGTACTGGCCTAACATTCCACGTTGATCTGCAAGTTTACACAAAAAAAAATAACCACGAACTAAAGATCACGGAAAAAAAAAAAGAAAGAATGGTCATGGCGCCAGACACCACAAACTCAGATGACTCAAAGTCGAATCCAAATCTCAATCGACAATATGCTTAAAAGCCAAATATTAACTAAATATACCAACTAAATTCTTGCTGAGAAATAAATGTCGAATTGGGCACTAAATCCAAAATTGAACTATCCATGGACATCAGATCTATAAGACTAAGTATATCCAAGGACGAACAACCAGGCAAATGTATGAGCCAATTCAACCAATATCTCAACCGGAGATATACTAAACTAAGATCAAAGAAATCATAAACTAAATAGGTTAAGAATTGAACACTTAATCCAAAATTGAACTAACAATGGACACCAGATTCATAGTAATATATCCAGAGAAGAACAATCAGGAAGATTTATGGAGCAATTCTCACCAAACCAAATAACACAAATAGTAATCTAAATCGTAAACATACCAAAGTATATCAAAGACGTAATAACGAAAATAAATGTGAAATAGGACGCTTAATCCAAAGTCAGACTATCAATGGACACCAGATTCATAAAAGCATATCCAAAGAAGAACGACCAGGAAGATTTATGGACCCATTCACACCAATACTAAATCTCAAAACTAAATGAGGTCTACGTACACCCACATATGGTGATACGAACCTACATAACCAAATAAACCAAATAAGTGAGGAATCAGACACTGAATCCAAAATCGGACTATCGATGGACACCAGATTTATAAATAGAGCATATCCAAAGAAGAACGATCAGGAAAGGACCAATTCTCACTAATGCTAATAACTAAATTAGCTCTTACCCTCATTCGGTAATATGAGCCAATACCAACTAAGTAATTACAATAAAGCAAAATTTCCTAAAGTGTGAAGCAGCATTGTCACACTTATTCAGACTAAGTAATGTAATATGTAACTGAACTAAACCAAAGATAAAGATAAATACCTAAAGTCTAAAGTCTAAAATGGACTAAAGGAATTCAGAGGCTAAATAAATTTTGAGGGTGCTGGTATTCGCTAACTATAGCATGGGGCTACAACAGATGTATGAGAATAACCAGACACCGATAAAATCCCAATAGAAATCCTAAGAAAATATAAGTGGTGGACTTTCCCTATAATACCATTACTAACGAAAGAAAAAAAATATGTCGAGAACAAGCAACCAATTTTGAACAAAACTGTAGATTTATAACAAGTTCTCGCAGCATGGAATTATCCGGGAATAGTCCTAAATCTAAACAGCAATTTATGCCTAAGGAAAGAAGTGGGATTACACTAAGAGGACAACTCATTTGTCTAAACTCTTAAATAATGAAAATGACTAACTTGACATGTGTAGGGATAGTTAAAGAAAAAAAAACATAACCTGAAGTAAGATAACTAATATGAACTAATTAAACTTCCCTATCAAGTTGTGAAAAGGTAACTGGAATATTTGGACAATCACACAAGAATGGTTAGGACATGTCGCGAGCATTTCCTGACCAGAAATATTATGAGGCATAAACATCTGCCTACTCTGCAATAAACACATATAGTACGAACCTAATTGAGCAGCAGTGATCAGTTGCTGAGCAACAATCTCGAACCCACGTATTCACTAAAGCTGAGTATTGACAGATTCATTGACAGAAAATTTAGAAGAATAAATAAGAAGAAATAAGAAGGACGCCGCGCCGGTCATCCTTACCTACTTCAAAATTCCAAACTAATTCCAGAACCATCCTGTATATGGAATCAGGACATAAATTATTGTAGAGTATTTAAGATTTTCGTGACAAGTGAGAATAAAGCAGACCAAAGATAAAAAAAAAATCACAACATCTTTCCAAATTGGCAAATATTGAACAAATATATCAAAACAAATACTAAGGAATCAAATATCAAAGATATAACACACAATATATGATCCAGTAGTGTAACAACATAGTTCCATAGTTCCTTATCAGTAATAGGATTAACTATAAGTATAAATCTAAATATGTAAATATATACTAAACAACCCTCGTATCATATGAGGTTAAAAGGAGTAATTCTCCTGGGAAGATTAGTACTTAAGAATATTAATTCATTATAAAGTGCATCATTTATAATACAAAAAAAAAATGGATAAGTCATACCTACTAATTATCTAATAAGTTATAGAAGTCATTAACCAATGCCAAAAGATACAAAAAATAGCGGTGTACCTACGTTATCTAGTGATTAAGAAAGTCTTAGACTAAAATGCAAAATATAATCAAAATAAGCTAAAGACAAACAGAGAAAGAGATTAGCTTAAACGAAAGTGTTAAGTTAGTCTTCTTCTGAGGATGAAGAACTAACCTCGTCGATGGTGTTATCAGGCAGTAAATCCTTTACATGAAATTGACCAATTCGTTTGTTGGACGAATTGTCCCTTAATTCATATACCAAAGGAGATATTACCCTTACAACCGTACACGGAATGTAATTCTGGCAAAATTTTGCCGAAATAGCATCACCTTTCCTTGATTTTACAAAGTTTCTCTTTAAAACTCTATCGCCAACAAAGAATCGCAAATCTAAAGTATTTGATTGGTTATAAATATTATATGGTACAACCATAGACATACCATCATCATCAACAAACCTAAAAGTTGATACTGATAATGGAACTATTTCACTACTGTAATCATTAGAATTGTGTTTAACGCTACTGGGTAAAGAAGAATTGGTAGTTGACCATCTGTGATCACTTAAAACAGGCGGATTCAACGTTTCATGATTAGTAGTTAATTTCGGGACTGATTTGTGAAAAAAAAATGTGGCCAAGTTATTAGCAACACACCACCAAGATCAAAATAGCCAGCAAAAATAATATATATATATAATCAAATAAATACCTTAGTTATCTTACTAAAATACTCAAAATAATTTCTAGTTATATGTAAATTATAACTATTCTAAACCAAATATTAATATATATGCAACAATTAATAGTACCTATAAGTATAATACTGTTGGCTGTAGGAATAAAAGTTTATATAATATACGATATAAGTATGTGTAGGTAAGTAAGTAAATATAAGTTCTCAATAAAAATACAAAATTCAACCTAGAATGTAAGTTGTACTACTATAACCTATCACTGAGGTCTCAAAATATTAATAACTAATAAATCTAATAAATAAAACTAATAAATCAATACAGCAGTATAAGTATACCTGTTTAGTATTAATAAAAAATTTAAAGATAGAATAAATCAGCAATAATATAAGAAAAAAAAAGAAAAAGCAAAAATACAAAAACTCAAGTAAGAAAAAAAAAGAAATCAGCTAAAAGCTACTGTCTTAAAACCAAAACTTGGAAAAGGCACCGCGTTGGGACGCCGATGTTGCAAAATACTGGGGTGTGTAGGAGGAGAGAGGTATAAGAAGAGTGGTCTATATATATGGGATAAAATAGATAACAATTAAGTAAAGAAGTATGAAAAAAAAATATTGAACGGAATGTGGCTAGGCTAGCAATGTAGGCAAGAGAATGACCACTAGAAACTCAAGGATGGATACGGCCAATTTGCATGCCTTTTAAAGACAGTAAATCAGGAAAATATGTATGATAGATAGAAAAGAAGATATGAAAAATGAATAGATATAATGAAAATTAACAAAGAAAACAAATTGAGGGCGCCAGAAGAGGGATACTACTCTAAAAAGAGTAACGGTCACTCTTCCAGGTATCGTATACTGCTAATATTAAATAAAGTTGATGTTATAAACAAAAATGCTGTAAATGTAAAAAGGTAAGGAAATATTAATAAAAAAATTATATGCAAAACGAATTCAAGTTTATTAAATATAACTTCTTAGATTCTGACAATCTCTAAGTTACCAAAAAGTATATGAAAATTTCACAATATAATATTTAAAAAAAATGTTGAAAACAACTATAATAAAAAGTGGAAAATTACACAGAATAACTCCGATATAGAGTGTACAACCTACATCTAGGTTAAAACAACCTTAAACAAAATAATGCTAACGTTGGAAGAACGTATAGCCAAGTAAATATATCAAACTTACCTACAATATGACCAACAATATTGTTAAACACCTCTAAATTCAAATATAATAAATAAGTAATATATATAAATGGGAACAAGCCAAATTAAACAATTGAAACGGTATATTATCCTGAAGGGATAATAACCGGAGTTAATAACGCAAGATGAAATATAAAAATTAGTTAAGTAGACAAATAATGAAATAATTAAAGTTAATAATGAAATAATTAAAGTTAATAAAGAAATAAATGGTTAATACAAAAAACAATGGAAGATAATCTCTGGGTAGAATTTGAGCTCAAACTTACCAATACCTTACACCAAGGGGAGTTATATTAATTAATATCTATATATATGTTATAAAAAAAACTAGAACTGGTGAAACAAGATATATATATATATAGTTCTGAAGTAAAAACCAACTGTCCTCCTAGGTGAAACAGTTGTCTGGAAGGATACTCCCGAATGGCTTCGGTGTCCCAGCGAAGTCCTCCTTGAGGTCCGAAATTAGTACGGAGCTGGTGCTAATTGGCTTAGTTCGATGATGACTGTCCTGCCCTACCTCTAGGTGCAGGCTGGAGAAAAAATGAGGGTGGAGTAGACAATACTCCCTGGCTTGTCCCAAATGACCCTGATTCTTATTAGAGTTGAAGTGGTACTCTCCCTCGGATGTTCTGAGGGAAATTTATAATTCCATGGTAGGTGGCTGAAAACAATTCCCCGTTACTTCTAATCTCAACATTCATAAAAAGAAATCAAAGAAGAAGTGAGGAAAGTTTCTTTCAGCATAAGAAACCGGAGCAAAAAGATAATTATGGTAGATAAAAAAAACCATCCAATCGGATGTAGCGTGACCTTGCTTCACATAGAGTAAAAATATAATGGCCTTGGACAAAATACTATATTAAAATATGAAATAATGAATCTGAATAATAGGATATAGATAAAATACTCTAATGTTTATAATATAAAAAATTATTATTTACCAGATAGCTAATCAATTCCGTGCTAGAAATCTCACTTCACCTTCCCGAGTTTGCGAAAACACCGTCAATTAAATTATTATGGTTCTACTTGGAATATTTAACTTCTTGAAGTGAAGGAAATTCTATGCATTAATTGGATTTTCTTTCGCTAACTGCCACCTTGTATGTACCACTTCAAACTCCCGATCAAAAGTGATTTTTAATTCACTGTTAATTAACCAAGAAGAGCCATTTTTCCACTTCCCCTAGTCTCCTGTCATTTCTCTTGTCCGCAATGGTACCAAATTAGAACAGAGTGACAACTTAAATTATTAACAATACACACTTAATGGGCAAACGAACACTTAAAGTTAGGCAACCCATACTACATCTCTGAAATTATTTTCATATAAATTGTTTATTATTTAAATACAAATTGTAATAAAAGTAACGACTGTTACACACTAGCAGAAGAACAACAAGGTTTTAATTCGGGAAGATCATGCACCGACGCTATATTTATAATGAGGCAAGTGCAAGAGAAGTCATTAGAATACAACAAACCGGCATATCTATGTTTCGTGGACCTTAAAAAGGCATTTGACTGGGTAAACTTAAAAGACGTTATCCACTTAGTCCTCTATTGTTCAACCTGATTATGAATAAAATAATAAAAAAAGTAAGAACTAAAAAAGGATACCAAATGGGAGAAAAAATAATCTGCTATGCAGAAGACGCAATACTACTCTCTCAAAGTGAAGATGATTTACAACGTATGCTGCACCAATTTAATATAACTGCCAGAAAATTTAACATGTTAATTCCCCCAACAAAGACAAAATGCATGGTTATAACAGCAAATTTACTAAGATGTAAATTGGAGCTGGAAGGTCAGATCTTAGAACAAGTGATGGAGTTTAAATATCTAGGCATCACATTATGTAGCTACGGAAAGCTTGAAATCGAAGTGGAAGATCAAGTGAATAGAGCAAACAGATCCGCAGGCTGCCTAAACGAAACAATATGAAGAAATAAAAATATCGGGAAAGAAACGAAAGGCAGAATTTACAAAACAGTCATCAGACCAATAATGACATACGCGGCAGAAACAAGACCTGACACAGACAGGACAAAAAGGATGTTAGAAACAGCAGAGATGAAAACACTTAGAAAAATTGATGGTAAGACACTATGGGACAGAGCTAGAAGTACAGATATACGACATAGATGCAAGGTGGAGAACATCAAAAACTGGGTAAAAAATAGAAGAGTAGAATGGAACGATCATATAAGCCGAATGACAACAAATAGAGTAGTAAAGACGGCAAGAGACGGTTCCCCAATAGGAAGACGATCAGTAGGAAGATCACGCAAACGATGGAATGACAACTTACTGGAGGCACATTGAAAAACAGACAGAGTCATGTCAAATATTTTTAAATCTAAATTCACTACCACTGTTTAGAATAAATCGCGATTTTTTCGCCTACGCACGACAAGTGTGAAAACTAGAATGGACTTGCTTGTACCACTGCAGTCGTTCACGACCACGACATCGTGTCGTCGCAGTGATCCCACCGGGGTACTACGACAGTCGTGTACGACTACGATTTTAAATCGCGTCGTGTGAAAGTTTACATTTAATCAATGAGTTAACTGCTATACACGATATCGTTGCCGTACACGACTACGACAAAATGTCGTCCGTCTGAAAGAAGCCTTACACGCATTGTGGCGTTTTGGTATAATGTTTGTACTAACCTTGTAAGCCGGTATTGTTCAGAGCAGTTATAATGCTGTCTAATTCCACAGTGTCGAACGCTTTGTGAAAGTCCACAAAAATAAGTACCAGTGGTCTGTTATATTCTAGCGACTTTTCTATTAAGGTTTTTACTGTTTGTAGGTGATCGTTTGTTCCGAATTTTGAGCGGAAGCCAGCTTGTTCTCCGGGCTGGTAGAAATCCAACTATTTTTCTAGTCTTGTAATTATTCGGGTAAACATTTTATAGATGTGGTTCAATATTGATATATATATATATATATATATATATATATATATATATATATATATATATATAAGAATAAGAAAAAAGAAGTACTTGTGACTCGTTTGGAACAAATATATAACTGTTTTGGATGGGTTGGAGTCAATAATAGGGCTATTGGTTAACTATTTTTTTATTCTCGAGCTTTCAATTGTGTTTACAATTATTATCAAGAGCTAAAAAAGACAAAATACTTAATAACTTAAAAAGTTTTTTCTTTTTAGTTCAACCTTGTAAGTATTTTGTCTTTTTTAGCTCTTGATAATAATTGTAAACACAATTGAAAGCTCGAGAATAAAAAAATAGTTAACCAATAGCCCTATTATTGACTCCAACCCATCCAAAACAGTTATATATATATATATATATATATATATATATATATATATATATATATATATATATATATACATGTTTAAAAATTCTTCGTGTGTTCAGTAACACAAGAATGAACTCTCTTTGTTTTCTCTTTAGAGTGACTCGTGGCATCGAGTTCAGCATCCCGGTAAATTCAAGTGCAATTCCAAAACTTTTAATTAAATGTGATTCGCGTATAGAAAGCAAATTTAATACAACTTTTGCTAAAAGGAACTGACCATTTCGTACTGAATAGGAAGTAGCTAAGACTTTGTACAATGTATATAATGTTTTTATTACAGATATTAAACAAAGTTACAGTACATTAATTATTCATCAATATAAGGCAAAGATAAACTATGATGAAGTCAAAGTAGAGAACAATCGATTGAAGAAAATTTTTTTCGTAAAGAAATATAATATTAAAAAAAGTTATTGTAAAAGTAAATTTACAGTTTAAATGTTTACATAGGCAGAATGGTACGTACTGTAGCCCACAAAGTAGCATCTGTGTTAATAATATGAATGTAAAAACAATTTCCATGCAGCGATACATCTTTTTAATAGGAGGTACCCCGATCGCCCCATATCGAGGACTTATGTGAGGGAACTTTTTCGCAAGTTTGAAGAAACAGGTACCTAGTGTTTAAGATGCCAAACTATTACGTCGATCAACAATTACTGATGAAAACAAATCAACTAAATTGCAGAAATGGTAGTGAACGCTTCCTCTTCTACAGCCCAATTTGCATTTATCTGTAGAATCAGTGAAATAACAGTACACCGAGAGTTCGCTAAAAATAAATCACCAATAACACCAAATAAAAATTGTGCACCAACTTCAAGATGATGACTTCGACCGAAGAATAGAATTCTGTAAAAATATGTCCAATCAAATTACCAACATCCACATTGCATAAAAACATTTGTTTTACTGACGGAGGTACCGCAATGGAAATTTTAATCCATACTATATGAGGCACCGGAGTAACACAAAACCTCACGTCTTTCGTTGAAAACATACTCAATCTAAGATTAACGCTACAGCACCCGACAGTATTGACATTTTAAAATAACGAATTGTTGAAGAATGTAGGGCAATTTCCCCTAACACATTTAAACGAGTACGACAATAGGAGCAATAAGATGCATTACTGTCAGAAAGTAGATGGAACCCATTTTTAACGCTACATACAAGAACTGGTTTTTAAATTTTTATTAATTAAATGCGAAACTATAATTTCAGTAGTTATCAAAATTAGCTTAGATATAAACAAAATTCGTATGATTGAATAGGTATTTTCAATACCTTTCAAGTAAGATATATAATGCCATAAGGTCTCATTTAAAATCATTGAAAATAGTAGCTCTATACCGTCATCTGTTACTATTACGTCAATTGTTATTACTAGTCAAGACGCCTACGCCTTAGTAGTTTAGTATTTTGGCATAAAAAGGGCATTCGATAAATATATGCCTGATTCGGAGAGTCGTATTGCAGTGCTGACATTTTGGTTGTGGAGATGATGTCATCAAGTAGCCATGAGTTAGACGGGTATGTCCTATATGCAATCTCCGTATGATTGCCATATTTTTTCGAGATAAACTGGGATAGGTAAGAAGGTTCACTGAGGGTTTAATTTCATGCAGCGCTGAAGTAACATTATTGCAGTGAGTCTGCCAGGTGGATAGATTCAGCTTCTTCAGTCTAGCTTTGAGATCGTTGCAAATTTGTATATTCATAATGGTGTCCGTGGATGATGCGGCTTTTTTGGCAAGGCAATCAGCTTTTTCGTTACCACTAATACCAACATGGGATGGTACCCATATCAGAGTGATAGTTGTATTTTGGTTTATAAGAAGCTGATATGTGTCATGAATATCTTGGACGATAGGATGGTTGGTGGATATAGCATTAATGGAGTGTATAGAGGAAAGTGAATCGGAGCTTATGGCTATGTGTGTATTTGGATATTGTTGGGCATATTTGAAAGCATGTGAGATAGCTAGTAGTTCACCAGTGTGGATGCTACACCAAGGAGAAATTTTAGATAGTTTGATAGGCTGTTGTACAGTGGTTACAGAATATCCAACACCACTTTCAGTCTTTGACGCGTCAGTGTAAAGAACTATGTTATATTTATTTTTGTTTATAAGTTCTAGAAAAAGAATTCTTAATGTACTAATACTGGTATTTTCTTTGTTAAACTTGGTGAGGGAAATATCATGATGTGGGAGTATGTTGGTCCAATAGGGATTGTTGGAAAAAGGTAGAGTTCTGGTTTCAGACAAATTTATATCTTTTAGTAACGGTTGTAGAAGACTAGGAATAGGATTTAAAATTAAGTTACATGAAGGGTTGTTATGGGGATGGTGTGATGATGTAATTAAATTATATACTGGATTGGACGGATTGGAAAAAATTGCAGCAGCATAGGAAAGAAGAAGATTTTCTCGCCTAAGCCACAGAGGAGGTTCATTAGCTTCACAGTAAAGACTTTCTGCCGGACTAGAATGGAATGCACCAAGACACAGACGAATAGCTGTGTTGTGTACTGTATTTAGTGAATTTAAGATTGATTTAGTACCAGACATATAGACAAAACATCCATAGTCTAGCTTGGAGCGGATAAGTGATCTGTAAACTTTCAGTAACGTGGTTTCTTCCGCGCCAAAATGATAATGTGAGAGTGTTTTGATTATATTTAACCTTTTTAGGCAAATTCCTTTAAGTTCCTGTATATGTTGTTTCCAGGTTAATCTTGAGTCAAATATCAGCCCTAATATTTTGCAATTATCAACAACCGGTAATTTGAAGTTGTTGATAATGATTTCAGGATCAAACGAACTCATTCTTCTGCTAAATTTAATTACTTTGGATTTAGAGTGGGAGAGGGTAAGCCCTAGAGAAGTTACTTTGTTTTGTAGGTCATTTACTGCTAATTGTAGAATTTTACTAGTAGTTGCGTTGGATTTTATTTTATTAGGTCATCGGCATATAATACGCATTTGATTGGTGGAGCTATATTTTCACTTAACTTGCTAATCGAAAGAATGAATAAGGATGTGCTTAAAACTGAACCTTGAGGAACTCCATCATGTTGGATGTGTGGAGAAGAAAGAAAGTTATTGACAGAAACCCTGAACGATCTAGATGTTAGGAAGTTTTTGATAAATGCGTATATGTTGCCAGTAAGGTTACATTCAAAAAGTTTGTCAAGAATTGCATTTCTAGAGATGGTATCAAATGCGCCTTCTATATCAAAGATAGTTGCTATCAAATCTTGCTTGCAATTTATTGCGTTGAAGATATGGGTTTGGAGTATTACCCGATTATCTCTTGTGGAGCGATGTCTTTGGTAGCCAGATTGTTCCTTTGGAATAATCTTGTGTTTTTCAAAATACCATAAAAGACGTTTGTTGATCATTTTTTCGATTAGCTTACACATAGTGCATGTGAGAGAGATGGGCCTGTAAGATTGTGGAAAGATAGTTGGCTTATTTGGCTTGAGTATTGGTATAACAATAGATTTGCTCCACTGAGATGGAAATTTATGGGAACTCCAGATTATATTGTATAAATTAAGGAGTTTATTAAGACCATAATTAGACAAGTGCTTTAGGAATGCATAAGGAATATCATCGGTCCCAGCTGCAGTGTTTCTACTATTAGCTAAGGCAAATATTAGCTCATGGATAGTGAAAGGAGAATTAAGGGATCTACTATATTCAAATGATATCAGACGATTTCTGTGTGAATTTAAGTCATGATGAGATAAAGTAATATTATTGGTTTTATTCCTGAACTTTTCTTCGAAATGTTTGGCAAAAGCGTTAGGAATAAGTTCATGTGAAGTGATCTCTATACCATTTGAAATTAAACGAGTAATTTTATTATTAGTTTTGTGACCTTGAATTTGTCGTATTTTTTTCCAAAGTTGGCTAGGATTGGAGTTTTCATTGATAGATGATACGTAATCTTGCCAGGATGATTTTTTACTTTTTTTAACTACGTGTTTGGCTTTGGCTTTGAACTTTTTGTAATTTATTAGATTTTCAAGGCATCTATTTTTTTGGTACTTATTTAAAGCTTTTTTGGATAGACGAATCGCCTCTTCACAAGAAGAGTTCCACCAATGAACTGCTTTATGATTTGGAGAGAATGATGTTTTGCCAATGTAAGTCTTAGCAGCTGAAAGAATAGTGTCTGTTATTGACGTTAACAAATAGTCTACATCATTGATTATTAGATGATCATGAGCGAGAAAGAGAGTGTCAACAGCTTTTGAATACTCTGGCCAGTTAGCTTTATTTAGGCGCCAATAGCTTTTGGCAGAGGCAGTCCCGTTACAATTGTTGGAAATTATTATCGGATAATGATTGCTATCAAAGAGATAGTCAGCTGTTTGCCAGGTTAAAAAAGGTGCAGATTTAGGGTAACTAATACTAAGATCTATAGCAGAGAACGATCCAGAGAAAATATTAAAATGAGTATTAGATCCTGTGTTAAGAAGACATGAGTTTGTGCAGTTAATAATATTTTCAACTACTTTTCCCCGTCCAAATGTTGATTGAGAACCCCACATACTGTTATGTGCATTGAAGTCGCCTGTGAGTATAAACGGCTGTGGAAGTTGGAATATAAGGTCTAGGAGCTCTTCTTCTTTTAAAGAATGGTTTGGGGGAATATATATGGAACAGATGGTAAGTTTATTTGGGCAATATGTAGTTATAGCAATTGCCTCAAGATTCGTTATTAATGGTAGCATTGTTGAGAAGATTTCGCTGGACGCAAATATTGATGCACCTCCACTAGCTCTGAAGCAGTTCGTCCTAATGAAGTGGTATCCTTCAAAGGATTTAACATGAGGAATATTAGTTGTATTAAAATTAGTCTCTTGGAGACAAAGAAAATCTGGATAATAAATTGATATAAGATATTGAATGTGTTCACGGCGCGGATAGTATCCGTCGCAGTTCCATTTTAAAATAGTGAATTTAAAAACTTAGTTAGTAGAAAGAATATACCTTGTACTAATAACGTAATTTTAGAAAAAATCCATATCATTGCAGTTAGAGTCACATGAATTATTGGACGTAAGGCTAATATGTTCGTCAGCTTCTATAGGATTTAATGTGCGTTTTAGCTTTTTTGTTATTCTTGTAATGCGATTTTTAAGTGATCTATCGGATACAGTTTGGTATATTTGTGTAAGATCTTCGAGGAGAGAATGAATGTTTGTGGTGAAATTATGAGCTTCTTTGAGAGGATCACTACTCCCAAAGGAATTTTCTAGGAAGGCAATAATTTGTAATGCTGATAACGAAAATTTTTCTGAATTAGCACAAATTAATTTTTTAATACTTGAATGGCAGATGGATTAATTTTACCAATTTCTTTGTCATCAGTTTTTGTTTTCTTTTTAGGAGCTGATTTAGGAGTTGCAACGGTTGTTGTGTTTGGTGTGTTATTAGAGTTATTAGAGTTAGGTATTAGAGTTTGGTGGGCTAGCAGTAACCAGTAAAGAAGGTGATTCAAGACTTGTGTCAGTGGAATGAGTTCTTTTTATGCCAGAGTTAGAAGGGACAGATAATGGTGTTATAGACTGTTCATTTGGGTTTGTTATGTCAGTAGGTTGGTTATTTGAATAGATTTCTTTTTTTGAGGAGGGTAAAAGAGGAGATATACTAGAAGGAGGATCAATTGGCATTTGGCTAGAAGTTGTATTTGGAGAGGGATTGCTAGACATTTCTTGAGGGTTAGGGCAGGAGTCTGCAGTGTGTCCAGATTGCTTACATAAAAAGCAGTCTAGTTTGTCCGAAGTAATAAAGATCCTATAATTTGTATTTTCATATGAGATTACAATTGAAGTATTTAACTCAAAGTATTCTTTATCTGGTATCACAAAGACTGAGCGTCGAAAACTGAAGATGTGAGCATATTCGTCTTCCGGTGAACTACAACGGATAAGCGAGATAGGGGAAGCAAGTTGTAATCCAAGTTCTGTTTTAAGTGCTTGCTCTATGAGTGCATTCGGGATCGAAGGGCACACGTTAGAAAGTAGTAGCCTCTTTGCAGGTGTGATAAGTCTGCGAATAGATATTATTTGATTTCTAACAGAAATAGTCGGATTATTTTTTAGAAGATTATCTACTACGGTTACGGAAGAAAGATAGATGCATATACGCTGGTTATAAATACGTGAAGCAAAGGTTATTTCTTTAGGGGTAACGATTTCGCCGATTGCCTTTATGTAATCAAAAAGCACTACATCTGGGATAGCGTTCATAACAATGGCTTGAGTTCTACTGGGACATGATGTTGCTGTTACAGATTTTTTCTGTGTGATTTTGGTAACTGCAGCGAAGCTAGGTTGAACTGTTTGTGATGATGATGCCATAATTTGATTTTAATATTTTGGATGCCAAAATATTAAGTATGGCCAGAAACGACTGGCCTAATTTTATTTGTCGAAAGTATTTAAGTGTTATCGACTTACCAATATTTACTTGATAAACAATCACATTAAACTAACAAGTTTTTATTAAAAATACTATTAGTAGAAGCCTGATGTTCACTCGTTGGCTTCTGAAATAGGAATTATTATAAGTATTATAACCAATACATTGGCACAATGATAACCCACTCGGTTCAACACGGAATATTGTTGAGTTTAATTACTGTAATAGTATGAATCTTAGCTTTAGGTTTAATATATATATATATATATATATATATATATATATATATATATATATATACATATATATATATACATATATATAATATATATATATATATATATATATGGGAAGAACCGCGTTTAGAATTGAAAACTCGACGTTTCGGCACCCATTTTGGACCCATTATTAAGAGTGATACGGCTCCGTTCGAGTTCGGGGTCTCAATCTGCCTACTCCCCTCACTCGTGACGTACCAGTATTCTGTTTCTGTATAAATACAAGAACCGTCAAACGGTACTGAGGTCTCAATCTGCCTACTCATCTGACACACTAATAGCACACAAACAAATAATATCATCTCATACCTTGACATAAGAATCAAACGAAATGCACAAAATGTATCAAGTACTGAATGGTACAGAAAACCTATATTTAGTAATAAATTTATTAACAATCATTCACAACATTTACCTCATATGAAAGTAAATTTGATATTGGCTATAAAAAAACAGAATAATCAAATTATCACACACTAATAACATCAACAAAGGATTTATGGAACTAAAAGATATTTTATTGGAAAATTCTTACCCAATTAAACTAATTAACAAATTTATATTTAACAACCCAATAATAAAATGACTGGCATGAATCACACAAGAGAACCAAATCACCAAATTGTGCAATCTCAATTTACTTTCACGTCAGTAACTTACATACCAATATTAACATTTAAGCTAACTAAAGTCTATGCTAACTATTCTCATATTAAGATTGCAACTATAAATATTAAATTACTGGCATCATTGTATACAAAAACTAAACCACCTATTAGCATTATGGAAAACTCAAATGTAGTTTATAGAATACCATGCGAAAATTGTGATAAGTCATACATCGGACATACATCTATAAGATCTATAGATCTCAGAAATAATAAAAATACATGTGCATTAAAGGATCATGCAATTAATAAGAATTTTAATTCCAATGGAACCAAGATATTAAGACATGAAAACCAATTAAATAAAAGAGAATTCTTAGAAATGATAAATAATAAATATCAATGTGTTAATAAAAAAACTGATATTAATAACCTAAGTAATATCTATAATTACATTCTATCATATGAAAACTAATATTATAATTCACTAATATTACATTTTCTGACTAAATTCAAAAAATTTAATTATTTAAATTTGGTCCAGTATACTTTGTTGTTAAAATAATCAGATGAAGTTAAATCATTGTTTCGTATACAATCTCATCCTAAAACTAATACTAGTATTAATCTCTAATATATAGTCTCTTTTTTGGTAATTTGTTTCTAGTTTTTTTTTAGATTAGATGCACAGAGTTCCACAGCAAACTCTTCTGCAGCTATCTACTTAAATCAATAGCTACTTTACTATGGACTGTCCAAGTTCCTCATTTTTTCTCTTTATTTTTCTTTTTTTTTTTATTTTATTTTTTGTCTATATTTTAATATGCTAACAAATTACAAAGGAATAATACTCTATATTTACAATTACAATTTGAGTTTAATCTCTAAAACATGTTTATACTATAATCTACATAAAAACTCATTGCTTTCTAAGGTTAATAAATAGTATAAATTAATGGGATGGTGGACATCAGTCAAAGAATAAAGCGAAAATTAGTTATCAACAAAGAAAAATATAATAACAGAAACGAATCTCTTTCTGACATAAATCAAATATCAAAAGTAATTGCCAATCATGTTTCCACAAATTAAATAAAGTTAAAACATTGTACATAATTAGTTACTAATAACAAGAATTTAATTTTAATAAATTTAACGTTTTGTGATGTTCAAAATTTAATGAATTTAAATTTTTATGCTTGTTTTATACAAAAACTATTTCATTTTAGTTTCATTGTATTTACTGATAAAATAATTATAATCATATTTTAGCATATCCTGAAGACGCAAATAAATTTTGCGAAAGCTAGAGATAATAATAAAGACTCAATAATACCTAACTACTTTATTATAAATTATATATGTATATATATATTATATATATATATATATATATATTATATATATATATATATATATATATTATATATATATATATATATATATATATATATATATATATATATATATATCAATATACAGGGTGGTGTTTAAGTAATTGTACAAAAAGAAACAGTAGATTCTACACTTTAAAATATTACGACTTAAGCCAAACTGCTTTAATAAAATGTTGATAGGTGTTAAAATGCAAATTTAAAATTTTATTTTTCGCTATAACTTTCATGTTTGTAAGCATTTATATATAAAAATTTACAACTGGGTACTTTTTAATATGAGAAATTATAATTTCATGCACCCTTTGATGTAGCTAATAGAGGGCGCCACATAAACCACATATGTGGCATAAATTTGCACTTAACTTTTTTGCTCTATAAGTTAACTGTATTTGTGACAAAGAATATTAAAGATACATTATTTTAACAAGAAAAACGTATACCTGTTAATAACTTCAAAACTCAACAGTTTTCGAGATAATCTCATTTTACAAATCAGCTGCATAATTCTGATTTAAGGTAGTTACTCAAGGCAACGAAGGAAAAATGGACAAAAACATTAATACTTCTGAATTTTGGTATAAAATACCTTTAACTAAAGTTAATAGTTAACGAAATATTAAATAAAATAAATATATCAGCAGTAGAATTAATAATAGGATTTGACAAAATAACAGAATAATAGGATTTTACGTCAAATATTTTACGTTTTATGTTAAATTAAAGTCATAATCAAAACATTTTGTTTACAAAATAAATTAAGAAATAGTTAAACTAAATAACGTACCTTTTTGTTAAAGTAAGTGTTCGATATATCCACCATTTTCTTTAATTCATTTGACAATATATTCCATACAAGATCGTCTCATATTAAACAGCTTCACTGCTGCAACAGAACCTGCTGCAGTATTTATTTCTTCCCACAGTTGGTTGCGAATGTTTATGGGATTCTTATAAACACGTTAATTTAATGCGCCCCATACACCAAAATCAAGGTGATTAAATTTTGGGCTACGTGGTGGCTATAATGTATAATGGATGAATATATTCTTTTGGCTACATATCCAAATCTTATGGTATATTGTGGAACTACATCTTATTTATCGCAGAGGTTAAATAATGTATTAAACTGTGAGGTATCTCGTTCATTGGTTACTTATATATACACGAAATAACCTATCGATGACATTACTTATTTATATGATTATGTTACAGCTTACGAGTAACTATAATTATATCTCAAACAAATGGACTATTATGATTTAATAAAGAACTAATATTATGTTGAACTAAATTGCCTGTGTGTTTGCTGTCTAATAAATAATAAGTATTCTTTTGGGATTTTTTATGAATTAAATAATTATATCAATATCTCACAACATTGCCAAGGAATGTGACTACTTCGACCAATCCAACATTCAGAAAAGTTGTATTTAGGTATGTTCTCGAAAAGCCTAACTTTCTGAGCGCTCAGAACAGACCTGGCTGGCTAGCTTTGATGTGCGCCGACAAAGCCACCTTGCAGTGGCTAAAGACACACATTGGAGAGATACAGCCATGGAAGGGTGCCACATTGAGACTTGTAGAGGGAACAGAAATTCCTCACACTGAAGTCTTTACGGCGTACCTTCCCGGAAGTAAGGATTATTCCACGGAGAAAATTCTAGGTCTAATAGAGGCTCAAAACTTTAGCCTCCATACCTCCGCATGGAGAATACTGAATAGGTCTACGAGTGGAGCCGTGGAAATTCTAACCCTTTCAGTGGACAGCCAATCCGCCGAAAGGCTAAAATCAACGGGGCATACGATCAATTACAGATATGGTCGTACGGTCCTAAGAGACAAGAGTGGCAGAAATCAACCCACAACAAGCGGGTCTCAAAAACCCGCTACGGTGTCTAAGGCCCTGAATGAGCAAAAAAGTGCTCAAGATGAATCCAGGAGGACAGGCAAGCAAAAGCCTGACTTCAAGGAATCAGCTAGCGGGTCTCAAAAACCTGCTACGCTGTCTAAGGCCCCGGATGAGCAAAAAAGTGCTCAAGATGAATCCAGGAGGACAGGCAAGCAAAGGCCTGACTCCAAGGAATCAGCTAGTGACCAAAAAAAATCTGGGAAACCAGACAATAAAGGCAAGGGAAAATTAAAAAATCCCCAAACCAACCTATAAAAATGATTCAAAGGCTGAAATGTTTGCAGATAAACCTTCAACATTCAAAAGCAGCTACCAGTGTGCTTAGAAAAAGGTTCATTGACGACAGCCTAGCCATTGGCCTCCTACAGGAGCCTTGGATTAATGGAGGACGAATACAAGGACTCAACATGAAATCAAGTAGGTTACTCTATAATATCAATACTGATAATCCAAGAGCAGCATTACTGCTCTCACATAATATTAAATATATTTCTGTTCCAGAATTTACCACGGCAGATTTGGTAACCGCAATAGTGGAAATGCCAACAGAAATCGTTATTGCTTCGGCCTATTTTCCGGGTGACTCTGAAAACCATCCACCTCCAGAGGAAGTTCAAAGACTTATGGGATGGTGCAAGAGCAAGAACAGACAATTAATTATTGGCTGCGATGCAAATGCACACCACACAGTATGGGGTAGCACAGGAATCAATAACAGGGGTGAGCACCTCCTGGACTATATATCTGCTAATAACTTAGATATTGCAAACAGAGGTAACAAACCCACATTTATAAACGCAATTAGGAAAGAGGTTCTTGATATAACCCTAACTAGTTCGTTTATAGCAAATAAAATATACAATTGGCATGTCTCGAATGAAGCCCCAATGTCGGATCATCAACACATAAGGTTCGACTTGGGTACATCTGAGAAGGGTCTTGAGGAATATCGAGTCCCAAAACAGACCGATTGGGACACTTATAAAGAGTGTCTCGAAAGCGAAATGGAGGAACTCGATACGTCGCTCGACACAGAAGAAAATCTAGACCGAGCCTCATGGCAACTTCAAAATGCCATAATACAGGCCTATGAATCAAGCTGCCCTCTAAAACACAAGAGAACCCCTAGGGATGTTCCCTGGTGGAATAAAGAGTTATCCAAACTTAGAAAAAAGGTCAGACAACTCTTCAATAGGGCAAAATCTACAGGTAGTTGGGACTCCTACAGAAATGCCCTTACTGAGTACAACAAAGAACTAAGAAAATCAAAAAAGAAACTCGTGGAGAAAAATGTGCGAAGGTATAACAGAATTAGCTCCTGCACAACGGCTCCAAAAGGTTCTCTCAAAAGACCACACAAATGAAATTGGACTGATCAAAAAGCCGAATGGTGATTATTATGAGAGTCTAACGGAAACTATTAGAGAACTGTTAATGACCCATTTTCCTGGCTCTCGACAAATACAAGAAGATGAACCGCAAAGTGTGCAGCTGGCAGAGGCTCCAAGGGGCCTCAACAGATCCAGCAGGCAACTAGCGGAAAAAATCTTTACACAAAATAAAATCGAATGGGCCGTTAAAAGCTTTAAACCTTTTAAATCCCCTAGTAAGGACGGAATATTTCCTGCTTTACTTCAAAAAGGCTTCATGCAAATACAGCCGCAACTACAGCGGCTTTTCATAGCAAGCCTGGTGTTAGGTCACATTCCAAAAACTTGGAGGGACGCAAAGGTGGTATTTATAACAAAGGCGGGGAAACGTCCTACAGACGAAGCGAACTCTTATCGTCCTATATGCCTGACCTCCTTTCTCCTAAAAACAATGGAGAAACTAGTAGATTACTACATAAGAAGCGAAACATTAGCGAGGAAACCACTTCACAAACATCAGTTTGCCTACCAGACTGGCAAATCCACTATAAATTCTCTGAATTCGCTAGTCGAAAGAATTGAAACGACAATAGTGGCAAAAGAAATAGCTCTTTGCGTTTTCATTGACATAGAGGGAGCATTCGATAATACCTCTTTTGAATCCATAAAAAGAGCACTAGTAAAGAGGAGCATTAAAGTCTCACTAATACAATGGATTCAGTCAATGCTAAAAACGAGAATCATCACTGCTAGTATTGGAGGAGACTGTGACAGCGGTAAAGGGGTGCCCTCAAGGGGGAGTATTATCGCCTCTGCTGTGGTCTTTGGTTGTGGATGACCTTCTCACTAAGTTGCATGATTCTGGTTTTATAACCCAAGGTTACGCAGATGACCTAGTTGTTACAATTAGAGGCAAGCATGACCAGACTATATCTAGTCTCATGCAAACTGCTCTTAACGAAATTAAAAGTTGGTGCTCGAAAGAGGGCTTAAATGTCAACCCCAGTAAAACGACTTTGATACCTTTCACAAGGCGACGTAAATACAATTTACAGGCTCCAACTATGAATGGCATCACATTAGACTATTCCAAGGAAGTAAAATATCTGGGGGTAACCCTAGATCAAAAACTCACCTGGAATAGTCATATTGAAAAAATTTTATCCAGAGCTTTGGTGGCAAGTTGGACCTGCCGCAAGACGTTTGGAAAAACTTGGGGCCTACAACCGAAAATGACTCTCTGGTCATATAAAACAATAATTAGGCCCATGGTCACATACGCATCATTCGTATGGTGGCCAAAAACACAACAAACAACAGCTAACGCCAAGCTTCAAAAAGTGCAGCGGCTAGCTTGTCTGGGAATTACAGGGGCAATGTCAACATGTCCCACTGCAGCTCTAGAGGCGATGCTGAACCTTCCTCCCTTGCAGTTCTGCATAAGGAGGGAGGCAGTAACTACCGCCTTAAAACTGCGACAGACACAAATAATGAAACCTGGAGATCTAGTTGGCCACCTGAAAATCTTAGAAGAAATTCCATTGGATTCTAAGGACATGCCGACAGATGTTATGCCAGTCAAATTCGACTTTGAAACACCCTTTGAAGTGGTCATAAAAAACCACCAAATGGGTGAAGAAATTGAACCAAAAGTGGAAGAAGGTTCACTCGTATGGTATACGGATGGATCTAAGATAGATGAAAGGGCAGGACTGGGAGTTACTGGGCCCAATTTCAGGCTATCTAAACCTCTTGGAAACGCCCCAACTATCTTCCAGGCAGAAATACATGCTATAGACATAAGTGCCCAAGAATGTCTCAACCGAGACACCCGTAGGGCAAGAGTCCTTATTTTATCAGACAGCCAAGCCGCCTTAAAGGCTCCAAAGTCATTTACATGTGAGTCGAAGTTGGTTTGGGACTGTAAACAATCTCTCAAGAAGCTGGCGGAACGCAACAATGTAACTGTGATGTGGGTGCCAGGTCACAAGGGAATTGCAGGAAATGAGGAAGCTGACAGCCTCGCAAAAGAAGGAGCTAATACCCCATTCCAGGGTCCGGAACCCTTCTGTGGACTATCGAAAAGCCACATCAGAGTGGAACTCCGTACCTGGGAACTCAATCAACTAAGATCATATTGGTCTAACACACCAGGACAAAGGCAAGCAAAAAGGCTCATAAAAGTGTCGCCTACTGCAACAAACTGCCTTCTCGAAATGAGTAAAAAAGATATCAAAATGGTCACTGGCCTTCTCACTGGTCACTGCCCTCTGAGATATCATCTCAAGAAGATGGGCAAATCAGATAGTGAGAACTGTCGTTTCTGTCACAATGAAAAAGAAACGGCAGAACATATACTATGCAACTGCGTAGCACTGTTCTGCAAAAGACTAAAATTCCTAGGAGAGGTCAGTCTGGCGTCCTCTGACATAGGAAACAAGTCACCTAGGAAGCTAATCAACTTCATCAGAAGTATTGGCATTCTAGAGTTTAACTAGATTAAGGTATGCACAAAAGATCTCTATAGGTCGAAGTGCAGTGAGGCCGCATGGCCTTAACGACCTCACATAATCTAATCTAATCTAATCTAGGTATGTTCTCACTGCCTTCTCTCTAGAATGTGGAGGTATGCCATCTTGCATAAACTACATGTTTTGGGTTTTCAGCATTTTACAATAGAGAAAAAGTAATACAACGCCAGTATAGGAACTTAAGAAGCGATAGAAAAGGGAAATTGTAAACATAATGACAGCCAACGTCTGAATACGGACACGGCACCTAAAGAAGAAGATGAAGAATCTTTTCTCTAATAAGACATTAAGCAGCCATAACAAAGCATTTTGTGATGTAACATTATCATCTTTAAGTTGTTTTAATACGAATAAACTATGAATTATGCCTATCTACGGATATTCAGTGCTTTACCGCAAGCTGCAATAATATTATTATGCAGCTGAATTATAAAATGCGATTATCTCGAAAACCGTTGAATTTTGAGGTTACTAACAAGTATACCTTTTCTTTGTAAAAATAATGTATCTTTAATATTTTTTAACACAAATAGAGCTAACTTAAAGAGCAAAAAAGTTAAGCGCAAATTTATGCCACACATGTGACATATGTGGCGCCCTCTATATGTTACATTAACTTATGTATAAAATTATAATTTATCCCACTCAAAAGCATCCAGCTGTAAATTTTTGTCTAAAATATTTACAAACGTAAAAGTTATAGCGAAAAATAAAATTTTTAATTTTCATATTAACACCCTGTATCTTTCTTAATATCAACATTGTATTAAAGCAAGTTGGCTTAAATCGTAATATTTTAAAGTAAAGAATCTACGGTTTCTGTTTGTACAATTACTTAAGGACCACCCTGTATATCCATATGATACAATGGATATTACAGAAAGCCATAAATAGAGAACAGCTCCCAAAGGAATGGACGGAGGCATATATGACATCTGTATTTAAGAAAAGAGATAGAAAACGATGCGAAAACTACAGAGGAATAACCGTAATATCATCAATAGGAAGTTTATATGGGAAGATACTGCGAGAAAAGATAGAACAAGCGATAAAAGGCAAAATCGGGGAGGATCAGGCAGGCTTCACGGCAGGAAGATCATGCATATACCACATATACACACTGGATCAACTGTTGGAAAAAAAAAGCAAAAAATAGAGATATACATTTGGCATTTGTGGACCTGAGAAAGGCGTATGACTCTGTACCAAGGTTAGAACTATGGGAGGCAATGTGAATTGTGTCCATTAAAATGGGAACAAGAATCATAGGAGACTTCACCACAACAAAAGGGCTCCTGCAAGGTTGTTCCACATCTCCAACACTATCAAAATATACTTAAAGAAAGCCTTGACTACATGGAAAAGAAAATGCGAAGGCATGGGAGTACCGGTACGGAACGAATACCTATATACATTAAGCTTTGCAGACAATCAAGTAGTGATTGCACAAGACCCAGACGACCTCAGCTACATGATGAAGAAACTACAAGAAGAATATACCAAGGCTGGCCTAGATATTAACCTCGCGAAAACAGAGTACCTATCTACAATAAAGAAGACATAGAAGATCTACAGATTGATGACAACGTAACAATCAAAGGAAAGGATAAATTCAAATACTTGGGGTTTATAATCACGAAAAAGGCAACAACAAAGGAAGAAATTACACAAAGATTAGGACAAACAAGAACAGCAATCCGACAACTTAACTCAGTATGGTGGGATAGACACCTAAATATAAAAACAAAAACACAGATTTATAAAACATTAGTGCGAAGTATTATGACATATGGGGCTGAAAATTGGATGATAAACAAGAAAAACAGCAGTAAGATAGTAGCAACAGAGATGGAATGCCTGCGAAGATGCTGCAGAGTAACAAGAATGGATAATAGAAGTAATGACGAAATAAAGCAAAGAACACCAATAGAAACAGACATACTAACATACATAGAACAAAAAAGACTAAAGTGGTATGGACATGTAAGAAGAACTAGTGACAACAGATGGATAAAGAGAATAACCAAATGGAGCCCCATAGGAAGGAGGAAAAGAGGACGACCCCGAAAATCATGGAGGAACGAAGTAGATGACGCCATGAGTAAGAGAGGCCTAAACGATGGAGAATGGAACAACAGAGAGAGATGGAAACGGTTGAGCGAGGGAAGGCAGTGAATACTGTAGAATCCCTGGATATATATATATATTTATATATATATATATATATATATATATATATATATATATATATATATAATATATATATATATATATATATATTATATATATACGTATATATATATATATATATATATATATATATATATATATATATATATATATATATATTTTCTCCCAGCGTATTAAGTGAGCCACATATCAAAAGAAACTGCGGTTGAAGTGAGGTCCTGTACAAAGTGAGGTCCAGTATATGGACCTCACTTAGTCAATCAATGTAAGACTTTTTCGTAGACATGTACTGATAGCAAAAACTGTTTTTTTACAAAAAAAAGTGGGACCTCATTTTGTATGGTCCACATCAATTTTTAGTTTAGAGATTTTCCGCATAGAGGCGCTGACTTTGGCGTATATTTTCTAACCATGTATATTCTATGCCCTGTTGAATAACTTACGATACACATAGTGAGGACCATACAACTGGCAACATCTGTTCAACCCATTTTAAAACAGTGGATCGTCGCATAAATTCAAATAGTACAAAAATGTATAATACTTTAATCCTTTTTGAGAGCGTAGGCGCAAAATTTCGGTCGAATTCTTTTTAACCACATTTATTTTTTTCGAATCGTGAGAAAACTAATGGATATTTTAAAAAAATTTAAACGCAGAATAAAAGACTACATTATTGCCGAGGGCAGAAAGTCCCTTATAATAAACAAAAAGTTTCTTTTGAATGATATATTTAAAATAAAAAATCAGACTAAAATTTTTTTCACCTCTGTGACTTATTAAAATAAATATTATAGAAGTTCTCAGGGACTCTCGATCATAGATAATACAGTATTATTTTATTCTGCGTTTAAATTTTTCAAAAATACTTAAGAGTTTTCTCAGGATTCGAAAAAAAATAAACGCTAAAAACATTTCGAGCAAAATTTTGCGCCTGTGTTCTCAGAATGGCTTAAAATAATATACATTTTTGTAATCAGTATTTCAAAAGCTTTTAAATAAGGTGTCACATCATGTACTTTCCTATTTAGAAAATCAAAGTTATGCCTGTCACCTGAAAACGTATCGCGTAAAGTTCGAAACATTGACGCTATAATATACGATGATTATTTTAAAAATCGACCTGTCCGAGCGTTTTTCTTATGTTCTAAAAATAAATAAGTTATATACAGCACAGTGTTAGCAAATAAATACACGTTTTTTTGTTTGATAATTTTGTCCCTGAGGGCCAAAAGTAATTCTATATTTTTAGACATATCTTCTGTAAAAATAATACAGGAACTCCCCCTCCTCGTTTTCCCTTTATCACTATTCGCTTGAAAGCGTTCATGAGAAATTTCTCACTCTCGCTGATACAACTATCAAATTATGTAGAGGTTTGATTGTCGATATTAGTTGTGTAGTAATTTACGGTCATTCTTTGTAGTTCACCTACTCTTCGTTTGTTCAGTAGAGATCTCATACTGCCATTCACTTGAAATTAGTTCTTTCAAAACTTTATTTTTTTTCATATTTTCACTTTATGTGCTACAACTTTTAAGTTGTATACTATAAGATACATCAACGCATTCTTTTAATTGTGTGCCCATGTTAGCAGCTAATGATGGCGCTCAAAACTTTCATTATCAGTATCACATTTAGCTATTATTTTGGTAAATTTTACTATAGTATCAAAGTTAATTGGATCTAGTGCACCAAGCAAATTTTTTCATTTATTTTCTTCTTTATTTCGATTAGAAGAGATGCCAGTTGTTTCATTTTTCTTGATGCAACTAGTAGGAACTGTTTATCTTGGTGACTTTTCAAATAACGTTCTGTAACAGCACAAATTAAATTATCGGTTTTAGCTGAAAAGATATCATATCTGATCTCATTTTTGGAAATACTTCTTTCCTCAAAAAATCACTTTTGGAATATGTCGAACATAAAGATTGTCCTTCTGTTTGAGCAATAATTCTTTCTGTGGTGTCTGTTGTATTATGAGGGCATTTCTTAACACGTTTATAAAGAAATTTTCTTTTATAGAAACCTTTACAAAATTTGCAAGGTAAATAGGATGATATTGTTGCTGGTTCTAGTTCTCCCAATAAAGGTTTTCGCACAGGGACAACACGATCATTGGTAAAACTTTTTAGAAAATTTCCCTTGCTTTTGAGTTTATTAAAAAGTATTTTTCTTTTTTTACTACAAACTGAACATGACAAAATTTCTTGAACTTCAATCTCGGCTTCATGATGTCTGGTAATATGTCGAGAAAATTTAAGAACTTCTGTATCGCAAAAAAATCAATAGTCTTTTTTATTACATAATCTTTTTTCTTTTGATCTCATTACCTAAAAAAATGGTAAACAGAAAATGTTTTTGATGAATAATAAACATTAAGCATTTTAGAAACTTGTAAAATATTTATGCAAAAAGTTAATTGTATTGTACAGGGTGAGTTAAATTAGATGCAAAGTAAAACATAGGGAGAAGGTTAAACTGGGGCAAAGTTGCGTAATTAAAAGCGCAATAATTTTACACTAAAAAATCAAGGATATCTTAAGCCGTTTTGAAAAAATTCACAAAAAACCAAAATTTTGCAAT
Source organism: Diabrotica undecimpunctata (assembly GCF_040954645.1). Taxonomy (NCBI): domain Eukaryota; kingdom Metazoa; phylum Arthropoda; class Insecta; order Coleoptera; family Chrysomelidae; genus Diabrotica; species Diabrotica undecimpunctata. Next base: position 133,894,453 of record NC_092804.1, on the reverse strand, counting down.
TCGGTTTTTATTTATTTTTTGAGTTATTAACAGACTAAGAACAAAATTAATAACACTTTTTTATTGTCGCTTTTAATGCTCTATTAAACCGTTATAAAAAATTTTATATCCGACGTTTCGTCTTTTTGGAACCATCATTAACTTCATTTTTTCCAATAGTACTAAATTCAGTTTTCTGCAGATTTGATATTATCGTTTTATTAGAAATTCAACGATATATAAAACTTTATTGCTAGACAACGTTTCGACGCCATAACACTTTATGGCTATAAGGACTTTATAGTAGACCTTATTTAGTGAAAAAAGTTTATATAAACATAGGTTGTATAATGCTTTTTTTCTGAGCTACAAGGTCATAAAGTATAAATAATTTTTTAGTTTTTTGTAAATATCTCAAAAATGGTATCTACAATTGACCAATTTTACAATTATTAAAGCGGCATCCAAACTTATCTAAAATACAAATAAACTCATCTTATTATCAATCAGTGGCGTGCATTGGAGTTACTAGTTGCACAATTTTAAATAGAACTTCTACGCCACTGCATATTTGGCAACATTTCTAAATTTTATTAAATTCTCAATCAATTTTACATAAAAAATGCCTGTTGTAAAAATGTCGTATCTCTTTTAGTTTTTGAGAAAAGCAGCAGTTAATCGTTCTTTGCAGATATTTTTTTAAGTGTAAAAATTTATCTTTTTTAATATTTGCTGTTGGTTAAAGTTAATAGTAAAAATAATATTAAAAATATTAAATTTTGTACCAAATGTTATTATTTATCAATAAGAATATTATGATTTTTACTATTAACTTCTATCAACAGCCAATATTAAAAACGATAAATTTTAGCATTAAAAAAAAACACTGCAAAGAATGATTAACTGCTGTTTTTCTCAAAAACTAAATACATTTTAACAACAGGAACTTTTTATGTAAAATTGATCGAACATTTAAAAAAATATAGAAATGTTGCCAAATATGCAGTGGCCTAGGAGTTCTATTTAAAATAGTGCAACTATTAACCTCGGTGCACGTCACTGATTGATAATGTTATGAGTTTATTTATGTTTTCGATAAGTTTGAATGGCCCTTTAATAACTGTAAAATTAGAAGTCAATTGTAAATACTATTTTTGAGATGTTTGCGAAAAACTAAAAAATGATTTATATTTTATTACCCCGTATCTCAGAAACAAAGCATTATACGACCTTTGTTTATATGAAATTTTTTTCACTAAATGAGGTCTAGTGTAAAATCGTACTTCAAAAAAAAACAGACTCACCCTGTGTATTTTTATTTTTCCATTTAATTTCACTGAAGATGGTTTTATGAAGTCGAAACGTTGTCTAACAATAAAGTTGATGATGGTTCCAAAAAGACGAAAGGTCGGATATACAGTTTTTTATAACGGTTTAATAGAGCATTAAAAGTGACAACGAAAAAGTGTACAAAAAGCAAAAGCAGACAACCCCTATTCCCTATTTAAAAATAAGAGGTGGGGGAAGTGAAACGGTGGGGTTTGACAAATGACAGATGTATGTACCGTAATGTCCGCCTTAGATCAAAAATCGACCTGTTTCGTTATTTCCTTAAAATATAATAAATACTGCCAAATATCGAAGTGGACTGTTTTCCTTGGCCCACATTGTAACACATAATAATGCAATATAAATTTCGCATTCCTGAACTATCACTGTATTTGTCCTGTCCTCCATTTTTATTATTATTTTTCTCAACTAATGCCATTTTTAAAATTCTTGATTTCCTATCCATCTTTAATGTAAATTATTGAAAAATATAAAACTATTTCTTTGAGCTAGTCTCCGACAAGTCTACCGTGATTTAATGCTTAGGTACTAAAATGTTATAAAATTAACAAACAGTACGAGCAAGAACAAAGCGAAATCCTTCTTAAGTACAAGTGACTGAAACATCGAAACAATAATTCTTACTGTGTTATACAGAAAAAGGCGGTAGAAACCACTAATCTCATATTTATCGACAACACTGTATGGTCCTTACTTGATGAGCTGTAAGGAAATGTACACGTAAAGTTGTCCTCACTTTGTGTGCATAACTAAAAAATATATACAGTCTCACTTTAACAGCTGCGTATAATGGCCTCACTTGGGTGGCAATATACTTGAACAATACGGGACACATACACGTAATTTTTTTTGTGTATATTGGTCATTTTTTAATTGCTATTTACTTGTCAAGGTCACTATGAAGAGTTGAAACAATTATGTCTACGTTTTCTACCGGTCCTCACTAAGTGCGTGTAGTGTCAGGACCTCACTTTGATATCTGTGCATAATTATATATATATATATATATATATTATATATATATATATGTTTATATATATATATATATATATATATATAAACAACACAGTTTATTAGGGCTGCAGTCAGTTGGTTTGGCCGGGATGTTATAGAAACACTCTTTTGACTTTTGGTCGAGCTTTCGGAATTCTTTTATTCCTTCTTCAAGACACTGTAATTAGAAGAAAGTGTAAATATTTACAACATATCTCAAATTGTCATTACAACTTACTAGTCGTTGAGATTATTTGTGTAAAACTACGACACTCAACATTAAAAACACACATATAAAATATAACATGTAAAATAATGGACAAAATACATTTTAAAATTTAGTTGGAAAGTTAAAATTTTGTTCGGCACATCTTTTAATGGTGTGTTTTGACTGATCCATAGAGAACAGAAAAAAAAAACAAAAATAGTGTGATTAAACGGTAATTAGGAGTTCTTGCTATTATATTAATGGAAGTAGTATATTAAACCTGTCTTGATAGTATGCAACATGTTTTGTATGCAGGTGTATTATGGTGTGCATATGTAAAAGTAAATCTTTATTTTATTTTTGATGTTTTGTCAGTAAGTAACAATAAATGTTGCTCAATTTATCTATGTCTGACTTTTTATTTATACAAGACGTATTAGATTTTATGAAACACATTTCCATGACTGCAGCTCTAATAAACTGTGTTGTTTGTTTATATCGACAGTCAATAATATCCAGTATTTCTTATATATACAAATAAGTATATATATATATATATATATATATATATATATATATATATATATATATATATATATATATATATATATATATATATATATATATATAAATTATATATATATAATATATATATATATATATTATATATATATATATATTTAGATATAATATATATATATATATATATATATATATATATATATATATATATATATTGAACAATACACCTTAGTCATAAAACTTGTAGCATTTATATCGTATTATATAGTCCATTAATTTTAATTATACTTTGGCATAGCTAGACTGAAAATTGTAATGTTTTGCAGAGAGTTATAACACCAATAAAATGGTTTAGTAAATTTCCATAATATGGAAATTTAGTAGTATGGCGTTGTAGTTTAGAGAACGCCATAAAAGCACATGTTATCACCAGCCGAAACCGTAAAATCTTTTGAATATATAACAGAGAATGATTCGTCATTTTTTTAAACCTTGATAACTTTGGATATTAAATTTAATACTATGAGACGTTTAATAGCTTTCTAAACTATTTCAATATGAAATATTTCTTTTTCTATAATTTGGTAGTTGGAATAATAAACAAATTTTTTCTTATACCATAATCCCATCTGCCTTAAATAAAATGAGAATTTCGAATTTAATTAAACGTTGTCAAAAAGAATACTTTAAATATTCTTAATACTTCTTTTTTTATATAGTTCTACAGCGTTTGATAGTATTTGTTTTTCTTAGCGTGCCATCTCCCTACGGAGGTTGGCAATCATATTGGCTATTTTTATTTTTGAACTTGCTGCTCTAAACAAATTAACCGATCTGCATTATTACTAACTAAGAATTCTGCCTTTGGCCAACATATCTTCTTTCCTGTATTATGAGTTTCAAAATGACATGTTTTGGTCCTACAATCACGTGGCCTAGGTATTCCAGCTTTCTTGTTTTTATAGTTGTAAATAGTTCTGTTTCTTTAGCAATCCCTTTTCAGTACTTCTTTATTTATGATTCTATAAGTCCATCATATGTTTAATAATCTGCAGTATAACCAGATTTTTCGTTTCTTTTTAAATTGTTTTTTTTTAATGTTCAAGTCTCAGCTTTTAACGTTCAAGTCTCAACGGTTGTTCACCTATTTATACAGAGATAAATATAGTCAATAATTATTGAAAATGGACCTACTGAAAAATAGTTAATGAACTTTCAATCATTCCTTTAATACCAAATAAAATGTTTTTGCTTACAATAAAGAATAAGTCGTATACGAATTATTTAAAATTAAACTTACATTAAAACTACCATGAACGAGAGACATTGAAAAACACACATTTGTTTGTATAACTGAAAATAAAAATACGAAGACGATATTAGAATAAGGATTAGTCAATACTAATTAGTTATTGTAGATATACCACATAAGATGTTTTTATAGTACACACTGTTTCATCAAATACATTTTCTTAGCTGTTTTGATTTTTTTCCGTTGTATTTCTTTATACTTTTGAAGACCTTTTCCTCTATATATACTTCTTTCTCCCATGTGTAGTAAGTAGTGTTTTGTCTGTCATTTATTGTTTTTTAACTTCTGACCTGTGTTTTGTCAAACCTTCGTGAATAATATGTCTTTTATATTATTCCACTTTTTATGTACGTCCATAATTTGTTACATGTACATAAGATATGCTGACTGTTACATTTTACATGTACATAAGATATGCTGGCGACACCGTCCTTCTGGCAGGAACACTAAAAGAACTGCAACACCTTGCTGAACAACTAAATATATATTGCAACAATTATGGACTAAAAATAAATTTGAAGAAAACCAAGTTCATGATATTTACAAAAGCACAAAACATCAAAGTTAAGCTAGTACTAGATAATACAGAAATTGAACAAATATCTTCGTACAAATACCTTGGAGCATGGATCACAAAAGATACTGATCAGACAAAGGAAATGAGAAGCCGCATTAAAATTGCACGGTCAACTTTTAATAGAATGCGAAAACTTTTTTGTAATCGCGATATCAATATATCGCTCCGAGTAAGAATGCTTCGATGTTATATTTTCCCTACCCTTTTGTATGGGGTTGAAGCTTGGACACTTAAAAAATCCAACATTAAAAACCTAGAAGCATTCGAAATGTGGTGTTACCGACGTATTTTGAAAATATCATAGATGTATCGCAAAACAAACGAACAAGTTCTCGAACAACTAGGAAAACAATGCGAAGTTTTAAATTCCATAAAAATCAGGAAATTGGAATACTTGGGGCACATCATGGGAGGTGAAAAATATGAACTACTAAGGAATATAATGCAGGATAAAATTAAAGGCAGAAGTAGCGTAGGTAGACGTAAAATCTCATGGCTACGCAATCTCCGTGAATGGTTTGGATGCAGTTCAATTGAACTATTCAGGCGCGTAACCAACAAAATTATAATTGCCAGAATGATTTCCAATCTCCGATAGGAGCGGAACATGAAGAAGAAGAATAATTTGTTTGTTATCAGTTGGTGTTTTGTGCATATTAATATTTAAATAAGTTTTTTCTTTTTAATTTTTAAGAAATTATAATTTCTTTTTAATTTTTTAGTTGTTTAGTATTCTTATATTAATTTGGGATCCTTGTATTCCGAGTTTAATTTTTTTTTTAATTTTATTTTCATGACAGCCACTAACGAATTTTGTTTTAAGTTAACATCTGTTAACTGTTTTCGAGTATGAAATCTATTGGATTTCTAAAAATATGATTTTCTGTATGCGAAGGAGATTTCCATGTATATAGTCTTCTCTTAGAAAGCTGGAATTCTATGAGCTTTTCTTCTCTCTCGCTTCTAGTTCCCAATTAAAACTGTCCTACTATATTTTCAGCTATAACTGCTCCACTTTTTGCATTATAGTCTCGTAAAATGTACGTAACATCTCTAGACCTTATTAACTTCAGTGTATTGTGCAATAAGCCATTCCAAATCACACAATATTTTGACATTCAATATGGCCAATGATTGGCATACAATAAATTTGATTTCGTAGCTTTTATGTTTATATTATTTCCTGAATTTTTTTATGCGATAAGATACATCACTACTTGTATTTCTCAATCTTTCTCGATTATTTTTGTATTTGATGTTATGCTGGATCCAGCAATAAAGTCAAGTGCCTATTTATGGGATTTTACAAAATCTTGCAAAGAATCAGCCAAAAGGTATTTGGAGAAAATAGGGCCAATAATGTGCGATCACTGCACTTTAAGTGATTTGGATGTGGAGTTTGGAAAAGAATATGTAACTCCTATCACCAATATAGATATTATAAGCTATCTGGTACTAACACATAGTTATTATTTTCAAGAACAGATAAAAGCCTACAAAAGCTTGACAGCATACAAGTACTTTGATCCAGGATTTCTAGAAAAAGTTCGTGTGAAGAAGTTTAATGATTATATGGTGCTAGTAGGCAGAGTAATTGCATTTGGCAAGTCGTTTACAAGTAAAAAATAAATAAAATAATAATAATAGTCACTTTTAAAAAACAAAATATGGATGTTAAAATAATTTATTTAAGAATATTGTCCTTTAGGAATTCGTTCTGGCTATAATAAGATTTATCTATAGCAGTAACGATTTGAGCAGACTGTAAAATATTATATGTGAATTATATTGTCTTCTAGAGATAGGCAGCTGATTGTATATAATTAAAATTTTGCTATACTTATAAAGATTTGTGACCAATCAGTAAATATAAATAGTTTCTCTAGTCTATGCGGTATTCAAACTAGCTTTGTACAGTACCTAATTTACACATTAAATCTTAAAAACTAGGTTTAAATTAAGCTTTATTGTATTTAATTACTATCCGATTCTGGCATTTCTGAAAGGTACAATGAAACATTAGAAAACGCCCTTGGAAAAATAAATTATTATCGTGTATTTCATTGTTTTAGGTACAACATTCAATGAAAGCAAGGGAACCAAAACTGAAAGTCTGGATCATTGTACAAAAAGATGGTTCAGTGTGTACTGTTCATTGTACCTGTATGGCAGGGCTTGGTGAAGTATGTAGTCATATTGCTACTATTCTGTATGCTGCTGAGTAGGTTTCAAGCACAACAAACAATATTTCATGTACAGACAATTAAAATTGCTTGTTTAGTACCTTCACAGAGCAGTTTGCAACCAACACCTGTTGCTTCAACGGATTGAGTGAGAATACCATAAAATAAAACTTCTAGTGAAATAATTACTATGAAAAATAAAGAAATGATTGATTTTTTTATTAGAAAGGAGTTTGAGAGCGGGCTTTATTATTGTTTACAAAATAATGAATAACATTTCGAACATTTACTTTAGTAAGTAACTTCTATTTTTTTACATTTACTTTTACTTTAGGAAGTTACTTTTCATTGAATTTTTGTAATTTATTGCAAATCATTTTATACTTAAATATCTTAAATATCAAAAGTGCTGAAAATAAAATAAAATTCCACCCTTTTCATTAAAGATTTTGGGGGTTGTGTTTGCCATATCTAGATGGTTAATGTAATTTAATTGAAAACTGGTCTACAAAATGTGGCGTGTTTTAAAAATTTTTAGATTTTCTATAGGAACCAAATTATAGAGGATGGTACCTTTTCAAATTAACATTATATATTACACTGTGGTATCCAAGAGGCTTCAAGAGAATAAGAAGACCTTCAAATTTAAGATGGGACAATGACATAAGGAAACGTGCCGGTACAACATGGCACAGAAAAACGAATTTTAGACAATCGTGGGCAGAAATGAAGAATGAGTATGTAAGGGTGGCTACACCATAATCGGTAGAATATGCTGAAAATAATGATGATTTGTGCAATCAAATAGTTTTGTTTTTCAAAATTATAACGTAGTCCAAAAATTAACTAACATAAAAGTGAACAATTTAATAATTTTTTTAACATGAAAATTACACTTTCGTTCTAACTCGTATAATATTCATATAAAAACTTGAAAAAATCTGATCTAATTTGGGCCCAATAATTTTTGTATATAAAGTTATATACTAATATTTACTAAAATCGCTACAGCTTTTAAAATCTGTAATAAAATTGAAAATCGAAGCTTAAAAGCATTTACATGCCACTAACATAAAAACCTTACGTTAAGTAACTGAACTGAAACGATGTCAAATGTAGTTTATATTTTTCCTAATCGGATATTGCAAAGCTGTGGCAAAAATCAATTTTCAAGTAATTGCATCATGGATTTCGTTTAAATAAAACGTGCAAAAACTTGTTATTTGTCGAGTTTGTTGAAACAGGGATTTAATTTGGTGTAAAATTTGTAGAATGCTTTGAAAGGTACACTTACATAAGTACATAAAGTATATAGGTATATTAAGTCGGCTTTATATGGAACAGGACAACCACTAGCGGAGTATCTTATGCTCAAGCTAGTAAAGGAGGACAGCAAACATCCACAAGGACAGATGGAATCAAGAGTACCTGGGCGGAAATTAACCAAATAGTTAATGTAGAGAAAATGATGGCAATACTTCAAGATATGAAGAAAGAACTACTCCAGGCAAAATCATTTGCAGAAAAAGCAATGGTTTTCATGAAGTATGAAGACATCTACGATGAACCATAAACATCTGAAGATACTCCAGTTTAACATAGCATCACTGAGGCTAAGGATCAGGGAACTTCGAGAGACAGTCATAAGGCATAATCCAGATGTCATATGCCTGTCTGAAACACGATACATGGCGGACTCCCAACTACCAAGGATTACAAACTACGATGGATTCGGAAGAAGAGACGAACCAAACGACAGAGGAGTAGCCATCTATGTTAAAAACAACAAAGAATGGAACCAAGTTTTGATGGAAACATACCAATTCGAAAGTGTTGGAAGTAAAGTAGGTATAGCTAATATCTTTTCAATTTACAGGAAGCAGTCAGAAGATCTAGCCATAGAAGAATTAGACGCCTTACTCAACTCAGCACCAACCGTAGTCGTAGCAGGAGACTTCAACGCCAAACACACAGCATGGGGATGTATGACAGACACAGCACCAGGAACAACCCTACTAAGATACTGTGAAGACAGAGATAGGATGTTATTCGCTCCAGACGAACCAACAAGGATCAGCCCAATAAGAGGACACAACAACTTAACACTGGATCTTTTCATCACCAAAGATGTAATAATAGAAGACGTCAAAACCTACTTCGAATGCAGTTCGGACCACAAACCAGTAATAGGAAGGATGACATCGAGAGTCGACTTACCAAGGATAGAAACAGTAGAAAGATGGAAATGGAAAGATGCTAACTGGCCTAACTACAGAAGACAGCTAAACCAAATGGAAATGAAGAGAGAGTTCCAATCAACAGAAGAAGTAGAGGAAAAAATTGAAGAAATCACAAGAAGAATTCAACGTGCCATGGAAACCAACATTCCAAAATCCATGACGAACAACAGAGGACTGGTCATTCCAACAGAACTACAGGACATCATCAAGGACAGAAACAAGGCCAGAAGAGCATTCCAAAGGACTAGAAGACAGGAATTCAAAGATTACGGAGACATTCTATCTGAAGAAATAAGAGTAAGACTGAGAAGTCCCACTGAAAACCAGTGGCACAACAACATCAGAAGAGCTGAAGAAAACCATGAAAATGTTTGAAAAATGCTGAAGGCAAGAAGAAGAGGAAAACAAAAGATGCCACAAATCATAGACAACGAGGGAACACACTACGACACCCAAGGAAAAGTAGATGCAATATCAAGGAAGATGGCAGCCACACACAGACAAAACCAGGATATGTTGGATGCAAGAACAAGGAGGCAAGTCGAACAAGAATACAACAGGATCAGAAGAAGGAACGAGTTCCAAATAGACGAGGAAGACCATACCAGCCCAAGCGAAGTTGCGAAAATCATCAGGAAGCTGAAAGGAAGCAGAGCATCAGGACAAGAAGGAATCCACAACATCACCCTCAAGGAACTTCCGAAGAAGATCATAGTACAGCTGTACTATATCTTCAAATACTGCCTGGAAAAAGGACATTTTCCGAACAACTGGAAACACGCCAAGATCATACCTCTTCTGAAACCAAGGAAAGATGGAAGAAGACCGGAAAGCTACAGGCCCATATCACTCCTGGAAACGATGGGAAAAATTTTAGAAAAAATCATCTACAAGAGACTGGTAAAGCACACAGAAAGAAGAAGAATCATCCAAGAAGACCAGTTCGGTTTCAGAAAAGGAACAAACTGCGAACTTCAACTAGCAAGGATTATCAGCGACACGAAGATAAAATTCAACAGGAAACAGAAGACAGGATTAGCCATACTGGACATAGAGAAAGCATACGATACGGTTTGGAAGAAGGCACTAATGTTCAAGATAGATAAGGCTAGACTTCCACACTACCTCATCAACATCTGCGACATGTATCTATCCAATAGAACATTCCAAGTTTCAGCTGATCAAAAGATGTCGACGATCCAAGAAATCCAGGAAGGAATGCCTCAGGGCAGCATCTTATTACCCATATTATATAACATTTTTGTTTCAGACCTTCCAACAGATCCAAGGACTTCTACAGCCCTGTATGCAGACGACACAGCAGTGTATGCATCCGGAAAAGACGAAGGAAGAATCATAGATGACATGGAGTACCACCTGGAAAAAATCACGGACTACACCGAAAAATGGAAAATCAAGATCAACGCCGAAAAGACGCAGTTCATCATCTTTAGCCAGGACAAACGACCACCACGGAACGAGATCACAGTAGGAGGCAACAGAATTTAGGAATCAGAGACGGTCAAATACTTAGGAGTCCACCTCGACAGAAGACTCAACTTCCGGGTGCATACACAAAAAACAAAGGTAAAAGCTAATGCAGCTAAAAAACTAATACTTCCTTTCATTTTTAGGTCCAGTTCACTTTCGAAGGCTAAGAAAATTCAGCTCTACCAAGCATATGTTAGGTCGGTGATTCTGTATGCAATACCAGTGTGGAGCTCCATTGCGGAATCACACTGGAAAAAGTTAGAAGCAACTGAGACATCATGCTACCGAATCATCGACGGAGCATCATGGGAGGATAGAGTTACAAACGCGACGATTAGGAACAGATTAGGATACACGCCACTAAGGGAAGTGGCCGAGAACAGAACCAGGTGGTTCTTCAACCAGGCCACGCGAAGACTACGAAAGACCAGGGATATCCTCGAGAAGAACAGGATCCAGAGGATATTTAGATCCACCCACAGACTGATCGACCACCTGATCAGGGTCTAGAAAACCAGGCGTGCAGGGAAGTAGGTACGTTTGCCGATACAAGTACCTACAGAAGCAGACGAGGACACCACCAAGGAAAATCCAGGAGCCGAGAGGAAGAATCAACAAACGCTGGCGGTGCAAGAGCGGTACGCCGAAGAAAGAAGGCAAAAATTTTTTAAGTTTGACATGTAAATATATTTTGTAAGGCAATAAACGTTTTTATTTTATATTTTTATTTTTTATTTTTATTATATTTATATAGAAAACTTTTTTATTTTTAGTTTTAGGTAAAAGGGTATTCTTTATAATAATTTCTGCATGTTCTAAAACCTTAAATACAATGAACACATATTAAAAATATAAATTTAATGTAAGAGTTAACAATATTAAGAATTCATATTTTTACCGCATATACGACTAAAAAAATTTAATATTGAATGATTGTATTCTAGGTTTTTAGAAGTCGTCCTCCGCCAAGCACGTATTCCCATATGTCTCATGTCTTCATCGATGTTGTCAACGAATCTTGTTCTGGGTTTTCCTCTTCTTCTCTGACCAATAGGTCTATCATGTAGTGTTTTTCTAGCTGGTTCAATTTGTTCCAAGCGCCTTACATGCCTTATTAACCTCAGACGTCCTATCTTAATATGTTTTACGATATCTGGTAATCTGGTCTATCTTTATCTATCTATAAAGTTTAAAGTTGTACCGTCTTCTTCACACTCCATTGAGATCTACTGATTCAGGTTTCATGACTTTTTGTTGAAGTTCTCTGAACCAAATGTTAGGACTGGACATATTATTGTTTTGTTTCTTGAAGGTATATCGAGATTACTGATTATTAATACATCATGATTTTGTAACTGTAGAACAAAAGGATAAGTTGATATTTCCTATGAATACAATATAACAAATATTATACCCTGAATCAATACCCTGAGATCAAACATTGAAGACATTTTGTAGATGGGACAAAAATATAACTTAATATATAGAAATAAACTGAGAAGATCAAGAGACCAATCAAGAAAAGGTGTTCGGGTTTAGAACAGAAAAAGGTCGGTTAGGAAATCAAATAGTGCAGTACGAAAATATGCCATCTGTATTATTCTGGTAACTCATAGTCAATATTATTGACTATGCGTTACCAGAAGTAGATTTAATTGACTTGAGTGTCGATCAGAAATATTTGTTTTAAAGTCGTGTCGTAATTTCTACAGGGGAGTGTTTTGTCAATTTATTAAACCGAAAACCTGGAAAGTTGAGTTATTCTCGATGGCCCACGTTGGCGAATCCAACTGAAATCCAATATCAGAATTAAGGGAACTGGCCAAGATTATTGTCACTATTTTTGCTCCTTTATGGTTTCCTATATGAGTTAAAATGCAACTCATCATGTGTAAATGGTGCAAGGCATGTTTTACAAATAATAAAACGTAGTCGATACCTAAAGCAAAATTTGAAAAGTGTTTTGTACACCGGGAAAATCTTCTGTTATGTATGCTGCATGAGTTTGCACTTTGTCGCATTTTTAAAAATTTAGGAAAAATAATGATTCATTTAATATCCGATCCTTTATTATTCCACAAATTAATTTTGACGCAGATAACTGTAATAATCTGATTGATTGGCAAAACAATAAAATAACTTGCCCTCTATTGTTTCAAAGTTTGAAAGCAGAAGATTTGAAAAATATTGTTCCGGCTATCATGAAAAAATTATCGACATCGCTATATTTCCCTGTGACACCCAATCTGTAGGGAGGTTCGTGAAGCTCGTAACTGAAATATCTTGATCCGTTGCTGGGTCACAAAACAGTGACAGTTTTATCAAGGCAAAAATTGACTTGTGCAGATTTTCCAAAATTTAAAGTCAAAAAACTACAAACAATAAATAATCAAAATTCAGAGAAAGGGTAGGAAGTGGATAGAGGAATAAAAATAACAAGATATTTCAATTGGATATCATTTTTATAATAATATCGATATCATTTTTATAATAATACCATATAGGTGCTTGTTACTTAACTTTTCAATTAAAATCATAAGTTGTTATTTTTATTTTTAAATTCTTCAACCCCCGATAGAGGGCAGAAGATGATAATTTTTTAAAAAATCGCAAAAAAAGGTTTGTAATACCAATTGGTAGCTTTTGAGCACTATTCCAAAACTTCGATTTTTCGATCCACCCTAGTTAAATAAATTTATCTTATTATAAAACTTACTAAAGCAAGTTATAATTTAAATTACAATAATATATACGATATTTTCCCACTTTATGAATCCGAGCCATTTCGAGTAAGATACGTTCAGTATTAGAAGTAAATAATAAAATGTACTCACCACAAGCTTTAAGTTAAAGATGATTGACTTACCTAAAATCAAACAGATAAAGTTAAAATAAATAACAAATAAAAATAAAAGAAATTTAACATCTGTAGCAAAATGAAAAACTAGTGGAGGGAAGAACAATGTACAGAAATAGAGACACTAGACCGCAAAAACGATATGTTTAACCTCGGCAACAAGGTAAAGCAGGAAACGGGTTTATATAAACCAAAAAGATCGGCAAATTTAACCGACGCTCAGAGGAATCTAGTAATTGACATTGAATAATTGTCATCCAGAATATTTTTTTTTCTTAAAGGTAATAAACCAACGTTTCACTTGAGCATTTACCGACCGACTAGATTTTAATTTTCAATTAAAAGAAGTAATATGAAAGTTGAACAAAATTGTATTTTTTTGGAAGAATTACTTTCAAATAGAATAATAGTATATAGTATTTTTCAAGCCGGTCGGTGAAGGGAGCATTTCAATGAAATTATACATAATTACTGAAACATTTAAAAAAAGAATTAAACTTGTATAATATTATTTTTTCTATATTACTAGCTAATTCGGAAAGATTAAAACTTATCTTTAAAAATTATGCAAAGAAAAATAAATATGTATTCTTCTTAATATTAAATCTGCTTATAAGGAAAACCTTAAGTGGTCGGTGAAAGGTACATTATATATATATATATATATATATATATATATATATATATATATATATATATATATATATATATATATATATTGATATGATTGGTGTTTATAGAAAATAATTTATAAGTTACACTACTGTATAATATTAGATATGGAGAGTGTTTGGTTATTTTAATAAGTTATATACTAGAGAATTTTATAAAAATATATTTATGTGAGGGCATTTTTAAGAAATTAGCATATAATAATTGTAAAAAGTTGTATTTTAGTAATTATAATGTGGTAGATATATTTAAGTGAGCCATGTGATTAGGCAACCAGATATACATACTCTCGAAGTGACAGTTTAAGTAATGATTACGAATATTAAGTGGGGTTATAATTATAATGTTAGTTTAAAATGTTTAATTTATATATATTTACTGATTTAAGTGTTTATTCTGATCTGAAAAGCCTAAATGTCAACAAAATTATTAATAGAAAAGTATGGAATTCTCTAGATCACCGGAGATGGCCTTGTTTGCGAAATGGTTTGTTCCAGAAAATTCAGACATGTATTTAATAGAACAAATGGAACATGATTTCTTACCAGATGGTTCTGGAACATCCAAAAAGATATAAATACCCGGTGATTTTAATTCAGAAAGTCAGTCAGTCAGTCAGAAAGTTTTAGTAAGAAAGTCCATTCAGTTCAATCAGTTAGGGGTCATTCAGTTAGTAAGAAGAATTCAAATCAGTTATAATTGTTCAATATAGTAAGTTAAATCAAAAGTAAGAAACAGTATAAAGAAAATATTGAAGATTAAAAATTATGTTATGTATAAATGATAATTGGATAATGGAAGAAGTATTAATTGAATATTAAAATTAAATAATATATTTGGTGATTGGATATTGGTATATAGAAAAGAAGAATAAATATAAATGCTGTTTGCTGGTTTGCTTGGTGGTTTATAAATGCTGGTGAAGAAAAATATCTTAAATTGGTGGAAGCTAATAATTGGAAAAAGTAATTTCACAAAAACAAGGATAACCGAGGCTAAGAAGAAGACATTGAGTGGTGATTATAATCTATACAGTGGAAAACAGTTCATTTAGGCATTCAGTGACAGAAAGGTACAAAAATTTGTTAATATAATTTAGTTAGTGTCATAACAATTTCAATTTTGAAGATAGTTTATTTAAATTTTACATTGTCTATAGAATTTAATTAGTTTCATAAGAATTTCAATTTAAAGATAGTTTATTTTAAATTTACATTGGCTAGGTTAGATATATATGTGTTTTTCATTATAGATATAATAAAGATAATTTAAAGAAGTACTTACAAACTAATTCTTTGAGAACCGCGATTAAAACCCTATATTATTAAAAAATACTCATTGCTCATCATTCAAACAAACAATAAATCATAACAATATATATATATATATATATATATATATATATATATATATATATATATATATATATATATATATAAATCTTTTGGATGGGTAAAAATAAGTAAAATAAACATTTATATAGTTTCTTGGTTAGAAAACATTCGTGAATGGACACAGATATCAAATGCAGGACAATTATTCCATATTGCAGAAGATCGAGAAACCTTCGCAATGGTGATCGCCAACGTCAGATAATTCTGATATGGCACGCGAAGAACCTACTGTTCCAATTTTCTGAAACTGTTTTCTTATGGGATGTCTAAGTTCAAGTTAAATATTGTGTGTAACTATATGGGATACCCTTTCAGCTCCTCTTTAATATTTCAACTCTGAAATGTGATTCCAGTAGGTATAAAAACTTTGCTTTAATCCAATTATATGAGTTAAATTACATAAAAAAATTGTTAATTATATGTTGAGAAATAAAATTTTCCCCTGTTAAAATTAAGAAAAAAAATAGACACACTAGTTCGTCGTAAGCACTGCAGTATAGTATACACTTATACGTGCTGCATGACGTAGTAGAGCGTCTGTAAATGTATTAAGAGTAAAAGTGAAAATATTTACATTTCTCAATTTAATTACCTTATGGATTAGATATTACAATCGAATCCATAATATTACTGAGTAATTTTGTTCCAACCTAACTTACGTAAAATTCTTGAAGACAAAGGTCCTATCCACTTTCGGCGTAGAAACTTCCATACTAAATTAACTAAAAATGCTTCTGACAAAAGCCTAAACTTAATGGTACCATTTTGTAGCCACTTTTACTTATGAATCATTGAATTGGTTACGAACAAAACAAAGAAAAAAATATATAATACCATGACAAGAAGTATCCTCACTTATGGGTGTGACAATTGGACAATAAATAAGAAAACCAAAAACAAAATAAGAGCAACAGAGATAGACTTCCTAAGGAGAAGCTGCAGAGTAACAAGAAGAGATAGAATAAATAACATGGAGATTATGAGGAGAATGGGAATGAACTCCGACATAATAGACTACATCGACAGAAGAGCTTAACCTGGTACGGACATGTCAGAAGAGCAGACCAAAATCGGTGGATAAATAGAATAACAGAGTGGAGCCCGATAGGAAGAAGAAAGAGAGGCAGACCCCGAAGATCTTTCAGAGATGAAGTGGACGAAGAAATGAGCAGAAGACACCTACAGAAAGGGGACTGGCTAAACAGGAAAAATTGGAGAAAACGGTTGAGTGAAGGAATACAGTGAAAACTGTGGAAATCCTTGTATATATATATATATATATATATATATATATATATATATATATATGAATTGGTTACTTTAACTAACAAGACCCCAAAAGTAGTAATCATATATCCAAACCGGTTTAATATAGGCTTGTAGTGTAGCAATTGTTTATTTGTAGACAACTTTTAGTTTATTTGTAGATGATAATACATTTTTTACCAAGCAAAACACGTTAATTTTTGTTATTGGGTCTATAGTGAAGCTAAAAATGAAAAACGATTCACAATTTTATCTTTATAATCTTCTCTGTATCTGTGTATCATTTTTTATAGACTATATATGTGTATATCCATCTGTTCAGTCGTGGATTAAAAAAATCGTAATTGCTGGAGAAAAACTGACGACAGATTCTGATTCAGAACTTAACTTTGTTACGTTAAAAACTATTAAAAATTATCAAAATGGAAATATTTACTTCCAGTTTTAAGAAAATTAATAAAACGCTATAACTCACAAACAACGACAGATACGCTTATTTTGACAATGGATTTATGATAATCGTGCAAAAATACGTCTAAAAACATATCTTGTTGACTTCTGGGTTATTTTTAAACTGTTTGGATGTAGATTTAGTCGTGGAACATGCAAAAGTTGTTAAAAATTAGAAATTTTCATTATTTTTCTGCTCATTCAACACTTTGCTTTCAAAAAATAAAAATTTGTACAGAAAAATGATTTTCACACCCATAAAAATTGTCTCCTCTTTAAATTTTAGTATATTTATGTACCTCCGAAGCAAGAACAGAAAATGCATGACCTTGATTTTGTGTAGTCATGGCATAAATCTGTCTCAATCGGGAACGAATTTTTCTTAGTATATCTTGTTGAAAGCAATTTTAAAAATCTCGGAAACCGTATATAATATATGATTCCAAATTATATATCCCCGATATTCAACGTCGAAAGTAGTAACGTGATTGGTAACGTCAATCTCTGACACCTCATACAAAAAACAGCTGACATTTCTTCACGGTATAAAATATACGAGCGCAGAAAGATACTGGTGCAAATGAAACTGGTACTGGTAATGTATGTTAAAATTTTAGAATGAAATTTTAATTCTTCGGTATAAGAGATGGTTCATTTCCACTGCACAGTTAAATGGGATAATATGGCAAATAATACCTGATTTCAAAGCCTATTTTAAGTACTTTTCAAGAATATAATAATATATATCGTTTAATAGTTTTTGTACTATTCAAGAATAGCTTTCTGTTTTTTAACGACTTCATTATTTTTGTAGCAAATGTTTTAATTCTTACTATTTTTTTACTTATACGGATCTTTTTTATTTTGTATTTTCTATTTTCAGGCATACAATAATTAATATTTAGTTAATTTGCAACACCGATTTAAACAACTTCGTCGTTTAATCTAAAAACATAATATAAATGACCTAATTTTCGAGTTAGGGCTGGACATTAATAATCAATATCAAACTTAATGAAGCAAGCGAAAACTTCCATAAAATATCTCTTTATATGATTAAAATGTACACTTAATTTAATAAGAATTGCATACGCTCCAGTTTAGTATATATTTTATTTTCCGAGGTATTCTTTTAAAACTTAGAACAGCTTTCTTAATTGAATTGGAAACGTAGATTTTTACTTGTATAAATTATTCCACGAGTGTTGGGTGTTATTTTGACAAAAGTTGGGTGTACTTTTTATAAACGTTTACAGTTCAGGATTTTCTCATTAACTATGCAAAAATTGCAAAAAAAATCCGATATCCGAAGAAAAATATACCAATCTGAAACTTTGTGTATGAATGCTGTACTATGACAAATTGCCGAAAATGGGGAAAAAGTTTTCCGAAAATAAAAATTTTTTCCTGTATGATACCAATTTTGTAGGTCGCAGGTAATTATTTTTTTATTTTTGTATTACGTATCTAAAATATAAATGCCGTACAAATATGTTTGAACAAAAAGTCCCCCCCCCCCCCCAGCCTACCATAAGTAGTAAGTTTATCTTACCTATGACTCACCTATATTGATATAGTCCAGTCGTGAGAGATTTAACCCCTAAAAATCATACAAACAAGCTGAATTTTGCCAAGAATATTAATTTTGATAGATACAAAAAAAGTTTACCACTTTTACCTCTGGGCTTCCCCCTAAAATCCCCCGTAGGTGGTAAAAACGCAAAAAAATTGATTTACCAAGAATCTGTATGCCGTAGAAAAAAATGTTTCAAATAAAAAATGCAGCTGGGACGATTTTAAACAAAAATAATATTTATTAGCACTTTTTTGTAAAATGAACCGTTCTCTCAGACACAACGCTTGAAGCTACCGTCGATTTTAAATGTCAGTTACGCGCGCGAATCAATGTTCAATAAAATTTGTATCAGCTCGACGGTAAAAATTCGATATCTTTTGATCCATGTGCCCTACCGATTAAAATCAAGATTCGTTTTAAAGGTAAAGAGTGCAGCCTTCGTGTACAAGCCTTTTGATACAAATTTTAATAAACATTGATTTCGCGCGCGTAACTTACATTTAAAATCAACGGTCGTTTCAAGCGTTATTTGTGAGAGTGCGGTTCATTCTACACAAAAAATGCTAATAAACATTTTTGTTTAAAACTATCTCAGCTACATTTTTTATTTAAAACATTTTTTTCTACAGCGTACGGATTCTTGGTAAATCGATTTTTTTGCGTTTTACTACTTACTTACTTGCGTTTGCTACAAGGGGAGTTTTAGGGGGAAGCCCGGGGGTAAAAGTGGAAACTGGAGTAATAAGAATTGACGGCAGAGCTTTTAAAGTTGTTATTACATATTTGTAGTATTGTTTTTTTTGTGATTTATGCTGACTCAAATGAACCATTAAAAAATTTCTCATGGGCTTCTAGTCTATTATGCCAGGAAAAAGGTGACAATGCATAACTATCTTTTGTAATATACACTATTAGTAGAAATTTTGGTGACAGACAAAGCTTTCCAAACGTTTTTGCATTGCAAAATTAATGTTTAATGTTTAATTAAATAAAATCGTTTATTATAATATTTAAATTATTTCACTTTTTACACATTGTATTTTAGCTAGTTACTCTAAACATGTACTGGAGGTATCTGTTCATGAAAAATAATTATTCATTAATTAGACAAATCGGCGTAAAGTAGTAAAAGGCCAAAGGTTTCTACGCCTCAAAAATTTGAAACACTTAAAAAAATGCATTTACTTTTGCAAATGCTGCTTATGATAAAACAGTATTTTTATGATAAACTTTAGAAACTTAGGAAAAGTTCTAAGAAAGATATTTGGACCTATTAACGAACTCGGAGTATGAAGATCCAGGTACAACCATGAACTTTATCAACTATTAAAAAGAAGCACCGATCTCTTACGAAGACCAAAAGATACGCCACGGAAAAGGTGGGAGCATGAAGTTGCAGAAGACGCGCAAAATTTGCTAGACGTGGGATCCTGATAAAGACCGGTGCGGGACCGGTAAGGTTGGAAGCATAGTTTGTAGGAGGCCAAGGTTCGCTTTGGACTGTAGCGCCATTGGAGAGATAGAGAAGAAATTTAATAATACGCATTGTGCGTTAAAAATAATAGCATATCTCGAGATAAAATAATCCGAATGCCAAATTAGCCACCGAACCCTTTGAATCTTGGAATCGTAGAAATCTATGAAGAATATGGAGGTAGTGGCTGCATTTAAAAGAAGAACAATTCAAGTTGCTTTTACCGAAGATACTTAGAAAGTACATGAGACAAAAGGGCAAAATATCGAGGTGAGAGATAAAAATTCCTAGTTGAATACAAAAGTCAGATGAAGGATGTTAATAATATGAGAGATCTGGAACATTAGCGAGAGTGCTTATATAATTTGTTAAAATTAAACCAAAGCTAAATTATAGATTAAGCAAAAAAGAATAGAAAACTGGTTAAAAAAGTGTTAATAAATCTTCATAACAAAAAACAAAATAAAGCAAAAGATAAAGTAGAATCATATAAATATCTATAAGAAAACCTTAACACCAGGTAGGAATAAAGGAATGTATAACGTAGCCAAACATAAAGCAAAGAAAGCAAAAGATTGTAATCAGAATAATGTATCTAAGACAAAAACTATAAAACATTGTTTGTAACGAGTCCGTCACTTCAATAATTCTTTAATCACTTAAAATAAAAATTTTAAATCCATATCCTGATAATAATTTTTTTAATTTTTAAATTGTAAGTTGGTATTAAACAGCGACACCAAGCGGCCATTTTGGCAAACATGCTTAGCTCACTAAAAACGAGTGGCCATCGCACACTTCTGCCCTGACGTTGGTTAAAGACACTTGGGTTTAAAAGTAGTTGGCCAGTGATGGCTTAGAAGTTTTTGAGAATATTAAAGTATTTTTGGGGAAGAAGATGTTGCAGAAAGTTTTGGTTTGTTTTTTTTTGAGTGCCCCGTTTGGTTTGTAGCCACTCTAAGCCGGTAAGTGTATCCAATTATAAATAAAAAAAATATATAAAAACCGTCAGCCATTTTGATGTCTATAATATTGTCATGCTTCCTTTGATAGTCGATATATCTATCTGTAATGTTTCACATCATTTCATTAAAAAATATTCTACGTATTTATAATAAGATAAAATCATATGTCAATTTTCTATTTTACTTTCCGGCCTTAAAAACATATAATTATTTATCTTTAAAACTATCTATTATCTATTAAGAGTATCTATAAAATATTCTATCTCATTCCGTTGTTCTATATTCTAAAATATATGCATAGCATGCTTTTCGTTAAAATTATCTATCTAATCAATCCATTTTACTTAAAATATTGTCAAACCATACGAAGGTCACATTATTTACAAAACCATTAAGGTTTTTTGCTTTTATACTTCATGCTTCATAGGTAACTTTTTATAAAACCTTTCAAGGTTCATAAACCTTGTGTTTTTCCCTACTTTTTTTTATCCATAGTAAGAAAGAACTCTAACACAAATATTCTTTTTAGCCTACTTTAGGAGTCAAGTAGAAGTCAAGGGCAAGAATTCGTTTATTTTGTTTTTTTATGGGATATTTTTTTTAAAAGAAGAAGAGGTTAAGTTATTCCCTAGTCGGAGTTACACATAATCCCAGGTTGATTCTCCTCTGTCATAGCTGCTCCTTCAGAGGTCCAGATCTTTACCGGACAACTTCAGGGAACCAGTCGGAAAGACCTCCCTCATTTAGAGTGTGGAACACTGTTCATTTTTATTAAGTTTTATTTATCAATTTTAATAATCTTTGTCTATTATTTTTTTGTTTAACTTTAAATTCTACTATTTCAAATAATAATAAAGATCAGCCCTTTTTCTAAAATAATACCAAATCATATTTAAGGACTAAGTGTCAACTATAGGTTGAGGTTTTAAATCCTCCCTTTCAACTCTTTTGTACGGTTTTATATGTATACATTTAATCAGAGAGTTCTTTATTGATATTTTAATATTATATTTTTAACCCTTGGACATTTATTCCGTCAGAATATTGTCCTTATTACTTTTTTGGGACATTTACTTGAAAGCCGAAGTACAGAGTTACATCTCTAGTAGGAAAGCAAATTTCCTTTTTAGGTAGTCAATAAATATTTTCTTATATTTTATTATTTGTAAATTCAGAGCATCAGGGATTAATTGTGTATAACCAGGGAATTTTTTAGTATTTAAGTAACTAGGTTAACTGTACATTAAATGGTGGAGGGTAGCATATAAATTATACTGTATATATTTGGCTAGGTATTAAATTTGTGATTATTAAGACTAAATATTAAAATTAATACCTGTTTTTCTTTTTATTTTAGCAATAAGGGTATACAGCCTGACAAGATACTTTGGAAGGTTTATGTTATTACTTTCTTGACGCCCAATCACATCTTAGAGCAACTTCTATAGTATATCAGTTTCACTGAATTTTACTGCGCATGTATATATTATCTGACTGCTTCCGTATATGTATCAGTTTCTACGTTACACGCCGTACTGTTACACCTTGGCAATATCTACTAAACACTCCTGCGCATAAATCGGCCTCTCCTGTGTCTTCTATGTAAATTGGCATTATTTTGGAGGTTTCTGCGTATATGTAGTCTCTAACAAAATAAGTCAGACATCTATGGAGGAAAGTGGGACATCTCTGTAGCACTTCTCCGTTATTCGAGGGACTTTCTCCATTGATCAGTGGGATATCCATGTAGATATTCTGCCTAGATTATTCCACTCATTTTTTTTTTGATAGGGGAATATTAAAAAATCTTATTTAGATCCAGTCTTTGTTTATAATTAGATTCAGATGCCATATATTTAATGCATGGCACGACACGTTTCTACATTTATGATTTTAAAAAATGGTGTAAAAACCAAAATTTTGAAGCTCTGTAACTCAAAAACAATTAATTTTTGAGTCTTAGATCAATGAGAACTTGAAAACTTACCAGCATGACCAAAGCTATCTCTGTGTAAAGTTTAAAACAATTTAACGGTATCCACTTTTACATAAGATAACTGCCGGCATACTTTCAAAGTAACATACATGATGTTAAATATAGGCTGATGCTGTGGTGTTACTAGGAGATACTGAAAGAAAATTAAAGCACATATTGGAATACAGTTCTATTAAAGACAAAAATTTAAATATTAGTAGGGTAAATATACATTGTGTACCTATAATATACATTAATAGGAAGAATAATTAAATCAATAGAACGAATATAGATTAAACATGGACACTGATGTATATCAATACCCTCAGCTACCGCCAAATATTCAGCAAAATAACATTTATGTAGTTTTAATCTCCGGCTGGTAAAGTTTTTATTATTATTTTTTTGTTTAATATTTATTTCGAATATATCAGTGATCTCAGTAATCGAGATATAATAATTCATTAAAAAAGAATTTTATTTAAATTTCTAAAAACACGGTTCCAGATATTTAGACCAATTCAAACCCTCGGGAGAGTCGTTAAAAGGCAAAAAATCTTGATTTACAACTTTTAAAAAAATGTCGCGAGTCTAAACTGGGACACATTAATATAAAAGTAAGTGTATGTTTAGATTATATTAGATTATATCGATATGCTATAAATTAAATACAAACAAATTAAAATTTTGTTATATCGTAATTACAAGTATATGATAAAAATAAAAAAAAAACATCAAGATCACAAGTTGTTTAACCCTTTGAGGTCGGAATTAATTTTTTTAAGAAAAACAAACGTTTAATGATTTTTTTAAATTTTTTAGTGTTCTTTGAACTTACAAAAACACATTTTAATCTTTTCAGGATAACTGATATCACTACAGGATATGGTTACCAGTTGTAACCACTAGGCACTAAACCCAAAAAGAAAAAAAAAAGTGCATTCCTCACAGGTTGTTGCAATAAAATTATTAATACTACCCCTTCTTTGTATAACGTACAAATTAGTTTGTAAAACAATGTGTTTAATGAGCTCCTCAGGAAATAAGTGTAGGAACATATCTGTAGGACTTTCAATGGTCTAGGGTACATTTGGTCCAGTTTCTTCCCGAACCTCATTGATTTAATTCACGCGTGAAACGTCAAGTGCCCATTTTATGATCTCTTTTTGGAGTCTACTTTAACTTTGAGTCAGATGCAAATCGTCATCACTTTCCTCATCTTTGTTTTGCTGAGGAACAATATTTTCTGTGTCCAGATTACTGTTTTCTAAAACTTCCAGCTCATCGTTTATCACATTCTCCAAATCTGAAGTCACTGATTTAGCATCACTTGGCATTTTATCTAATAATATCTGAAAGTGGAGTGGATTCTTATTTTCTAAGTCTATTACGGACCAGTGTGTCTTTGATTCTAGAAAAAAAAAATAACTCCAAGTGCCTAGTGGTTACCAACCAAAACCGGCGATAAAACGTACCGGTAAAAGTCACGTCAGATACACTTTCTATTCTGTTTATGTTACTATTACATTATCTAAACAATATACTACCCACCTGACATTTTTGAGACACTTTTTACAAGATAAACCACTCGAAATAAATAAATACACAAAGCAAGACAACGAATATGTCACTGTCAATGTACGATTCATATAAATATGACGATATTAACTTTTTTACCCGGGATATGTATAAATCGCTACTAAAATACAATTGTAAGGTACATAGGCAAGCAATTATATAGAACAGATTTAGTGAGAAACCAGCAGGCACATAAAGAAAAATTATTCAATATATAGTTAGTAGCGGTAACCACTGGTCCTCAAGGGGTTAAGTAATTTATTTTTTGTAATCTATATTTTTGAGAACCTGACATTTAAAATTTCTCTTTTGTCACACTGATTTTATTTTCCAGTATGAGTGAAAACTTATGAATTTGGTTTCTATGGAAATTTATGACACATATATGACTGTTTCTCTTTATCTAGGTTAGGGTTTTATGGATGTGGGCTAGAGGAGAGAAAACTGACGCTAGCCACACAGAAGACGGAGGCCATAATCTTCAAAGGTTCAAGGGCGAGTGGGCATATCTCCTTTACTTTGGTAGAAAAAAATATACCACCTGTCAAAAAAGTCAAATATATAGGCGTAATACTGGACATCAATCAGAGCTTTGGTGAACATATATGCTGCAAAAAAAGCCGATTAAAGCACAGCAGCGCTAACAAAGATTATGCCCGACATAGGAGATCCAGGAACAGGTTTAAGAAGAATTCTCATGAAATTGGTCCACTCCACCATACTACACGCAGGACCAGTATAGTATCAGGTAATGTATAAACAAAAATACAGAGGAATTCTGGAGAAAACTCAAAGAAAGACCCTGCTAAGTCGTACGCGCATATAAGACAGCCTCAACAGTAGTTACCTTACAAGTGACAGCAGGGTGTCACCAATCTACCTACTAGTGATAGGTAGAGCAATCACGTACGGTATTAGTAAAAACGACAAAGCAGACGAGAGAGTGTTAAGCAACGCATAATGGCAAGAAGAGTAAAAAAACAAACATAAGGCTGAATACACATACCGGACGTAAGAGACTGAGTAGGACATGGCTATAGGGAGACTTACTGCTTCTTCATACAGTTCCTTACGAGTACGGCTCTTTCAGAGCCTACCTGGTAAAAATAAAAAAGCAAGAGGACTGCGGCGTTGACCGCGGGTTTACCGACACAGCTAAACACGGTTAGCGACACGGCAAAATACTGTGTGTTTAATTGCAAAAGCTTCACGAACGAGAGGGAGGAGCTAGAAAAAGTGGGAGAAGTTAAAACGAATAACATAATGGAAATGGTAGTAGGAGGAAAAAATAAATACAAAAAAATTCTGGGGGCACTAACTAAAATATTGAAAAGAAAAAACAATCCAAACAGGAACGACAGCAGACGTGTGTGGCTGTGGATGATTTTAGTTGCTAGGAAAGGTAACATAAACGCACCCTAGGGCACGACTTCCAAGAGGGGAAATGCACCTGGGCGTATCCTTTTACTCTAAATCCAACAGACGTCTTTAGAGGATTTTACAGCCTCAACAAAAAAAAAATTAGGGTTTTATGATACCTCTAATCGTTTACCATCATTGTCTATTATGTTATAGTCCAGGGTACTATTCTGCGCGGAAGACTTTATATGACTTGAGCACCCATCCAAGTTATAACATCAGAACCTAGTAAAGTGCTTACAAAGTCTTAAGAAGATTCCATAATATTGAACAAATAAACGGCCCACGGCAGCGCATACTTCCTTATATGTTATTTCCAAATACTTTAGAAATATGTCATCAATAAGTATACCAATATTTTAAAGAGACAGTATCATTGACTAAGACAAATTTGGCAACGCCCTGTTGTTTTGGCGCGCTATCTCTTCTCGTTGGATAGGCCTTCGATACAATTTCGCCAAACCTTTTTTTTGACATTAAACCTTCTTATAGCAACAGTAAGTTATGTTAAAACTTTCTTACATAATATATTGTGGAATGCTTTAGATGTGGCGAAATTTGATCCCATTTTATCTTATCTTTTTTACAACAGACCGGATGCTTGTGCTCAGCGGTATAGTAAGCAAACAGTTTATTTAGTAGAGAGTGAAATTTATTTATTTTAAATAGTGTCCGTGGGACGTCACATCACTATTGTGGTTAAAAATATTGCGTATAATAAGAACACTGATTTTGTAGAAAGTGGCAGTGTCAGTGCCACTGCCGGTATAAATGTACAGCTGGTTCCTAAAAAAACTGATACGACTCTTAGAGTGGAGTTTGTAGAAAATTTAGCAGTGTATTTTGAAGGATACATACTTCTTATTTACATGCTGTCAATGTCTCTGCCAAATCTTAAAATTTTTCAGATAACTTATTCTGTTCAACCTCAAAAAATGGCTCCACATGCAAGCAAAGTACTAAAAGAAAGAATTGTAAGGAAATTAGAAGAAGGTTGCTCACTATTTGCCGTTGCGAACCATGTTAACGTAAGAAGAACAACAGTTTTGAATATTAATAAAAGATGGAGAGAACAAGAAACTCTCGAAAGAAAGCACGGTTCTGGAAGACCAAAAATATCTACGACTCATGAAGATCGTACACTTTTGGAGAGATTAGAAGAGAATTCTTTTGAAGATGCGAAAACTGCAAGGATTATGTCACAGTTTTTGGAAAGAAAGACAACAACTTCGGGTCTTGGTACCGAACTGTAGCAAATAAAAACAAGCTCTTACACCACAACAGAGGTCATCAAGACTTATATTTGCTTTAAAGCATTAGCTACAAAATTAAGACTTTTCGGTTAGGGTAATATTTACAGATGAGAAAATTTTTCAATCTTCTAAAAAGGGCAAAATTAGGGTGCAGACCAGATAATAATAGATTTAATTCTCTATATGTTGATAGATATCGAGCAGCTAGTCATTATAGCGCCAATGTACGGGAATGGATTTCATCTAGAGGAATGGGAATGGTATGGCGTATTGATGGCAGGTTTGTTGATCAGACTTAGCTGAATATTCTAGAGAACATTATGTTTCCCAGTGTAGAACAGTTGTATCCAGAAAATAATTTCATTCTCTAACAAGATAATTATCCTGTTTACACTGAAAATAAAATAAACCAACTCCAGAATAACAATATCAAAACCTTACAATGGCCCAGAAACAGTGCAGGTTTAAACCCAATCGAGAATGTGTGGGTGGTTATTATAAAACGGTTGTATTGGCGTAATTTTATACCTCAAAATGCTGAAGAGCTGTGGCACGATATACAACAGGTTTGGGAAGATCTCTCTGAAGAAAACAATTTCATAGTTTTTTTCACGCAGATGGACCGAAGAGTACAAGCTATTATCACTGCTGATATATTACAAAATATTAATTTTATTTTTAGATACCTAAATTTAGTCTGGTTTTGGTATTTCAGACCCTCGCTTTCTTTCGAGATTTTCTTGTTCCCTCCATGTTTTATTACATTATTTACATTTTATAAAAGCAAGTTAGCTTATATCCTAATATTTTAAAAGTATAGAATCTATAGTTTCTTTTTGTAAAATAACTTAAGGACCTAAGTCCCTGGACTCTGTCCACCCGAATGATAGAAATTTTTAGGATTTCTTTTTAATATTATTTTTATGAGTATACCGTTTATTATTTCATATTGCCTGATATATTTCAATATTCTATTGTTTATAAGTATGGCTACTCCAGTATATTCTGTGTTTTCAGCTCCTAATATGTAGTGACAAATCCTTTTAAATGCTCCAACGAATTTAAGACCACGGCACCAAGGCTTATTGCAGGGATGCTCTACATCTCCGACACTGTTCAAGATATTCCTCGAACAAATATTAAAACCATGGAAAAGGAAATGTGAAGGAATGGGAATACCAATCCGGGACAACTTCTTGTACACAATAAGCTTTGCAGATGACCAAGTGGTAACGGCTCAAGATGAAGAAGATCTGGGCTATATGCTCCGAAAATTAAAAAAGAAATACACAAAAAATTGACTGGAAATAAATCTAGAAAAGACCGAATATTTAACAACAGAGCAAGAACCAGCGAGAAACTTGGAAATGGACGATAATAGGGAAATTAACGGCGCTGACAAATTCAAATATTTGGGATTCATACTCTCAAAAAAAGGAACCACCGAGCAAGAGATAACCAGCAGATTAGCACAGACAAGAACATGTATTAAACAAATGAACGGGGTACTGTGGGATAGACAGATTACCAGAAATACAAAGAAGAGAATTTATAACACCTTGGTACGCAGTATAATGACCTATGGAGCAGAGAATTGGGTAATAAATCAACGAAACAGGTCCAAAATCACAGCAACTGAAATGAAGTTCATGAGAAGAAGCTACAGAGTGACAAAAATGGATTGCATCAGAAATGGGGAAATAAAACGAAGAATGGCAGTAGAACAAGACATACTCAGCTATATCGAAGAAAAACGTTTAATTTGGTATGGACATATGAGAATAACAGACCATACAAGGTGGATAGCAAAGATTTCGGATTGGAGCCCAATAGGAAGGAGGAAAAGAGGTAGGCCCCGAAGATCATGGAGGGATGAAGTGGACGAGGCCATGGCAAGACGAGACCTTAGAGATGGAGAATGGCAGAACAGAAAGGACTGGAGACGTTGGCTAAAAGAAGGAAGGCGGCGACAGCTGTAAAAATTCTTGTATAGATAGATAGATAGATAGAAATCCTTTTAAAATATATCACGACATCGGGCAGTAGATGAATTTTTTCTTTCCGTTTGTGTATTGTGCGATTGTGTATGTGGCTTGACTTGCACCAATTTAGATCACAGTTTTATAGGAGATATAAAGTACATGATATTTAGATATTGTTTTTTTTTTATTTTGATGACACCTTTTACATAATTGTTCCAAATATTACCATAAATTGCCAACTAGGCTACTTAAAAGAAATTAATTCACAGAAGAATTTAAATCGCCAGAGCAGGATTTATGAACATGAGAAACATACTTTGCAACCTAAAATTGTCCATACCATTAAGACTGAGAACACAAAATGTTATAGATGGTCCGTGTTTCTGTATGGCTACGAAACATGAGTACTCAAATAAGGCGATATCAACAAATTAAATGCATTTGAAATGTTGCTGTACAGAAGAATGTTGCGAAGTTGGATCAGAAGAACAACCAACGTAGAATGAATACTCGTCAATACCTGTTGTCCTCAATTACAACTAATTATTGAGGGAGAAATTAAAGGATAACTTGGTGTAGAAAAAAAAACAAAGCGTGGCTCAGAAATATAATAGACTGCACCAGAACTGAAGGAAAACAAGCTTACAATGAAAAAGATTTGGCCATACTAATCGCCAACTTCGATAAAGATAGTACGTAGGAGGAGGATATTGCTTTTAATAACGCACCGTATTATTTAGATTATATTAATTAATAAATTAATTTTTCTGTAATTTTCCAGGTCCGATCTTTCCCTTTTTAAAGTGAGGTTTATTATTTTTGGATTAGTTTTAATGGTTTTTTGGTCAGATCTGACCCTCCGTTCTTTATAAGTTCCCTAATGCGTCCTTTATCTCTTTCTCCTTAATATTTATTTCTTCGTTTGTTGTCACTTCTGGTGTTGTGGTTTATTATCGTCACCTTTATCAAATAGGGATCGGACGTAGTCTACATATGTTTCCTTCTGAATATGTTTCGTTTTTATTAATATTGTTATGAAGCTATTTTCTTGTGGCATTTTAAATTAATTACTATTTAAATGGGAATAAGTCACAATTAAAGGTTAAAATACGTTTATTGACGTTTCAGTTTCCACTTCGGAAATCGTTCTCAAAATACAAACATTAGTATTTTGAGAACGATTTTGTATTTTGAGAACGATTTCCGAAGTGGAAATTGAAACGTCAATAAACGTATTTTAACCTTTAATTGTGGCTTATTCCCATTTAAATAGTTATTCGTTTTTATTAGTTCGTTTATTTCTTTTTATTTGTCCTCTGATCATTCTTTATAGTTTTTTTTGTGTTCCGTAGAAGTCGTATTCAATCTGTTTTGTTAAGCCCTGTAAGTGTTCTCTTTTTATTTGTCTGACTAAACTATTCGTTTCTTTTCTTATTCGTTTATATTATTTGTATGCCTTTTGTGTTTGTTGCAGTCTGTATTGTAAAAAGGTTTTCTTCTTTTCTTCACATTTTGTCTTCACTTCGTCTGTAAACCATGGGTTTTTTTTGATATATTATCTGTCGCTGCAATATTTAGGTTATTTTTGAGATTATTCCAGCTTTCCTCGAAGTTATCGTTTCCTAATACTTCACTTTTAGCAACCTTTTGTAATATTCTTTTTTTATATAAGTTTTCTGTGGATTTTGTATTAAACCCTTCGAAATACCCAGTTTTATGAAGAAAATCGTAAAAGTGTATAACCATCAATGTTGCAAACATTGTCACGTTTTCGTTTGTTTTTATTATTTATATAAGCGCTATTGCGACGTTTAATATTTCGTGTGTACTTGGAATTTTATCCAGAATACCAATATTTCAATTTTGTATAAACTATAAAGCATTGTCCTTTTTTTAGGTGAATCTCATTTTTAAAAATCTTTCAAAACACTCTCATAATACAAATATTTTACCAGTATCTGCGAAAACAGTCTTGTCAGTAAAATCAAATTATGTGTAGGTATTATAAAAATTGCATATGAAAAAAACAAAAATACGCTTAAAAATTTAATTATACTAATGTTTTTAGAGATTATAACGCTTAACTACGCCACTGATAAGAGATCAAGTTTACTGCGACTGGAAGTTATTGATAAAGTCCGTTTCACCCACTCATTCCAGCTATCTGGTAATATAGGCGAGGAAGCTTAACATTGATAAATGTATCATATGTCCTGGCATGTCAGCGGGTTTAAATTTAGCATATTTTTAGGAATATCCTTTCAATAATATATATATAAAATAAATAATATAACAAAACAAGGAAACCTCTAATAATCAAACAAAAGTATAGTCTTATTGGGATTCGCAGGTATTATTTAAGCTGCGAGTCATTCGCATAATTTAACAACATTAAGATTTGAAATATGCTTTATTCAAGAGATTTAAAGATACAGTAAAACTTGAGTAACCTGGAGTGTGCCCAATACTGTGAAATTATTGGTGATTATAAATATGTCTCCAATGGAGTCGTAAATTGATTATGACGGTGTTTTCCTAAAAGTAGAACTACTGTCAAGACAAATTTCTATACGTGAAAGGGCTGTATCTAAATGTTGTGTTTAATTTTAAACGAATTACGGACTTACACGTACGTATGAGCCGAGATTATGTAAGAAATCGTATGCATGAAGGCAATTTCCACAATCTACCACTCAGATGCTCACGTCTTTTAGAAAAAATTCTCAGATATTTTTGATGGAAGAACTGGTCGAATGGTTTTGAGGTTCGGACCTTCAGTTGTTTGACTAGCGCCTTTATTACTGATATCATTATAAGGTTATGCGATTTCAACAAAGATTTCTTTAAGTCAATGAAAAGCTGATTCGAATACAACTTTCTAAAAGTTATGTCCTGGCAAGACTAAATGTTTGTTTAGTGACACCAGTCTTAATGCAGTTATTAATTCAATAGGCCTTTTCATCATCTAACTAATGAAAGCGCAGCCGCGTCATGTCAAAACAGCGGCATTTTAATAGTTTCGTACTGTTTTGTTAAAACGACACAGACCAACTGACAAGAACCACGTGTTCAAGTCCAGTAAAGAAACATGTTGCTCTTTAAGTATTTAATTTGTATTCAATGTCATCGACCTAGAGTCACATTAAAATTTAAATTTGAAACAATGTAAAACGATATATTGATGTCACAGCTACAATATTAGCTTCAATTACAAAAGAAGGCACTGAGGATGATCTGATCTAGATCGAAACGTCAAATTATATGTTTTATACCTAAATACAAATATGAAGTGTTTTACTTCTGTATAAGTTTTTTAAACGATGGTATACAGCCAACTAATGGAATTTTCCTATTAATTTTTAGTTTTAATATAGATATGATATAAAAATCAAGCTTGTGAAAAAATATCACTATATGGGAAACATAATCAATGTTAAACATAGAATAAGAAAAGTACCTCTTCCACTATTCTTTATCGATCTTAAACCTAACACAAATAATAAAAAAGCATACAAATAAAATTTCTATTATACTCCATTCGCTTAGCTCGGGCATATTTTGACAGATTCATTGTCGGAAACCTACAACACAACAATTCCTACTTCTCAGTATTAATAGCTCAAGTATAC
The DNA here is from genome assembly GCF_040954645.1 of Diabrotica undecimpunctata. Taxonomy (NCBI): domain Eukaryota; kingdom Metazoa; phylum Arthropoda; class Insecta; order Coleoptera; family Chrysomelidae; genus Diabrotica; species Diabrotica undecimpunctata. The sequence continues at coordinate 133,861,108 of NC_092804.1, read as the reverse complement.
TACTATTGAAGACTTCTTTCTTAAAAAAAAAAAAGAATTATTCTATAGTGGAAGTGTAGACTAAACCCATCAAATTTTGGGTAGTATATATTTAAAAAATATATTTTAGTTGTTATAATTTAGCATAACGATTTATTATATGGTGCAGATAAATAAATATTGATTGTCGGTAATTCGCAAAGTTCTATTTTATTTACTATTTAGTTTGTTTACTATTAATATTGCCTATGAGTACGTGTGCTTGGTTGTATAGTAATTTCCAGCCACTTTTAGTCTGTCAAAAAGTAACTAACTTCGCAAAAAAATAATTACTAAATTCACTAGACAGTTCGGACTGGGAATAGCGAACCGAGTATATTGTTCTGAAGCTATTTTCTTAAGGCATCTTAAAGCACTTAGTATTTTTATTAAGAATAAGCCACAATTTAAGTTTAAAATAAGTTTATTTTGACATTTCGATTTCCACTTCGGAAATCGTTCTCAAAATACAAAACATTAATAAATTAAACAAATTTTAAGTAATGATTTTTATTGTTAGGTGAACAAATTTTGCTTTTTGTTACTTGGCGAAAAATTCTTCTAATAATTTAATTTTATCTGACTCACTACATCTAACCGACCTATACTACTTTAAAACGGTATTGCCAATATTGCTGAGTTGCGTTTCTGGACGATTTTATTTTAAGATAGTTTATTTGATTACGCAAAATCAACTTTAACTTTAGAATATCCTTCAGAAAAAACATAGCATGAGATTCGTCTTTAAAATGACAACCACAGTCAACGCTGACAGTAAAATTGTTCTGTTAGCTATTCCATGGTAAATCATGAGGAAAAATCAGTAAAAACCTCATAATACTATCCTGTCATGGTAAGTATTTTCTCTTTTAGTATGAGTATGGGTAACCAGATCCTACTGCATTCTGGCGATAAATTTGCAACGCAATTGGTCTCATTTATCATAATTTTCGAGCCCCTTCTTTAAATTTCCTCTTTTTACCATCTGTTTCTTTTAATACTATGCTTTAATTGTTCCATTGAACTCTGTTTTTTTTTATCAAGCGTGTTTAAATATTTGAGATCTCTCAAATTCTCTATTTTTAATATAAGATTGATGTCCACTTAATCTAACATTTATTGGCCTTGATATTTTACCTAAATAAAACTGATCGCATTCACAAGGTATTTTGTAAATACAATTCTTTGTTATTTTTTGTGCATTGTTAGGTTTAGTTTAAAATAAAATAGTGTTTGTTGTTTTGAATGTTGTTGAAATAGAGAACTTTTTTCCTATCACTTGAAGTTTTTTGATAATCCTTTTTTCAACGGTATTGTTACACATCACACATTGATGAATTACTTGGAGGAGAAGCAACTATATGCAATCAATACATTCTTTAAGAAAAAACCCCAAAGAAAATGGACATGGATTAGTCCCAATGGTAAAAATAAAAACGAAATTGATTATATTCTTTCAACGCAAAAATCCATGGTTAAAGACGTAACAGCCCTAAATCGCTTCTCAACTGGTAGCGACCATAGACTAATCCGAGCCAAGCTGATCATTGATAATAGATTTGAAACAAGAAAGAAAATGGAAAATAATCAGAAATTAGACATGGAAAAACTAAAAAAAAAAGACGTACGAAGAGAGAATAAAGGAAATATTGCCGACCAAGGAAGATATAGAACACAAACATATCGATGAAATAAACATATTTACTGGAACTCTAATAAAAGTGGGGAAAGAAATAGCACAGACAACAACAAAAAAAGAAAGTTTCATATTACAGGAAACAAAGATTTTTATGAACACAAGAAGAACATTACTAGAACAAGGGTACGGAAATAAAATGGAGTACAAAGAAATAAACAAAACTATTAGAAAAAATATCAAGGAGTGTAAACGGAGAGTACCGGAAGAAAAGACAGAGAAAACAATTAAAAAAATAGAAACATGAAGTGCTTTAAGCAGAACCTGGGAAACATACAAATTAATAGCATAAAGAACAAAAGTACAAAAGTGGAGACCAACAATATAAACGAAATTTTACAGATAACGCACGAATGTTCTACAAATCTCTATAAAACAGAACAAAAACCAACCCAAGAAATCCGTAATCAGTTACAACTGAAAAAAAAGAACGTTAACTCTGACCTACAACCAGAAATCAGTAAAAATGAAATAAAAAAGGAACTCAAAGAAATGAAGAACAACAAATCTCCTGAAAAAGATGGAATAACTGTGGAAATGCTAAAAAATGGAGGGAAAACTGTAGTGGAAGTCCTTTATGTACTAATGAATAAAATATTGAACAGAAAACAAATACCCACCACATGGACCGAGGCAATAACACTATTATTATTTAGGAAAGACGATAGAAAAGATCTGAAAAACTATAGGCCCATAACGCTACTAAATGTAATGTACAAACTGTTATCTAAACTACTATCAAACATATTAACAAGTAAGTTAGATAATTACCAGTCAAAAGAGCAAGCCGGTTTTAGAAAAGGATTCAGTACAAGCGACCATCTGCATACGATAAAAATATTAATTGAAAAGGCCAACGAATATGAAATCCCAATGTATATGACATTTGTAGACTTTAAAAAAGCGTTCGATAAGGTGAAACATTGGGCAGTAAAGGAGTCTTTACAAAATGAGAAAATAGACTATAGATATACGGACTTAATTTCCAATATATATGATCAAGCAACAACATCCATCAAAATAATTGAACAAACGGAGCCCATTAAGATACTTCGAGGAGTCAGAGAGGGTAATACTATATCACCCAAACTATTCATTTAAGCTTTGGAAGATGTTATGAGAAAATTACAATGGGAAAACGCGGTATTAACAGAAATGGCCAATACTTGAATAACTTATGATATGCAGACGACATTGTATTAATAACAGATAAAAGGAAAGAATTACAGAATATGATGGATAAATTAAATAGCTAATCAACAAAAATAGGTCTACAAATGAATTATAATAAAACGAAAATTATGACCAGCCAACCAGAAGAATTAATAATTACAATTATTGCACAAACAACTGTAGAACAAGTAAAAGAATATGTATATTTGGGATAATTAGTTAAACTAAATAAAGAAAATCAGACCGGAGAAATAAAGAGAAGGATACGGTTCTTCGGAAAACTTTCCTATGTACTAAAAAATAGAAAATACCCCCAATATTTAAAAACAAGAGTCTTCAACCAATGTATACTTCCTGTTCTCACCTACGGTTCTCAAACTTGGACGTTTACAAAGGAAACATGGAAAAAATAGCAAAGACCCAAAGAGCCATGGAAAGGCAAATGCTGAACATCAAATACTTGGATCCACAACAAAACAAAAGTGACCGATGTATTAACCCAGATAGCAAAACTTAAGTGGAAGTTCGCTGGACATACCATAAGAGAGAAAGACGACAGATGGAATAAGCTGATTATACACTGAACACCATATAGTTACAAACGAAAAAGAGGAAGGGCACAAATGAGATGGTCAGATGACTTGAAGAAACACGCAGGCTCGAAGTGGATACAAACCTCCTACAATAAAGAGACGTGGAAGAAAGAAGAGGAGGCCTATGTCCAAAATTGGACAACAGAGGCTGTATAGATAGAGATAGATAGATTGTTATTTTTATAATGCATATTACTCTACATCATAGGATTATCAAATATTTCAAATATGAAAACTCGCATGGAAAAAAGAAACATATGGCAAAAAGAATTAAGAGTAAACCAAATGTAAGACCAAATACTTATTACGTCGGGATAGTATTATGAGGTTTTCATCCTGGTTTTTTTTATGTACTATGGAATCACAAGATAATTTGACTGTTATCATTGCATGTGGTTGTGTTTTTAAAAATGAATCACATGCTATAATTTTTCTAAAGGATATTCTCAAGATAAAGTTCAACAGTATTGGCAATATCATTCAATATATATCATATAATCAATATCATTTTAAAGTGGTCTAATTTAAAATCTATAATATTATATGTGTGAATTGTCAATTATTACAAGAATTTTTCAACAATTACCAAAAAAAAAATTTATTAATCTTTTGTAGTTTGACAACGATTTCCAAAGTGGAAATCGAAACGTCAAAAATAAACTTATTTTAAACTTTAATTATGGCTTACTCCCTATAAAAATAGTAATTAGAATTTCTATTAAACTTAAAAATCAAGGTAGAGCCTCAAAGACAAAAGAACATTATAATCCAGTGCATCAATCCAGGAATATGGTCGCTCCAAATCATATTGCTTAAAAGCATACGATTGTGTAAAATGCAGTAGTCCTTATAATACAAAAACATGTACTAGGTCTAAAGACACTCCTGCAACTTGCGATTTATGTAATGGTAGCCATCCAGCCAATTACAGAGGCTGCACTGTATATAGAGACCCAATAAAATACAGATACACAAATAGTTTATATAAAACACATAAAAAATACCCAAACTACAATACAGCGTACAGTACAACCCAGAAAATTTAAAGCAACAACCAGTCACATATAAAGGTAGTCCGTGCAGGAAATTCCCAAAGACAAAATGTAATCAGTAATAATCAGTAACATACGCTAATATCAAATTTAAAACCTCCATATCATTAATGATAATTCTATTTATTCTTCTTGTATTAAAGTATACCTGTAGTTTATACATATTAATGTTCTTTGTACTGTATAAGACTGACGTAGTTCTGTTGTTTATATAAAAAAAACATTGAACTTTTATATTTACAAATCTACAGTTTCATATCGAGCTTTTTCTACGGTCGATAACGTCCCGTCCCACAACTCTCCACAGTATGTATGTATATACATATATATATATATATATATATATATATATATATATATATATATATATATATATATATATATATATTATATATATATATTGTTATGATGTGTTGTTTGTTTGAATGATGAGCAATGAGTATTTTTAATAATATAGGGTTTTTATCGCGGTTTAGTTAATTAATAATTAGTTTGTAAGTACTTTTTTAAATTATCTTTATTATAACTATTATGAAACACACATATATGTATATCTAACCTAGCCAATGTAAATTTAAAATAAACTATCTTTAAATTGATATTCTTATAAAACTAATTAAATTCTATAGACAATGTAAAATTTAAACAAACTATCTTCAGAATTGAAACTGTTATGACACTAACTAAATTATATTAACAAAATTTTGTACCTTTCTTTCACTGAATGCCTAAATGAACTGTTTTCCACTATATATATTCTAATCACCACTGAATGTCTTCGTACTTCGGTTATCCTTGTTTTTGTGAAATTACTTTTTTCAATTATCAGCTTCTACCAATTTAAGATATATTTTTCTTCACCATCATTTATACACCACCAAGCAAACCAGCAAACAGCATTTATATTTATTCTTCTTTTCAATATACCAATATCCAATTATTATAAGTTGATTTATACTAATCTCCAATCATAATATAATTTTAATTTCTTCCAATATTCTTCTAATATACTTTTTTAATTATATTAAACAATTGGACTATTTGTAACTGATTGACTAATTGAATGGACTGGACGGACTTTCTTACTAAACTGCTTGACTTCTGACTAAAAACTGTGAACAATTGACTTCACTAACTAAATGTGTCTATCTTCTACTAACTTTCATAATAAACTGGCCTCATAGTAACTGTAACTCATAACTGATCGATTCTAATCCAAATCACCGGGTATTTATATCTTTTTTTTCTGTTCTAGAATCATCTGGCAATAAATCATGTTCCATTTGTTCTATTACTTCTATATGGATGTTCTCGAAAAAAGTACCTATATGTTCGTTCCACAGACATAACCATTATTTCGAGAATGTTCGACCGTAAACAATGGTCAAATTCTGCATTCTGGAGAATTCGTTAATGTTCTATTGATAATTTTGTTGACATTTAGGCTTTTCAGATCAGAATAAACATTTAAATCATTAAATATATATAAATTAAACATTTTAAACTAACATTATTATTATAACCCCACTTTAATTCCTAAAATGTCACTTGGAGAGTATGTATAGTGTGTTGCCTAGTCACATGGCTCACTTAAATATATCTACAAAATCATAACTACTAAAATACAACTTTTTACAATTATTATATGCTAATTTCTTAAAATTGCCCTCACATAAATAATTTTTATTAAATTCTCTAGTATATAACTTATTTAAAATAATCAAATACTTTTTTATATCTAATATTATGTAGTATATAACTTATAAATTATTTTCTATAAACCCCAATCGTATCATTACCCCAAAATAATATTTAAAATAAATAATTTACTTATTATTTTTTTAAATATTAATTTTCTCATACCTTATTAAATTTAATAAATTAATAATTCAAATTTTTTTTTTTTTTTTTAATGTGTTCTATTAAATACATCCTTGTTCGCTGTCTATGTCAAACTGTCATGTCAAATAAAGCAATTGAAAATGGAGGCTATCAGAAAATAAACATATAATCTAATCATCTATTATTGTGTTATGTTTATTTATAAACAAAATCTAGGAATTATTTCCATTCAAAAAGCTTTCATCCATATAAATTGGTAAGTTTTAAACTTTTTATAAAGACATTTACACAATCAATTCTGTATCTAACCCCAAATTATGATTTTTAGGGTACCAAACAGTTTCTATATGTACAAAATTCAACAAGTATGATGTCAAATTTATTCACAACAATGAAATCTACCATCTATTTAACAAATCAAGTCTATTGAATAAAATGGATATATCAGTAAGCTGTTATTGTTGTTATTATAAGTGTTATACTTAGATCTGGTATCATCCTTTTATAATAAATAATTATTCCAATGAAACCTCTTAAAGTTCTTAAATTGTGTGGTGTTTTATATTCCTGAATGACTTGTGTCCGTTCTGGATCCCTTTCGATTCCCTTAGTATTAAGTTTATAACCTAGATTTATTACTTTTTTTTGAAAAAATGTACATTTTTCTTGATTTATTTTTAGTCCAACTTTGTCTAATCTATTGATTATAATTTTTAGGTGTTTCTCATGATCTTCAGCAGTTTTAGAAAAAATTAATATATCATCAATGTAGTGAATTACAAAATGTTCATATTGATCCAGAATATCATGAAGACATCTACATAAAGCACTGCAAGATGATTGAAGTCCAAATGGTACTACTTTGAATTGATATACTACTCCATCTATCTGAAATCCTGTATACTGTCTACTTTTTCTTTCTAGAGGTATTAACCAAAAACTATGCTGTAAATCGATTTTAGTGAAAAATGACATTGCTGTAATTCTTCCTAGTATTCCATCTTCTAACATATTATTAATCGTTCTGTTTACTTCTTCTCTGTATTTATATGGTATTGTGTATGATTTTGTTTTAAAATCTTTTTCTTCTTTAACTTTTATACTATGGATATAATTTTGTGCAATTCTATTTTCTTTATTGACAAGTCCCTTGTGTTGCTACAATATGGAAATGACTATTGATTTATATTCTTCAGGGCAATTTAAAACTTTTATCATAATATCTTCTTCTTTACAAATAAAATTATTCTTCATTATGTACTCATTATTCCTTGCTTCCAATTTTACGCACTCCGCCTCGTAGGCATCCATCTGCTTAAAATTTCCATTCCTTAAATATTCACTACAATAATTATTCTTTACATTCTTTTGGGACATTTCCCTATCATCAAAATACATTTCTTCTTCATAAACATCATTATTTTCTTTTAATAATATCTTATCAACTCTTATTCCTTCTTCCACCTCATCTTTCTGCATAAATTTAATTATTTGCCCTTCCAAAGTTACCATTTTTTCTTCAAAATCTATCTTTACTTTCTTCTTTTCCAATTCATCATTTCCCATTAATATATCAACACATAAATCCTTGACAATAAATCCTTGCATATTAATTTCTTTATTAAGAATATTAATTTTAAAATTGGCTAGTTTATCAATTTCAACCAACTTCTTATTATTTGCACCAACAATTTTAATTTTTGGAATCTTTATTATATCTGATAGTTTTAATGTATTAACAATAAAATTCTCCGAGACTAAAGTACTTTCTGAACCAGTATCTATCATAATCTTAATCATTTTATTTTTATCCAAAGCATTTATATAAATTAAATTAATAGATTCAATAATTTTATCTTCATCTAAAGAAATAAATTCAGAAGGTTTTTCATAATAGCAATGGCCTAACTTGTAATTCAGAAAGTTTACTGAACAAAATTTTGATTATTAGAATTCTCAGATTGTATCTGACCACTTGGGTCTGATGTCCTATGTCTTTTCCTACTATGACTTCTACTCATATTTTCCTGCCTTGTACTACTTCGTTCCCTGTCTTCGCAGCTTCTATTCCTTCGAACACAATTTACCTGTCTGTTATAGTTAGGTCGCTCTGTATTTCTTCTATTGTTAAAATCTTGTTTATTATTATTAGTACTGTTATTAAAATGTTGTCTATTATAACTAGTATTGTTATTAAAATTCTGTCTATTTTGATTACTGTTATTGTTATTAAAATTTTGTAAATTATTACCATATCTATAATTATTGTTATATGATTGTCTATATTGTTGATTATCATTTTTATTATATTGAAAGTTATTATTGTTTTTTCTGTTGTTATTATTACTTGTCATATTGCCTCTTTGTATTCTTTGAATAAAATTAATAAAACTATCTATTGTTTGAATATTTTGTACAGTTACTGTTTGCACAACATCAACATCAAAATGTCTAGATACATTTAAGACTGTTTCATCCTCTCTAAGTGGTGGTTCTAAATATTTTGCAACTGTTATCAGTTTCAATTCATAATCTACCATATTTGATTTTAAATTTTGATTATACTTTCCAAAATATAGAATTTCTCTAAACTTAGCTTGCTCTAGTTCACCCCAATAATAATTTAAAAATTTATTTTCAAATGTTTGAAAATTATCTAAATCATTTTCAATACTAGCAAACCAAGTTGCTGCATTGTCATTTAATGTCATTCTAATATAATCTTTAATATCATTAATATTATTCAAAAATCTTAATTTATGTTTTAAACTATTTATGTATACTCTAGGATGCAAATTTCTTATATTACCAGAGAATTTAATCCCAGTCTCATTTGTTAAATTTAAGTAAGGTCTCCCTATGTCTCTCATTTGTGAAATATCATCTATTCTCTGTTCCACATTTCTTATTTGATTACTATTTATTTGGATATTTTGTTGTATATCGTCTAATTTTTCTTCTGTGTTTCTCCTGTCTTCGTTAATTTTTACTTCTAAGTTACATTTCTGCAACTCTATTTTCTGTTCTATATCTATCTTATTATCTTGAATAATCCTCTTTACTTCTGTCCTCTCATTTTCTATCCTTTTCTTGTAGTCATTCCGTATATTTTTTATTTCATTTGCTACTTTTTTCTCTGCAGCTTCAAGTTTTTTATCCATTTGTTTTTCTATTTGTTTTACAATTTTATTATTATTATCTTCTATTTTCTTTTCTAATTTTCTATAATTCTCTTCTAATTTCTGTTCCATTTTTTTCATGTCTTCTTTGACTTCTTTTGAATTCTCTTCCAATTTTTTTATGTCTTCTTTGACTTCTTTTGAATTCTCTTCCAATTTTTTTATGTCTTCTTTGATTTCTTTTGAATTCTCTTCCATTTTTTTCGTATTCTCTTCCATTTTTTTCGTATTCTCTTCCATTGTCTTGTTCATCTGCATCATTAATAACATCAAGGTTGCCATATTGACATTTTCCTCTCTTTCTGGATTCATTTCTGCAGTATCTTGTGGAGCTTGAACTAAAATCTCCTCTTGTACAGGTTGTGTTTCTACTTCAACATCTTCTTCATTCTTTTTGCTTCTTGTACCTTTCTTTCCTTGAGACATTTTGAGACTTTACTTGTTCAAATATAATTAAAAATAAATTCTATAATTTTTGCTTTCTAATGAAAATTAATTTAATTATATGAGAGCACTTATCTTCCCAAACTAATTCTTTTAAATAGAGAGCCCCACGTTGGGCGCCAAATTGTTATGATGTGTTGTTTGTTTGAATGATGAGCAATGAGTATTTTTAATAATATAGGGTTTTTATCGCGGTTCTCAAAGAATTAGTTTGTAAGTACTTTTTTAAATTATCTTTATTATAACTATTATGAAACACACATATATATATCTAACCTAGCCAATGTAAATTTAAAATAAACTATCTTTAAATTGATATTCTTATAAAACTAATTAAATTCTATAGACAATGTAAAATTTAAACAAACTATCTTCAGAATTGAAACTGTTATGACACTAACTAAATTATATTAACAAAATTTTGTACCTTTCTTTCACTGAATGCCTAAATGAACTGTTTTCCACTATATATATTCTAATCACCACTGAATGTCTTCGTACTTCGGTTATCCTTGTTTTTGTGAAATTACTTTTTTCAATTATCAGCTTCTACCAATTTAAGATATATTTTTCTTCACCATCATTTATACACCACCAAGCAAACCAGCAAACAGCATTTATATTTATTCTTCTTTTCAATATACCAATATCCAATTATTATAAGTTGATTTATACTAATCTCCAATCATAATATAATTTTAATTTCTTCCAATATTCTTCTAATATACTTTTTTAATTATATTAAACAATTGGACTATTTGTAACTGATTGACTAATTGAATGGACTGGACGGACTTTCTTACTAAACTGCTTGACTTCTGACTAAAAACTGTGAACAATTGACTTCACTAACTAAATGTGTCTATCTTCTACTAACTTTCATAATAAACTGGCCTCATAGTAACTGTAACTCATAACTGATCGATTCTAATCCAAATCACCGGGTATTTATATCTTTTTTTTTCTGTTCTAGAATCATCTGGCAATAAATCATGTTCCATTTGTTCTATTACTTCTATATGGATGTTCTCGAAAAAAGTACCTATATGTTCGTTCCACAGACATAACCATTATTTCGAGAATGTTCGACCGTAAACAATGGTCAAATTCTGCATTCTGGAGAATTCGTTAATGTTCTATTGATAATTTTGTTGACATTTAGGCTTTTCAGATCAGAATAAACATTTAAATCATTAAATATATATAAATTAAACATTTTAAACTAACATTATTATTATAACCCCACTTTAATTCCTAAAATGTCACTTGGAGAGTATGTATAGTGTGTTGCCTAGTCACATGGCTCACTTAAATATATCTACAAAATCATAACTACTAAAATACAACTTTTTACAATTATTATATGCTAATTTCTTAAAATTGCCCTCACATAAATAATTTTTATTAAATTCTCTAGTATATAACTTATTTAAAATAATCAAATACTTTTTTATATCTAATATTATGTAGTATATAACTTATAAATTATTTTCTATAAACCCCAATCGTATCAATATATATATATATATATATATATATATATATATATATATATATATATATATATATATATATATATATATATATATATATTGTTATGATATGTAAAATCAAGAAAATATTGGTTTGGTTAAAATATTTCAAAGTTCAACAAAAAATTAAAATAATTCAGATAAGTAGGATAATATCCAACAAACATTTCGGAGAAGGAAAGTTATTAAATCCTTGAATTACCTGTACCAAACAAAATGTAAGCTTTACATCAATCATTTCTTTGTTATACTTAAGTAACCCGCATAAGTTTAAATGAAACAAAAGACAAATTGAAACGGGTTTTTACAAATACATTAGTGTAGTGATTAAAGACAATAGAGGATTATAGAAAGAGGTTTTTGTTAGTTTTTAAGATTTATAGAAAAATAGTATTTGTAAATAAGTTTTAGGAAATTTATAATTATAGGTAAAAATTTGTTTGTTATCGAAATGAAGAAATGGGGGAATTGTGACGAGTTGTGATTGGCGGAGATTGAAAAAGGTGGGATAAGTGTGTGGGAGAAAGTTTAGCGAGATTGAGGAGAGAAAAAAGATAGTTAGTTGGTTTCGAAGTCTGGAAGAGGAACAGGGATTGTTCTCTGGCGGTTCCTGAAATGTAGCAAGCAGTAGTGTGGAATGTTAGTGAGTTTTTGTGGAGTTAGTGTATCTGACAGGAGCTGAAGCAGCAAAATATTGTAAGTCATATTTCTCTACTTATATTCCAAGAGTCACTGTTCAGGCCAACGAGAGATTCAGTTTATCGTAAAGAGAAGATATTCCAAGAGTCATTTTTCACTCGGGCCAACGAGAGATTCAGTTTATCGAGAGGAGAAAAGGCTATCATAATTTGAATGATTTGTGCTTTTGAAGGAGATCATTAAGGACGATATACTTGCAACAATCTGTGTAAGATTGCTGATTACATAGGGAGCGGTTGAGAGGAGATAATACAGTCTATAAGGAACAAGGATTTGGACCACTCATCATCAGAGAGAGATATTTTGTTTTCTGCAGTTTTTTCTTTTATTGATAACACAATTTTTACACTTAATTTAGAAAGGATATAAATATTTTGATTAGGAGAGTTAGAATAGTTTGGGATTTTGAGATTTCAATTAATATTGTTTGTACCATTAATTTTTGATTGTTCATGTACGGAGAACAAAATTTTGAGAATCCTTATATGAGATTTGTTTATTGAAAACTTTTGAGTGTAAATTATTTCATTATTTTTATTTCAATATATAGTGTTAGATCATATGTGTTTTTTATTATTCCGGTATTCTCTGGACCTTACCTTTCACATGTAATAGCATAGATATTGAAGCACGAATTTAACCCTGAGATAAAAGAATTAAAAATTGTGATAGAGTCATAATCATATCATTTAAATAAATTTTAATTAATCAAAAAAATTAATTAGCTAATTATTGCTTGGCGCACCAAGACTTAAAATATCACAATAACTGGCTTCCAAAACGTGGGGCTTGAAAATATCGCAGCTTTACATTTGAAGGAAGGGAAAGAGATCTGGAATAAGTACAGGTAATCCAGAGATAAAAACATATAACATTGAGGGAATTTGAATTTGAAAGTATTTTGACAATTTTTCCAGGGAATATAAATTTGATTTATTGATTGATCGTAGTTAGTGGATATTTACTGCTATTGAATTATTTGATTTTATTTTCTTTACCAATCATACATTTGATATTTATTTTGAATTATTTGAATTTTACTGATTGCATATTTGATATTTGTCGTGAAAATTTAATACATTTGGGGAGAAATATTGTCGTGTTCTGAAACATATAGAGTGTTGTAAAATTTCACATTTGGCGGGGACAGAAACAATAACAAAAAGTAACAACATGTCGACCACAAGGAGTCAAAGCAAAATGCAAGAAAGGAAGGAGGATAACAGAGAAGAGGAAACAATTATTGATGAAGGATCGGATAATGAAGGAAATGCCACAATAATGGAGGAAAGAAAAGAAACAGGAATGCTGGAAAAATTATTAGCAATGATGCAAATACAGACACAAACAATAGAGAGAAACCAACAAGAAACATCACAAAAAATGGATGAAACAAAACAAACAATGAATGAAACATCACTAAAAATGGAAGAAAACCAACGGGAAACAAGGCAAGCAATAGAACTAAATAACAGAAATATAGAGCAGCGTCTGGAAAACTATGAACAGGAAATTAAAGGATGTGTTGAGGGGATAAAGAAAGAACTGATACAACAGATAGAAGAAATAACCCTAAAGAATGCAAAACAAGAGACAGAGATTAAAGATATCAAAAATACAATGAAGGAGATACAAAATTGCCAGAGAAAGGAACTAGAGATGCAGAGAGAAGAAATAGAAACTAAAATGAAGGATATTAAGACTGTACAGAAAAAGGAATTAGAACAGTTAGAAACAAAATTTGAAATGGCTTTACAAGAAGACAAGAAAGAAATAGAAAAACAAATTGAGGATATCAGAAAACAACGAGAGATGGGAGACAGGAGAGAAGTACTCATCCAAAGTCCGGGTGACATAAAAATACAGTTTGGCGGGGATATTCGGAAAACACACCCAGTACCGTTTGTTAAAAATTTTAAAACCAAATTACAACATATTAGATATTTTGACGATTGCAAAGAAACAATTAGAAACCATTTGAAAGAAGGAGCAGCGTTATGGTATGAAAGCAAGGAAGATGAGTTTGAAAATTGGACAGATTTTGAAAATAAATTTCTCAACTATTTCTGGGGGAAAAATAAACAGAGAGAAATCAACCAAGAGCTACAGAATGGAAAATATCACGAAAAAATGGGAATATCTGAAGAAAGATATGCTTTGCAGATATATAACAATTCAAAATATCTAGAATACAAATATTCTACCGAACAGCTGGTAGAAATGATCAGCAGACATTTTGAGGAAACGTTGGAAGATCACGTGATTTTGAGAAACTATCAAGATATTGATAGTTTGTGCCAATTCCTTCAATTAAAAGAAGCGAAAAGAAAAGAAATGAGAAATAGAAGACAACATGACCAATATAATGGAGCGGAAAGAAGGTATTCATCAAATTATGACCAGAGAAACCGACATCCCAGATCAACAAACGAATATAGGCCGAGAAATTACAATAATTACAATAGACAACAAAATTACGATAACAGGAATGACACACAACAGAGAACATATGAAAATCACAACAGGAATAGAGATGCACAAAATCCTCCGAATAGGAATACTAACGAACAAAGGGACGATAGAAATAACCAGAGCTTCCAACAACAAAATAGAAGGGAGATGAATCATGTAGCAATAGGAAACGACAGACACATTTCTAATTCTAATCTAATATTTTTAGATGCATTTATAAAACATAAAGCGATTAAAATTGTGATTGATTCTGGATCGGAGATATCGCTAATCAATAAAAAACTAGTAAAAGAATTAAATTTGGACAGATTTGTGTATAAGATTCCTAGGGTTGATTTAGTGGGTGCAAACAATAAAAATTTGACGACAGTAAACGAAGGCTTGGGAGTACAGATAAGAGTGGGAAACAAATTCCATATTATGAAATGTGTGGTGATTGAAGATTTAAATCATGATATGATAGCGGGAATTGATGAATTGAGGAAAAAAGATATCACCATAAATTTTTCGGAAAATAAACTGGAAATCAGAGCAGAACCAGACAACACAGGAGAATAAAAGCAAACAGATAGGAAAACAAATTCTGGAAGGATCAATGCACAGGAAAAACGCAAAGAAATCGATATGACTGTAGAGGATAAACCGAAAGTACAAGAACAAGATCTAACAGAAAAGAAAAAGAGAAGGAAGAAAAAGAAGAAGAGTTCGAAAAGAAAGCAGGAAAATAAGATGGAGACCAGAGAAAAACAGGAAATAGAAGGTACAGAAGAATTGTTGGCAACCGACGATAAAACAGAATGGAAGCAGGAAGAAAAAGAAGGTATCATCAGAGAAATGAAAGGAATAGAAACATGGTGCTCGGAATACCAAAGGGAATTAGAGGATAAAAAGAAAACAGAAGAAAAAATGGCACTGATGGACGAGAATCCAGAATTTTGTGAAGAAGTATTATGGACAGTGAACACATGTGAACAAAAGGTGGATGAAAGAAAAATAAATTGTGGAAAAAACATGGAGAAGGAAATAGAGAAGATTTTAGGAAACCATGGAGATTTTGTTAATAAAGTAAATCAAGTGGTTAAAAATTATGAACTTTCTTTTAAGGGAAAATACTTGGAAAAATTTAAAACGAAAATATATCCAATCCCGTATAAAGACAGGAAATATACGGGGTATTTGAACATTCACGACATTTGTCAGTATCATAAGTAGATTTTAATAACATAGTGAAATAATTTGATCCTAGAAAACTTTTGTCATTTTAAAATTTAACAAAGAGTTTTTCGGCAGATCAAATGGCGGGGATTTGTTATGATATGTAAAATCAAGAAAATATTGGTTTGGTTAAAATATTTCAAAGTTCAACAAAAAATTAAAATAATTCAGATAAGTAGGATAATATCCAACAAACATTTCGGAGAAGGAAAGTTATTAAATCCTTGAATTACCTGTACCAAACAAAATGTAAGCTTTACATCAATCATTTCTTTGTTATACTTAAGTAACCCGCATAAGTTTAAATGAAACAAAAGACAAATTGAAACGGGTTTTTACAAATACATTAGTGTAGTGATTAAAGACAATAGAGGATTATAGAAAGAGGTTTTTGTTAGTTTTTAAGATTTATAGAAAAATAGTATTTGTAAATAAGTTTTAGGAAATTTATAATTATAGGTAAAAATTTGTTTGTTATCGAAATGAAGAAATGGGGGAATTGTGACGAGTTGTGATTGGCGGAGATTGAAAAAGGTGGGATAAGTGTGTGGGAGAAAGTTTAGCGAGATTGAGGAGAGAAAAAAGATAGTTAGTTGGTTTCGAAGTCTGGAAGAGGAACAGGGATTGTTCTCTGGCGGTTCCTGAAATGTAGCAAGCAGTAGTGTGGAATGTTAGTGAGTTTTTGTGGAGTTAGTGTATCTGACAGGAGCTGAAGCAGCAAAATATTGTAAGTCATATTTCTCTACTTATATTCCAAGAGTCACTGTTCAGGCCAACGAGAGATTCAGTTTATCGTAAAAAGAAGATATTCCAAGAGTCATTTTTCACTCGGGCCAACGAGAGATTCAGTTTATCGAGAGGAGAAGAGGCTATCATAATTTGAATGATTTGTGCTTTTGAAGGAGATCATTAAGGACGATATACTTGCAACAATCTGTGTAAGATTGCTGATTATATAGGGAGCGGTTGAGAGGAGATAATACAGTCTATAAGGAACAAGGATTTGGACCACTCATCATCAGAGAGAGATATTTTGTTTTCTGCAGTTTTTTCTTTTATTGATAACACAATTTTTACACTTAATTTAGAAAGGATATAAATATTTTGATTAGGAGAGTTAGAATAGTTTGGGATTTTGAGATTTCAATTAATATTGTTTGTACCATTAATTTTTGATTGTTCATGTACGGAGAACAAAATTTTGAGAATCCTTATATGAGATTTGTTTATTGAAAACTTTTGAGTGTAAATTATTTCATTATTTTTATTTCAATATATAGTGTTAGATCATATGTGTTTTTTATTATTCCGGTATTCTCTGGACCTTACCTTTCACATGTAATAGCATAGATATTGAAGCACGAATTTAACCCTGAGATAAAAGAATTAAAAATTGTGATAGAGTCATAATCATATCATTTAAATAAATTTTAATTAATCAAAAAAATTAATTAGCTAATTATTGCTTGGCGCACCAAGACTTAAAATATCACAATAATATATATATGGAGTATTAATTCATACACATCATCAGTTCATCTACAAGTTAGTTAAATGAGCAAATATCCATAGAGATAAAACTTGCACACGGTTTACTTAACAAAAAAATTGCACATGGTTGACTAAACTATGCATCTTAATAATAATAGTAGTCAAGAAATAATAGCTTAACTCATTAATATAAAAATAGCTATTATTAGCTAGTTTTTTGTAATAAAAAAAAGTTAGTTTGCATATCTTTTGTAAGGTAAGCCATGTGCAATTTTTATCTCTATGGATGTTTGCTTATTTATCTAATTTGTATATTATAAAAACTTATATTTTCACCTTGTTTCGCACGTTCCTTGTTACAAAGACAATGGAACAATAATTTTGAGCGCCTTAAATTATTTGCTGAGAGATCGAAGGACGAGCGCTGAACATGATAAGACATAAAAGCAGATTTGAAATCAAGTTGTAATTTCTGTTAAATTTTACACCCTGATAGTCACGTAACATCATTAACGCTTAAATCAAAATTACGGTAGGGGTTTAATTGAACGAGCTGATACAATTTACAAGTAAGGGAAAGATTTTAGATTTAAGATATTAGTTTCATCACACATGTATTGGAATTGGAACACTGTTTGATTTTAAGGTTTATATACACTGTTTTATGTTAGCTAAATAATTATAAAATCGATTCTATATATATATATATATATATATATATATATATATATATATATATATATATATATATATATATATATATATATATATATATATATATATATATATATATATATATATATATATATATATATATATATATATATATATTGTTATGATATGTAAAATGACACTATAGACAGATGACACTATAGTTTTTGCCGATAATCTGAATGACTTACAGATATTAACAAATCGCATAACAGAAGTCAGCAACAGATACGGACTAGCTCTTAACATAAAGAAAACCAAATTTATGACAATTAGTAAAAAACCAATACTAAACGCTCAACTTACAATCAACCAACAGAATATCGAAAGAGTCGAGCAATATACATATCTAGGCACCAATTTAAATAGCCAATGGGACCACTCAACAGAAATTAAACAGCGAATAATAAAAGCAAAAGCAGCATTCGTTAGAATGAGAACTATTTTCAACAGTCGAGACATATCATTAAAAACAAAATGCCGTCTATTGAACTGCTACATATTCACAGTTCTGCTCTACGGAATGGAAGCATGGACACTGACTGTTGCATCTATGAATCGGCTCGAAGCTTTCGAAATGTGGTGTTATAGGCGCATCTTACGTATATCCTGGGTTGACAGAGTTACTAATGTGGAGGTCCTGCGTAGAATCGGGAAAGAATGTGAAATTCTCATGACCGTCAAAACTAAAAAGTTGGAATATCTAGGTCATGTAATGAGAAACCAAGAACGTTACGGCCTTCTCCAGCTGATTCTCCAAGGGAAAGTAAATGGTAAGAGAGGACCGGGAAGAAGACGCATTTCCTGGCTTCAAAATTTGCGAAAGTGGTATAACACGACTACCACTGAACTGTTCCGCGCTGCAATAAGCAAAGTGAAGATAGCCGTGATGATCGCCAACGTCCGGAACGGATAGGCACTTTAAGAAGAAGATGTAAAATCGAGAAAAATATTGGTTTGTTTAAAATATTTCAAAGTTCAAAAACATTAAAATAATTCAGAAAGAATAACCAACAAACATTTCGAAGAAGGAAAGTTTTTAAATTCTTGGATTACCTGTATTAAACAAAATGTAAGCTATGCATAAATTATTTCTTTGTTATACTTGAGTGACCCGCATAATTTTAAGTGAAATCCAAAGACAATTGAACCGGGTTTTCCAAATACATTAATGCAGTGAGTAGAGACAATAGAAGAGATTTTAGAAAGAGGTTTTTGTTAGTTTTTAAGAATTATAGAAAAATATTATTTGTAAATAAATTTTAGGAAATTTTATAATTATAGGTAAAAATTTGTTTGTTATCGAAATGAAAAAATGGGGGTATTGTGACGAATTTTGATTGGCGGAGATTGAAAAAGGTGGGATAGGTATGTAGGAATGAAAGTTTAGCTAGATTTAGGAGAGAGAAAAGATAATCAGTTGGTTTTCCAAGTCTGTAAGACGAACAGTGATTGTTCTCTGGCGGTTCCCGAAATGTAGCAAGCAGTAGTGTTGAATGTTAGTGAGTTTTTGTGGAGTTAGTGTATCTGACAGAAGCTGAAGCAGAAAAATATTGTAAGTCATATTTCTCTACTTATATTCCAAGAGTCACTGTTCAGGCCAACGAGAGATTCAGTTTATCGTAAAGAGAAGATATTCCAAGAGTCATTTTTCACTCGGGCCAACGAGAGATTCAGTTTATCGAGAGGAGAAAGGCTATCATAATTTGAATGATTTGTGCTTTTGAAGGAGATCATTAAGGACGATATACTTGCAACAATCTGTTGTAAGATTGCTGATTACATAGGGAGCGGTTGAGAGGAGAAAATATAGTCTACAAGGAACAAGGATTTGGACCACTCATCATCAGAGAGAGATATTTTTGTTTTCTGCAGTTTTTTCTTTTATTGATAACACAATTTTACACTTAATTTAGAAAGGATATAAATATTTTGATTAGGAGAGTTAGAATAGTTTGGGATTTTGAGATTTCAATTAATATTGTTTGTACCATTAATTTTGATTGTTCACGTACGTAGAACAAAATTTTGAGAACCATTATATGAGATTTGTTTATTGAAAACTTTTGAGTGTGAATTATTTCATTATTTTTATTTCAATATATAGTGTTAGATCATATGTGTTTTTTATTATTCCGGTATTCTTTGGACCTTACCTTTCACATGTAATAGCATAGATATTGAAGCACGAATTTAACCCTGAGATAAAAGAATTAAAATTTGTGATAGAGTCATAATCATATCATTTAAATAATTTTAATTAATCAAAAATTAATTAGCTAATTATTGCTTGGCGCACCAAGACTTAAAATATCACAATAACTGGCTTCCAAAACGTGGGGTTTGAAAATATCGCAGCTTTACATTTGAAGGAAGGGAAAGAGATTTGGAATAAGTACAGGTGATCCAGAGATAAAAACATATAACATTGAGGGAATTTGAATTTGAAAGTATTTTGACAATTTTTCCAGGGAATATAAATTTGATTTATTGATTGATCGTAGTTAGTGGATATTTACTGCTATTGAATTATTTGATTTTATTTTCTTTACCAATCGTACATTTGATATTTATTTTGAATTATTTGAATTTTACTGATTGCATATTTGATATTTGTCGTGAAAATTTAATACATTTGGGGAGAAATATTGTCGTGTTCTGAAACATATAGAGTGTTGTAAAATTTCACATTTGGCGGGGACAAAAACAGTAACGAAAAGTAACAACATGTCTGTCACAAGGAGACAAAGTAAAATGCAGGAAAGGAAGGAGGATAACAGAGAAGATGAAACAATTTTGGAAGAAGTATCGGATAATGAAGGAAATGTGACAATAGTTGAGGAGAGAAAAGAACTATCAGGAATAGATAAAATATTACAACTAATGCAACTCCAGTCACAAAAAATGGATGAAACAAAACAAACAATGGCAGAAACAAAACAAACAATGGAAGAAAACCAACGGGAAACAAGGCAAGCAATAGAACTAAATAACAGAAATATAGAGCAGCGTCTGGAAAACTATGAACAGGAAATTAAAGGATGTGTTGAGGGGATAAAGAAAGAACTGATACAACAGATAGAAGAAATAACCCTAAAGAATGCAAAACAAGAGACAGAGATTAAAGATATCCAAAATACAATGAAGGAGATACAAATTTGCCAGAGAAAGGAACTAGAGATGCAGAGAGAAGAAATAGAAACTAAAATGAAGGATATTAAGACTGTCCAAAAAAAGGAATTAGAAAAATTAGAAACAAAATTTGAAAACGTTTTACAAGAAGACATGCGAGAAATAGAAAGAAAAATGGAGGAAATCAAAAAGGAACAAAATTCCGGGGAAAGAAGGGAAATGGTCATCCATGGAACAAGCGAGGCGAAAATACAATTTGGCGGGGATATTCGGAAAACACACCCAGTACCGTTTGTTAAAAATTTGAAAACCAAATTACAACATATTAGATATTTTGACGATTGCAAAGAAACAATTAGAAACCATTTGAAAGAAGGAGCAGCGTTATGGTATGAAAGCAAGGAAGATGAGTTTGAAAATTGGACAGATTTTGAAAATAAATTTCTCAACTATTTCTGGGGGAAAAATAAACAAAAAGAAATCAACCAAGAGCTACAGAATGGAAAATATCACGAAAAAATGGGAATATCTGAAGAAAGATATGCTTTGCAGATATATAACAATTCAAAATATCTAGAATACAAATATTCTACCGAACAGCTGGTAGAAATGATCAGCAGATATTTTGAGGAAACGTTGGAAGATCACGTGATTTTGAGAAACTATCAAGATATTGATAGTTTGTGCCAATTCCTTCAATTAAAAGAAGCGAAAAGAAAAGAAATGAGAAATAGAAGACAACATGACCAATATAATGGACCGGAAAGAAGGTATTCATCAAATTATGACCAGAGAAACCGACATCCCAGATCAACAAACGAATATAGGCCGAGAAATTACAATAATTACAATAGACAACAAAATTACGATAACCGGAATGATACACAAAATAGAACAAATGAAAATCACAACAGGAATAGAGATGCACAAAATCCTCCGAATAGGAATACGAACGAACAAAGGGACGATAGAAATAACCAGAGCTTCCAACAACAAAATAGAAGGGAGATGAATCATGTAGCAATAGGAAACGAAAGACAAATTTCTAATTCTAATCTAATATTTTTAGATGCATTTATAAAACATAAAGCGATTAAAATTGTGATTGATTCTGGCTCGGAGATATCGCTAATCAATAAAAAACTAGTAAAAGAATTAAATTTGGACAGATTTGTGTATAAGATTCCTAGAGTTGATTTAGTGGGTGCAAACAATAAAAATTTGATGACAGTAAACGAAGGTTTGGGAGTACAGATAAGAGTGGGAAACAAATTCCATATTATGAAATGTGTGGTGATTGAAGATTTAAATCATGATATGATAGCGGGAATTGATGAATTGAGGAAAAAAGATATCACCATAAATTTTTCGGAAAATAAACTGGAAATCAGAGCAGAACCAGACAACACAGGAGAAGAAAAGCAAACAGATAGGAAAACAAATTCTGGAAGGATCAATGCACAGGAAAAACGCAAAGAAATCGATATGACTGTAGAGGATAAACCGAAAGTACAAGAACAAGATCTAACAGAAGAGAAAAAGAGAAGGAAGAAAAAGAAGAAGAGTTCGAAAAGAAAGCAGGAAAATAAGATGGAGACCAGAGAAAAACAGGAAATAGAAGGTACAGAAGAATTGTTGGCAACCGACGATAAAACCGAATGGAAGCAGGAAGAAAAAGAAAGTATCATCAGAGAAATGAAAGGAATAGAAACATGGTGCTCGGAATACCAAAGGGAATTAGAGGATAAAAAGAAAACAGAAAAAAAAATGGCACTGATGGACGAGAATCCAGAATTTTGTGAAGAAGTATTATGCACAGTGAACACATGTGAACAAAAGGAGGATGAAAGAAAAATAAATTGTGGAGAAAACATGGGAAAGAAAATAGAGAAGATTTTAGTACACCATGGAGATCTTGTTAATGAAGTAAACCGAGTGGCTAAAAATTATGAACTTTTTTTTAAGGGAAAATACTTGGAAAAATTTAAAACGAAAATATATCCAATCCCGTCTAAAGACAGGCAATATACGGGGTATTTTAACATTCACGACATTTATCAGTATCATAAGTAGATTTTAATAACATAGTGAAATAATTTGATCCTAGAAAACTTTTGTCATTTTTAAAATTTAACAAAGAGTTTTCGGCAGATCAAATGGCGGGGATTTGTTATGATATGTAAAATCGAGAAAAATATTGGTTTGTTTAAAATATTTCAAAGTTCAAAAACATTAAAATAATTCAGAAAGAATAACCAACAAACATTTCGAAGAAGGAAAGTTTTTAAATTCTTGGAT
Organism: Diabrotica undecimpunctata; assembly: GCF_040954645.1. NCBI lineage: Eukaryota > Metazoa > Arthropoda > Insecta > Coleoptera > Chrysomelidae > Diabrotica > Diabrotica undecimpunctata. Next base: position 133,837,561 of record NC_092804.1, on the reverse strand, counting down.
TACCTGTATTAAACAAAATGTAAGCTATGCATAAATTATTTCTTTGTTATACTTGAGTGACCCGCATAATTTTAAGTGAAATCCAAAGACAATTGAACCGGGTTTTCCAAATACATTAATGCAGTGAGTAGAGACAATAGAAGAGATTTTAGAAAGAGGTTTTTGTTAGTTTTTAAGAATTATAGAAAAATATTATTTGTAAATAAGTTTTAGGAAATTTTATAATTATAGGTAAAAATTTGTTTGTTATCGAAATGAAAAAATGGGGGAATTGTGACGAGAGAAAAGATAATCAGTTGGTTTTCCAAGTCTGTAAGACGAACAGTGATTGTTCTCTGGCGGTTCCCGAAATGTAGCAAGCAGTAGTGTTGAATGTTAGTGAGTTTTTGTGGAGTTAGTGTATCTGACAGAAGCTGAAGCAGCAAAATATTATAAGTCATATTTCTCTACTTATATTCCAAGAGTCACTGTTCAGGCCAACGAGAGATTTAGTTTATCGTAAAGAGAAGATATTCCAAGAGTCATTTTTCACTCGGGCCAACGAGAGATTCAGTTTATCGAGAGGAGAAAGGCTATCATAATTTGAATGATTTGTGCTTTTGAAGGAGATCATTAAGGACGATATACTTGCAACAATCTGTTGTAAGATTGCTGATTACATAGGGAGCGGTTGAGAGGAGGAAATATAGTCTACAAGGAACAAGGATTTGGACCACTCATCATCAGAGAGAGATATTTTTGTTTTCTGCAGTTTTTTCTTTTATTGATAACACAATTTTACACTTAATTTAGAAAGGATATAAATATTTTGATTAGGAGAGTTAGAATAGTTTGGGATTTTGAGATTTCAATTAATATTGTTTGTACCATTAATTTTGATTGTTCACGTACGTAGAACAAAATTTTGAGAACCATTATATGAGATTTGTTTATTGAAAACTTTTGAGTGTGAACTATTTCATTATTTTTATTTCAATATATAGTGTTAGATCATATGTGTTTTTTATTATTCCGGTATTCTTTGGACCTTACCTTTCACATGTAATAGCATAGATATTGAAGCACGAATTTAACCCTGAGATAAAAGAATTAAAATTTGTGATAGAGTCATAATCATATCATTTAAATAATTTTAATTAATCAAAAATTAATTAGCTAATTATTGCTTGGCGCACCAAGACTTTAAATATCACAATAATATATATATATATATATATATATATATATATATATATATATATATATATATATATATATGGTATAGGTAAAAGTTCTTTGGAGCCCAGAAATTGGTAAAAGACGAGAATCTCATAAAAACCAGCTTAACCTATGGTACAGAGACATGGAGACTAACAGAAAGCAATAAAAGAAAACTCGAAGCAACAGAAATGGATGTATTTAGACGATCACTTCGAATATCTAGGGCAGACAGAATTAGAAACGATCAAATAAGGAATCGGATGGGAGTAGATGGATCACTGGCAACAGACATAGAAAGGAAACAACTTATATGGTATGGCCATGTTCAAAGAATGCCAAAAAAAAGACTACCAAAAATCGCCATGAAATGGATACCACCAAATCGTAAGAAACGAGGAAGACCAAAAAGAACATGGAAGGAGGGAATAACAAAGGCAATGAGCTCCCGAGACTTGACCGAAGAACAATGGAATGATAGAAATTCGTAGAAATTAGGCATCGGACAACGATGCAAGACGTTTTTGAAACCGATATATATATATATATATATATATATATAGGTAAAAGTTTATGGTCGGTATGTACCTTACGTGAGATGGAGTGAGAAACACCTGTTTAAAAAGGGAGAATTAGGTCTGCCCTTTATATCGTCGAAAATGCATTAGTGGAAATAATAAAAGAGGGGAAGTTCAACGTTGCCAAACTTATTGGTTTTATTGGACCTGTTGTCTTTTTAGCAATTTAACAATGTTCTAAGATAATCAAATTTGGTGTATATATATATATATATATATATATATATATATATATATATATATATATATATATATATATATATATACAGCAGACTCCCTCTATAACGAGAACTGAAATGGCAGACTAATTACCTCGTTATAAGCCGATCTCGTTATATCAGATAACAATAATACTGTGAATATATATGAATAGGTATGTAGTTTTCTTAAACAATAACTTCCTATAGCGAAGCCATTCGGAGCAATATAAGATGCTAATAAATATTGTTAGAATGGCATTATTGAAAAAAAGTTGTTTACTTTTATTGTCAATGAAACACGTTAAAACAAAAAAGAGTTGTTTATTTTTATTGTTAATGATATACGTTAAAACAAAAAATCGGTACCTATATTTTTTTCCAACTACATAATGTATAAGGCGTATTTTAAAGGATAATATTGCTTCTGAAATTGGAAGAAGTCTGTTATTTTTGACTGCTTTAAATTGTCAGTATCATTGTATCTATCATATTTTCTAAAGATGTGAAACAGTTGTATTTGTTGTAAAGAAGTTTATTGCAGGCGGCAGTTAAGTTTATTGCGGTGCAGTTAAAAAGTGTATTTATTTATGACCACGGCTGGGTCAAAACCGTAAAAAAACACGTTTTTCGATCTTATTTTCTCTCGTTATAACCAAATTTGCCTCGCTATAGAGGATTATAGTTCAATAGAAATTTCACGGGACATCTAATGTATCTCGTTATAAGCGAAACCTCGTAATAACCGTGTTCGTTATAGAGGGAGTAGACTGTATATATATATATATATATTTTTCAAATTTATATTTTACATTTTCCTATGTTTATCATACTGATCTAATCTCTTTCTTTGTGAGAATTAATAGTTTCTTTAGTGTATAAAGGTACATTTTACAGTTGACCTTGGTCGTGCACGAAGACAATCTTCCTTAATTCATTTGTTTTTTGACAATACATTAACCCTAAATACTTTTTGTTAAAAAATATATTGTAAATTGAGAATCGTACTGGTCCTGGAAATCCAATTTGTTTATGAATATCCGCTATTTCTCCTTCTCGTAAGAATTTTTTATATCGATTGGAATCGTTTCTAATGGTGATGTTCGTTGCTCCATTTACATTGTAACTCTGTTTGGTCTACATCTAGTTGCGTCCCTAAATACGCCGTACAACAAACTTCAAATTTGAATGTTCTTAGTTTTCCATGACTACGGTATTTATTTTATTACTTTTAGTTGTTTTTTTAAACTGCTCGTCAGACAAATTTAAAACGTAATATTCAATAAGTGGAAATTGAAACGTCAATAAACTTATTTTAACCTTCAATCATGGCTTATTCCCATTAAAATAGTAATTAATTTGAAATGCTACAAGAAAATAGCTTCAGAACAATAGTAATATTCAATGCCATAAAAATTCTAAACAGAGTCAGTGAGATTCCATCTAAGTTTTGTAAATGTCATTCTCAAGTCACAAATATCCAGTAAAATTCAAAAAGTAAAAAGATATGTTTAGATTCAATTATTTATTTGTTGCTCCACAATTTACTAAAAACGTCATCCCTGTAAAATCCCTAAGGAACGTTTGTGACTCTTCCTTAACTTTCTATGTTTTAATAATGTTCTAAGTGACACAAATATTAATATTCTCGCTTTAAGCGTTACAGGTAGGTGGATTTTATGAATAAATCACTCAAGCGGATTATTAATAGACTTGGAAATTGGGGAAAAACAAAATGTAAACGTATATATCATAAAAGTTTTATGCATTTATTACTGTTTACCGTTATTGTTGGAGCCTCTATAATAATAAATTTTTCTTACCAGAATTAATGTTATTACTCTATTATTTACCACAATATCGTACAATAAAATATTTAGCAATACATGAAATTTAAGACGATTTAACAGATAATAAATGAAATATGTATAGCCACAATAAATAAAAAATAAGTACATATGAGGACCCTAGAAGTAAAGGGGTATAAGCGACATTTTTATAAATACGGAGAAAACTGCATCTTTTATTCTGGCAATTTTTTATTCTATTTGGAGGCAAAGAGATCTAAGCAATAAGTCTAACAGGTGCTGCTTTTTAGCGGCAAGTTACTTAGACTTCAAGCCAACTATGAATAGGACAACTAAGAGAAGAGATATAAGTGCACTTGTACACCTTTTCCACTGTCAGACTGTTAGTTGAGTTTGTTATCATATCGTCGGTCCAATTCCAAAACCGCGAATGTGCCAAATTGCCCATTTCCGCTTTATGTTATCAGCGTCTGTAATTATATTCATAGTATACGGTGACAGAAGCACGAAAGTGTTGACCTATCCCCTCTGCCCCCCTCAACTGGAACGCATTCCACGAAAGCGTCAGTTGGAGATTTACTGCCATACCGAAAAGACGAATGTACCACATTCGTGCTTTTGACGTTGCAAGTTATTTTACTATTTAAGATCCAAATTAACGAATATGCCACATTCGTTGTATTGGCAGTGTGAATAATTAAGTTTCAAGGTATTCGTGAATTTAGTGATACTGTTAAAAAATGACTTCAAGGATAGCAAGAATAATGAAAAAGTGCCGAAAATTAAAAGATCAAGGTAAGTAAATATGTAATAGTAACTCTTATAAGGCCCGGTCTTTTCACCTCCGGATCACTAGATTTTGGGAAGTTTATCTGACAGATCGGCGTGTCTGTAATCTGTCAGATAAACTCCCCTTTAACTAGTTATCCGCAGGTGAAAAGACCGGACCTATGCAACTTATACAAACTTCTTTTGTGGCTCGTAGATTAGTAAGTTTTAATATTTTAAGTTGTCATAACTTTGTTCATACACACTTTTTATATAAATACCTGTGTTATGATTTTTCTTTTTTCTGTTTTCAAATGATCTATTTAACGAAGTTCCTTTAAGAACCACCATCGAGCACCTAGATGTACCTCAATACCATGTAATGCAAAATGTACAAACATACACAAGTTTTTTCAGTCATTACCGGCAAAAAAATAAAAAACCTAAAAGCTATGCTATGGCTGGCTTTTGTTTGGCTGTATGCACTTGTCAGCAATTTTCGATGTTGATTATGAACAAATTGGTCTAAAAATCATGTCTGCATAATTTACTGACATTAAAACGTTTTTAAATGAAAATGGGAATGTGAAGAAACACGCATTCAAAAGTTCATTTTTATTTCAGACGATATATCTGACCAGCACATGTCAACACCTCTTCTAGTTAACCATCCGAACAATCTACTCCCAGCTTCGCCACAAACACTACAAGAAGATTTGATTGTATCTGATTCATCTTCAGATGTCTATGAACCTTCACCTGCGTCAGACATACACAGTCCATTGGAAAGTGATATTAAAGGTGATGCTGACCTTAAGAGAATTATACTAACAGACATAACACCTAAAAATCTGGCGAAAAAAGAATCTATGAAGAGAAAAAGAAACGAGAAGTTGTGGAAGAAAAATGTTAAGAAAGTGAAAAGGCTTAAAGGAGAGTCTTACGTTGGCTATAGGGGAATCGAGGTACCTTCACGGCCTCTTTTGCCAGCACCTTGTCTAAATAAGCAAAAACATAAATGTGCAACTTTAATTTCCGAGCAAAACCGAATTAAAATTTATAATAATTTTTATAATTTTACCTGCAATAACGATCAACGTCAATTTTTGTCTAATCACATTGAACAAAAAGACAAGAAACGCACGACAAGAGGAATCGAAAATTCAAGAAAAAATTACACCTACGTTTATAGTCTTACAGTTGATGGTATTAAACTTACCGTATGTAGGGAATTTGTCATGGCCACATTAAACGTGACAGACGCCTTTATGCGAAGTGCAATAAACAAGCGCTCATCCAATGGAGTTATAGAAAAAGATAAGCGCGGGAAACACCAACCATCAAACAAGTTACCCCAGGATGTCGAACAATTTATACGAAACCACATTTTATCCTTTCCAGCGGTAAAATCGCATTATTGTCGTAAATCGAGTACAAAGAAATACCTTGACTCATCCCTTAATATATCAATAATTTACAGGATGTATAAGGAGTTGTGCAGCACTAACAAAGACAAAACTGTATCATTTGAAAAATATCGCCAGATATTCTCCGAATATAACTTAATAATTCTCTCCCTAATATTCTCCGATCATAAGTTTCTTGAAACGGGACACACTGAAATGGAATGTGATTCCATTCATTCAAAAATAGAGAAGAAAGCAAAATATGTACCCGTTTATACCCCCGAGGGTTGGGCGCAACTTATAAGAGATGCACGTATCACACCATCTCCCTTTGTTGTAAAGTCTTTGACGTTTGATGCCTTTTTAGATTTTAAAGGGTTTTTAAATAATAATTCCTTTAAATTAAGTGAAATTCCTTGGAGAAAGCTTTGCTGTCTTCAATATATTAAAGAAAATAATGTCATAAAAGTTCGTTACAAAGTAAACTTTACCGATGATTTTATTGAAGTGGACTACAAAAAAACACGAGGCCGCCCAAAACAAGCTGAGTTACAAAAGGCCTATCAAAATGACTTACCCATCAGCGAGGCAAAATGGAAGGGCTTAGATAAAATGTGCAAGGATTTGACAATACCAAGAGGTTACCATGATTTTTACGGCTCCCTAAAAAAATCAAACGGTGAGGGACAATCTACCGGAACTCGATATTGGTGAAGAATCCGATACTGACGAAGATTAAACGTTATTGTTTTATTAAGTTTTTAAAAAGAGTATACGACTATGATTTATTTTAATTTTCTTCTATAGAGAAAGAATTTTTGTTTTTCTTAGAAAACTTTGATGTTTGTTTTTTATTTTGTTCAGTCCGATGATAACGAAAATTAAACTTTTATGATATTGACTTATATTCTCAATAAAACTAGTTCATTTTATCAATAATATGGTTTTATTTGTTTTAACGAAACACAATATGTCTTAAATTTTGAAAGGCCAAAACAACGAATATGCATTATTTTTTGGAAAAACAATAAAAATGTAGAAAATTTTCAGCCGTCATTATTTAATGCTGTATAAAAAAAATTTTTCAATAGTCGTTAGTTTCGTAAATTGAAATTTCTATTTTTAACAATGTCCCCAATGTTTAAAACGGCTTTTTCTTAAAACATCAAATATGCACATTCGTGACTTTGGCATTGGACCGACGATATTGGATGGGTAGTGGTGTAGCTCCTCTAAAGCAATATTATTTTGTTGTTAGAGTAATACTCTAATGTAAACTGCAGCGTTTTACGTTATTATAATCTACAGTGTTTTTAAGAAGAGTTCGTTTCGGGTTCGGAGGCCAGATAAGTGAAAAAAAAATGGGGCTAAAATAGCAAGAAATTCAGGTAAGCTTAAATGGATAAAAAACACAAAACTCGTTAAGCAAAACAGTTACGTTACGAGAACTTGAAAATCAACATTGTAGGAATAAATGTACCAATAATATTTTACAAGAACAAAGACTCAATTTTGAGAGTATTGAGCATTAGGCACTGAAATTTTAGAACAGCTGTTCTAAATCGAGCTAACTTAGAGCTCATAGACTGTCTATAAAAAGAAAAATATTAAATGCAGTTAGCAACAAACAAGTGTCATATGTTTATGATTTGGATGGTTTTGGAGCATTTAAATAATTTATAATGAAAACTGATGATGTCTCAGGAAAAATAATCACCAAAGAAAATTTTTTGGAAAGGGCAATTGAAATCATAAAAGAGCATATTAATAAGTTCCCTAGGTACCTACAAAAGCCAGGACACTAGAAATAAGACTACAAATAGGATGTACCTTCCTCAGGAGTGTAATTTGAAAATAATGTACAAACTTTGTGATTTCTGTAAGGAGGAAAAACAGAAAGAACTTATTAAGGAAAGGTTTTACGGGGATATTTTTAATATTCAGTTCAAACAGTTTTAAAAGGGCAAACACAGGTACCTGTGATAACTTTGACAAATTTCAGATAAAAATAAATCATGGTTCAGCAGAAGAAAACGCTTTAGCTCAGATAAAAGAAAGACTTTTAATTGCGTAGGGCAAAAACAGTATGAGCAGCAAAACATGAGTGTCATGACCTCAATGTTTCCTGATGTGTCAACTTCTAAAGCATATTATTTGAGGCAACTATGGATGTATAACCTAGGGGTCCATAACCTACAAACTGGAACGACCCATTTCTTTATGTGTCACAAAGGTCAGGCATCACGTGGATGTCAGAAAATATCATCTTGTCTTCTAAAATATATCAGAAGCCTTCCGCCCTCTGTGAAACACATGCATTTAGCAACAACTGTGGAGGCCAAAATAAGAGACATCTGACATAACCTAGGGGTCCATAACCTACAAACTGAAACGACCCATTTCTTTATGTGTCATGAAGGTCAGGCATCACGTGAATGTCATAAAATATCATCTTGTCTTCTAAAATATATCAGAAGGCTTTCGCCATTTGTAATATACATAAATGCATTAAGCAACAACTGTGGAGGCCAAAATAAAAGACATCTGACAGTCAAATTTTAGCTCTATATTGTCAGAAACACTACTATTCAAACAGTAGATCATCGCTTTTTTACACGTGGTCATTCTTATAATGACTATGGCCAAGACTTTGGTTTGATAGAGTTAGAAAAGAAAAGAACCAAAAAGGCCCTGTATGTACCTCAACAATGGATGGAGCTGTCAACTTCTACAAGTAGAAAGTTCATTACAGTACCGATGGAAAAGGACGATTTTCTAGACTTTTAAATACTTACGCTATATTTCAAGAAGAGCATAAGTGAAACACAGAACATGCGATGGTTATATTTTCAACAGGACAAACCTTTAACTGTGTTTTACAAGAAAAGAGCTGGAGGTATCATAGAAGAGCTTATTGAGCTATCTACGAAAAACGCTCGAGCTGGCAGAAATCTGCCCTTCTGCCAGATCTCTTGCCAATACCGATTGTCAAAAGGCCTCTTATTATTCAAGTTAAACGTTCAAATCTTTAACAGTTAGTCATGATGATCAACAAACTGGAGAACTAGCAAACTTAGAAGAAGCAGATGTCAAAAACAACGATTTGTATCACCGTTACGATACTGATGTCGATGAATCATAAGTCAATTATGTATTAGTGTTATGGTGAATAAAAAATTTTTACAAAAACATTATGATCTTTTTACATTTCTTACCTTTTCTTAGAAGTCAAAGAGTATAAGTGTCACTTAGCAACTTAAAAAAAGCTCCAAAATGAGTAAAGTCAATAAAATTATGATTTTTTGTTACAAATAATATTAATAATGCCTACAGTTATTTAACTGGAGAAGAAAAACTAGCATTAAAAAGCATAGCAATTACTAAAATCAATGCTCAACTTTGAACAGCGTTTATTCAAAATTTACTTTTTGTCACTTATACCCCTTTACTTCTAGGTTCTTCATATAACATACAATCAACGGTAGAAAAAAATTCGTAATTTAGATAAGCCATGAAATAAACCTTCCATCGTTTGAATATTGAGTCGCTTCTAAGGAATTAAAAAAAATATATAAACATAACCTAACTTATTCGCAATTATTAAATTTGTTTGAAACACGAATGTAAAGAAAATAAAGTAATCTAAAATACGTCCTTTTTGTTAGTATTGTAAAATATACAGGGGATATTTTTGTTAGGAATATAATAAAGCTCATGTTTCAAGAGAACATTAAGCTCCAATTGTGTAGCACTTGAACGCCAAGTTCAGCGTAAAAATTTCTCATTAACCCTATAGGAAACACGTAAAAAAAATTCCATTATAGCACACGTTAGGCCTGAGAGGAATATGGGTAACAAGTTTGAATTAACAATTATGCAGCAATACAGCAGCTAGTAGTTTCTTATTATAAAATATCAGAAATACATTACTACATTAAATATACCTCACTAGAGAAGGTTTATTCTGGAAACTTAGAAATGCTAAAATCACAAGTTTTCGATAGAATTAGGAAGTTAGAGGTTTTAACTACAATTAGGACATACATAATTAACATGTTGCAAACAAATGCAACAGGTAACATATGATATTTGACAACTATTACTGAGCAGTTCAAAAATGTTTCTAATAGCAGTGATCTTACCTAGTTCTTTTCTTTCTTCTCTTGAAGATGCATAAGATTGGATGATGGTTACATCATCGTGTAAAATTATCATGTATAACACATGGTGCCATAAATCAGACCGACCCTAATAAACTTTACTTCGTCACTGGTTGACTATGAACTAAATTCGAAAGAAACGAAAGAGTTACTGATCAAGAATATACTAAACAGAATTTACATTGAGAGACATAAGCATTTTAGATTTTGAAAATATCATGATTTATATAGTAGCTAGGGTCCATATGACCCCACGATGCCCTTAAAAGATTAACGGTCAATAAATAAATATTTTTAACTACATATTCAATTACCAGAACAACGGGGCCGCCACAGTATATTTTAACGTAGATCTATTAATCAAAACCAACAAATCTTAGCATTCTTGCCGCAACTATACCAAATAACAAAATAAAATAATTTGTTTAAATTAATATGTTTTTGCGTTTTTAATTTTTTTAATGTCTAAATGAGTCATGACTAGCTGTGATGATTTTACTATACAAAAAGTTTAAACTTGTGAAACACCGTTTTGGTTAACTTTTTTATTAATTTTGTTTGTAAAAAAAATTAAAAAGAGTGGTATTTTAAATACACTGCTGTTTGGAAGCAAAACATCAAACTCTTTTACAAATTTAAAAGACTTAATCTCTTAAAATGAGAATTACAAATATATCTATGTAAATAGATCTCGGTCTCAAATCCAATATCCTAGAGGGGCATTAGGTAATTACTTTCGAGCTTTATTAGATGCGGCCAGTCAGTGGAAGTTTACGTTAGCCAAACCAACTTACATCCAACTTCATAAACCGTTAATTAATTGCCGGAAATTTATCTGGTATGAGCTGTGCGGATGAGTATAACTCAAACGACGGACGTATGTGTTAAATAGTTAAATAAATATTATCCTACAGCATGGGTTTCGGTGACAAGACTATTTTGACAAGTTACAAAGTTTGACTATTTACTCTTATTACTCGTATATTATGAGGAATTTAATACACTATAAACAACTGTTTTTTGAAGGACAACAATATGTAATTAATGTGAGTATTAAATAACAGACCTCTTATTTTATTCTTTATATCTAAAGGTATTCTTATATTTTAGGTATATAGTTGGCGATTACTATTGCGAAGGTTTCTAGATCTTCTGCCACATGGAATAATAATCTTGCCATTTGTATCTGAATCCATTTGCGAATATCTTTTAGCAAAGAAATCTGTTTTCTTCCTACACCTCTATGACCTTGTATTTTGCCTTTAAGGTTCAGTTATGCCCTCATAAGCTAAAAGGCTCTATTTCCGTCATTTTTGTAAATAACTTTTATGGGCCTTTATGAATCGGCGTATAAAAATACACCTATAAATGTCGTTAGAGAGCCTTAAATCCATCGAAATGACGAGTTATTGTGAAATATATATTGGCCCTAAATCCAGTTTGGTGTCATTTTCGTTAAAAGAAAGCCCTATGTAGCGAATAAGAACTAAAAGTACCCCAAATCAACAAACATTTGTATTTATGGCTTTTTTATTCAAATTACGCCTATGAATACGGAATTAAGGAGGCCGTCTTCTGTGAAATACCGCGGAATAGTTGTTGGAGTTAGGGTATCCTTTCATCAAATGTTATGGCGTGACTGGTTATTTTGACGTGGCTTTTGCCAGTTTCATTGTCGTTAATTGTTTGACGCTGACGAGTACTACTTCTTTCGTTTGTGGATTTAATTTGGTTTAGTTGTAATTTTAAGATCCCGTTTTCTCAAGAAGATATAATATTCATTTTATTGTCGGAAATCATTTAATCAGGTAAATTCATTCATATTATGTATTTAAAGATAATCAGTTATCAGTAAAGTTGTACCTACGTTAACCTCAAAATGTAATAGTCTAGGTTCTTGAATCTAATTTTGATTGATCAACATTGTTGCTTAACTAATATTACCAATTTGAACACAGTTTAAAAGTTGCTTGCTCAAAAATTTAAAACATAATATATATAGTAAAAACAGAAAATGAAACTTCTAAAATTACAGTTAAAAAAGAGTGAGAAAAACTAACTTTATAAAAAAAATTTATTAAATAAACGTTACACAAACACTAGGATATTTTAACAGAAATTAAAGTTGCGTTTCTATTTCTTACTTTCAAAAATTTAATTGGATTATCTTCCTGTCTGTTTGGATTAAGATTTTTAAAGAATTTTTTTATATTTTTGTATATTCTTACAGTGTCTAGTTTTTGTATTAGTAACAAAAATTATAACATAGATCCAATTATTTGTTTTGAGCTAGTCAGTTCATCTTTTGCCTAAGATCTAACGATTTTTTATGTATTTTAGGAGGGCGGTTTAATAAGAATTTTGACACTTTAAAACGTTGAATCAATGATACCTAGACGAGCTTTAATGCCATCGATGTTGCCTGAACAAAATCAACAACTAAATGATGTTCTCAATAAGACTGAATATAATTTAAAAAAAGATCCGCAACCAATGGCAGATGATAGTGCAACTTCCTTAACTATAGAGGCTCAATTTTAAACCAAAATAATACCTGCTTATCCAGTGATTGAAGAAGATATGGACTTAAATTTTCTGTAACCTGCAAAACTTTTAAATAATCTAGATCAGAATTCATTAAAATATAACGAAGAATAAGAAAATACGTTAATTTACACAACGCTTGAGGTATTTACTCCATCTCAAAATGTTCCAGTCCCAGTGAAGTAGAAACTTTAAATAACACGGTTATACTAGAAGAAATACAAATAGAAAATAAACAATTCGAAGCACAACAACGGTTCATTGACACAACATTAGAAGTTTTTAATTCATCAAATTTAAACCAAAATTTTCAAGGTGAAAATGATCAAGTACAAAGAGAAATAGAAACTGTAAACATAGTGTAATTCATAATAAAAAACCTCAAGAAAAAGAACAGCAGTTAGATTTAGATGTCGGTCAGATAGCCAAGCGGGCTGGGCGGCCGGTTCTCATTCGCTTCACTGCGAGTGTTTCAGTGGATGTGAGTTCGATCTCCAGCTCGGTGTACCGAAAACAAAAAGGCTAACGCAGCAGTTTAAAATTCTAAATGAATCTGCGGCTTAGACTAGAATATGCTGATGTCTGATCGGCCTATGGTAGAGCAGTACGGCAAGAGATAAGGGCTTGCGGCTCAGTGATACTCCTCCATAAATCCCTACCGGAAGGGCGAGGCGCCTACATACCGGTGTATATATATATATATATATATATATATAGTTAGATTTAGATCAAGAACCAAATAGAAAAATGAAGAACCTGGAAGAAAACAAATACAACTTTAAAAAAAAAAGGACGAAACAGAATAAAGAAGTTGAAAGAAGATCATTCCACGCGCGATCCTTGTGGTGATACATGTCACTAAACATGTACAAAATTTTCGGAAGAGTGGCGACAGCAATGTAACGCCATATTTTCGAACAAAAATTTTACCGAAAGATGAGACTTTATCGTCTTAAGCGCTACTGCGGTCTAGGTAAAAAAAACATCGAGGTATATCGCAAACCAAACACAATTCATTTCGATATTTTTTTAATGACCAAAAAGTCGAAAGAGTCAGGATATGTAAAATATTTTTTGACAGCGTCAGGTGTAACCGACAAAAGGGGAAAGCATTCTAATCATAAGCAAATTGACGGAAGCGTGATTAGAAATCATATAGAGAGTTACATCTCAAGTATTGCTCATTACAGAAGAGAACATGCACCAAATCGCCGATACCTCCCAAATGATGTGACCATTCAAAGGATGTATGATGACTTTAGACAAAGTGAAAACTTTTGTGACTGTTCTTACGATTTATACAGAAAAGTTGTTAATGAACTCAATATATCATTCACGAAATTCAGCCCTGAAGAATGGGGCATGTGCTTCAAGTTTAAAGAACATAATAAAGACTACAGTCAGGAAAACTTATCATCAGATTGTTTGGTTTGCGTCTGTTGAAAGAGCCATATTGCAAAAGCAACAGAATCAAGACAATTATATAAAAAAACATACAAGGCTACAGTCTTCCAATGACACCATGTTCTTTTGTGCTGATATTCAAACAGTAATCATCTTGCCACGCATGGATTCCTTTAAAGAAGTCGTGTTTACTTGAAGAATGGTAGTATTTAATGAAAGTTTTGGTACTAAATGTAAGACCAAACCTCTCGCGGTATTGTGGCATTCCAATAAGGGGAAGAGAAAAGAAAGACATCCTAAATGCGTTCTACTCGTTTTTTTACCATTTCAGAGATGTAAAACATATTTGTATTTGGCTGGACAATTCCTCAGCACAAAATAAGAACTGGACTTTTTTTACCTTTTTGGTGTATATTGTTAATTATTGCCCGGAGATTTCTGTCGACGCCATTGATATTTTTTATTTCGAACCAGGTCACACTTTTATGGCTGATGACTCCTTTCACCATCAGGTAGAATTAGCTATGAAGCATAGTGGAAAAGTGTACGATTTCCAAAATTTTGTTAAGTGTGTTCAGGAAGTAAACTTAGGGAAAGTGGAAACAAAGGAACTTAGTGGTGAGGATCTTTTCGCTTGGAAAGATTACACTTCCAAGCCAAAACTTAAGCATCGTGGCAACGATAGCGTTCCGTATCTTACAGACATTGTAGAAATAATAGCTAAGTGAGGCAATACAAATCTACTATATACCACTGATTACCAAGAATCTAATACCAAAGTGCTAAATTTCTTACAAGCCAAATATATCAAGAACTTTCCAATGCCTGAGAAAACTAAAGAAGTAAGAGGATTTAATAAAGATAAGAAAAAAGAAATGGTTGAACAATTGTGCCCTCTTAAGCCATATAATCGCCGTGTATTTTGGTTAACCATTCAAGAGTGAGAGGAGCCAGATTTATTAAACACTGACTAACGCTGAATGAGTCATAAAACCAATTTTTCCCTTATGTTACTTAGTTTTAAATTTTTTGTAACTTCAAATTTTTTTATGTCTATTCATTTTTAGATATTACACAATTCTTACAAACATAAGTTTTATTTTCAATAAACCTTTTATGTTTCAGTATGTATATAGATATGGATTTTTCTTAATAAAATAACCAATGTCGCTTAATACAGGTTCTTCAAACCGCTTTATATTGTACTTTTTTACAAAAAACATATTTTTATACATAGATTTGCACCCTTTCTGCTAGGTCACACTATTATCTCGATTTTGAATTTTTGGCGCTTAATCCGTTATTACATAACGCGGTCCAAATAAGGAATGGGGCCACTCACAGGAAATAAGATGTCGTATGGAAAAGGCGCGAGCTGTCTTGAATCGCCTCATGAAGATTTTATGTAATATGCACCTGAACACTGATATAAGAACACGAGTCATGAAATGCTATGTATTTTCTACCCTTTTATATGGAGTCGAAGCCTGGCCCTTGACGGAGGCAACATCCAAACGATTAGAAGCCTTCGAAATGTATTGCTACCGCCGCATGCTCAAAATTTCCTATATCAATCATATTACAAACAACACCGTGATCCAACGTATGAATAAAGATCTGGAAATTATGCGTATCGTGAAAATCAGAAAGATGACATACTTAAGGCAGGCGATACGCAATAAGAAGTATTAACTAACTCAAGTAATTTTACAAGGCAAGATAGAAGGCAAAAGATCTCAAGAGCGCAGAAGGACATCGTGGTTGAAGAACATCAGACAGTGGCCAGGAATAACTACCATACATCTATTTAGAGCAGCTGTCAACAAAGTTGTATGGACCAACGTGATTGCCAACATCCATAGAGGATAGGCACTAAAAGAAGAAGAGAAGAAGAAATCATTAAGTAGTAATGGGTAACATCTAATTCTTTTAAAGTAAAGTCCGTAAACTAATTTTCGAAATACCAGATGTCGCTATTTGCGTCTATACGAAGCCATGTTAGAGTTTCTTCCTAAGACAGAAAAGAATTATTTTCACTTTCAGAGCGACTGTGAATAGCCGTTCTGAAGAGCACTTTTAGGGCGAAATACGTATAAGCGGATACACAGACGCACTGTACGTGAAATCAAATCTTAACTGGCTTTTTTCTTCTTTTAAACTAATTTGCATTTTTGGCATGAAAACATACATTTAAACACAAACAATAAAGTAATAAGAACATTTAAATTTAATTAAAAAATAGCTTAGTACGGTGACCTTTCTTTTATATTACATAACTAGTGATTTTGCGCGTTTGAAGAATCGCTGAACTTTTATGTAAAGTCGTCTTATGAAATCGATCTACCTACGAGAAAAGCTCGAGTTTTGTATTAAAAAAATAAACGTAAAATTTATTTTGGAACACACCAATATTTACATAATTGTCAAAGCAATCACACTAATGTTTTAATATCTATTTTGATTATACAATTTGTGGTGACAGGAATAAATTAAATTTTATTAGAAAAATCTAATAAAAAATACAAAAATAATGCATGTATATTATTGATTTTTCTGAGGTTTCTCCATAACACTAAAATATTGTATAAGGTTAGCTTAAACATTTACAAGTTTAGAGTGTTCAATAATGTGTTCATTTAGAAATTCATTTTCAAAATTGTTTTCGTTTTAATCTCTTGCTAAGTTATAGAATGTTGCTGTAGATTAGTTATTATTACTATTAATTAAACGTATCGTTTTAAGAATAAAAGATGAATGATGTCAGATGTTGGTAGTTCAGATTTCTTTCCCATGTGGCGTAGTTACCTTACTAGATAAACAATGTGACTTGTCGTTCTAGCCTTTTATATAGATAGATTATTACAGCTTACAAAACTTTTTTTTAGTTTTTATTTATATATGAATTCTAAACTAGACATAAAACATGTATATTCCGTCTGCCGGAGCATTTTCATTTAGGAAACTTAATCAGACTTAGTTGATTAAACCTCTATTCAATTTATTACCAAAAATGTGTTCTCGCACCTCACTTAAATTAAATACAACCATTTTCGTTTTATTGTCTTTCCCCAGTCTGCTTTATAGTTAACATCTCTGGAAATCAACTCGTTAAGTTACCATAACAACCTTTTGTGACGTTTGGGTCCTATTGAAATGATTATAGTTCACGCTTTCGCCAGAGGTTAAATTATATTATTAATTTAAATATTATATATAAATATATTTTTTATGAGTTAAAGTCAATAAAATTTTATTGACTCCAACTCATAAAAAACATATTTATATATTTTTTCCAAACGAGACACAAGTACTTCTTTTTTCTTATATATATACAGGGTGTTTCACAAAAAGGTAACCCCGTCTCTAGGATAGGTAAAAAACTAAAAAATAATTGGTAACGATGAAAAAATTTTTGTAACTCCATTCGTTTTCAAGATACAGGGCGTTGAAGAAAAAAAAATTTTACGCATTTTTTACGATTTTGCCGAAACTAATGGCAACATTGTAATGAAATTTTATACGAATATGTTTTGGAAGCTGGTACATCCCATGAATTTGTTTTTATATCTGATTCTTATAGAGGGCGCTAGTTACACGGATCGTACTAAGTATTAGTCAATATAACTTTTTTAAGAGTATAATTATTAATCAAAATTTCAAGTAAATTTAAACATCATTCAATTTTACACGAAAAAGGTACTCTTGGTAAAACTCGATACTGTGAACCGTTTTCGGAATATTTTGATTTGAAAATTATGAAGTATTAATTGATGCTGGTATAAAATAGTTAGTAATTAAACAAAACTCACAAGAAGAAAATTAAATTAATGACTAAGAACATAAAATAAAATTTAATTACAGTAAGTGTTCAAAATGCCCTCCGTTTTCGCGAATACAGAAGTCTATTCTTTTTTCTAAAGATTCCATTAACCTTCTAAACGGTAGGGGATCAGCTATGATGTCATTAAATTGACGTTGAATTCTTTCTTCCAATTCTTATATATATATATATATATATATATATATATATATATATATATATATATATATATATATAACTAAGGAACACTCTAAGAGTGGTGGGTTTTTCGGTCAAAGTGGAGAAATAAAAGACAAAGAAGGTGGCTACTTCATCTATTTATTGAAGACGTTTCGCTTTCTGCTCAGAAAGCATCATCAGTTCATCTAAAAAGAACAATATGAAAAACCAAACATCCACAGAAAAGTTAAAACATGTGTGTTACTTTACAAAGGCATGTAGCAGTCAATGATATTAAATGTGTGAAGAAGCTTACGATACTGGACATTTACAGATAAAGTTGTATAAACAATTAATTGAAACTAGGTATAGTTTACAAATTAACAGACTTAGCACAGCAAAAGAACATGTGATAATCATACATGTATATAAAAAATTATTGTAAAAAACTTAAGTAAAAAACATTAAAATTGATATGTAGAGAACTAGAAAGATCATAAGATGCACTTCCAACAATTTATTTATAATCAGTTAAAGTTTAATTTTGACTTTAGGTAACAGTATTGAGTTATTTAAGATTAAAATATGGTATTTAAAAGTAAAAAATGAAGTTACCAGTTTTTAGCGTACTGAATGCCGCAGATAAAAGAATTAACAGGTGTAACACCCACGCCAACAACGTGAAAAGACATTGGCCTTGAGGTCAAAATATGACAGAACAGCAAGGCGAAATACCAACCTTTAGTGCAATAGAGTGGTATATTTAAAGAGTATGATAAATTTGGTTGACAACTTGTCATTACAAAGCCAAAAAATGAAAGGAAAAGGTGGTTAAGATCACCATTGTCCCCCCTGTGATTGGTTTAGTAAACCAAAGAACAAAGTATGCGAGGTCAATCCAAAATATCATATATTATTATATTTACGTTGTGACTGGTTAGCCAGCCAACAGGTAAAGATTAATTCAACTTTCACAGTCCAAGGTTCATAGCATTTGAAACTGCGAATGAAAAAGATTCTATGAATCAGTTTCAATTTAAAATTTTACTAAACAAGTTAATAAAAAAAAAACAATTACTTAATGTATGTAAAAGTGATATTGACAAAATAGTTGATAAAATTTAAGTTGATGAATCTAAGTTAATAAAGAAAGAATAATTTATTTTATTTTTATTTGAATTTATTAAATATGAAAATATGATAAAAACACCTTAGGGGACAATTTAAAGTAAACAACATATTAAGCCTAATTCTGCAAAATTAATGCATGATAAATTTGGCTCAAGTTACTAATGTTAGTTCTCTTATTAAGAGCATTTGGGTGTTTTAGTATTGAACACATTTCCAAGAACTGTCTTTTGACGAGGTTGCGTTCATTGCCAAGAATTTTAACTTCATTAAAGTTCACTTTGTGCTTAGAGTTAATAGCATGCTGGGCAAGAGCACAAGTATGCTTAGATAAGTTGATATCACTGCGGTGTGTCGTAAGACAGTAAAGTGATCTCCCTGTCTGACCGATGTAACATGAGTCATACTCAGCACAAGGTATATGATAGATTACATTAACTTGTTCTAGAAAGGACAAGGGTGTTTTAGTTTTAGAAAACAAATTTCTGACAGTCTTAGCATTCTTAACTGCAATTTTAACAAGAACGTTATTCTGTTTGTACAGTTTAACGAGTTTCTCAGTAACTTGAGGAAAATAAGGTAGAGATGAGTAATGGGTAGTTGGAGTCCCAAGTACAGTATTAGGCAGAACAGTGTTATTTATGGAATTATTTGATATTATTCTAAGTTGGTCACCATTGGGTATGCCATTTAAAGAAGAACCACAGCTTTGTACGAAAAGGTATTTATTAATAAGGGAGGATGGATAGGAATTCTCAATCAGAATATTTTTAAGTAATTGAAGGGATTCCCTTCGATTAATTTATATTTAAGAGGATGACAAGAGTGGTATGAGTGGAGGTTTCTCAACTAACCCTTGACTCAACTCTTAACCCTTGAATATAAAAATTTTATGATATAAGATATTGTAACAAAATCACTTTAGGGATTATAATTGTACTAATAATATCTTTATCTTAATGATTTTATATATATTTTTTAATTAATATAAAACAGTTGTTTAACAAACATTGTGTTTATGAGCAATCATTTCTTATTGCAGAAAATTATAGAACTTATACCTTTCTGCTATAGAAAACAATAAACATATTCCAACTTAAAACAATTTTATTTCTGTTAAAAAATAACAAAAGTAGTAAATGCTTGTCTAAATAATAATTTTTTGGCAATTTAAACACTATGACTAAAATTTAAATTTAATGCAATAGCCGAACATAAAGCGAATACCTAAATAATTCAAAGGTTTTAAAGAAATCTAAGTAATAATTTGTTTTTTTTTTCTTAACTTTTTTTAAAGTTTTTTTGAAATAACTCCAGTAACTCTTTGCCTTCTCTTCTTTGCCTCCGAAATCCCTGGTTTATTTCCAAAAGCAGGTTCTAATATTTTTTTTGTGATTAATAATTTCGGTTTCCATAAAACTTTCTTCGCCATATGAGTATTTATAAAACAAGATAGTGGGATCAGATTTTTGCAGTTTAATAACTCAGAGAGTGGAAAATTTGACGTGCTTTGGAATATTAATGTAAAGATCTGCAGTCAATTTCTTTAAATCAAGTATGTCTGTGAAATACAGTTCGTTCAGCTGATATTTTGTTTCCGTTTTTTAGCCTGTCTAATTATTACAGAATATTGATTAGGAACAAAGATGGGACTGAACTTTTTTATATTTTGTAATCTCAGTCTCGACTTTAGCATGTACGCTGTCTCCTTCGTTTTGGCTATGTCCCTTAACAAAAAATTTGTGGGTGAAAGGCTTGATTCTTAGTTTATTGATCATGTATACATAACGGGCAAGTATATACTTGTTTTTGTTTTGACCACAACAATTGAAAGAGTAAAAAATGATGTTCAAATCTGATCCATTACTTTTATTAGAATGATCTTCAAGATATTTAAATAAGCATGTTCCTATTTCGGTCACTCCTCGCAAACCTTCTCTCTTGTGCCACAAATAGCAGACTTCTTCTATGGTTTTGATGTTAAATATACTAAAATTAAAATTAACTTTGAAACGTTATAGAATGAATTTGCGTGTCCAATACGACACGGCAAAACATTTTGAAGGTCATGAACTAGAACTGTCACATCATCGGCATTCTTCTGTTTGTCGTTTTGACAAACTTATATTAGTATTTAACATACTTATATGTGTGTACTTCGACTATATGTTAACATGGTTTTATATTTTTACGGTATTGATGATATGGTAAGAATTGAGTAAAATATTGATCGAATAAGAACATCACTGAAATTGATACATAAACAAAATTAACTCACATTTCTAAATTGTAGTAAAATATAATTATATTATTATTATAAGAAATAATATTCATTTCTCAATACTAACGAAAGTAAAACATTTTTAGGTAAGAGAAAAACGTATTAACTTAAAACATTCTGCCAAATAATTATACATTAATTTTTTCTAAGCAGAACATACATGCTCTTAAACTAAAATTCATGATATTTGTATATGGATTAGGATTACATTTAAAAATGAATCTAAAATAATACAAATACAAAAAATAAAATCTGCAGATTATAGATACATTTAGACTTAAACCACAATTTAATTCAAATTTCTCGAGAAGACTGTTACAACCAACAGTGTTACCTTATTCTTAACAAAATCTATGACAGCTAAAAGTCACATTTAAATATAAAACTTTTTTCACAATCAATACTACCAAATATTCAACTTACCCCGATATTCAATGGTTTTATAACAACTTATAAGACTATTCCAAAAAGAGCACAGTCACTTGAAATGTTTTAAAACGAAATGTAATGTTATTTCTGAGCAGCGGCGATAATCCCACATGAACATTCGGTAATAGTCTGAATTGTAACACTCTCGTTTACAGGTGTCTGTCAAAACCGCTGATGTTACCATGTTGCATGTCGCAATCTCGCGTACCAAAATTGTGAATTATAGTTATAATAATTTTTCTCAGAAAAGTAGACCACTTTTTCGGTTGATTACTGCACAAATCTCGAAAACAGAGAATTTTGAGTTGTAACACTCTTCCTCAGCATGGTCGATATATATGTATCATATCTACCGCTAATTCGACTAAATGAATAGAATTGCTCAAGAATATAGATTAAGCATCCTAATGCCTCCCTTCAAAAAGGGAGACAAATCGGACCCGAAAAATTACAGAAGAAATAATTTATTAAACACTACACTAAAATTATCAACCAAAGTAATAGTAAATAAACTAAGGGAACCGATTGTTCGAACGCTAATCAAAACTTGATTGTAATCAAATATTTAGTTAAAATCAAATACGTTACATTTTTAGGTTATGTTGACTGATTTATTTTATTCAATTTTATTATTTTGCGTTTTAATTTAAAATAAACCATAATTCAACTCTTTCTGATGTTTATTTCATGTTTTTATTTACAAATCAATAATAATAATAAGCAATTTTTAATAATTTTGACAGCTTCTGTGACGTATTTGATTGTAATTCAATATTTGATTACATTCAAGTTTTGATTAGCGTTCGAACAATCGGCCTGAAACTTTTAATACTATAATATCAAAAAAAAAACAACAAGGATTTAGGTCCGGAAGATTATGCACCGACGCTATATTTTTTATAATATAGCAAGTGCAAAAGAAATTATTAGAAAAGAGCAAATCGGCATATCTATGTTTTGTGAACCTTAAGAAGGCATCTGACATGTTCAAATTAGAGGACGTTATTCATCTACGATACGCAATGGAGATACCTCTAGGAATAATAGTCCTTTACTATTCAACCTAAATATGGATAAAATAATAAAAAAAGTGAGGACTAAAAAAGGATTTCAAATGGAAAAAAAAACTTAAAATAATCTGCTATGCAGACGATGCCATACTAGTTTCTCAAAGTAACGATAATATGCAACGTATGCTGCACCCATTTAATATAACCGCCAGAAAATTTAACAACTTAATTTTCTCAATAAAGACGATATGCATTGTTATAACAGCAAATTTACTAAGATGTAAATTGGAGCTGGAAGGTCCATAATAGAACAAGTGATGGAGTTTAAATATCTACGCATTACATTATCTAGCTATGGAAAGCTCGAAACAGAAGTGAAAGATCAAGTGAATAGAGCAAACAGAGCCGTAGGTTGCATGAACCAAACAATATGGAGAAATAAAAATATCGGGAAAGAAATAAATGACTGAATTTACAAAACAGTCGTCAGACTAATAATGACATACGCAGCAGAAATTCGACCTGACACAAAGAGAACCAAAAGGTTGTTAGAAACAGCAGAGTTGAAAGCAATAAAAAACATTGATGGACCACCACCACTATGAGACAGAGCTAGAAGTGCAAATATATGACGTAGATGCAATGTGAAAAACATCAAGGACTGGGTAAGAAATAGACGAGTAGAATGAAACGATTATATAAGCCGAATGACAACAAATAAAGTGGTAGAGATGGCAAGAGACGGTTCTCCAATAGGAAGACAATCTATAGGAAGACCACGAAAACGATAGAATGACAACTCACTGTGGGCACATTGAAAAACACAGACAGACCTAAAAAGAAGAAGAATAAGGAGATTAGGGCAGCCAAAGTAAGCTTCACCGACAATTTAAATTTTGCTTTTTTTGTATAGCATTACTTTTTATATTTCATTCATTGTAGTAAGAAGTCCGTAAATTTTATATTTTTTTTAAAATATTGTTGTTGGACCTAATAACTTCCCTAGTGCATTTAGTAGGGTTTTTTCGAGAAATTGTAAAGTGAAAATTTAACGGTTTCGCAGGTAGTTTTTTCGTTTTAACGATTTACCGGAAAAACGAACTTAATAGTAAACGTATTCAAGACCAGCCTTATACAACGTATCAAGAAGATCTGGGGAAAGAAAAAAATCGTCTAGAGGCAATAGACATTAAGTTAGCCATAGGACCTGGGAAGAGAACAGAAATCGTCTTATCCTAGAGGCAGACCGGTTATTTTTACAAAAAGTCCCAAAACAAATAGATAGAGGAGAATCTGAGTTTCTTGAAAGTAAATATGGTATAACTTGTGAGAAGTAACAAGATACCAAATAAGTCCTAGTACATTCATGGAGATGGCCGTAAAACTGTATTGCGCCGTGATAAGGTTGGGGTTAGAAGAGAAATTGCCTACCCAGAGGTCATTAGCTTCTACAACAATTTTATCCCTTACGCTCCCGAGCCTACATTTTTTTTATTTGCAGAAAAAATTGTACCATCGTATTTAATAATACATTAATAGAAATTCTAATTTTTGTTAAAAAAAACATTGACGTTAAACAGGATGTCAGGAACGCTCACGATTGTGTTATATGAGAGTCAAAATGATACTACCGCAAATGTTATTACAAATGCAAATATCTTGAAAACGTTCAGTTTTAGATAAGAAAATTACTTAATATCAAACTTTTTAAAACAATTTTGATTTTTCTGCAAACATAAGTATTTGTTGCAATTAATTCATTTGATCCTTGATCGACTTTGGCAGGATTGTAGACAAGTGTTTTCGTGATCTTCATATACTGGCCAGTGATCAAATCCATCAAATATTTTGTCCTCACACGTTAGCGGCGTATATCTTATCGTCTTAGCAGATGGTTCTTTAGTTTTATCCTGGCTTTATCCATTCCCTTTCAAATGGCTGCTTTACCCATGTTGGAGTTGGAGTAGACTTT
Source organism: Diabrotica undecimpunctata (assembly GCF_040954645.1). Taxonomy (NCBI): domain Eukaryota; kingdom Metazoa; phylum Arthropoda; class Insecta; order Coleoptera; family Chrysomelidae; genus Diabrotica; species Diabrotica undecimpunctata. The sequence goes on along the minus strand of NC_092804.1, from coordinate 133,812,700 downwards.
TCTTGGCTGGTGCTAGCGCTAGGTACTTCATCGTTATTACAACTGCTTTCCAGCTTTTTATCCTTCTGTAAAGAGTCGTTCGAACCCCAAAAAAATCATCGTTGTTATCGCTTTCTACCTCAACACCAGATCTGGATTGGCTGCAAGATTTTCCAAGATCAATGTTCTATTAGACCTCACAAAAAGCAAAAATAGTACAGTAATGAACTTTTCTTTTCTTTGTGTATTGACTCCCAACTGTTAAATTTGTGATACCACCTCAAATCACACAGATTGAAAAAAAAAACCTCAAAATATTTTGAAATCTTTTTGAGCTTATCATATAAAACAATGTCTTTTCTAAATAACTTTACATTCTAAACCCTATTTAAATTGGTTTTAAGTGAAACCTACCTTTAGTCATCACGCCATCATAATTCGCAAAAACACAGAAAAACAATAAAGCTGGTATTACAACCTAGAATACCAACGTAAATATGGAAACTAAATGAACCACGTGCGATGAAACCGGTAATAGATATCCAACACAATCGTGTCGTATCAATGAAAACAAGTTAATATAAAATTTTGATTCATATTTCACCTGTTAGTGAAGAAGACTTACACAATTGTGACGTCCTGGAAAGAAAAGGATACGGGAGAAGTGGATTTAGCGGAAGTTTGGCCAATTTATTTGACTTGATTCGCAGATCTGAAAAATTGTGGAATAAGGTGTTTTTTAGACTGTTTATGTAGTTGCTGCTGAAAACAGTTGGCAATCTACAACAGTCTTCATCGGAAAAATATACCTTTTCTTGAATTTTTAATAGCAACAATTTATTGTTTCTGTTCAAAAATTTTTAATATAATGTTATCCCAGCCTATCGCTTTACCAAGTTTTATTACAGAAATGGCTGCTAGAAATTCTTCATAGGTGAAGAAAATTTCGGTATATCCCAGTCTGACAGAAAAATACTAATACTAACTGTATTAGTTCCCAATAATTAGAAAGAAATAGTCATCCATGTTTTCGTTTAGAAAACCAAAAATATATCGAAAGAAGATTGTATTATGCAGTGTAATATTATACTTAGAAGTTAAAACTAATGCACTGCCAAAAAACAGCTTTTGAATAAAACTAAAGGATAAAAATGTTAAAAATTACTTTCTTAAATTACAATCAGACGCTAAATTGATGATGTCAGCTAGAACGTTAAATAATATTCATGTATATGTCATAATTTCAACATGACACAATTCTCAGTGGAGATCGAAATACTATTCCATATTTGGTATTGTGATATACCCGAATTATTGCAGAGATGCGATACCGATGACGATTCGGATTTATGTGTCTCGTTGTATTAATCGAACTGCAAGATTTGACTTTATCTAATTCTGCTCTCCCTAAAATCAGAATTTATTGGTTTGTAATCCCTGATGGTATCGTCAGTAAGCGCGGGATATGCGCTAATTAGCTTTACGGGCAATAACATTCTGAAAATAGGTTTTGTAACTTCTAATATAAAAAAATATAGAAAAAATAGAGGACATAAGAATTTACCATATTCTGTGACGTAGGTATGTTGCTGTCAGGTTTTAACTTTTTAACTTTGTAAATCATTTCCCTATCCATAATTTCCATTACCACTGAACAAAAATATTAAAATCAAAATATATTTTACAATATAGATATATACAATATAATATGACGTGGGTCTATAGATTTGAGATATTGGTATATTTAAAAAAAAATGGAAATTGAAATGTACCAATGAAAATGAGGGACTTTAGTACTAAAAGAAAGAGAAAAAGTAAAGGGCGTCACTTAGTTCTTTGTTGAGGGATGAGAAAAACTCGACACTTGACCTATTAGATCGGTTTAAGGATAAAAAATAGACTAAACCTCTAAAAATACCAATATACATACCAAAATAAATAAATAAATAAAAACACGTACCTTTAATTTCGCTTACAGGAGAGCATTAAACAAAACGGCTACAAATTAACAATTTTTATTACTCAAAAGTTCAGCCAGATAAACGTATTATGGAATGTTAACAAATTAGCCAAGTAGATAAAAAAGATAAAAAACAAATATTTAGATAAATCAAGTATTTAGTAAATAGTTCTAAAATTAGATGAAATACATTTATAACTGGGCATTCCTCAGTCACAGCATACTATCATAATATTATAGCCATTGTATCTTAATATCTATAAAAAAATTATCATAATAATTAGCTGAACAAAAGGGCACAATAATTCCCTTTGATCAACAGAGCACTGTCAATAAAGCAAATTGTTAGGCTTTATTTACAAACAAAAATTGTTACGGGATACCAGAAAAAATTAAAATTGCATAATACCCCATCGAAAAATTTTGCGCTGCACTGCATTAGATATGTAGGCAACATAACTTAACATGTGTATTTCTTCAGTTAACCACAAAGAAGACTTTTAGCGATCTTATCTCCAACATTCGGACAAGTTTTAAAATTAATTTCAACTTACATAATATTGCTCAGGACTGCATTAAAACCTATCACTTTATTTTGTCTTGGTTTAACTGTTATATTTTATTCGTAGTGCTGCACTACATTAATAATTTTTTCATTTTTCTTACGGGCCACGTGTTCACTTGCGACAAAACAAACTAAAAACCGGCCAAACGTAAACGGGAGTCTATCGTACCATGACGGCTGTTAAAATCAAAGTTTACGATGACAAAATTCGGACCTCCACATTCAAAGCCACTCTTTCTCAAGTGTCATAACCCAAAAATCATTATCTTGTCAGCGTAAACAAAAAGATTCTTATTTATTTCCTGCCTAATTATCTAGAGATCTAACGAAAGAGCAATTTGTTTATTATAAACAGACTCCAAAATATTCACATTATTAATCTCAGAAACGCAAATGATTAGGAATCCTTTTAATTTATTGCGATATACAGGGTGAAACAAAAATGCTACTAGATTATTTGTGTAGATATATCAGGAGGTGGCGTTCAAAAAAGGATTTGTCAGAACTAGAAAAATGTTCAAAAAATCCAAAAAAACTGTTTATTTTTCATGTTTGTGGTTATGACAATTTTTTTTTCAATGATAGATTTTTATTTCAGTGATCTACCAAATCACGCGTTTTAGTAATCAGATCTTATAGACATACTCATAGGTGTTGAATTGGTTCTTCGTTCCGTAAATTCTGGTCAAAATTCTTGGCAAACCAAATCATCCTGTGGCCTTAGAAATAATTTTCAATGATGTTTTCTATAAGGATGAGTCTCTACGACTCATTCTATATTTTATTTCACATATTTCGTATTACTTCTATGTATACAAACATAGATATTTTCTACAAAGGTTTTGGGAAGTCGAAAACAGTAGGCACCTGTTAGTTTTGTCTTAACACGACGAAGCTCGTGAAGGATACTTCTAGGATATATAAAAGGAACAAGTTGTTGATTTTCCGAAAGTTAACAGGCCGATTTTCTATTTACCATCGTTTTTACAACCCAATCGTCTTTATTTTTATCTTTTTTCTCTCATTTATCTTCGCTACTTATTCGTTATTCTTATGCATACCTTCGTTTTGTATGCTAGAGAATCGCTTCAGGAAACTCCAGAATCTCAAAGAGACATATGTTGCATTCATGGAAGATTTTATTACTTCTCAACATATGATGCCGGTTCCTGAATCCGATTTTAAATCGACTATTTCTTATAATTCTCACACAGCTTTCAAAAAACAAATTTTTATTTCGCTTCTTTTCTTCAAAATTCTTACTAGCTTCGACGCCAATCTATATGACGTTCGAGGTGTGTTGCTAATTGACGCTTTTGATATATATATATATACCCGGTATTTAGGCGTTCCACGCCCTTCCGGTAGGGATCTATGGAGGAGTATCACCTAGCCGCAAGCCCTTATCTCTTGCCGTACTGCTCCACCATAGGCCGATCAGATACCAGCATATTCTAGACTAAGCCGCAGATCCATTTTAGAATTTTAAACTACTGCGTTAGCCTTTTTGTTTTCTATTCACCGGGCCGGGGATTTGAACTGACATCTCTCGCATTGAAGCGAAGGAGAAGCCAGCCGCCCAGCCCGCTTGGCTATCCGATCGACGCTTTTGATACTGGTACTAAAAGGTCATCTCGTTCTTTACTTAATTTTCGATATTTTCGTTGTTGTTTCATTTGGGATATAAAGCAAACGTATCTACAAATTAAAGTAAATAAGGAATTTTGGAATTATAAAAGGGGTTCTTTAGAGATCGGATTTTTTTTAAACCTCTCCAAGAGTGTTTACTACGTACCGTTCCTTACGAAACTTCTTCTTTGTTTTATTTTGCTTAAAAAACTCTACAAGAGTAATTCTTTTATCTACTCACCTTCTGCAGTAAGAAATCGCTTAGCTTTTAAAGCTCGATGGTTTTCCGCTAGGCAATGTGCCAGCAACCATCTCAACAGCCTTCCGTCAGAATCACGCTACAAGTGATACTCTTTGATCTACTCACCTTCTGCAGTGAGAACTCGCTTAGCTTTTAAAGCTCTATGATTTTCAGCTAGGCAAATCGACAACGTCAGCAACCATCTTCATTTATTTTTAAGGCTTTGGCTTAGACATTTTGACATGTTAGTCGTTGACAAAGTGAAACCTTCCATTTTTACGGTAGTGGGCCTAAAATGGAATCCTATGACTGACTTCTTTTCTTATTCTTCTCGTCCCTTTGACAAACTTTGTACAAAGCGGGCTATTCGTTTGTAAATCAGTCGTATTTTTGTTGGTATCCTCCTGTTTTTATTCTTTTTCCATGTCTTTTTGCTAGTCAAACGTCTTTAACAACCGTTGTGGTACTTCAATGTATCCTGGAATGATGAAACATCTGAACAGATATATCTGACCTCTGCACTTGTATGTGTTACATTTCTGGTGTTATTTCTATACAGGAATATCTATCGCAAGATCGGAGCTCTTGGCAGCTATACTGCTGACTGATCTAGTCACCTTTGTCAACGAGTCTCGTCCAATTTTCATGCTCGCTTTAACTCGACAAGATTGGAACTCTTGGCAGCCATATTGCTGGCTGATCTAGTCACCTTTGTCAAAGGGTTCTTCTTCCGATCTTCCGATATTTGATATGACTCGACGACTACGCTCCCTTGAGCTAATTTTTCCACCCATAAATTGTCAATCGTATTAAACACATACAAGAACTAATACCACACTCTACTTGGCCTAATGCCTTCTAATCAAAACCTCTCTGATTGTGTTAGATGTGTTTTATCACCGGCACAATTGTTGCAATTTTCACCAAACGGCCATTTTCCTACCGTGAGTCTCGTCGAAATATCATTATTGAGGCTGTCATTAAAGACTTTCGGCTAAAATGCGACTCCACGCCGAGATTTCGACGCTGTTCTTGTTATTGTTTTTCGCAACCCACGGAATTCTTCTAGGAAAAAGGGCCAACGATATTGTGTTTGACATAGTCTTTCGAGTTTGGTAGGTCGAAAAATTCTACTGATTCGACGCTATTCTTTTCTAGCACGGTTTCAGATGGCATCCAAAAATGTCCTGGGGTCCAAACATGACCGCCGCTTATTTGTCAATTCATATTTTATTCTTACTTTGGGAGAATGTTTAGGAAAGTATTTGGTAGTTATTTTCATATTTTACATTTAATATTTTTCTCTTACTGTACTATATTGTCATCTAATTCAATGGCATATTTTAACTTATTTTTTTTTAAATATATTGTTTCTGATTAATTCATAAAATCTCGTGAAATTGTTAAACTGACTATCTCATTTATTATGTTTTAAATACAGAGAATTTGACTTCTTTTGTTATTTTGTGTCGCCAATATACACAAAACATGTGAAGTATCATATTAATGTTACCATTGAATTGAATTGTCGCTATTCAGAAGCGCCCTACAATAGGGTTGATTTATGAGATGCAATTGTCCATAAACCACTTAACGGTTAGAGGGTTCTTTCTGGCCATCCCAATCTCAAGTATCAAGACGAGACACACACACTTCGACTTCATCACCGAAACAGCGAACAGTAAGCACCGGACATCCTTTCTTCTGTGCCTCGGATGGCGTCGTGATGCACCGCGACCAATTCTTCTGCCTGTTACGAATACATCAATATTTCAAAAGGTGAGTCTATATTCTTTGTACAGACAACAGTATGAGCTAAAGCTAGTTAGTTTCGTAATTTATCCACAGTTGTATTTGATATTTTTCGCTAATTTATTTACAGAAAAAATATTGCATTTTTTTTTCATTATTATTTCTTAAATTTCTTAATCATTTGACCAGCGAACTCTAAGTTTTATACAAAACAAAAGGAAGTATTGTATTATATAATTTTTTCTTACATTTTCAGTTTTTTTGTTGGCTTTATCTTTGCATTTTTGGTTTAAAAGAGAAACAATATCTTAGCTTTATTATAAAAGTGTCAAGTCTGTTTTTATAACCCATTGTTAGAGGGAGCAGAGACAATGTTATCACTAAGGTTATTCCAGTATTCAAAAAATCTATTTGATAGAAAGTTCTGTCATGATTTTTTGAGTGGTTTTTCTTTGAATGTTTTCCGACAAAGTTGTGTTTAAAACTAAATCAGGATACCAGGTTGGTCCAGTGTATTCAAGAATGGTACGTACGTATAGAGTGTAAAGTTTACAGAATAACTGCATTGAAACTCTAAAAGCACCTCCGAATAATGTAGTCTAGAGTTTACACGTTTACAAATAGAAGTAATATGGTCGGATCAAGTTAAGTTGTCGATAACACCAATGTCGTTATACCAGAACACAGAATGCAATGGTTGCTCGTTAATAAAGTACTGCACAAGTGGGTTATTTTTACCAATTCAAAAAACTACAAATTTTTCTGCATTTCAGGGTAGTAGCCAATGGAAACACCAAGTTAAAATAGAGTAAAAGTCCATTTGGAGAGTTAGCTGGTTTGTGATTGGATTGGAATTGGAAACCAAACAAGGAACATCGCTGGTGTAAACCCTAAAAAGCAGAGGTCCAAGGACAGAGTCCTTACGGCACTTAACTTTCCACTAATCTGTGAGAAATATTCGCCAACTCAAACTTTGTAATGTCGATGTCAGGAAACCATCTATCCAACGAAGTTAAGTACCACTAACTCTAAAATGTTTTATATTAGAAAGAGCTTTCTAGTTTTCATATATCAAAATTTATCAAAAACTCAAAAAATAAAAGTTATACAAAATCACCTAAGAAAAATAGTGAATCAAGATGGATTTAATTTGGTGATAATAGTGAAAATTTAAAGAAGAGGAAAGCAGAAATAACAGGAGATTAATTTTTATGACTAATTAAGAAAAAAGTAGTTGGTGATTTATAGATCTTTTAGCTTTTAGTGTTAGTGTAGAAAATCCTTTCATCGTTTAATTATCTTAATGGATTTGTTATACAACATTCCTTTCCGAGGTTTATTAAGTATTTTAATAATGTATTATTCCTAAAAGTGTTGTTTACAGATTTAAAAAATGTATTAAAAACAAATTTTCATTAATTTCCTTGTAAACTTTCAAACAATAAATTATATTACATTGCAAACAAAATTAATAAATATTGTTTGTTAGTTTTGTGTATACACACTTGTTTTGTATTTAATTTACAATGTATATAAAAATCACTCGAGCCTCGAGCTTGAATTTATGCATTTTAACAAAGGATGTGCCGGGCAGATAAGCTTTTACTATTGTTCACATTTGCATTTTTCTGGTATTAAAAAATAACTAAAGTGGACGAACAATAGAAACAGTATTTAAAGTGCACGTATTTTAGCTTTGAACAAAGGTAAAACAATGTACTAATTTATGTTATTTAACACATTTTTCAAATATAGAGAGATTTCAGATAGAAAGACCTTTTTAAAGAATTCAAAAATAGTCAAGCTCCAAGACACGACGGTATCATTTCTAATCTCTTGAACAATCTGTACCAATTAATAGACCTAAAAAATTATAGATTAATATTGTTGCTCAGTCACGTATACAAACTGTTTATGAGAGTTATTAACAATCGGTCAGATAGCCAAGCGGGTCAGGCGGCCGACTATCATTCGCTTCACTGTCAAATGGTTAAGTGGAGGTGCGTTTAAGTACTGGCTCGGTGTACAGAAAAATAAAAAAGTCTAACGCAGCAGTTTAAAATTCTAAAACGAGTCTGCGGCTTAAACTAGAATATGCTGGTGTCTGATCAGCCTATGATGGAGCAGTAAGGCAAGAGATAAGGGTTTGCGGCTCGGTAATACTCCTCCATAGATCCCTTGGATACTTGATATTAAAATTTCATTGCATAAAAAAATATTAGAGTTATATGAAATATGGCTCTATAGACTTATTTATAAAATTTCTTGGATGGCTAAAATTACAAATGAACAAATATTAAGGTGCATTGAAAAAAATAGAAATCTTTAGGAGTTTAAAAGACACTTCATCATCGTTATCATCTTCGACTTGACAAACCTTTGTGGATCCTCGCCTGCTCTAAGAATCGACGCCATTATGTTCGGTTTAACTAAGTTCTAAGTCGGTCTAACTCCCTCTAACCACCTAATTCGCGATCAGCTTTTGCTTTTTCTTTTTATAGGTGTTTTTGTCGTTAGTTTTTTAGCAATCATATTGTCAGAAATTCGTATTATATGTCCAGCTCATCTAAGTCACTGTATTTTAATGAAAGTTACGACATTGAGTTCATTAAAAGCTGGTATAACTCGAAAATATATCTTTTGCGCCACTTTCCTTCATCGTTTTAGCTTCAAATATTTTGCAGAGTATCGTACGCTCAAATTTTTCCAAATGTCTTTCATCGTTCTGCGTCTGTCCATGTTTCCGACCCATATGTAAGGACCGGCCTTAGCAGTGTTTTTGTATATAATATTTTTAGTTTTTATTTTGATATTTTTTAAGAATTGTTTTTGGAGTTCATAGTATGCCCTATTTGTAAGGTTTAATCATCTTTATTGCTTCGATCGTTGTGTTGGTAGTAGTCACTAGCGAGTCAAGGTATGTGAAACTACCAACACGTTCAAAGATATTATTTCTAAAAACTTTTTCCTGTTCTTCATTGGCTATAGTATCTGTGACACCTAGGACACCATATTGAAGGATGGTGTAAGAAGCTCGCCTCACAGATTTTTGCCATGTGCAGATTGGCTACTTCTGTTAGTCGAGATATTCTTAGGTCAGTTTATTTTGAAATGGTTCATAGTATCCTGACATATTGCATAATTCTTTGAGCACCTACTTGGGGACATATTGCATAATACTTTTTAAACCCTTGTTTAAAAAGTATGGTATTCTTTCTTTATTTTCAATTTATATATTAAAAAGTTTGTTAACTGCTTACAATAATATACAAGATGTAAAAACACATGCTAAGGAATATCAGTACAATACAAGAAACACAAGTCATATCATTATAACATATTCCAGATTGTGTATTACACAACCTAATACAATATATTATAATCTGTATAATTGTTTTTGAATTTTTTAATTGACAGAGAAATAAGAAAAACTATTAGAGAAACCAAAAACAAATGGTTGGAAGATCAATGCAGAGAAATAAAATCATTGGAAAGTAGACTCGACTTGTTTAATCTCCACAAGAAGGTAAAAGAGGCAGCAGGAATATACAAACCCAAGAGATCAGGACATATGACTGATAATCATGGCGGCCCGGTAATAGACATTGAACAAACAAAAAATATATGAAAGAGATACATTGAGAAGACATTCGATGACGACAGAGATAACAACCAGATAATTTTGGAACACGACACATGACCACCAATCACTCAAGACAAAGTCAAAGCCGCAATTAAAGCAACCACAGCAGGCAAAGCACCAGGGCCAGACCACTTTCATTCAGAATTTCTAAAAATCATGGGAGACGAAAGAGTAAAATGGCTTACGACAACGTTCAATAAAATCTATGACTCGGGAAAAATCCCAGAGAGCTGGTTAATCTGCATTTATTGCTATACAATTTATTAAGACCTTCTTAAAGATAATACACAGAAGAATTTATCAGAAATGCGAGTCACAGATCTCACGAACGTAGTTTTAATTTAGGGATGCGTTAGGTACAAGAGAAGCCTTGTTCGCGGTTCAGGTATTATTTCAAAGGTACAGAGACGTCAGCTGCGATATTTATGTATGCTTTATCAACTACCAGAAAGCTTTCGATAGAATCAAGCACGATAAGCTCATGGATATACTAAAGGCAACTATAGGCAACAAAGACCTTCGAGTAATCAAGAACATATACTACAACGTATCAGCAACCATTCGGGTAAAAGACCAACTAACAGAAAAAGATGCAATAAATAGAGGAGTACGACAGGGCTGCATACTCTCTCCCCTATTATTTAACTTCTATTCGGAGCACGCCATGAGCCAGACCTTAGAGCATATCGAAGAGGGTATTCTCATAAATGGTAAACGCCAGAATAACATCAGATATGCAGACGACACCATCCTCTTTGCAGACAGTTTAGAAGGTTTACAGACACTAGCAACGTAATTGTGGAGAATCAGTCAAAAATACGGGCTTGATTTTAACATAAAAAAAAACAAAGGACATGGTCATCAGTAAGAAGCATGTTCCACCTAGATAATTACTGGTAGATCAGCAACAAATACTCCAAGTTCCCAGTTACTACTATTTAGGAACCACCATAAACGACCAATGGGACCACTCAGTTGAGATAAAACAAAGAATTGAAAAAGCCAGGTGAGCAATTGTCAGAATGAGCAACATATTTAAGAGCCAAGACCTACCCTTAAAAACTTAAAATCCGTTTATTGAGATGCTACGTATTTACAGTGCTGCTCTATGGGGTTAAATCATGGACACTAACCGAGGCATCCATGGGAAAACTCAAGGCGTTTGCGATGTGGTGTTATAGACAGATACTGAGGATCTCCTGGGTGGACCGAATAACAAATATTGAGGTTCTACGTCGGATGGATAAAACATGTGAAATTATATCCACAGTGAAAAAACGCAAGCTATAATATCTTGGACATATAATGCGAAACGATCATAGATATAACCTGCTGCAACTTATATTACAGGGAAAGGTATTACTCTGGAAAGAGGGGACCAGGAAGAAGAAGAATATCTTGGTTCCAGAACTTACGAAAATGGTTTTCTTTGACCACTTCAGGACTATTTCGAGCTGAGGTCAATAAAGTTAGAATTGCCATGCTAGTAGCCAACATCCGTAACGGATAGGCATCACAAGAAGAAGAAGAAGAAGAAGATAATTGTTTTTAAACGTAAACAAAAATATTGATATTCTTCTTAGGAAGGTGCCTATCTGTTCCGCATGTTGGCCATTAGCATAGCTACCCTAACTTTATTTGCAGCTATTCGGAATAGTTGGTTGTAGACGTATTGAACCACTTCCTTATGTTTTGTTCCTGGTTTGTGTTCCTCTTTTTTCTGGTCCCCTCTTTCCAAATACCTTATCCTAAAGAATAAGTTTCAATAGGTCATAGGTATTCTATTTGAGCTCTCTGATTGTGTTAGTGATCTCGCATTCCTTGTCCATTCTACGTATAACCTCAATATTAGTCACACGTTCCACCCATGAAATTCGTAAGATGCGCCTATAACACCACATCTCGAAGGCCTTGAGCTTTCCTAAAGAAGCTTTAGAGAGCGTCCATGCTTCTACTCCGTATACTAATGTAGTACATAGCATCTGATCATAGAGATTTTGGTACTAGATGATAAATCGTAACTGCTGAAAAGAGACTTCATCCTTACGAACGCTGATCTTGCTTTTCCATGCGTTGTTCTAACTCAGTAGAGTGGTCCTCTGTGTAGCTGTTTAGCATATCAATTGGCTGTTGGTTTACCAAAAAATGTGTATTTAATATGTCACACTTATTAACTACCATGTACTTTGTTTTATTCGTATTGAGATCCAGTCCATATTCTCCACTTATATCTGATATGCGCGACATTATTGCTTGTAAACCATCTAGGTTATCTGCAAAAACTACTGCATTATCAGCATATTCAATGTTGTTAAGACGCTTTTCTGTAGTTATCCCAGTGCTTGCTCGAAGATACGCTCCGAGTACATTATAGTTCAGAGTTAAATAGCACTGGAGACAGAGTGCATCCTTGTCTTACTCCTTTATCTATGGAAATTGTCTCTGTCAATTGGTCACCAATTTTAATGTTGGCAGTTTGGTTGTAATATAAATTATATATAATTCGCTCTCTATCGAGGTTAAACCGTAAGCAAAAAAAAACGGTATAACCGAAAACCGGTGTTTTGTCAAAAACCGCCATCCCTACTGTATATGTTATATTTTGTGTTCTTGTATTATTTCTTAGTTATTTTCTATGTTTACATAAGTGACTTATTTATATTGTGACATAACATGTAGTGCTTACTATGTAAAAATTGTCAATTATATCTATCTATCATCAAAATCAGCTAAAACCCAAACAAAAATATGATTAAATAGATATTTTTAATACCTGTTAAACAAAATATCACTTTCTGTAAGGTCCCATTAAAAATTATTAGTTACGGTGGCTCTGTAACGTCATCTATGACTATTACGTCACCTGTTATGACTAGTTGAGAAGCCTGCGTCTGTATATGTTTCCTTCCTTCAAATTTCACTATTATAAGTATAACCAGAGAATTAGGAACACAGAGCTCGTAGTTCCCTGGTATAACGCTACGCGCACACACATCGAATTTGGACGGTCGATAAAAGTTCGATGGAACAAATTCCTTTGGTGGCACGAAGAAACTATGTGAACGTGCATACACATAGATTGCCAAACGGTATGGCATCGTTGCCATTATGACGTTCGATCACTGCCACTTCATGGACGACTGCCGTGATCATTGCCGTCCTTTCAAGCCGACTGGTACCAAATGAAAGCGCAAACACACATCGATATTTGTCGGCCGACCAGAGGACTAAATGCGTTTTTTTGGACACTGCTTAAGCTACGTCGCTCCTTGTTGCTACTTACTACTGTGTTATTCTATCATTTTGTGTACTCCTTTATCAAACCGTTGTAGATTTACAAACGTCTTTGAATAAATGTCATGTCGTGTACGTGCAAAGCATCATCGACAAGAGTTCGCTCGAACTTTTACCGATCGTCCAATTTTTGGTTTTTTATTCTTTTTACTTCTGTACAATTTATGGATTTTTAAATTTAAACAAATATTATTGTATATCAAGTGTGTTGAAATATTGAAAATTTATTACTATTTGTTTGAATTAGTTCCAAAAAATATATCTATATATAAATATAATCTAAAACATTTCCTATCTACGTATATTACTGTTAAAAGAACAGTAAAACTGTGCCATGATGAAATTTTCCCGAAAATTAAAAGTTAAGCGATCCTCTCGCAACATTTCAGTGAACCCGAATAGATAAAACGGCTTCTTGCGAGAAAAATACAAATGTATTCGTGTCGGGACTAGCAAAGAAGACGAGATTGAGACAAATTTCGGTTGATATATGTGTAAAAGGGATAAGCTTTATTTCTAACGCGCTGTGGGCATGGCAAAAGATTGGAAAGAAAAGTGAGGGCAAACGAGACAGAAACTTTTGTTCTTTTCGATGCGATCTTTTGAGTCTATTTACACGCATAGGCGCTTCAGAACACACAATGGATACGAAACAAAGAACATGAAATGAATATCGGAATATACCGACAAAATCAATTACTGTAGAAATATCAGCACTTTTGCAACTTTTTGATGGTGTTGGTAATGTAATAAGTATAAAAAGTGTGTATTATATTATATAAATTCAGAGTTATTGTTTAAATACCTTATATTCATGTCTTTTGTTTTTATCTTCTTACACCGAGCATACAGCTTAGTGCTATAATTAGGACCTTATTACTCCACGTATAATATTTCATAAATTACTTACGAAACTAGTCCACTACAAAAATCAATTATTATATATATTATATGTTATATATATATATATATATATATATATATATATATATACACTCACCGGCAAAATTAAAAAATTAACGGAACACCTTAACAATGGGTCATGTTAGATATCTCGAATTTCGTAACCCGTTGACCAATTTGAGTGATTTTTTAGTATGTTATAGTTATATTATTTAAAAATATCGATGTTATAATATTGTTGCTAGACAGGTCAGTGTCATTTTATACCGGGTGTAACAATCATACTGTGTTTTTTCCTTAAAGTTCGGAACACCCTGTGGAATAATCTAGCATATATAAAATATTGAAATTAAAACTCAATTATAGCCTTAAGCTTTCTTAACATTTTTTTTTTGATTTATTTGCTTTTGTGAGACAATAAAAAAGTTACGTAGGTACTTTAACAACTAGTAATTTTTTTCATCAATAAATGCTCATTTTCTGCTTAGTGTTACCGGCATATTTAAAGGAACAGCCATAAAATCTGAGTATTTTCTCTCTAGTCTATATATTGTTAATATTGTTTAGATAATATCATAATACGATTGTTGGTGAAGTATTTTGAATTTTTATTACAATGGTAGTACAATATGAAACCTGTTTAAGAAGAAATAAAACACAAAGATGTCAGACTCAAACAAAATACGGATTTTAAATACATTAACTTTATTGTACAGTTTGAACTTAAATTGGTTTTTTTTATGCATTTTTTTTTTGGCTTTAATAGCGTGTGTTTCCTCCATGAGCCCTTACAACTGCAGTTATTCGTCTTCTCATACTTCTGGTAACGCTATCGATTAGTTGTTGAGGCAGTCTCTCCCATTCCTCACTCAAAGCAATTCTGACTTCCTCTCTGTTTTGAATAGCAGGAACCCGTGCCCTAAGTTTTCTGCCTAGTATGTCCCACACATGCTCTATCGGGTTCAGGTCTGGGGAACAAGCTGGCCAATTCATCGTTGTTATACCCACTTGTAATAAGAAATCTCTTACACGGCCTGCGTCGTGTGGGCGCGCATTAAATAAAATGTTCGCTAATATATGGTGCAAAAGGTATCACATGGTCTTGGAGAATATCTCTGATATACCTACCTGCTGTTAATGCTCCATTATCAATCACCACTAACTTTGTTCTTACTCCCAAACATATACCGCCCCCTCACCATAATTGAACCTTCACTAAAAGGTACGGTCGTAGTAAAATTGAAAGGGGCATTTCATTCTCCTTGGCGTCGATACAATATTTCTCTACCGTCGATGTAATTTACACAAAACGGCTCTCGTGCGTAAAGATAATTTGACTCCAGTGGTTATCATTCCAATTTTGATGTACTCGACCAAATTGTAGTCGTGGTAAACGATGGTGTCTCTGGAGTCTGGGAGCTTTTATTGGCACATATGACTTAACACCGGCTTCTTTAAGTCTCCTTCTTACTGTGCGCTCACTTATGGTAGTTCCACGAACATTTTGCAACAGGTTTTAGGTTTGAACTGCTATTTGACGTCTACTACGTAATGTTTGCAACGTTATAAATCGATCATGTACAACCGTGGTTAAATGTTTTCTACCTTGTCCCCTTCTTCTTACATACTCCCCGGTTTGTCTCCAACGACTTACACAACGATGGATGGTTGATGGTGATTTACCAAATATTCCAGCAACTTCCATGTACGTTCGATTATTTTCGACCATTATTACGGCCCTAGCAATATCAGTCGGTATTAAATCACTTATTTTTACTTACTCTTTGCAATAAGAACACCACTGATTAGAACAAATCAAAAAAAAATCACATCGAACAAACTCAAACAAATTAACTTATCAATTACAATACAAGTTTGTACTTATTATCAACAGACAAAACGACTGTAAAATGTAAAACACAACTGAAATAAACAAATTAATTTGACATTTTGACATTTAAGACTTTCTTGTGACAAGGAGCATTCAAAGCTATGTAGATATAGTCTATAAAACACAAATATAAAGAAATATTGCATTAATAACTTGTTTCTTTAAATTTGCCGGTGTGTGTATTAAATTGTTAACATCTCATAGCCTACCTTAGGCTTGTTTATTAAAGTAAGCAGAAAATGAGGATTTATTAATGAAAAACATGGCTAGTTGTTAACGTACCTAACTTTTTTATTATCAAACACAAGCAAATCAATCAAAAACGAAAATGTTAAGAAAGTCTGAGGCTATAATTAAGTTTTAATTTCAATATTTTATATATGCTAGAATATTCCACAGGGTGTTCCGAACTTTAAGGAAAAAACACAGTATGATTGTTACACCCGGTATAAAATGACAATTGACAATTTTTTTTTTTTATTTAAATAGAAAGTCGCATCCACCTAATGGTTATTAGCGACGGATCTGTACAATTTTACAAGAATAGTTATATTACATGGTTATAAAAAAAAAATTTTTTTTCCTACACAATAGTACTAAAAAAAAAATCAGTAATACTATCCAAAAAATTTAAATCCTATGGAACACATCGATAGCTTTTAAATAATCTATTAAGTTCTTTGAATAACCATTTTGACCTAACACAACTGATAAATTTGAATCTATATTATAAAGAGATTGTTGATGTTTGAATTTGTCACATTCAAAGATATGTTTTACTGTTAAGGTTGAATTGCAGCGCTCGCATATTGGTGGGTTACATTTTGAAAAAAGGTAAGAGTGTGTGAGTCTAGTATGGCCTAATCGTAATCGGTTAACTACACTCTGTTCATGGCAATTTTTGTACAAAGGTTTAGTTCCTTTAACTGTGTCTTTAATTTGTCGTAGTTTAGACGCTGATATGTGCCATTCGTTATGCCAGACTTCTAAGATTTTTGCCTTAATATAAACTGGACCGCACTTTAATATTATTTCTGAGTCCGCACTAGACACTGCACTACGCGCACTTAAGGCTGCTCCTTCATTTCCGGGGATACCCACATGAGAAGGAATCCATATGAAGTCTACTGTTCTTCCTTTTTCTTGACATGTGTGAAGTTCTGATTTGATCATTTTTTCAATTGGGTGTTTAGGATATACTCGTTGAATTGAAGTAATCGAACTCAGAGAATCAGAAAGAATCACCGCTTTGACGATATTGGTATCATTAATAAACTTAATTATAGATATTTACTTGAATTGATCACAAAAGCGGCACCAACTCCATTGCAAGATTTTAAAGCATCTGTAAATATTTTGGAGAAATTTTCATAAGTTTGGAGTATATTTGACAGAATAGTTTTTATTTGTGAGGGACGTATTTCCGACTTACTATATTTGCTCAAATATACATTACACTGTGGAATATTGATTGATCAAGGGATATGAGGATCGGTGATGTTTGGATCGAATATGTCAGGAAAATCAAAGTTTAATTTTTTGCAATATGTTCTCTTTCATAGTATGGTTTTCTTAGTTTATCATTATAATTAAAAAGTTCGTTATATTTATCTGTGAAGGTGTTACTATAAATAGGTTTTTCTGGATTACAGGATACCGAGGATGAATGTGTTAATATCAGTTGCATTCGCCTGTGGTAAAGGGATGGCTCACCAAGTTCAGCGTATATGCTCTCAATAGGTGTACTTCTAAATGCTCGTAGTGCGATCCTTAGCCCATTATTATGAATTGTGTCTAGAGATTTTAAAATAGACTTTCTGGCAGAACAATAAGCGATGCATCCATAATCGAGTTTAGACCTGATTAACGATTTGTATACTGATAATATTGTATTTTCGTCGGAACCCCATTTCCTGTTTGATAATGTTTTTAAAATATTTATTCTCTTATGGCAAGTTAATTGTAATTGCTTTATATGTTCTCGCCATGTCAGTTTGTTGTCTAAATGCATTCCTAAAAATTTAATATGAGTATCTACGGTTATTGGTTTCCCGTATAACGTAATATTTGATGCCGTACTTACATTTGCTGTTTTTGCAAAAACCATGACTTTTGTTTTTGTAGTAGAAAATTCAAAGCCAGTATTCAGAGACCATGTTTCCAGTTTATTGATAAAGCTTTGTAAACATTTTGTCATACTGTCTATATTGTTTCCTTTTGTAAATACCACTAAATCATCAGCATAAATCCGTGCTTTTAAAGGTTTTTCTATGTTTTTCAAAATATCATTTATCGCTATTAGGAAGAGTGTTGGGCTAAGAACAGACCCTTGTGGTACTTCATTTGTTAAGCAGTGAGTTTTCGAGCACGAATTAGAAACTCTTACGAGAAAAGTCCGATTGGTTAAAAAATTGTTGATGAACGATAAACAGTGTCCCCGAATATTCCACTCATACAACGTTTTTAGAATCCTGTGTTTCCTGGCAGTATTAAAGGCATTTTTTAAGTCAAAAAATATCGCGGTACATTTTCTATTAGTTGCAAACGATTCCATAATATCGCTTTCGAGTTCCAGAATGTTATCAGCCGTTGATCGATTCTGCCTAAATCCATTTTGTTCAGTAATCAGTAATTGATTTTGTTCCAATGTCCACATTAATCTACTGTTAACGATTTTTTCTAAAAGTTTGCACATGGAACAAGTAATTGAGATTGGCCTGTATGATTCCACACTATATCGTGATTTTTTGCCTTTTAAAAGAGGTAGGATGTAGGAATTAGTCCATATTGAAGGAAAATGCTGTTGCGTCCATATGAAATTAAATATGTCAAGTAAATGAGATTTGGCTGAGTCCGGAAGATGTTTTAGAAATATGGTTGGGATATCGTCGGGTCCAGGACAAGAAACTTTAAGGCTTGAAAGTGCTGAATTAAGTTCTTGAAATGTAATGCGACTATTAATTGCTACGTTAGGATTTTCATTATTAGGAAGAGTAAAGGTATCAGATGATGAATTTGAAGAATCTGCACGTGGATTTTTGTCGTTTGAGAGGCTTTCGTAAAAATCCGCTAGAACGTTTGCAATATCTTCATCTTTGGATACTATTTTATTTTGTACTTTCAAGTATTTAATAAAAGTCCTCTGCGGAGTACCACAAATTTTTCTTATTTTGTGCCAGACTTCCTTGGAGCTAGTTGTGTTATTTATTTCCGATACAAACTTCTGCCATGAATTCCTTTTAGCTTGCGTTATTGTCAGCTGCGCTTTTTCCTTTAATTTTTTAAAATTAATTCTGTTTTCCGGTGTCTTGTGCTTCTTATAATTATTAAAAGCAGATTTACTATTTTTTATGACCTCTTTGCATTCTTTAGACCACCACGGTACTGGTGTACGTCCCTGTATTTGTTTTGTTTTACCAAAACAAAATATAGCACCTTCTAAAATTATGTCATTGAGTGATTTAATGGTCTCGTCAATATCATTGGTTATTTGGGCCCTAGATATGTGACTATCAATATATTGAGAAAATGAATACCAATCAGCGTTGTTAGTTTTCCACTTTGGACTAAATTCTTGATGTTTCTGTACATGGTTGAGGTTCGTAATAACTATGGGAAAGTGATCACTTCCATATGTAAAAGGCAATACTTTCCAGTTTAAACCTATGGTTCAGTTAGGATCACATAAAGAAAGATCAAGAACTGATGATTCACCTGTCGATATATTAAATCTAGTAGGGTTGCCATCATATCATATATTTGTTTAAGTACTTTAATATTTAATTATGTAAACTATGTTCGTAAAATAAATAAATATTAATTACTATAACATTTAGGTGTTTTTGTAAATAAAACGGATACTATTTTCTGAATTGTTTATATTTTATTTATTATTACAAGCATATTTTCTAGATAAACTTGCATATTTTTGCGTACAATACCACATATGTATGTGCATATTTCATACGTTTGCATATTTATCTAAGTCTAATAACAGTATTAAAAAATAGGACCTAGTGAATTAACTTATTGTTTTCGTTTTATAAAACATTCACTATAATGTTTTTTTTTTCCAGGATCTATATAATGAAAATCTTACTTTACTACTGTTACCTTGAACATAACGTCTTAGATACTGAATATTCAGTAACAGTTATTATATTTCCAGTTAATCAAATTTTATAGCAAGTTCATGAATTTCGCATTAAAGAAGCATCAGCATCAGCAACTCAAACAGACGAGACTGAAAAGTGAAGAGAATCAACGGAGCATACAATTCCCTCTCAGTGAGTTTCTAAGAAATTTAAAATTAAATTTAAATTTAAAATTAATTGATGCAAACCCTTCTACAATTTCATAGAACGGAGAACAGATAACGATTAAAAATTCTTTGAAAACTGCTAAGCGGTAATTATTGTAAATAAATCTTTACAAGTAATCTTATTTTATCCTATTAATTTATAGGTGAGGATGTATTCAGGACACAAATAAAATCGTTATAAAATCGTTATCAAAAGGTCATAATCGATAATAGTTCATCAGAATTTGCATCTGTCAATTAAGGGGTGCCTCAAGGTTCGGTTCTTGGTCCTCTTCTTTTTTCAATATATATTTCCGACCTGTATAAATCTTTAAATAATTTGAAATTGCTTTTTTTTGCAGATGACACAAAACTGTATTTTTCTTTTGAACCTAACTCTGTAAATCAAGCGTCACAAAAAATAAATCAGGATTTGGAATCTGTTTGTATTTATTCCACTAGACATAATCTTAAACTAAATGCTAAAAAATGTAATTCTTTGTTATATTGTTCAAAAAATTATAAAGCCATTGTTCAGGATAACTTAAAATTAATTATAAAAAATGAACCTCTAAAAAATGTTAATAGTTTCAGAAACTTAGGAGTCATATGACTGTACGCTACGTTTTCAAGAGCATGTCACCCTCTTAGTAAAAAAATGCTATTTAGTTATGCGTCAACTGTATAGAAGTAAAGGCATTTTAAACTTTAAATTGCGTAAGTTACTTTGTGAAACTATGGTAATGTCAATTCTTAATTATGGGCTCTTGGTATTTTACCCTTGCTTAGATCAAGTTACAAAATTGAGGTTGCAAAAAATTCAAAATAATTGTTGCAGATTTGTCTCTGGCATAAGAAAATATTATCGTGTATCATGCAAAATAAAAGAACTTCAATGGTTAACCATAGATATTGTATACAAATATCACCTCTCCTCATTGAAATATCGAATTATTTCGTCGTCAAATCCTATTTATTTAAGGAACAAATTAGTATTTCGTGGAGACGCTTATAATCTGGATCTGAGATATCCTCATAGTCTTATGCTGCCAAGATATAGACTAGCTATTTTCCAGCGATCGTTTACTTACAATGCTGTTTTAGTGTTTAATAGTTTAACAAAAAATTTAAGAGGTAAATCTCTTGATTTCATGAAGCGGCATTATAAGAAATTTTTACTACAATCGCAGTAACGTTATTATTATTATATAGTATATTGTTGTCGTTATTGTTACCATTAGAATTTTTAGAATTTTTTTTATTTTTATTTATCATTCATATCATTTATCACATCACATCACAAATTATTTTCTTTATCTTATTTTTCTAGTAGCCATATGACTATTTCTATCATTTCAATATTATATTATTATTTATGTCAATTTATAAATCATTTTTTTTTTCATGTTCTACTTATTTCAAACTGAGTTTGTAAACTTGAGGTTAAGTGGAGTAGCTCTAGCTAGACTTCGCCTTATGTATCTCGTGTTTGTGAATTTTTACAGAATAAATAAAGGCAATTTATTATTATTATTATTATAAATCCTAATTAGTTTTATGCGATTCAAACATTTGTAACAAGATATGGCACAGAAGGCACGTGTTCGTTGCTTGGAACAGGAAAAAATATCCAAGTATTTTAAAAGTATCTAAAAAAACCAGGTCGATCAGTTTAAATAAAATGAGTGCCTCATTTAAACCATATGCGATAATGGAGAGTTAAATCATAATCACAGAATAATAAACAATCAGAATGCCCACTCTTCTTGAAAAAATAAGTACGCGCATCTCGTTCGCGCAGACGGAATCAGCCATGTTTTAGTCGGAACCAGTGCTGTTCAGTGACATTTTATCTTGTGTACACAGAAAAATTAACCTGGTTTAATTTATTTACGGCAACTATAGACATAATATGTACTATTTTATTCGTACTTTTAGTTGACGAATATATTAAGTTATTTCAAATGTACTAAATTACTAATCTTTAAAAATTTAAATTATAGTTCTGTCTCAGCTTGTCACAAATTTCTCAATTCGAGTCTATGTTTCTATTTGCTGACAAACTTCAAAGGCGGCATCTGAGAGTGGGCATTCTGATTGTTATTTATTCTGTGTCACAATATTGATCCTTGCACCTTACTCGTATATAGAATTTTCCGTTTAAAAATGAGTGCACGTCATTCAAAATTTACGATGTCAGAACCCCCACAGCGTTGCCAAATCATCAGAATAGATAATAAGTGAGGTATTTTTAAAATGTCAACTATTTAGGAATACAATACACTAGTCAATTGGATTTTTAAAATGTAGTAAAATGAGTAAAAAGAGTCAAAGGTTTTATAAACTTAATAAACCCAATGCTAATATTAATAATATATAACTAACAAATTGACTAATGTGACTAACCTTTTACAATCTGTTTTTGTGGTTCTGACACTTCCTTTGTCTTCATTTTGTAATGGATGACATATTGTCATATTTTGGAAGATCCGTGTTTCATTCATAAAAAAAAACAAACCCTTACAAAAATTTTTCTGCAATATAATTCTTTAAAATAAAGTTCTCTTTACTACAATATTAGGCAGTTCCATAACTCTACGCCTTGGAGAATCTTTTTTATCTGAAACCCAATTCATTTAATAACTTCTATAAGGATGTAATGGAACCATCGAACATCTGCTTGTTAAACAAGTTGTCTCTTAGTAATTTTAAAGTTACATGTTTTTTTACAAAGAAAACACTATGATTTAATAAACATTTCTTGTGAACCATTCTGTCTACATTTGCTAATTTGTCATAGTTTTACTTATGTTGTACATGTCGTAAATCACGAATAGCACTGACATTCAACTCTTTTGTATTAAAATCCGTAAACTAATTTTCGAAACCAAATTCAGATTTTTGCTTTAATCTGTGTCTTCTAAGAATTGCAAGGTAAAACAGACGTTGATGAAGATGTTCATAGGGAGATGGGGAATCTAAAAATTGCATTCCACGACATGTCTCCTTAACTAATCAAAAATCCTTAGCGAATTTGGCTTCTAGTACTAGTACAGAGTATATAGGAATAAAAGGAAAAAGACAGTTAAGATTTGATTTTATGTACAGTGCGTCTGTGTATCCGCTTATACGTATTTCACAAAAATAGGGATCATCAGAGACGGCTATTTACAGTCGCTCTGAAAGTGAAAATAAATCTATTATAAATAGTACCGCTATCTCTAATTCGTGTGTTTCGGACTGATTTTTTCAAGGCAATATTAAACAGAAGTCAAGCCAGGGCATCCTCTTGTCTGAGTCCATCCTTTATTTTAAATAATCGAGAATTTTCTCCCGGTGTCCTAACGCTGACTTTTAAGTTAAAAATTGTCATTCTCGTTAATCGGATTAGTTTTTCTGGTGTACCAAACCCACGTATTGATTGGTATATTACTGTTCTCTTGTACATACAATATATTCTGCAAAACTAACCTGTTGCCTGTTATATTTTTACTATTATGGCTATTATTTTCATTCAAGGATTATCAATTTTTATTTATTTGTACATGCTTATAATACATTGTTTTTTATTTGATGATAAATGACTCAAATCTACTCGGCGTTTTTTGGGTAAAGAAGTATAATTATCACTAGTATTCGGCAGTTAATCCATATTGTTATCTTAATAACACTAATACGTCGCTAAATAGTTCTGAAAAAAACTTTTTTTTATATAAATGCACACGAAACATTAAGGTTAAGTTCACATGGTCGCGCGACAACGCACGTTTGTAGCTCGTTTACGCGCGATGATGTATCAGATGGTCTCGCGTTTTTTTATTCCGAGTTAGCGAGAACGCAGCATTGCAGCGTCGTAGTCGTCGAAAATGGAAGTTGATGGGGCAATCTGTTTATGGGTCTTGTATCGGAGGTTAAAACATCGACGTCGATGAAGAGAAAGAAGATATTGGGTGCATCCTACTTTAAGCGAGACAACCACTTTGAGTCTATTTATATATAACCTTATATCCAAAGCTAAGATGACATGAAGATAAGTTTTTCAACTATTTCGGGATGTCGGTCACGTCATTTGACTGTTTAATGAGCATTATTGAAAACGACTTAAAGTGCAGTGATAATGCTTTACGATGTTGCATATCCCCGAAAGAAAAAGTCATTGTTACGTTAAGGTAAGCTTTTAAATAAATATAAGTATTAATATAGTGAATAAAGCATACTATTTTATTATAAATCAAAAACATTTTTACATTTGTTCGTTAAGTACTGTTTTCATCGCTGTTAAACAAATCAAGTTCTTGAGTTTCTGCACTGGATAGTGGTAATGGTGTATATTGTGAATTTGTATTTGTAATCTCTGTTTAAGGATATGTGGTGTCCATACTGAGAATGAGGTTGATACTCATAGTGCCGCACGGAATTCTGTTGTGTAACTAATCTATTGTTTCTAGGCAATTGGGTGGCGTTCCTGGGGATTTGCGTTATGTTGACTGTAAGAACTAGATGGTTGATTTATTGAATACGAAATATCGTATATAGATGCATTATAAGACAGTGGCTGCCGTTCCTGGAATTGCGGAGTATTTGCTTCCCGGAGGATTTGTCTGCGGAGCACTTGGTTTCGTGCTATTAAATCATATATTTCAATCTTCAGTTTTAAACGGTTGTGCTCGGGTACTTTCTTTACTTCTTTAAGTAATGATAGGCAAAATGGTTTATCTTCATCGTCTTCTTCTTGTTCTATAGGCCTTCTTTGATTAATACTCTTTTCTAATATTTTGGCAAAATGTTCATCTGCTGGATAAAGTTTATACTCATTTGTAGCAGGTGAATATTCTCCCGGAGGTCTGAAGTTGCTGTCACTGTTTCCGTCAGCTGATTCGGGAACGTGGCCGTCGTTATCATTATCATCTACTTGAAAACTACTGTCACTTTTTATTTTTTGTACAGTAGGTTGCAAAAGTGTTAATATTTGAAAATACGCCGAAGTAGATTTCGATGTTGCTGCAACCATATTTTAAAATTTTTAATTTTTTTCATATTTCTCACATATACATCACGTAAATTCTTTCATTTATTCTGCAGTGTTAATCCTGAACAAGAAATGATGATAAGTGTTATTCTATTGCAGGTATCTGTCAAGTGGTTGTTCTTTAGCTAAATTTCAGTATGGTTATAAAATTGGAAAGTCTACATTATCGGGTGCAATTCAAAAAGTTTGCAAGGTGATATGGGAGAAGGTAAAAGCAGTTGTCATGAATGCACCGAGTAAATAGAAATGGATACAAATAGCTAAAGAATTTGAACAAAAAGCTTATTTTCCTAACTGCGTCGCTGCATTGGACGGAAAGCACATTCGATTAATTCAGCCTCCAAACTCCGGATCTATATACTATAATTTTAAACATTTTTTTCATTGGTGCTAATAGCTTTATGTGACGCTAATTTCTGCTTTATATGGGTCGAGGTTGGAGCGTATGGTAAAGATAGTGACTCAGGAAAATTCAAAGAAAGCATCTTATACAAAAAACTCACTGAAAAGGCATTAAATATTCCTGAACCCAAATCGATAACAAATAACTGCGCTAATAAGTTACCACATGTTATAGTGGCAAATGAAGCTTTTGCCATGATGAAAAATTTAATGAAGCCGTATGGTGGCAAAGTGCTGTCGCACGCAAAATAATATATAATTGCCGTTTATCGTTAGTTCGAAGATATATTGAATGCACGTTTGGAATTATGTGCAACAAACGGCGAATTTTGCACCGACCCATAGACGTTAAACTTGACTTTGTTGAAAACATTGTTAAAGCTATTTGTGTATTGCACAACTTTGAAGAATTCAAGATGGTATCACACACGATGATACAGTTCATGCCGAACCATTGTTGAATATGAATAGATCACACACTGAACGTGCAATTCGAGATGCAGATAAAGTTCGAACTGCATTTACAGATTACTTTGTAAATGACGGAAGGCTGGACTGGCAGGATGGTATGGTCTAAACAATATACCTGTTATAATAATAAGTAAAGAAAACATAAATAAATGTTGTTATTACTTAAATTTTTTTTCTCTTCAGTGTGACCATCATTGCAAAATAACAAAACTAGATGCTCCCAAGCCCGTTTCTTCAGTATTTTATTAGAATATTCCTTCGAATTTAAGTTCCATATGGCTGGTATTTTTTCTACTTCATCGATAAACAAGTCGGTGTTAAAAATCATCGTCCATCTTGACACACTTTGTACGTCTAACCGGCTCTAATCGCGCTAATCAACTGAACACGTCTATGCCTGATTGTTGTACTTTAATACGCGCGACGTAGCGCAAATTAAACGCGAATCAAGATACTGGCAACGAGCAAAGGCAATCGTGCGCGATCGCAAGTTTACGCGCGATGACGCGCGACAATGTAAACATTTTTGTATATGACTAATTTTAAAAATGTCATAATTTGGTGGAGTAAACTTGCCTGCGTTTTGACGAATTACAAACAAGCATTACGGAGCAATAAATTTGAATTACTCCTCCCGGTTAAAAAACAAACGTGTCACATTATCTGCATTATATTTTTAACTTTAACTTAACAAAAAGCCAAAACCACAACACTGTTGTTGCGATAAAGAACTAAATTTTTCACATTAGCAATGATATTTTCAAACAAAAGAATTTAGAAACATTATACAACATATTTTTAAATAACGGCTATCCTAGTTAAATTCTCAAGCAACTAATGTGCAACTCAGATTTATATGATGGGCAAAGTTAAAGCAGTTAATATTATCTTACAATTTAATTAAGCTACTGAGTGGAATTTCTAAAATTAAAATAGCTTCAATGTAACAGCATATCCAATATTAGGTCATTTTCTAATCTCAAAGACCAGACACGTTTTTAAATCAAAGTCATCTAAATTACCAACTTTCTTGTCTCGAACTCGATGGGCAGTATATATGGCAAACATCACAATGAATAAAACAAAGGATAACACAGCACAAAAGTGATTGCAAAGCAAATAAAAATTCTAAAGTAGCAGACCATTCCAACATAAGAGGCCATACATTTAGTTTTTCCGATGTCAAGATCATGGATAAAGGGAATAATTATAAAAAATACTTTTTCTCGAAATGTAGCACATCAACAAAAACAAAAAGTCAATTAATTATAAAATAGACACACGCAAGCTTAGTGACATTTTTGTAATATTATAGAATTCTGATAAACTAAAAATATCTAATATCTAGATCAATAATTTAACTTGTTTTCGCTAATGACACATGGGAAAAATTAGGCCAAAATCAGTGCCGCTCCTTGCGTTCGTAGAGGAACATGTGTCTCTCCCATACAATTTGTATTATAAAATAAAATACAGCATTTCGTAAGTTTTAATATTATTGTTAGGTAATTTTGTAGTATGTTCCTGATAAAATTGATATTAAAATTTTTCTTCAAAGTCGCCTATTCTCGAAAAAATCAATTTATTCCATCATTTTGCTCCTCACTGTATAATATTATAGTTCTTATATTAAGTGACTCATCTATTTTTAATTTATTGTATTAAATAATTTAACATTTCATCAAACTCACTACCGAGTGTAGCAGTCACAACTGCTAACATATAATTAATTAATATAATTTATTATTAAAATCCTAAAACCCCTCAGAATCCCGTTTATGAAACGTTCATGGGCAATAGACGGTACGATGCGCAAACTACAGGTACAGCGCTCGCTAAAGTCAGTTTTGGCCAACAACTCAAGCAGAGAGGTGTATTTCTCCAAGCCTTAACCGGCATTTTTTTGTCTTTAAATCGGGTAGAAAATCTGGGATTGGATTATATTTTCCCCGAACATCAAGGGAGAAATTAGAACAGATGATAAAGAATCTTGATTGAAAAACCGACTTCCAAATCTATAGAAATGAATATTTAAGACCCGGCTTCCAAATCTACTGAAATAATTATTTAAAACCCAGGTGAGCAATTAAATCATTTAGTTTATATATACCTACTCAGTATAAAAAGTTTCATGCCTGATTTACTAGATATTCTTTAAATGCGCAGACGCAATAAATAGACAGGATGACAGTCAGCTGATAAAATAAAATGTTTGTTTGTTGTGGTAATTCGATGTAAGAGTATGTGTTGACAGTCATCTTTGGGTGCCTTGATGTTTCTCTAAATGTTATTTTTTGTAGATTTCACCCGATTAGGATAACGTTTAATACTAGAATTAGTTTAACCAAACACCTAATTCAACCCATTGGAAACCAGGAACCGATTGTCTCCAGAACCACAGCGTTCCTCTTCATTCGTTTTTTTTTCGGAGCCTCAAGGATCGTCAGAGTCTTAAGGGGACTTATCCAGGACCGCTGTAGTGTTGTGACAGACAGTAACAACTAGTTTCTCAGGGTTAAGGTTTTTCTTGTAATTTACAACTTTGTATATGCATATACCAAGGTTAGTACTTATTACAGTTTTTGTAACATCTATAAAAGTTAGGTAAATAGCTATTAATTAATTAAATTAGATTCATTGTTAGGGAAGGGGGTTCATGATTTTTGTATAGCGGTTTTTAAAAGGGAAGGGAAGAAATTTATGTATCAGGGTTTTTAAAAATTATATATATATCTTTCCGAGTCTGTTGGCCATACTCATCACACTTGATCACTTTAGATATCTCCCAGCATCTGTGTGTAAGCATAACACTTACACATAGATCTGGTGTTTAGCTGCTTCGACACATATTAGTCGTATATTTGTTAGGTAAAGTAGTTTCTTTTGTATAACCTTCACGGTTTTTTTTTTAGTATTTATATTCCCTACCTTACCTATCTAGGATTTAACTTTCGTAACTAACCTTAGTGTTAAGATCTCGCTTCTCCCATGGACTTAGATTATAGATTTACTAATACACCTTTTCGTTTGGCCCAGTAGTGGGGATATCTAATTTTGTCGTGGCTTTTTGGTCCTCACATACCGTAGCCCCACTACTGTAATTATATTTTCTCTATATATATATAGGTGAGTTTTGTTAGTTGTTAATATTATAAATATATTTGTTACAAGTAGTTTTGCTTTTATTTCAGTTCCTGCTTACAATTATAATATAGCAGAACAAGGTCAATAGTGTCTTTTCGGTTTTTAAACATTATTACAGGGTATTAAATCAATAGTACTTTATTCCTTGTTGTTCATAACTTCATTTATTTTTTTGTTAATTTCCTTCAGAAATTAGCTGGCGCCCATTTTAGTATTTTCCTAGGCATCTCCGTATATTCTCTTATCTTACCCCTTTTATAGTTCCAGATTTTCCGGTGCATTATTATATTGTATTCTTTTGGTTAAAAGATCTCTTTTCCCCTTATCTCAAAGCCAAATTCTAGTGTAGTGAGGCTAGCCCGAATTCGTGCTTGAGGTTTTGTGTCTCTGTGTTCTTTTGAGCTAAGCCATTCTTTTTATTATAACTTCTTTGCTAGTTCTTCTCTAATTGATCATCTCCTTCTCCATATACCACCCCTAAATTTTATTTAGGTTTCAATTGGCGCTTTTGCGTTTGCAACTTGAGTTGTTTCAATTGGCGCTTTTGCGTTTGCAACTTGAGTTGTTTCAATTGGCGCCCAACTGAATTTAAGTGGTTTCAATTGGCTAGACCCAAACGTGGGGCCTCTTTTTTTTTTGCACGTACTTTTGGCTTTATATCTTTGGTTTTTTTTTCTCCCACTTTAATTTCTGGTTGTGTACCTTTGGTGTTGTATTTTAATTTTCAGCTGTGTTCTTTAACTCTTGGTTTCTTAACTGCAACATTGGTTTTTGTATTTCAATATTTAGTTTATCTACATTCTCTATTAAATATACCCGTAGTACCCTTGTTTTGCTATATTGTGGGTAGACTGAATAAATTGCTTTTTTTGATTAACTAAATATCCATATTGGATTAATAATAAATAACATAAGTATATATTAAAAAGGAAAATTATTTAAATATTTTAAATTTAACTATCTTAACACTATAAAAGTCCGGAGTAGCACCAAAGTAATTCACCACTGTCTGGAAGTAACATTTTTTGAAATTTCTAGGTTTCTCAGGGATTGTAGCCGTACCTTGCATCTGAGTTCACGACTGGATAAACAAGCAAACATTACTGGTAAAATAATTCAATTATAATAATAACCTGGAAACATAGAGTAAGTTAGACTTTACCTATTTTATCATAGTTTTCCTCATATATTTTCTGGTATATTTCCAAGTTGTATAAAATGTCTGCTTTCAAGGTAGAGCATCTGTTAGGTCCAGAATTAGAGTACGAGTTGAGAGTCCGGCACTTAAACGATCCATCTTTGACAACAGTGGAAAGGAAAAGGGTAGTGTTGCGTGGTGCATTAAAGCAAGCTGCAGCAAATCGGAGTTATGCTGTTCTGTCTGCTTCCCATCTTAATTTTAAGGACGAGATTGCGGAAATAGAGGTTACTCTTGCAGATCTGGTGGTCAAAATTGGTTCTTGTGTTGGTTCTCCTAGTGATACTGCCTATGCTCGCTATACTTCTCGCTTAGGTCATGTTGCAGCTAGAGTCCATCTGTTAGAAGCTACAACAGAGGAAGAGGAGGAAGTGAAGAGGTCTCTTAATTTCAGGGTTCTGATTCTGGAAGGTGAACTTGATTGTAAAGTGATTCCACAGGCACAGTCAACTCCTCATAATGCTAGTGTTTCAGTAAATCCATTTCCCTTCGTTAAGTCTGCTCCTATTCATAAATGGGGTGTCCATTTTTCAGGTCAAGATAATGAAAATGTTGTTAGTTTCTTAGAGAAGGTAGAATGTCTGCGTATAGCGCGTGGTAACAGCGAGGAAGAGTGTTACTCTTCTGCTGCCGATTTATTTAAGGATTCAGCCTTCACTTGGTATCTCAATAACCGAGGTAGTTTTGCTTCATGGCAAGAGTTAGTTGCCAAACTTAGGTCAGATTTTCTTCCATATAACTATGAGGACAATCTTCTTGATGAAATTAAGTCTCGAAAACAAGCTCCGCAGGAGAAGGTAACTATATTTGTAAATGAGATTGTTAGTTTGTGTAAACGGTTGGAGACTCCTTTGTCTGAGTCACATATCATAAGGATCATTAGAAAAAATTTGTTGCCATCGTATCATTCTAGTCTG
Organism: Diabrotica undecimpunctata; assembly: GCF_040954645.1. Lineage (NCBI taxonomy): Eukaryota > Metazoa > Arthropoda > Insecta > Coleoptera > Chrysomelidae > Diabrotica > Diabrotica undecimpunctata. The sequence goes on along the minus strand of NC_092804.1, from coordinate 133,781,382 downwards.
GCACTTACAGATATTTCTTCAATTGCTGACTTAACGGAAAAGTGTAAGAAGTTAGAGGAAGTTTTGTCATGGTCTTCTGACAACGTGTCTAGAGTCCCTATTCATCAGAATTTCAGAAATAATGACTCATCTTATTCTGATAGACCCAATTATTCACGGTCTAGTAATAGTAGAAATTTCAGAAATAATGACTCATCCTATTCTGGTAGGCCTAACTATTCTCGGTCTGGTAATGTCTCTTCTTTTAATTCGAAGCTTACCTGTTGGAATTGTTGTCAGTCAGGACATGGGTATTACGAATGTCCTGAGCCTAGAATTCGGTTCTGTTATGGTTGTGGACGTCAAGGTGTCCGTAAATTTGAGTGTGAATCCTGTTCGGGAAACGACAGAAGGGGTGGGTTGGCCCTGGCTCCTACTCCTCGTCAAAATACAGGGAATACAAACACTGTCCAAACTCCTCAAAACCAAGGAACCAGTTTCTCGAGTCTGGATGCCCAAGCTTCCACAAGCCAAACATCTCACGCTCTACCGAAAGACAAAAGACCACAGAACGGCAAATACCAACCGAAGAGAGGACAACGTTAATTGAGCATGAACACCGTGATTCTTCTGTAGTTTCTTCAAGTAATCTCTTGTCGTCGTTTGTTGATTTAGATATAAACTCATTGTTAGTTCGAAAAAACAAGGATAATCGTCCATATCTTGAGATATCTATCTTAGGACATTCTTGTTTAGCTTTACTGGACACAGGGTCCAATATCTCTATTTTAGGTTCTCTAGGTCTGGAATTTCTCCAGAATTCAAATGTAAATATAGGAATAGATCAAAGTTTGCAAGTGACTACAGCTGATGGTCAAATTACATTCTTTGTTATTCCTTCAGTTAAGAATTCAGTCATCCTAGGTATGGATTTTCTGAAAACTTTTAATAGTGAATTAAATTTTACTGAATTTTCCTTATCTGTGTCTTCTTTCAATATCTCTTGTGTCAATGCTGTTAAAGATATGAGTCGACTTAATGCTCAGGAATTAGAGCAGTTAAATAGTGTCATCACATCATTCTCTTCTATCTCATCGAAAAATCAGTTAGGTCGAACTCATCTCATCGAACATCACATTGATGTTGGTTCGTCTAAGCCCTTCAGGCAATATCAATATCCCTTGCCTCAAGCCTGGCATGAAAGTTTAGTAAAGGAGGTAGATGAAATGCTTAAGTTAGGTATTATTGAGCCCAGTACTTCTTCTTTTTGTAGCCCTCTGTGGCTGACAAAAAAGAAAGATGGGACTTTTCGTGTCTGTTTTGACGGACGTAAACTTAACGGTATAACTATGAACAGAGATGCTTATCCTATACCTCGTATAGATATCATCCTAAGTAAATTACAGAATGCAAAATTTATTTCATCTATCGACTTAAAGAAGGCGTTTTTACAGATTCCTCTCAGCGAGGAGAGTAAAAAGCTTACTGCCTTTGCAGTAAATGGCAAAGGATTGTATCAGTTCACTACAATGCCTTTTGGTCTTGTGTCTGCTCCTCAGACTATGTGTCGATTAATGGATTTGGTAATAGGTCCTGCTTTAGACCCATTTTGTCAATACTATCTTGATGACATTCTTGTCATTACTCCTGATTTCGAAACTCATATCTCTGTATTGCAGCAGTTATTTCAGCGTTTAAAAGACGCAAATTTGACTATTAATTTGGATAAAAGCAGCTTTTGTCGTGACTCTATTAAGTTTTTAGGATATGTTGTAGATTCTCAGGGTCTTCGTACTGATCCTGATAAGATGTCAGCGATTCGGGATTTTCCTGTGCCTAAAAATACTACTCAGGTCCGTCGATTGTTAGGAATGGTTGGTTATTATAAGAAGTTTGTTAAGTCTTATTCGACCTTGTTGTCTCCTATCACAGATTTACTTCAAAATCGGAAAAAGGGACAAAATATTGTGTGGACTCCTGAGGCTAATGAAGCTTTCATTAAAATCAAGGAGGCTCTCACAAATTCTCCTGTTATGGTAGCCCCAGATTTTACTAAGCCTTTTTATCTGATGACAGATTGTTCTAACACTGCATCTGGAGGTGTACTCTATCAAATGGTAGATGGAGAAGGACACCCTATAGCTTATACAAGCAAGAAATTAAATAAAGCCCAGAAAAATTATACTACAACTGAAAAAGAGTTGCTAGCTATAATTACTGGTATTGAACATTTCAGATATTTTCTTGAGGGTCGTTCTTTCACGGTCATAACTGACCATAGTAGTTTGGTGTGGTTACAGAATATGAAGAACCCATCTCCTCGTTTGGCTAGGTGGATTTTAAAATTGGCACAATATGATTATAAGATTATTCATCGTAAAGCTGCAGGTGTAGTAGTCGCTGATGCACTCTCTAGAACGTTCGATATTAATTTGTTAGATTTATCTTCCTTGCAACCAGATGACTGGTATCGAAAAATGTTGTATGATGTACAGAATGTACCAGGTAAATTTCCTGATTTTAAAGTTAAACATGGTGTTTTGTATAAACATGTCTTAAGTTCCATGGATGCCCTTACTGGAATGTCGGATTGGAAGATAGTCGTTCCAACTCCTAATAGAGCAGAGGTTTTGGCCACTTTTCATGACCATCCTACTGCAGCTCATTTTGGTTTTTACAAAACTTTCAGTCGTATATCGGAACTCTATTACTGGCCGAAGATGCGTCAAACTGTACGTAGCTATATCGCTAAATGCAAAATCTGTGCTACATGCAAACCGACAAATCTTCCCCAACCAGGTTTAATGGGTAGTTATCGACGGATTGATTTTCCATTTCAACTTATATCTTTAGATCTCATTGGTCCTTATCCTAGGTCTTATAAAGGTTCTCAGTATGCCTTGGTAGTTGTTGATTATTTTACAAAATTTCCTTTGGTTCATACTATGTCTAAGGCAACTACTTCATCCATCATCAAGTATCTTGAGAATGAGGTTTTCTTAATTTATGGTGTTCCACAGATCGTGTCTTGCGATAATGGACCACAGTTCACAGCTAAGGCTTTTCGCGACCTCATGTCTAAATATAATGTCCAAAAGATCTGGTACAATGCGAACTATCATCCACAAGTCAATCATACCGAAAGAGTTAATAAATCAATCGTGACTGCTTTAAGGTCATATTCCTTTCCTGATCAAAGAGCTTGGGATACTCATATCCACTCTATAGTACAGGCTATCAGGACTTCTTCTCACGAAATAACCAAATGTCCTCCATCTTATTTGATGTTTGGTCGTCATGTTCCTCTTTCTGGTGATTATTTTGGTACAATTTCAGAAAATGCCAATAACTTTCCCACTATATCAGATAAATTACACCGTTTAGAAGATATCCAGCATCTTCCTGATATTTATGTGGATGTTCGCAAACGTTTGAAAGCATCTTATGCTAGAAATAAATGCCATTATGACTTGAGAAAGCGAGAGTTATCCTTCAGAATTGGAGATTCTGTGTTGAAAAGAAACTTTGTCAAATCTGATAAAGTGAACTTTCAATCGGCCAAGTTATGTCAGAAGTACATACCTTGCACAGTTATTAAGGTCATTTCTCCTTTAATTTATGAGTTGAAGGAAACTTTCACTGGCAGGAAACTAGGAAGGTTTCATGTCAAAGACTTACTGGAGGACAAGACAGTAGGTCCACATAACTTGTCAGATAATTTGGATTCTTCATCTTCAGATGAAGATTAACTGGTCCCTTATCAATGCTGTACCAGTTTGGTTGTTTAAGATCGGTTTATCTATTTTTGTTTACCTGGCAAAACAATAAGAGTAGTGCTATTTTGCCTTCTATTTTTTTTATCTTATCTTAATGTTGGTTATTATCTTAGTTTATGGACTTGTTAATTTTGTTGTTTGTTTTCTCTAAAAAGTCCAACTGCATATCATAGGAGTACAGGATGGATATATGGGAATTTCTCCATCTTGAGTTCTGAGTTGAATAGATATCTACAGGGATAATGCGGAAAACATTCCAAATATTTTCTTTAATAGTGTTGTATGGTTTTGTGGACCATGGCCATAAAGCTTATGCATTCATATTCACTTACTGTGTCGGTGTTTTAGCGTGGGTTCAGGATTGATCACCCTGGATGTGTGCCCTCACTTGGCTCAGAAATATATCTATACATATTAGTTGTTTCTTGAATGTCTCTTAGGTTGAAATTAGAATGTGTCATTTAGAATTGGATCGTTCTGATATTCAGCAATAAGTAAGTCTGTTTAACTTGGTTTGTTATCTCCTATGTTGTTATCTTCTCAAGAATTTGAGTTTAACATATCTTAGTATTTTGAGTTTGTACCTGTCTACCTACCATTCGTACGGATTGGTAGATGTGAGTTTATCTTTACCTTGAGTGTACCTTTATCTTTACCTTAATTGAGTTTATCTCGTACCTTTACCTTAATTGGTTTATCTCATACCTTTACCTTAAGTTAGTTATCGTTACCTTTACCTTGATAAGTTTATTTCTTATCTATATCTTATGAATATATATCTTATCTGGATTATGGAGTCCTAAAAATCTGTCCTTTACTGTTCTTGTCGTGAGTAAAGAATTGGACCACGTCAATAGTACAGTTTGGGTATTACAATTAGGATCTCTTTTATCTTTCCTTCTACCAAGTGTATAGCTGGTAGAAGTGAGTTTTGTGCATATCCTCTACCATGAGTAGATCTGGACTTGCAATTATCTTTTACCTTTTGTGCATATTCTTTACTACGAGTTGGGATTGCAGTTAACTTACTTATTTTTTTTTTTAGCATACCCTATACCATGAGTATAGTGGGCTTGCTAGTATCTAGGCTTGCTAGTGCCTTTACCGATTGTGTGTTTTTCCTACCGCTGCTAAAGCAAGTAGATGTATTGAATTATCTTTTACCTTGAATTTTCGAATATATTGCTGATATCCAGAACCATATCATATAGATGTTTAGGTTTGTAGTAATATAGTTTCAACTAGTCCTAATAAAGTAAGCCCTCATTGAACTCTTGGGTGATTAATAGAATCTGTTCGCTCTAGTGTCAACGTTGGGTAAACTTGATAGGACTTTGTTTGAGTTTGTGTTGTGAATGGTTCTTGGTCCTATCTTTTAGAGGTTGTTAACACACCTCAGTAGTGTAGTTTATTAATAGTTTTACTAATACTTGGAAATATAGAATTTAAGTATTGTTGAAGGTTAATTTACTCTATATAAGGTTAAATTGAATTATATTGAATATATTGGTATTGAGATTGATATTGCTATAAAGTTATTGAATTATATTTAGAAAGTACCTAAGTGATTGGGTTATATGTTTTTTTTTACTTTTCTTAATACTTTGTCTAAATAAATTAAATTATTTTAATTTTTTTTGGTAAATTACGCATTATTAAATAGATCACAGGCTGTCTGTCTACTGTACGTCTGTCAGCGTCATTACTTTTATCCCATCTAATGAGTAAACAGTGTGGCTGATAAGCTCAAAATCCTTGTGGTTGACACCACAACGTTTCGGCTTCATCATATTCATCGTCTGGTTTGTCTTTAAGGCTAGATTGTCCTAGACAATAAAAAAAAAGGAAACTTCTGGTAAGTGGAAAGTTTTCCTTTTTTTTCTGGAGTTGAGGGAGGATGTAGCAGTCACAACTGCTAACATATAATTAATTAATATAATTTATTATTAAAATCCTAAAACCCCTCAGAATCCCGTTTATGAAACGTTCATGGGCAATAGACGGTACGATGCGCAAACTACAGGTACAGCGCTCGCTAAAGTCAGTTTTGGCCAACAACTCAAGCAGAGAGGTGTATTTCTCCAAGCCTTAACCGGCATTTTTTTGTCTTTAAATCGGGTAGAAAATCTGGGATTGGATTATATTTTCCCCGAACATCAAGGGAGAAATTAGAACAGATGATAAAGAATCTTGATTGAAAAACCGACTTCCAAATCTATAGAAATGAATATTTAAGACCCGGCTTCCAAATCTACTGAAATAATTATTTAAAACCCAGGTGAGCAATTAAATCATTTAGTTTATATATACCTACTCAGTATAAAAAGTTTCATGCCTGATTTACTAGATATTCTTTAAATGCGCAGACGCAATAAATAGACAGGATGACAGTCAGCTGATAAAATAAAATGTTTGTTTGTTGTGGTAATTCGATGTAAGAGTATGTGTTGACAGTCATCTTTGGGTGCCTTGATGTTTCTCTAAATGTTATTTTTTGTAGATTTCACCCGATTAGGATAACGTTTAATACTAGAATTAGTTTAACCAAACACCTAATTCAACCCATTGGAAACCAGGAACCGATTGTCTCCAGAACCACAGCGTTCCTCTTCATTCGTTTTTTTTTCGGAGCCTCAAGGATCGTCAGAGTCTTAAGGGGACTTATCCAGGACCGCTGTAGTGTTGTGACAGACAGTAACAACTAGTTTCTCAGGGTTAAGGTTTTTCTTGTAATTTACAACTTTGTATATGCATATACCAAGGTTAGTACTTATTACAGTTTTTGTAACATCTATAAAAGTTAGGTAAATAGCTATTAATTAATTAAATTAGATTCATTGTTAGGGAAGGGGGTTCATGATTTTTGTATAGCGGTTTTTAAAAGGGAAGGGAAGAAATTTATGTATCAGGGTTTTTAAAAATTATATATATATCTTTCCGAGTCTGTTGGCCATACTCATCACACTTGATCACTTTAGATATCTCCCAGCATCTGTGTGTAAGCATAACACTTACACATAGATCTGGTGTTTAGCTGCTTCGACACATATTAGTCGTATATTTGTTAGGTAAAGTAGTTTCTTTTGTATAACCTTCACGGTTTTTTTTTAGTATTTATATTCCCTACCTTACCTATCTAGGATTTAACTTTCGTAACTAACCTTAGTGTTAAGATCTCGCTTCTCCCATGGACTTAGATTATAGATTTACTAATACACCTTTTCGTTTGGCCCAGTAGTGGGGATATCTAATTTTGTCGTGGCTTTTTGGTCCTCACATACCGTAGCCCCACTACTGTAATTATATTTTCTCTATATATATATAGGTGAGTTTTGTTAGTTGTTAATATTATAAATATATTTGTTACAAGTAGTTTTGCTTTTATTTCAGTTCCTGCTTACAATTATAATATAGCAGAACAAGGTCAATAGTGTCTTTTCGGTTTTTAAACATTATTACAGGGTATTAAATCAATAGTACTTTATTCCTTGTTGTTCATAACTTCATTTATTTTTTTGTTAATTTCCTTCAGAAATTAGCTGGCGCCCATTTTAGTATTTTTCTAGGCATCTCCGTATATTCTCTTATCTTACCCCTTTTATAGTTCCAGATTTTCCGGTGCATTATTATATTGTATTCTTTTGGTTAAAAGATCTCTTTTCCCCTTATCTCAAAGCCAAATTCTAGTGTAGTGAGGCTAGCCCGAATTCGTGCTTGAGGTTTTGTGTCTCTGTGTTCTTTTGAGCTAAGCCATTCTTTTTATTATAACTTCTTTGCTAGTTCTTCTCTAATTGATCATCTCCTTCTCCATATACCACCCCTAAATTTTATTTAGGTTTCAATTGGCGCTTTTGCGTTTGCAACTTGAGTTGTTTCAATTGGCGCTTTTGCGTTTGCAACTTGAGTTGTTTCAATTGGCGCCCAACTGAATTTAAGTGGTTTCACGAGCCGCTTAAATATCATACAATATCAATAAATAAAATATTTCTTTGATATCATTGGGTCGACAAGATTTTTGGAGTAATAAATTTGTCTTTATTGGAAAGTCTTTTCTGACAAATATGTTCTAGTAACGAAAAAGTTAAAAAGGAACGACAAAAAATCGTTGTTTCTAGAAGTCTCAAGGGAATAAGTATTATGGTTTGCTATCTTATATTCTTTAAATCAATTTAAAAATATAAAGAAAAAAGAACTGAAAAAGCACTTGCGAGCGTAGAGTATATACCTTGGGAGAGTTCTATATAAAAAATATTTAATCATGAACGAATAATTATTGAAATATTAACTAATAGTCTGTTCACACAAATCATCCTTTTCGGAAAAACAGTCACGTTCGTTAGTTAGTAGGTGCTAGTAAGTAACACCTAAAAAATTAAGAAAAACTTTGATATCTATGTAACTTGATTAGGAAGAAAAGTTTTGTTTTTAATTGTCGACACGTATCAGCAAATTTTTCGGTGTAGATATTTTTTATGGTCCGTGGTTGGTATTATGGTTGAATTTTGAGTGAGTTGGCTTTTCTTTAATCTCTCGCCGTTTTATAAAGAAATACGAAGACCGGTCTTCACTCGACACTGAGGAGTAGGCAGATTGAGACCTCAGTGCCGTTTGACAGTTCTTGTGTTTATACAGAACACGATACTGGTACGTCACGAGTGAGGGGAGCAAGCAGATTGAGACCCAGAATACGAACGAAACCGTATCCCTCTTGAAAATTACTCAAAAATGGGTGCCGAAACGTCGAGTAGTAAATTTTCAACGCGGTTCTTTCCTAGAACCTATTGTATAACTTGGTTATAAAATGGTTTAAAACAAAGGTAACAAGATTAACTAAATAATTTTTAGAGAATTATAATGATAATTTGCTGTCTTTTAAAAATTTAATTAAAGAGTTGTAAATATCTACAAAGCCAAGTGATAATAAATAAAGTATATTCCAAGGAGCTGCTATTTTATATTTTAATAAATCATTTATAAGTTTGGATGAGTAGACTCTGTTTTTAGAACAACCAAAAAATATATGATCTAAATCACTTTCCTCTCCACAATGCTCACATTTGTCATCATCCAAAACCTTTATTATAAATAAGTGCTTTGGATAACATGCGTGTCCGAAACGTATTCTAATAATGGAAGTTATGTGCCTCCTGGAAGCTCTAAAAGACTTGTACCAAGGAAATTTGGGAATATCTGGCTGAATTATCGAGTATCTATTTTGGTTCACAAAAGAGTATTCCTTCCACTGGTAGCTTCACTCTCGAAGCATTGTTGACTTGCAAGAAACAATACTGTCAGAAAGCCTTACTTTATGTACAAGGTTAATGTATGGGATTTCCATTACATTTGCAAAATGGCAGCGGCAAATTGAAAACATTTTAAAAGACACCCCGGGAGTGACAGTTTTCCTGGACAATATAAAAGTTACAGCACCTTATAATGATTTATTATCAGAGACTAGAATTAGTTATCAGCAGACTTGCAAACTACAATATTAGAGTCAATTATGACAAGCATCAATTGTTAGAAAATTAGAATAAGTACTGTGACTATACAATTCACAAACATGGTATACATAAAACTAAAGTAAAGATGGAAAAAGCTATAGAGAAAGCCAAAGCTCCTTCAAACAAGACAGAAGTTAGCGAGTTGGTAGGACTTATAAATTATTATGGGCGGTTCCTACAAAATTTGGGCCATACTTTGCATCCAATTTACAATCTTCATAAAAATGGAATGTCTTTTAAATGAGACAAAAAATGTCAAGAAGCCTTTACAGCAGTAAAAAAAAATGATCTCTGATAAACTTTTTTCACATTTTGACCCAAGTTTACCTTTAATATTAGCATCTGATGGAAGTCCATATGCAGTCGGATCAGTATTATCTCACATATATATCCGGATGGATCTAAGAGACCAATTCTTACAAAAATACAACAAAAATATGCTCAAATAGATAAGGGAGTACATGCCTTTGGACACAAACAATGGCACTGCAAGGGGCAGAACAGAAGAGGATGTTGCTTCCGATGTGGCAAAGAGGATCACATAGCGCTGGAATGCAAGGAAGAAACAATCAGATGCCTCAACTGCGACGTGAATGGGCATGTGGTAAATTCAAGAATATGCCCAAAGTTTAACCGACTGGTTGAAAATAGGAATAACTGAGGACTAGTCCCAAGAGTACGAGAGTGTAAAAGAGAGCGCGAAAGAAATCCAAGGTTTATAAATGGCAAACAAAGAAAACATGACTCGAGAGCTGAGAGTGCTCCAAACTAATATGGGAACGGCAAGACTAGCACATGATCTTGCTGAGACTGCCGCAATAGAAAAGAACATCGATGTACTGGTGACGGCGGAACCAAATCCAACAGCGGTGAAAAGAAGAGGATGGTTTGTAGATACGACCGGGAGAGCTGCTGTACGAATCTACAATAGGAAACTGCGAGTGTATGAAATTAAGCCGAAAGAAGGATATGTGATTGTTCGGATGGAGGGGGTGCGACTGGTCTGCTGTTATATTTCTCCGAACGTGACGGTGGGCGGAGATAGACAAGATCATGCAGGAAGTGGAAAACACAGGAGGAGAATACGTAGTGCTGGGAGATTTTAACGCAAAAGCAGCGGAGTGGGGATCACCGATGCTCGCGGCAGGATACTAACTGTCTGGGTGGGTGCTCTAGACCTAGTGGTTCTGAACACAGGTCTGGAACCTACGTTTGTTAGGAGAGGTACAGGTACGTACATCGACGTGACCATGGCGACACAAGAAATAGCGACGAAAGCAATAGGTTGGAAGGTTTTGCCAGACTACACTGGAACTGAACATCAATAAATTGAGTTCTCGATAACTGGAAAGGGGACCACTAACACGGTCCGTGCATCCGGGAAGTCGGTGGGCAGATGCGGCGATGGGAATGACTGGAAAGTATACGAGGAGCTAATTAAATGGAGAGTAAGCATAACGCAGGGTCAATCACCGACAGTGGAAAGCCTGGAGAGAGTCATTAAACAAGCGATGGAAGGAAGCAAGATTGGTCGCCAAGATGTCAACAGGATGCCATATTGGTGAAATGCGGACATCGAGGCATTAAGAAATGTGTGGATAGCAATGAGAAGAAGGTTAACAAGAGCAAGAGGTAGAGCAGGAAATGGAATCTGGCATATGACGGGGTTGTGCACTGTGAGTACGGAGAGGGTACAACCCCCTTCACATTCGCGGATGACCTCGCTGTACTGGTAGTGGCCCGGGATGAGCCAGATCTCAAATACCGGGTTCGAAACGCTGGCGGCGTTGTAAAGAAATGGATGACGCAGCACGGACTGAAACTTGCGACAGAGAAAACCGAAGCCATCATTCTGAAGGGGACAAGGAACAGGCAAAATATTGAATTAAAATGTGCGGAAGCATGTCTAACACCTAAGAAATAAGTAAAGTATCTAGGAGTGACATTGCACCAGAATGGAAAATGGGGTGAGCACGTGCGGGAGGTGGTCCGGAAGGCTGCGAATAGTACGGCTGCGTTGGGGAGGGTGATGCCGAACATTGGAGGACCCAAATCCGAAAGGAGGAGGGTCTTACACGGTGTTGTACAGTCGATCGTCCTCTACGCGGCACCAGTCTGGTGCGAGGCGGTAGAGATAACTGCCTATAGGAGTCTCATGACACGAGTAGACAGAACAAGTCTGTTGCGAGTGGCATGCGCCTACAGGACTGTGTCTGCGGCAGCCTTATGGACCATCACTGGATGTGTTCCGTTGCATGTTTTGGCGGTGGAAAGAAAAGAGCTTTATGAGAGAAGAGGTCTAAACCTTATTGTGGCCGAGAAAAGACAGGAAAGGGAAAGGTCAGTTGAAAGATGGCAAGAAGAATGGAACAACACGGAAGATGTGGCACAGTGGACGAAAATGTTGATCCCGAACATAAGACATTGGGTGGACTGTGGCCACAGGCGACTGGATTATTTCCTGACGCAGGTGCTCACAGGACACGGGTGTTTTAGGGCCTACCTCTATAGGATCGGAAAGGCTGATACAGATGAATGCCTATACTGTGGATACTCGGACACTGTAACACATACGATGTTAGATTGCAGCAGATGGATAGTAGAAAGGAACAGAATGGAGAAAGAACAGGTGTGAATTTTGTTACAGTGAGAGAAATGATTGAGAGAATGATTGAAAATAAATTAGTTTGGACCAACATACACAGCTATATCCGTGCAGTGATCAAGAAAATAGAAGAGGAAGAAAGACTGCTAAACCAACGCTAAAGGTAAGAGTGAATGGTGCTGAAAGGTGAAGCTAGAAAAGTGGGTCACACTGTATGAGTTGGAATGCGTGAGTCAGACTGTGGGGAAGGAGCAAATGCCCATCTGGAAATAATGCCGAACTAGGAGCGATGAGTGTCTTCTACGCGCTATCTGGAATGAGACAGGGAACCTCCTTGCTAATGAATAGAGTGTGGATGTGTATGAATGGAGAATGAATGAATAAAGGAAGTGATGCCGGCCTTACAGCGGCCATTCCGCTTCCGGATCGCTGGATGACAGAGGAGGGTCTGGTTTAGCAGGTAGGCGTTCGGCGTAGACTCGGCGACGAGAGGGCATTTTAAAGTACCTCGGGAACTATCGCCGGGAGTACGAAGAACGAATCCTGCACTAAAGTTCGTCAGGCGGCGTCCTGGACTGAGATGATTTTTTGATATCTTAAAATATCTTAAAAATTAAATTTTTGCACTTTACCGGTTTAATTGCATATCTTATTTTAAATCACTTTTACGGTATTTAATGAAATTTAAGCATTAATTGGCAATATTCGATAATTCATGTATTTCTCGAAATTATCAAATTACAAAATTAGATTTCAACAGACTTTTTGTTTAGTAAAAACGAAAAACCACTTCAGTGAATCAACTTGTGCTCGAAAGTTTTTAAAGTTACATTGGATATGGAATGCCAGAAAAGAATTCTTGTTTCAAACGACTTTTATGGAAAATCTAGAATTGAAGTTTAAATTGTAATCTTATTCCCATAACCGTACAATAAACTTTTTGTCAGGTCGTGGGATAAAAACGTTCTTTGGGCATCAGTTGATTGGAGTTAGAAAAGTTGTTCTAAAGTTTGACAAAAGTTAGCAAGATGTAATTTACTAAAGATGGGGAGCAGAGGGATACTTAACTATTAGACAGAATGAACGCAATTTTGAGAGTTGGAGTTTGAGTTGAAAGTATTTCTGACAAATTGTATTTGATGACTACGGCTTTTTGTCTTGTTTATTTTATAACAGAAGCAAACACCAATGTTATTTTGGTTGCTTTTAATTTTTTTTTAATTGTTTTCCTTCTCTTATAGAATTTATCTGCAGTATTGTTATTTTTGTACCAAAAACTTTAAAAAACGACTCTATAGGCCTCCGTACTATCGGTACTATTATATTAAATTAAAGTATATTAAAACGGTACCACTGCATCATCTTGTATAGAGAGTCAACTACGCTCTGGAAAACCAAAAAGTGATGCTCGATGCATTTCTTGATGTCGATTAGACATTCTTTAGCATCTTCTATAAAGTAATGAAAAGAGAGATTCTGCTAGAATATAGAATAGACAAAACCGAGCTGTATGATATACACAACATTACTGGAGAATCCAGTCTTAATACAAGTCATAGGTAGCCCGCAGGGGAAAATCTTATACATGCTGTTTTATCTATTATGTTTAGGTCGTAGATGGGTTGATAGTTAGATTTAGCAAGGATGGATATTACGTCCTGGGCTAAGCAAATAACTTTTTAGGCTCTAACTGAACTTACAAAATGAACTTCAAATGCAGAGCTTAACAGAAGACCCCTGAAGATCAAAATCATCAAATATACCGGGCAGAAGAACTTTAAATGTCTGTCAGATCTGTCTGTCTGTCAGAGAACCATCTAAGTCAAGCCTAATGTTCGTTTAAAAATTTTTAAATCTTCGTATCTACGAATATAAACATTATTTTTTTTATATATTTTTTTTGTTAAGTTAATTTTAAATAATGAGTAAAGGTTACAGTAGATATAATAACATCGGTAATATACTACATGTTGAGTTAGAACTGATGAAGCTTTAGAAATATAAAGCGAAACGTCTTCGATAAACTTATGAAGTAGTTGACTTCTTTTTTTATTTGCCAACCTGAATGACCGATTAAACCTCTGAATTCACTAGTTGATTACTTTAGAAATATATATATATATATATATATATATATATATATATATATATATATATATATATATATATATATATTGTTATGATGTATTGTTTGTGAATGATGAGCAATGAGTGTTTTTAATAATATAGGGTTTTTATCGCGGTTCTCAAAGAATTAGTTTTAAGCACTTTTTAAATTATCTTTATTATATCTATTATGAAACACACATATATATCTAACATAACCAATGTAAAATTTAAAATTAACTATCTTTAAATTAAAATTCTTATTAAACTAATTAAATTCTATAGACAATGTAAAATTTAAACATACTATCTTCAAAATTGAAATTGTTATGACACTAACTAAATTATATTAACAAAATTTTGTACCTTTCTTTCACTGAATGCCTAAATGAACTGTTTTCCACTATATAGATTTTAATCACCACTCAATATCTTCGTTCTCAGCTTCGGTTATCCTTGTTTTTGTGAAATTACTTTTTCCAATTATCAGCTTCCACCAATTTAAAATATTTTTCTTCACCAACATTTATAAACCACCAAGCAAACCAGCAAACAGCATTTATATTTATTCTTCTTTTCAATATACCAATATCCAATCACCAAATATATTATATATTTATATTTATTTTTCTTTTCAATATACCAATATCCAATCACCAAATATATTATATAATTTTAATATTCAATTAATACTTCTTCCATTATCCAATCACCATTTATACATAACATAATTTTTAATCTTCAATAATATTTTCTTTATACTGTTTCTTAATCTTCATTTAACTCACTATATTGAACAATTGGACCTTCTGACTATCTTGAACTTACTGAACTGTAACTGATTGACTGACTCTAACTAACTTTCATACTAAAACTGGCCCTCTTGAATCCAAGTCACCAAGTATTTATACCTTTTTAATCTTCCAGAACCATCTGGTGAGAAATCCTGTTCGATTTGTTCTATTCCCTACCTATATGAATGTTCTGGAAAAAGTATATGTTCGATCCACAGACATAATCATATTCGAGAAAGTTCTTCCGTGAACAAAGGTTAAATTCTGTATTCTAGAGAATTCCTTTTTTTTCTATCGAGAATTTTGTTGACATTTAGGCTTTTCAGATCAGAATATACACTTAAATCAGTAACTTAACACTCTAATTTAATAAAGTACACATTTTAAACAACATATTATTATAACCCCACTTTATATTCGTAATTATTATTTAAACGTCACTTTAAAGAGTATTTTTGGTTGCCTAGTCACATGGCTCACTTAAATATATCTACAACATTATAATTACTAAAATAAAACTTTTTTTACACTTATTACATGCTAATTTCTTAAAAATGCCCTCACATAAATAATTTTTATAAAATTTTCTAGTATATAACTTATTAAAATAACCAAATACTTTTAATATCTAATATTATTTAGTATATAATTTATAAATTATTTTCTTTAAACACCAATCATCTCAATATATATATATATATATATATATACGGTTGCCTTCCATCGTCCATCGATATACCTTTTTTGGTTTTCTGTTTTGCGAGACATGCCAATACATTTTACTTATATATCGCCTAAAATTAAGAATAACAATGTCATGAATGTGTTTATAATAATTAAGTGTTGTGAGTGTAAAGTAATTTTTTAATTTTAAATATAGAAACAGGTTTTATATTGAACAAAGATGACAGACTGTGATAAATTTTATCAACATTATATAACATCATTGATAATAAAACCTCATTAAGTTTTTCTCTGATGAAGGACATAACCAATGTCCGAAAGCTTGGATTAAAAATTTACAAGAGTACACGTTTCATTTTTTATTGCTGCAAACCCAATATTAACGCTTGTTAGCAAATACTTCTAGTTCATTATATATATATATATATATATATATATATATATATATATATATATATATATATATATATATATATATATATATATATATATATATATATATATATATGTATGTATTATGTATGTAGTATGTATTAACCCTAGATCGTATGTTTGTGCATACATTTTTGGATCTGACTAATTAATAATGATCAAAATAAAAAAAAGAAGAATATTTGCAATAGAGTGATTTGTTATATTCGTTCGTATAAAAAAAAATAAATACATGTAATATACATATTATACAATGTTTTGTAGATTATTATACACCTACATAAATTTAATTAAATATCACACACTATTCCCGTGTTTGACCAATAGGTTTTAACGGGTAATGAGTAAATATTTTTTTGGTTTTTGAGTGACAAGTAAAATTAACATGTATGTAAAAAAAACTACTAATTATAATTCTTTATTGTACATTGAAATCAATTAACAGTATTATTATTATTATAGATCCCACATGTTAATTGACAATTTTAGCGCCCTATTTTAATGTATTTTATTTTATTTTAATCACAATTTATATATCAACTTTTATATTGGCAGATTAATAAGTATATGTATGTATATTATGTATAATTAGTATAGGCATAACAAGCAATAAGAAGTATTCACCTCAAAAAACAACCTCAAAAAACAAAAACTTCCAACTCTTGATTGGCGCGCAAAATAAAAAAAAAACCTTTGGCTTTAGTGACTTTAATTCATAGAGTATATCGCAATTGTTTGTCTGGGAAAAAAAACTATTGTTTCTCCTATTTTCCTTACAATTATATTTTTTCACATTTTTGAATCTTCCTTGGGCTTCTTCAAATATTTCAAAATTTCAAAAAGTGACAATTATTAAAATTTCAAAAAATGAATTTTATTAAACGTCATTTTATATTTATAAATAGAATAAAATGGACTACTGCTGTAGAGGTGGAGTATTATAAATCATTTTGTATAAGACTAAATTGTAACTGTTTGTATGGGAAAATAAAATTGTTGCTTCTACTATTCTCTTTATTATTTTATCATTTCACGGTTTAAATCTTCCTTGGACTTATATTGGAACGAATATTGTAAAATCAAAATTGACTAAATTGATCCAGTCGTTCTCTAAATATTATAAAAAAAGTTGGTACAGTAGATTTTTCTGTAAATTAGAGCGGAGCTTCATACTATATTTTCTGTATATTTTAAATTTCAATATTATATTATTTATATATTTATATTTATATAATACTGCTAACGTATAATCAGATTACTTCTGATAGACCTGTCAAAGTCAGACTAAATATTAAATTAATATTAAAATATAAATATCATTTAATAGTAAATTTAAATATTATATAAACTAAACAAACTGTTAAAAAATAAAATTTGAGTATAGTTTGCGATATAGAGTTAGAGATAGAATTTATTAACTAATGTTAAAAAGGTACTCTTCCAAATATCTATTTCATGTAGGTAACTATAGCATTTTTCATATAAAAATGCTTGCACGTCATTGAAGATTTACGACGTCAGAGCCCCACAGCGTTGCCAAAACATCAGAATAATTAGTAAGTGACGAATTTTAAAATGTCAACCTTTTGTCAAACTATTATATTAGCAGTAAATACACTTAGTTTTAAGACTACTGCAACACACAAATATATAAAAAAACATTTTAATACTAAATTATATAATCTACATTTTAAACTTACCTCTTTTAGGGCTTTAATAGTAAAACGTCCCGCCATTATTTCTTGTTTAAAATAATCTATCTTATAGGAAAGCTTATCAGCTTTCTACATACTATTTATTTGGTTCTGCATAGCACAATCACAATATACAACAATAATTAGTTTTTAAAGCTATTAATCTAAATTTAATATATATTTATAAATACAACTTATTAATATATATTATAATTTGATCAAATTCTGTAAGAAATCAAAACATAAACAAAATTCTTACTCTAAAAAAGTGGCAACACTTTATACCCTTTTGCCACACGCTGAACTGTCAATAAAATTTGAAGTATTCCCATATCAGTTGCGTACAATTGTCTAATATATTTAATTAAAATTATTGTTTTGTGAAATATAAGACTTAAAGAGTTATTTCATAAAATTTATATTATTAATAATAACAAATGTTTTTGGTTATTTAATCAATATAATTCTAAAATTTTCAATATAATGGTGATTACATTTTTCTGATTATTACACCATGTTGACGCCTATGAAAGATCGGGCAGTTCCGTATGAGTTTCGTATTAGTAGCTGTGTTAGGAAAATTTTAACTCTAAGGTTGACGTTCTGAAAATTTTAAATACAAGTGACGTCACTTTGTATAAATCGTGACATGCAAGTGTTTTACTTTGAAAAATGGTATAAATGAAATGTTTATAATCTTTTTTAACGGACTTTCCTTTTTCGGCGTTTCTTATTTTAATATATATATATATATATATATATATATATATATATATATATATATATATATATACATCTAGCGGTTAATGTAAGCTCCGTTCTAAAACGGTATTATACTAACTCCAGTAGAATATACACCGTGTATTTTATTATCTAAGTAGCGCTTTATGTAGACTCCGACCAACACGTAGGATTAAGTGGACTCCACAAAAGGATAAACCATTTTTGGGATCCGTATTTACGATATTGCATATACTTGGGGCACATTGTGAGAGGTGAAAAGTACGATCTTTTAAGAAATATCATGCAGGGAAAATTAAGGGCAAAAGAAGTGTGGGAAGAAGAAAAATATCGTGGCTTCGTAATCTACGTGAATGGTTCGGGTGTAGTTCGATTGAACTTTTTAGGCGCGCTGCTAACAAAGTCGCAGTGGCCATGATGATTTCCAATCTCCGCTAGGAGTGGCACGAGAAGAAGAAGAATATACTTCTAAACTCCTGCGATGTTGCCAATAGTTGTATTAGTAGTAGATTTTCAAATTTTACAGCAGATACATTCTGGAACTTGAAATTTATTTAAATATCCATTAATTTAATCATGGAGGAATTTAAGGACTATTTGGCTAATTTATGTAGTTAAATATAAATTGTTAATCGCCATATACCTTTATTTTACTTTTTAGTTTTAATAAGCAAGGCGGTAATTTATATTACTTTTATATATTTTCAAACATAAGAAAGTGTGTATTATAAACTTGGAAAAGGGAAAATTTCCGTTTTTATTAATTAGTATTTTTTATTAAAATGCATTGGCACTAAAACATTTAGTACATAAATGTACGTATATCAAATAGAGTAATCGTGTAACAGTTTCTGAAATTAGAAGCCCCTTCGGTAAGATTATAAAGTTTGTTACCACAAAAAATCTACTAGCATGCACAGAGATGAGAGAGACCTACACAGAAGAAGATTTATTTTTAGCGAATGACAGGGCCATTTATGTAGCCAACCATTGGAAATACAAAATTTAAAGCTGTTGGTGTTCCGGACACGGAAAGTAAAGTAAGTACAAAAAGAGGTGAAAGTAAAATGAAAAAATAAACTAAAATACTTATATAATATGTAGACCTGAAAGTACGCCGGAGGGTTTGAAATAAGAATTTACCTAAGGAATGAAATAAGAATTTACCTAATATAAAACAGATCTGAAAGAGAATAAAAAACAGATCAAAGAATTAATAGAGATTAAGTACATCCTTAAGTAACATATCTCAAATTCGGCTGCAGTTTTTTTGGGTAGATCGAGTAGCTCGACAGAACTGTTGCCGGTTCCAAGCCCAAATAAAGGAGAAGGGGGTCTACAGCCAGTTTAGCACCCTACTAATAGACTTTAAAACCATACAGCTCATAGAAACAGAATTATGCCTCGGGACAGGAATGATTTCATTACGACGACTAACGGGAGAAAGAGGACAACGAATTTGTGGTAAACGAGAAATACACTTCGCATCGGTGCTTTGAACGTAAAGTTTCTACAAGAGAGCAGAAAATTACAAAAGAGCTTGTAGAAAAAAAATATAGACATGTGTGCGTTAAAAGATACAAAGAAAAAGGGAAAGGGGTCAAATTATTATAGATGACCATCTCATGATTTACAGTGGTGTTGCCAAAGAAACCAGAGCCAAAGAAGGAGTCGCTCTGTTAGTACACAAAAATTTTTTACACCAAGTATAAAAATAGTAAGTGTAAAAATTATACTGGATGTTAAACCTCTGAATGTGGTAGCAATTCACTTCCAGAGAACAACAAAGATACCACCACAAGGGAAAACTTCTAGGAACACCTTCAGACTGTAATAAACGAGACCCAAAATGATAAATATATAATCATTATGAGTGATTTTAATGCCCGTGTTGGCAATGATTTAGTTCCAGCGATAAAACAGCGATATAACGAAAATATCAGAAATGAAAACGGAAACCTTCTAACGGACCTCTGCAGCAAAAACCAGATACGTAATAATAATACATTTTTCCCTCACAAAGAACAATACAAATACATTTTTGAAAACAGTAGAGGACAAAGATCTATTATAGACTATATTCTGTTGAATAGAGAGCACTAACATATATGTGATAACAAAACACCGAAATACACCACAAAAAAAGTCGAAAGCTTACAGGATGACTCGACAAGATACCTATTCCAGAAAAGAAGAACCGAAAAAAACAGAAATACATATATCACAGAAAGTGATGGAGTCGAAGAAAGCTGAACAATACTTAAGTCTAATATCTTAGCCTCGGTCAAGAAAGTTCTCGGCAAAAGAAATATAAGTAAAGTGAAGGAAAAATGTAAAGAAAACAAAAAAGTTTACCTGAAATACATGTCAACCAAAACACAAGAGGCATAACATAATTACAAGACAATTAGAAACGAAACACATGCACTTATAAGAAAAATAAAAAATGGTCACTGGGAACGTTTTTCGAAAGAAATGGAACATAATTTTTCTCGTCTGCAAAAGGAAATATAGCGCTTCATCAGACGTCAAAGAACGAAGGTAAAGTAACTAATAGAACTAAAATACATAGAAAATGATACGTGGATTGACTACCTAAAAAAGCTATATACAGGAGAAGAACAAACGACGCTAAAACCGGAAACATCAGAAATTACAACATATAAAGAACTTAATATAAATGTACAGGAAGTTCGGTTCAAAATACTTGAAAACCTGAGGAACAGAAAAGCAGCAGGTCAAGACGAGATACCAAACGAATACTGAAATATTGTGGAGCAGCAATGACAGAACAATTAACAATATTAATTAATA
This sequence comes from Diabrotica undecimpunctata, assembly GCF_040954645.1. NCBI lineage: Eukaryota > Metazoa > Arthropoda > Insecta > Coleoptera > Chrysomelidae > Diabrotica > Diabrotica undecimpunctata. The sequence goes on along the minus strand of NC_092804.1, from coordinate 133,760,253 downwards.
AAATTATAAAACACAATAAAATGCCGGAAGAATGGAGAAGGAGCGAACTAACTCTACTGTATAAAAAAGGAGATAAAAACAGACAAAAAACTACAGAGGTATAAACTTGTTAAATACTACGCTAAAACTTACAACTAAAATTTTACAAGTGCTAATTAATCACAATATAAGTTTAGCAGATGAACAACCGGGTTTTTTAAGTGGTAGATCGTGTACAGATGCAAAATTCGTTATAAAGCAAATTACTGAGAAATCACTGAAGTATAATAGACTAGCATTTCTGTGTCTGATTGACCTAAAGAAAGCGTTTGACAGAGTAAGACTGAAAGATGTAATCCATCTTCTGTATAATAGAGAAGCTCTCCTAAATATTATAAAAACTATCGAAAACATCGACCAAAACAACAAAATTAAAGTCAGAATAGAGGTACAACTTACAGAACCTATAGAAATAGGCAGCAGAATAAGACAAGGGGATTCGTTGAGATTGAGTCCCATGCTCTTCAATTTGATCATGGATCAAATCATCAAAAGCGTTAACAAACGAAGAAGATACAGAATGGGAAACAAAGAAATTAAAGTACTCCGTTACGCAGATGACGCAATATTAATAGCCCAAGATGAAGATAGTCTGCAAAGATTTGTCCACAAATTTAACATAAGAGCAAAAGAATTTAATATGACAATCTCATCTCACAAAACTAAAACAATAGTAGTCAGCAAAGGACCACAGATGTAAAATAGAAATTGATAGCATTAGCAGAAACAAGACCCGACACAGCCACAACGCAAAGAATAATGGACGCGGCAGAGATGAGAGTACTGAGAAGAATTACAGGAAATACTCTGAGAAATCGAAAAGAAAATGTAACGTATAGTGTATAAATGAATGGATACAAAATAGAAAAAAAGAATGGAATAACCACATAGGTAATGGAAATAAAATACCTGGCATTATGAATTTATTATGACAATTTCATCTCAGAAAACTAAAACAATAGTAGTCAGCAAAGAACCAACTAGATGTAAAATAAAAATTGATGGCATCAGTATTGAACAAATAATGAAAATAATATACTTGAACTTTATTTTACTGTCGTTTTGAAATTTTAAACTTTTTAGTGGGTATCTTTATGTCTTTATTACCAATTGTTATTAACATGCGTTTACACAACGTTATAACGTTGTGTATTATAAAAGTATTCTATTTCTTTTTATCGTAGTAAGTCATTACTCAGACAAAATATTTTGGTGTCTTATGGTATTGGTAACTTGATTCTGTAATAAAATTCATGGCAGACGACAAGCGGTTTCATAACCACTAAACATATCTATTTCTTTATTGTTTCCGTATATATTCTGTTTTACAGTTATGATATTATGTTCGGTCTAATTGTTTTAAAAACTTTGTCGCTTGTATAAGCTTTAACTTTAATAATAATTTTATAGACCTTAATCATTTAGAAGTAAATATATATATATATATATAATTTTTTTTCTGTCACTTGGTTTAAATATAGTTCTTATTATATATATATGAGCAGAAAATAACACTTATTTCAGTTCGTACGATTTACGGTAATTTATTTAATGTTAATTTTGGAATTTCACGTTTATACTCAGTTTCTGTTGTTCCGCTTATTTATCTGAGAGATGTTACTTTTTTTTTCTTGTTATTATTTCTCTTTATAAGCAATTTTACTTGTTCATTGGTGGAATAATACCTCTATGGAAGGTTATCACTTCATTTTTTGCGCGATCGTCCGATACTTCTTCTGCCGATTCGTGACTTATCTCTTCCAATTTTGACGTCACGGGTCTCCTCCATTCTGCTTATGTGATTATTCCATTCTTTTTTTCTATTTTGTGTAAATTCATTTATACACTTTACGTTACATTTTCTTCTAATGTCTTCTTTCTGTTTGAGGTCAATGTACATTTGAAAATAAGTCGATAATTTTCCTTGAAATATTACTTTACTTGTACGTTACTCCTTGTTAAATTAAGCCTAGTTATGCCATAGTATTCCATAGTTTTATTCTTATTATTATATCATGTATTTGTTCAAAATCTATAAATAACTAGTTTAATGTTTTTTTTTTGTATTCCCAACATTTCTCATTAACTGCCTAATTGTGAATAATTGATCAATGATTTATTTCTAATTCCACACTAATAGTCTCCTATTTGATAGTTCACCTATTCACTCAATCGTTATAGGTTTATTAGAAAAAAATCTGTATATCCTAATAATTAATATATAGCTTATACCGCTATAGTTGGTGCAGTACATTTTATCATCCCTTTTGTGTATGGGTATGCTTTTCAGCAAGTTGGTACTTGCTCTTACTTTTAAATTGACAGGTTAGCTGTTTAACTGCCTATACTGAACTTTCTTCTTCATGTTGCAAATATATATAAAAATTAATAAAAACCACTCTGACATACCGTTGACTGAAATATTGGAGACCCTATATTATTCAATCAATGGAAATACTAAGATCACACGGGGGGAATATTATGGGTTATTTCTGGTTTCGTCATAATTTACACTAGTAAGTAAGTAAGTTCGTGTAACCTTCTGGCTAAGGTCTAGTGTTAGGGTTTTCAGGTCGCGCAAGCGCCCCTAACATGACAACGACTACTTTCGTAGCCGGGACCGACGGCTTTACGTACCCTCCAAAGCACGGTGGCAGCGCAGTTAAATTAGAAATTGAAAATTTTGTCGGTGCCAGGATTCGAACCCGGGCCCTCCAGCTTGTTAAGCCAGTAACACAGCCACTGAGCTACGGCTGCCACATAATTTACACTGAAAATACTAACAATACTAATCTCACTTCCACATGTTAAAATTGATATATAGTACCAACAGATGCTAGTTATATACCATCAGTACTAATAAAATGGAAACTATTAAATTAATGTCAATTTCATTTAATCAAACGTACTAACCTTAAACATGGTCATTTAAGGAAACACCTCAAAAATATTGACAAAAAATTAAAAATAGCTTAAGCGTTATACAAGTAACAGAGCAGCAAAGCTCACAGCATGAGAATATTGCCTCGTACTTTTATATAGCAATTTGTTCTCACAATTTTATAGTTTTTCGAAAAATGAACTCCGATTAGATGATTAAAACGTCAAACAAAATGTAAAAACCTATTCATATTTTGTGATACAAAATCTTCAATTTCGATATTGAATATTCTTAATAAATGTATAATCTAATATTTAAGCCTGTTTATGTTTTACAGACTTGGAAAACACTAAACAGACAAATATTTATTCCTTTATGTACTAGGTTCTAAAAAAGTGTACTCAAAACAAATAAATATTATCTACCAAGTGTTTTATTCCAGTTTCATATGAAAGCACCAGATATTAGATATGTATTATAAATTTCGTCATAGGTGCAAATTTGAGATAAAAACCAAATGATAGAGCATATAGTGAAATATAAATATCTTAGAGTAGCTGTATCGAGCGAGGATAAGATAAGGTTATTGATGAGGAAAAAAAGACCTATCGCTGAGGAAGTGAAAAAGTAATTGGCAAACGCAAATGAAATATGCATTACAATCTATCATGATACACATATATTCGTACTGCAGAAACAAGACAATTAATAAACACGTTAAGGGAATCTTAATAATAAGCAAAATTTAACTTTTAATACACAGAAGAAATAATGATATGCAGAAGAAACACAAATTAAAAAACATTATCCACTTATTGTAGAGAGAGATACCTCTAGGAAAAATCAAAACGACCGAAAATATATACCAAAATAACACAATAAAAGTAAAAGCAGAAGAAGAACCAACCGACCCTAATAAAGCTGACAATGGGATAAGACAGGGATATTTCCTGAGTCCTCTATTGTTCAACCTGATTATGGATGAAATAATAAAAAAGTAAGAACTAAAAAAAGATACCAAATGGAAGAAAAACAAATTAAAATTGCTGTGCAAACGACGCAATACTACTCTTTCAAAATGAAGATGATTTACAACGTGTGCTGCACCAATTTCATATAACTGCCAGAAAATTAAACATGTTAATTTCCCCAAAAGAGACAAAATTCATGGATACAACAGCAAATTTACTAAGATGTTAATTGGAGCTGAAAGGTCAGATAATAGAACAAGTGATGGAGTTTAAATATCTAGCCATCACATTATCTAGCTACGGAAAGCTCGAAACTGAAGTGGAAGATCCAGTGAATAGAGCAAACAGAGCCGCAGGCTGACTAAATGAAACAATATGAAGCAATAAAACTATCGGGAAAGAAACGAAAGGCAGAATTTACAAAACAGTCATCAGACCAATGACATACGCGGCAGAAACAAGACCTGACATAGAGAGAACAAAAAGGATATTAGAAACAGCAGAGATGAAAACACTTAGAAAAATTGATGGTAAGACACTATGGGACAGAGCTAGAAGTACAGATATACGACGTAGATGCAAGATGGAGAAGATCAAGAACTGGTTAAGAAATAGAAGAGTAGAATGGAACGATCATATAAGCCGAATGACAACAAATAGAGTAGTAAAGACGGCAAGAGACGGTCAACCCGTAGGAAGACGATCAGTAGGAAGATCACGAAAACGATGGAACGGCAACTTACTGGAGGCACATTGAAAAATGAAAGTCATGTCTATATAAATAGAAGAAGAAGAAGAAGAAGATACACAGGATAAACATTAAAATTGCTGCAAGAAAGATAAAATAAATCAGTCATATTAATGTAGAATAGCAGAGGACAGAGTGTTTAGAGAAAATAATGAATCAGTCATATTAATGTAGAATAGTAGAGGACAGAGTATTTGTCATAGCTTTGGATAAGTGCCCAATTAAAAAAAGAACACAGGTCGTTCAAAAAAGACGGAACTCTAAAAAAAAATAGAATAAATTTAAAAAAATAAAAGCATAAACATGTCTTTTCCTACTTTTTTAATATTGAAAATACGTAAATAGAACATTGAATTAAAATGTAATCTTTGATACTCTGTGATAAACCCATCACCTGAACAGTGGCGCCGATATATGTAGTTGAAATTGTTTACACTTATTTTAACTGTTTATTTTGTTATTATCTAGATATGAGTTGCGACCGATATCACAAACTTATTTATTTTTCACAAAGAGGCTCTTTAATACCTAAAATTATTACTATACAAATCTGATTCGAAATATCGTCAAAAAGTAATACACGGCATGTAAAATTTAAATTTTTAATAAAAAGTAAAAGATTAGGCATTACTTATGGGATTCAAAGAACGCGCGTTAAGGAAGATTGAAGTACTAATAAGATCACCGCAATCGGGCATACCCCGGGTAATGATTAATTAATTAATCGGCTAATTCTTCAGTCACCCCTTTAATATGATTTTGTCAAATTGGTCCTTTTTAGGACCAAATATTCTAATAACATATGTCTATAACTGTTAAGGGTATATCTAGAGATCAAGAAACTTTACTTTACTTAAACTTATCAGACATATGAGCTAAACACGAATGTAACTTATCTCTAGTGCAGGAAACACATATAGGGCCTAACCTAGGGTATTTGGTATATAGCTGATAAATGAAAACCACATCATAGATATAGACATGCTATTTCTGTCGCAAAAGAAGCAAAGAATAACTTAAAGTAAGAAAGGACAAAACCAGTCAGCCGAGAGAACCTTTTAACGATGTTGAGCTTGGATCCACCATCTACATATTTAATGAAAAATAATACAACTACCGACATTGAGGATCTGAGCACAAAGCTTATTACGAAACCTGGACCAAAAACACTCTACAATGGCTTATCCGCATGATGAACAACTGTATTCAAATTATGGAGATAGCCAAAATTTAGAGACAAGCCAAAGTTGTTACCTTGTTTAAACCTGGCAAAAAATAGACGGGTACGAAAAATATCCGGTATCAGGGGTGGTATTTTTCAATCTAAATGCCGCTTACGACACCTTAAATTACAGAATATTTCTCCAAAAACTATATGATATCCCCTTAGATAACAAGCTCACTTACATTGTCTGCGTATGCCAATATAAGAAAATATTTTTTGTATCACTCACTGGTAAGAGTAGCAGATGAAGAACGGTCTCGCTTGGGGTAGCATAAAGGCACCTACACTGTATAACATTTACACAAACAAACGATCCATACCGGTAGATACTAGGACTTCTATTATATAGACGAGACACCTATTATTGCACAATAAAAATAAACTATGAATAAATTTTCAGCCAAAACCCCTGAAAAACTCGTGGGTGCTCCTTCAATTTCCTCAACATAGACGTTTTCAAAATAGTTTGTATCACACCGGGTCAGTCATAGATTATTGTTTAAAACTAAAAGGTAAATTGAGGACCAGAAATATTATTCTTCGCAAGCTTGTCAGCTAAAAATGAGGCGCACGTCCTTCCGCCCTTAAAACATAGACGCTTGTACTATATGCTTGTGCTGCCGAATATACCTCGTTAGACAAATTAATCATTCTTTCTTTTTGTGCACACTACTACCCATTTTAACACAAAAATATCTATTGTAGCACTTAACCATATTTATTTTGAGATAACCTTCTATCGAGATATCACATGTAGTACACAAATAAGACCAGAACTAAAATATTAAAAAAGCTTTATACAATATATCGCAGAAGATTGAATAAAATAAAAGTAGTTTTTATTAATCAGATGCTTACATAAAATGTACAAAGACACTCACGTAAACAAAATATATTACGAAATTTCTGTAATTAAAAAAAACATCAAGTTCGGCATTGAACTAATAAAATTATATTAAATGAAAAAACAACATCTTTAAAAATACAGAAAAAATAAAATTTTCTATGCAAGCGAACATTCCATTCAATAATAAGCCCAAATCCTTTTGTATCTTCATACCTGTTTTTTAAAGAACCAGTTACATTTTAGTACGTAGTTATACCAGGTAATATGATATCCTCTGTTACACAGTGTTATGCGTATGACATTCCACTGTCTACAAACAGTAGATAAAAATAAGGAGCCCATATAAACCGTTCAGGGTATATGTTGAAAATATACGGTATAATCGCACAGTTGCCAAACTCATAGAGCTTAGTTAAACCGATAAACGTATGGTTCAAATATACAATGAAGAAGATCTGAACGACCCCTATAATATATACACGTGAACTAAGCGATATACATTTATGATACAGGGGTATTTACGGGCTCCAAAAAATTTTTATAAATTATTAAACTCTACATGCTGATGAATCGACTGAACCAATATTACGGAATTGTCAAGTGAGCTCCGTATATCGGTATCCACTTGACCACGGAGCTCAATTGAACCTGAATTTTAACATGGGCGGAGTTCACTTAATGCCGTAGATATATATATATATATATATATATATATATATATATATATATATATATATATATATATATATATATATATATATATAGATATATATAAAATAAAGTTTTATTTTGAGGTTGCAGTCATTAATAGGACAGGAAAGTAAAACTCTTGGTTCTTTAATCAAGCTTTCGCAAAATTTATTTGCTTCTTCAGGATATGCTAAAATATGGTATCAGTACATACAACGAAATTAGAACTAAATAGCATTGTATAAAACTAGTAAAAAAACTTACAACATGAGGTTAATCCATTAAATTTTCAAATTTGCAAAACATTAAAACTTAACTTATTTTAAAAATTATATAGTTATGTAAGTACAATATTCCAATTTAATTTAATTTTGTAAAAATTCATTTTGACATTGATTGTTTCATTTATGTCAGAAAGACAATATAAGACAATAAACAATACAAAATTAAATTAAATTGGAATATTGTACTTACATAACTGTATAATTTTTAAAATAAGTTAAGTTTTAATGTTTTGCAAATTTGAAAATTTAATGGATTAACCTCATGTTGTAAGTTTTTTTACTAGTTTTATACAATGCTATTTAGTTCTAATTTCGATGTATTTACTGATACCATATTTTAGCATATCCTGAAGAAGCAAATAAATTTTGCGAAAGCTTGATTAAAGAACAAAGAGTTTTACTTTCCTGTCCTATTAATGACTGCAACCTCAAAATAAAACTTTATTTTACATAACGTGTCAGTCAATAATACCTAACTACTTTATAGATATATATATATATATATATATATATATATATATATATATATACATCTAGCGGTTAATCTGAGCTCCGTTCTAAAACGGTATCATACTAACTCCAGTAGAATATACACCGTGTATAGTATTATCTAAGTAGCGCTTTATTTAGACTCCGACCAACATGTAGGATTAAGTGGACTCCACAACAGGATAAATCATTTGTGGGATCCGTATTTACCATTTTGCGTACACTTCTAATCTCCTGAGATGTTGCCAATAATTGTATTAGTAGTAGATTTTCAAATTTTACAGCTAGTACATTTTGGAACTTGAAATTTATTTAAATATACATCAATTTAGTCATGGAGGAATTTCAGGATTATTTGGCTAATGTAGTTAAATATAAATTGTTAACCGACACATAACTTTATTTAACTTTTTAGTTTTAATAAACAAGGCGGTAATTTATATTACTTGTTTTATATATTTTTAAACATAAGAAAGTGTCTATTATAAACGTGGAAAAGTTAAGTTTCCATTTTTATTAATTAGTATTTTTTATTAAAAGGCATTGTCACTAAAACATTTAGTTCATAAATGTACGTACATCGGATAGAGTAATCGTGTAACAGTTTATGAAAGTAGAAGCCCCTTCGGTAGGATTATAATGCTTGTTACCCTATTAATATAATTAAAGAAAACTCAAACAACAGGGAGATCTTTGTAATTTTTGGATTACTGCAGTTTATGACTTGCAATGTTTGTTTTATAGCGTAGTTGAATTTAAACTACAATAATTTATAAATCAATCTTTAATAACATACTTTTTTACTGCCTAATTTCAATAGAATGTCGATTTTTAATTAAAATATTTAATGCATTAAAGTCGCGTAGAGATTTTCACTAAACATTTAATTTTAAAGCTATTATTATAATAGTCCAAAAAAAAAGTATAAAAGTCTAGGGAATTCAATATCCCACTATGGATTTGTATTATAGATTATCGTAAAGCGTTCGACAGAGTCAAATAGATACACTTATGACTGATACTAAAAGAATTAGGTGTACAACAACACCTAATTTTGCTTATAACTGAACTGTACGAACACACTACTGGACCATTTAAACTAACATTAAAAGAAGATTGAAAATCAAAACGAAATATAAGTATCTGGGAAAAATTTCTCAAACGATATTAATATTAAAAGGGACTTTAAAGAGCATCTGATAAAGCATGCTAAACCTTAAGGCGACTAAACCCCACAAAATGGTTATTTGAGAAAAATTATAGGTCGTTCCAGAAAGAATTGTAAATATAATAACATTAATGTAGATTAAGAAGAAACGCCGAAGAAAAAAACAGTAGCGGTTAGCCTAAATAAAGAAAGGCAAAAAGAAGATGTAATTTGATGTTTTGAAAAAATCTGATCCGAAAACTGTATGAAAAACATCTCATAGTATAGACATAGAGCGCGGCGGTGCCTCTACCGTCTGGCGGCCTATATCGGAAACTTTTACTACCATTTGACTATTTGTGTACAATTTTGTGTATGGTTAAGTGGCACACCACAAAAAGTGTTTTTATTTTCTCTTTTGTTCAACAATTAAAATGTATTGCTATACTTCTAGATGTTCCAATACAATAAAGGATAATAAACATAAAGCACAGGGTAAAAATTTTTATTATTTTCTCTGCACTAGTTATTATAAACACATAAGCTATACTACAATTAAAAACTATGACCACTATGAAAAAAATACGGTAGACTATGACTACATTTGTGCTTTAGTACTATAGTAAGAACAAGATAAAATTCTTAATTCCTACATAATTATATTAACGAGAAGTTAATAAAACTTTTGTTCGTTATCAGTAAGAGAAAGCGCATTTCAGAATAAATTATGAAAAATGTTGTTGATATTACAATATCAGATGATAGGAATACAAAAATAAAAAACAACTTACCTTTTCAAAACAACAATTAATCACTTCATTTTATCACGAAAAATTTAAAAATTGCAATGTAATTGAACCCATTTTGCGAGCTATAGTTACATTGATACTTATGTGGCAATTAGCTGTAAAGTCATTAGTCTTTCGCGTCGTATCATATTTTCCTAATATTTTTTGTAGGCAAGCGGTTTAGTTTGTGTAATATAATATCCCCAATTCGTCTCATAATATTAAGTTTTCAAAACAGCTGTTAATAATTCGTTCACATTTTTTAAAGCTCTTTGCAGTACATTTGAAAATAAGTCGACAGTAAGATACTTTATTAATTAGTTTATTAGGTAAGGCTAGTTCTGCCATGGTATTTCATAGTTTTATTCTTATGATTATATCAGTGTTTGTTTAAAATCTATAAATAACTAGTTTAATGTTTTTTTTTGTATTCCCAACATTTCTAATTAACTGCCTAATAGTCAATAATTGATTATTCACTCAATCGTTCCAGGTGTATTAGAAAAAATATTGTATATCCTAATAATTAATAGATATATAGCTTATATATAGCTTATATCGCTATAGTTTGTGTAGTACATTTTATTATCCCTTTTGTGTATGGTATGCTTTTCAGCAAGTTGGTACTTGCTCTTACTTCTAAATTGACAGATCAGCTGTTTAACTGCCTGTGCTTAACTTTCTTCTTCATTTTGCAAATATATATAAAATTTATAAAACTCTGACATACCGTTAATTAAAATATTGGATACCCTATACTATTCAATCAACGGAAATACTAAGATCACACGGGGAGAATCTGTCTCTATCTAATTAGCCTTTTTCGGTCCATCTTTGGACATAGGCCTTCCCAATCCTTTTCCATTCTTCTCTGTCTGTCGGTATAGTTATCCACCTAGAGCCCACGTGCTTCTTGATATCATCTGCCCATCTCATTTGGGACCTTCCTCTGCTTCGTTTATATTCCCACGGTCTCCAACTTATAAGAATTTTGTTCCATCGGTCTTCTTTTTGTCTTATATTGTGCCCGGCAAATCTCCATTTCAATTTTGCAACTTCTTGTCTAACATCCCTCACTTTTGTTTTCTCTCTTATCCACTTGTTTCTCTTTTTATCCATTAGTCTTATGAGCAACATTTGTCTTTCCATTGCTCTTTGGGTTTTTATGGTTATGTCCATGTTTGCTTTTGTAAATGTCCACGTTTGAGAACCATAAGTTAGAACAGGTATTGATTGTATACTTTAGTCTTAAGATGCTGTGGATATCTTTTGTTTTTAAGAATGTAGCTTAGTTTGCCAAATGCCGCCCATGCCAGTCTAACTCGTCTTTTTATCTTTGCTGTTTGGTTTTCTTTGTTACGTTTTATAGTTTGACCCAGATATATATAATCCTGAACTTGTTCTACTTCATCTTGTCCGATCCTCATTGTGATGTTTTCATCTGTATTTGTTATAATTTTGGTCTTGCTGTAATTCATAATAAGGCCTATCTTTCCAGCTTCTACGTCCAGTTCTTTCATCATTTCAAATAATTCTTCTCATTTATCTGTTATCAATGCGATGTCATCAGCGTATATTAGATGGTTCAAGCGTTGTCCACAAATTTTTATACCTTTTTCTTCCCATTCTAATCTTTTAAAAATATCTTCCAGAGCCTGATTGAAAAGTTTCGGTGATATTGTGTCACCCTGTCTCACGCCTCTATTTATTTGTATTGATTTTGTTTATTCATATACTTTAATTGTTGTTGTGGCTTCCTTATATATATTGGCTATTAGTTCCGTATATCTGTGGTCAATTCTGCTGTTAATCAAAGAACTTTTCACTACCCAATGTTCGACACTGTCGAAAGCCTTTTCGAAATGTATGAACGCTATATATAGAGGAATATGGTATTCATTTGCTCGTTCTATAAGTATTTTCATACTTAGTAAATGGTCACTTTTGCTGAATCCCTTTCTAAAACCAGCTTGTTGGGTTTCCATCGAATTTTGTCGTCAATCTATTGGTTAAAATTTTTGTTGGGAGTTTATACATTACATTGAGGAGTGTTATGGGACGGTAGTTTTTTATATCTGCTTTATCCCCTTTCTTGTGTAGGATAATGGTTACGGATTCCTTCCAGTTGTTTGGGATTCTTTTTTCTTTTAATATCTTGTTAAAAAGGGAATGTAGAGTGTTAATTACCACTTTTCCACCATATTTCAGCATATCTGCAGTTATTCCATCTTTTCCAGGCGATTTGTTGTTTTTCATTTCTTTCAATGCCTTCTTTATTTCTGATTTGCTTATTTCTGGCTGTAGCTCTGAGTTGACATTTTTTACTTTAGCCTTAAGTTGGTTTTTAATTGTTCTGGTGGTTCCTTTTTTGTTTTATATAGTTCTGAGTAGAAATGGTGGATAATATTTATAATGTCATCTTTAATGTTTGTTTCTAGTCCGTTTTCATCTTTTATTTTATTTATTTCACACTTACCTAATTTCGGTCTTAAGCATTTCATATTTTTGTTGTTTTGTATTACTTTTTCTATTTTTATTTCTTGTTCTTTTCTCTTATTTTCTCTTATCATTCTGCTTATTGTTTTATTGATTTCTACATATTCTATAGCTTCCTTCTTTTATCCATAAGCTTCTTTGTTTCTGTTGATATATAGTTGTTCTTTTTTAGATCCTTTTTTGCTATTTCTTTTCCTGATGTAATCATCGTTGCTGTAAGTATGTTGTCTATTTCATCTATATCTTTGTCATCACTGTCTAATTTTTAAGTAAGTTGTTCTTTTAATAGGTCTTTGTATATCTCTTTATATTGCCCTAGTTTGTTTCTATCTACTAGATCCCAGGTTTTAATTATTTTTCTTTTCATTTCATAGTTACCGTCAACACTAATTTTTGCTCTGACCATCCAGTGATCGCTACCTGTTGTGAATCTGTTAAGAACTGTTACATCTTTAATGATATATCGTTCCGTGGACAGTATGTAGTCGATCTCATTTTTTATGGATCCATTAGGGCTGATCCATGTCCACTTTCGTTGGGGCTTCTTTTTGTAAAAGGAGTTCATTGCGTATAGATGCTTTTCTTCTAGGTAGTGCATCAAAGTAGCACCTCTATCATTTCTCTGACCATACCCGAAATCTCCTATTTTAGTTTCTTCCTTGTTTAGTTTTCTACCCTGTTTGGCATTGAAATCTCGAATTAGTAGTATAATACGATTTTTATGTTCTTCCATAGCCTTTGATATATCTTCATAAAATGGTTCGATATCTTCGTCATCATAAGCTGTCATGGGGGCATATACCTGGATAATTTTAATTGATGTTCTTCTTATTTTAAGTATGACATAGGCTGTATTCGGGTTTCTTCTTTTCGTCGAGTTTCTGATAGGCCTATGATATCTCATTTTATGTTTGTTAATTCTTCTTCCAATTCATGTACTTTTTCATCCGTAGACATTGATCTAATATTGTATGTCCCTATTGACAGGTTGACGGATTTTTTTGATTTATGTTGTGTTCGTCTTAGTGGGTTTTTGTTTTTATCTATCAAAAGCGAATTATTGCGTCTCCCAGATACCGCGAGGCAGACCTTTGAGGTGTGGGATAATATTATGGGTTATTTCTGGTTTCGTCATAATTTACACTGAAATTACTAACAAGAGAGTGCTCTTACTTCCACATGTTCAAATTGATATATAGTACCAACAGATGCTAGTTATATACCATCAGTACTAATAAAATGAAAACTATCAAATTAATGTCAATTTCATTGAATAATCAAAACAATCGAAAATATATACCAAAACAACACAATAAAAGTAAAAGTAGAAGAAGAACTAACCGACCCTATTGAAGCTGGTAATGGGATAAGACAGGGAGATTTCCTGAGTCCTCTATTGTTTAACCGGATTATGGATGAAATAATAAAAAAGTAAGAAATAAAAGAGGATACCAAATGGGAGAAAAACAAATTAAAATAATCTGCTATGCAGACGACGCAATACTATTCTTTCAAAGTGAAGATGATTTACAACGTATGCTACACCAATTTCATATAACCGCCAGAAAATTTAACATGTTAATTTCCTCAAAAGAGACAAAATGCATGGTTTCAACAGCAAGTTTACTAATATGTTAATTGGAGCTGGAAGGTCAGATAATAGAACAAGTGATGGAGTTTAAATATCTAGGTATCACATTATCTAGCTACGGAAAGCTCGAAACTTAAGTGTAAGATCCACTGAATAGAGCAAACAGAGCCGCAGGCTGCCTAAATGAAACAATATAAAGAAATAAAAATATCGGGAAAGAAACCAAAGGCAGAATTTACAAAACAGTTATCAGACCAATAATGACATACGCAGCAGAAACAAGACCTGACACAGAGAGGACAAAAAGGATGTTAGAAACAACAGAGATAAAAACACTTAGAAAAAGTGATGGTAAGACACTATGGGACAGAGCTAGAAGTACAGATATACGATGTAGATAAAAGGTGAAGAACATTAAGAACTGGTTAAGAAATAGAAGAGTAGAATGGAACGATCATATAAGCCGAATGACAACAAATGGAGTAGTAGACACGGCAAGAGACGGTTACCCAATAGGAAGACGATCAGCAAGAAGACCACGAAAACCATGGAACGGCAACTTACTGGAGACACATTGAAAAACAGACAGAGTAATGTCTATATGAAAAGAAGAAGAAGAAGAAGAAAAAGATACACAGGATTGACAGGATAAACAATAAAATAGCTGCAAGAAAGAGAAAATGAATCAGTCATATTAATATAGAATAGCAGAGGACAAAGTATTTGTCATAGCCTTAGACAAGTGCCCAATTGAAAAAAGATCACAGGTCGTTCAAAGAAGACGGAACTCTAGAAAGAAAATAGAATAGATTTAAAAAAAAAAATAAAAGCATAAACATGTCTTTTCCTACTCTTTTAATATTGAAAATACGCAAATAGAACCTTGAATTAAAATGTAACCTTTCATATCTGTGATAAACCCATCATCACCTGAACAATGGCGCCATGTATGAAGTTGAAATTTTTTACACCTATTTTAACTGTTTATTTTTTTATTATCTATATATGAGTTACGAACGATATCACAAACTTATTTATTTTCCACAAACAGGCTCTTTAATACCTTAAATTATTACTATAAAAATCTGATTCGAAATATCGTCAAAAAGTAATACACGGCATGTAAAATTTAAATTTTCAATAAAAAGTAAAATATTAGGCATTACTTATGGGGTTCAAAGAACGAGCCTTTACGAAAATTTAAGTACTAAGAAGATCAGAACAATCGGGCATACCCAGGGTAATGATTAAATAATTAATCGGCTAATTCGTCAGTCACCCCTTTAATATGATTTTGTCAAATTGGTCCTTATTAGGACCAACTATTCTAATAACATATGTTTATAACTGTTAAGGGTATATCTAGAGATCAAGAAACTTTACTTTACTTAAACGTATCAGACATATGCGCTAAATACGAATCTGACTTATTTCTAGTGCAGGAAACACATATAGGGCCTAACGTAGGGTATTTGGTATAAAGCTTATCGCTGAAAACCACATTATAGATATAGACATGCTATCTCTGTCAGAAAAAAAGCAAAGAATAACTCAAAGTAAGAAAGGACAACACCAGTCAGCTTTCAGAGAATCTTTCAACGATGTTGAGCTTGGATCCACCATCTACATATTTAATGAAAAATAATACAACTACCGACATTGAGGATCTGAGCACTATTACGAAATCTGGACCAAAAACACCACAATGGCTTATCCGGATGATGAACAACTGTATTCAAATTATGGAAACACCCAAAATCTAGAGACAAGCCAAAGTTGTTACCTTGCTTAAACCTGGCAAAAACTCCAACGACCACAAAAACTATCGGCCAATATCTTTATTTTGTCAGCTATTTAAAATACTTTTGCACAAGATCGTTAATATGATTTCACCGATATTTGAAGAAAAGCTCAAATTAAAAGACAAAAGTGGCTATAGATAGGGAAGATCATGTAGATTACAAATGCTAAATCTTACCCAACACATCAAAGACGGGTACGAAAAATATCGGGTATCAGGGGTGGTATTTTTCAATCTAAATGCCGCTTACGACACCTTAAATTACCAAATATTTCTCGAAAAACTATATGATATTCCCTTAAATAACAAACTCACTTATATTATTTGCCTATGCCTACACAAGAGAATATTTTTTGTATCACTCAATGTTAAGAATAGCAGATGAAAAACGGTCTCGCTTGGGGTAGCATAAAAGCACCTACACTGTATAACATTTACCCAAACGATCAACTCATACCGGTAGATAATAGGACTAATATTATAAAGACGATACACCTATTATTGCACAATAAAAATAAACTATGAACCAATTTTCAGCCAAAACCCCTGAAAAACTCATGTGCGCTCCTCAATTTCCCTAACATAGACGCTTTCACAAACTGAACATCCAATAATGTCATGAAATTGTTGAACTGTAGACTTCCTATAAATTTCTTGAAAATAGTTTGTATCCCACTTGATCAGTCACAGATCATTGTTTAAAACTAAAAGGTAAATTGAGGACCAGAAATAATATTCTTCGCAAGCTTGTCAGCTAAAAATGAGGAGTACGTCCTTCCGCCTTTAAAACATAGACGCTTGCACTATATGCTTCTGCTGCCGAATATACCTTGATAGACAAATTAACCATTCTTTCGTTTTGTGCACACTACTACCCATTTAAACACAAAAATATCTATTGCAGCACTTAACCATATTTATTTTGAGATAACCTTCTATCGAGATATCATATGAGTATACAAATAAGACCAGAACTAAAATAATAAAAAAGCTTTATACAAGATATCGCAGAATAGTAGATGAAATAAAAGTAGTTTTTATTAATCGGGTGCTTACATAAAACGTACAAAGACATACTCACGTAAACAAAATACATTACGAAATTTCTGTAATAAAAAAAAACATCGAATTCGGCATTGAACTAATAAAATTATATTAAATAAAAAAACAACATTTCTAAAAATGCAGAAAAAATAAAATTTTCTATGCAAGTGAACATTCCATTAAATAATAAGCCGAAATCCTTTTGTATCTATATACCTGTTTTTTAAAGAACCAGTTACCTTTTAGTACGTAGTTATACCAGGTAATAAGATATCCTCTGTTACACAGTGTAATGCATATGACATTACACTGTCTACAAATAGTAGATAAAAATAAGGAGCCCATATAAACCGTTCAGGGTATATATTGAAAATATACGGTATAATCGCACAGTTGCCAAACTCTCAGAGCTTACTTAAACCGATAAACGTATGGTTCAAATATACAATGAAAAAGATCTGAACGACCCCTATAATATATACACGTGAACTAAACGATATACATTTATGATACAGGGGTATTTACGGGCTCCAAAAAATTTTTATAAATTATGAAACTTTACATGTTGATGAATCGACAGAACCAATATTATGGAATGGTCAAGTGAGCTCCGTATATCGGTATCCACTTGACCACGGAGCTCAATTAAACCTGAATTTTAACATGGGCGGAGTCCACTTTATGCCGTAGATATATATATATATATATATATATATATATATATATATATATATATATATATATATATATATATATAAGAATAAGAAAAAAGAAGAACTTGTGACTCGTTTGGAAAAAATATATAACTGTTTTGGATTGGTTGGAGTCAATAAAAGGGCTATTGGTTAACTATTTTTTATCTCGAGCTTTCAATTGTATTTACAATTATTATCAAGAGCTGCTAAAAAAGACAAAATATCTTACAAAGTTAAACTAGAAAGAAAAAATAATTTTTGTTAACTCAAGAAATAAAATTAATTTAGTAAATAAAAATTGCTGCTAATACATCTTAAAAATAATTAATATAAAAATCTCCTAATCTAATAAATGCTTTTCTGAAATTTTCAGTATAATTTTTAAAACATTTTTTTTAATACAAAAACAATTGAATTTATAAATAAGTTAAAATAGCAACCAATTACAAATAAGCCTCAATGTCATAAATGCCAACTTAAAATTTTTATTTTTGACAAATTGCCAAAAATAAAATTTTGTTTAAAAATTCTTTTTTGTTTAGTAACAAAAAAGAAGAAAATTTATTCACCATTCATAGATGTCTGAAGAAATGTAACAGATATATGGAAAATTAAATCAAAATATGACATTTTACAAGTTTTATACATAAATTATAAAGAAAGAATATAATTATAAATTTTGCTTAGATTTTGAATTTCTGATCTTTTGTTTAAATTATTATCACTTTTGCTAATACAAACCATTTCCAAAAAAGTCCTTTTGAATTTATTACTTTCACTACATAAAATTTTAATGTTATCAAAATCCATAATATGGTCTTTATCGATTACATGCTCTGCCAAAGCACAAGATGGTTTTTTAATTCTGCAATCACTTTTGTGAGAAATAATGCGATTTGAAAAATTTCTTCCGGTCTCACCAACATATTCAGCTTCACACTGAGTACAACTAATGCTGTATACTAAATTCGTTTTTTCAAATTTGTCTATTTAGTATACAGCATTAGTTGTACTCAGTGTGAGGCTGAATATGTTGGTGAGACCGGAAGAAATCTTTCAAATCGCATTATTTCTCACAAAAGTGACTGCAGAATTAAAAAATCATCTTGTGCTTTGGCAGAGCATGTAATCGATAAAGACCATATTATGGATTTTGATAACATTAAAATTTTATGTAGTGAAAGTAATAAATTCAAAAGGACTTTTTTGGAAATGGTGTGTGTTAGCAAAAATGATAATAATTTAAACAAAAGATCAGAAATTCAAAATCTAAGCAAAATTTATAATTATATTCTTTCTTTATAATTGATGTATAAAAGTTGTTAATATCTGTTACATTTTTTCAGACATCTATCAATGGTGAATAAATCTTCTTCTTTTTTGTTACTAAACAAAAAAGAATTCTTAATCAAAATTTTATTTTTCGCAATATAATTGTCAAAAATAAAAATTTTAAGTTGGCATTTATTACATTGAGGCTTATTTGTAATTGGTTGCTATTTTAACTTATTTATAAATTCAGTTGTTTTTGTATTAAAAAAAAAATATTTTCAAAATTATACTAAAAATTTCAGAGAAGCATTTAATAGATTAGGACATTTTTATATTAATTAGTTTTAAGATGTATTAGCAGCAATTTTTATTTACTAAACTAATTTTATTTAGTGAGTTAACAAAAATTGTTTTTTCTTTCTAGTTCAACTTTGTAAGATATTTTGTTTTTTTAGCAGCTCTTGATAATAATTGTAAACACAATTGAAAGCTCGAGATAAAAAATAGTTAATCAATAGCCCTTTTATTGACTCCAACCCATGCAAAACAGTTATATATTATATATATATATATATATATATATATATATATATATATATATATATATATATATATATATATGTACATAATATATAAAGATAGAATGACCTGTAACAATGTAATATTACAAAAAAAATATTTTTATAACATAAAAACATATATAGTTTACACACACGTAGTTGAATATCGGACGCCACTGATGTGACTTTGTGGCTAGAAAATTTTAAGACAACAAAAGTGTTAATATAATTCTTTACTTCTTACATATTCGTAATACTTACAAATGAAACGTAATTTTATTTTTTGTTGTCTGCTATGTTTTCGGTGTATTAAGGTAAATGGACAAATACCTGACCCTGTATCAGTTGACGACACCTTCCTGTTTATATTAAAATAATAAAGAAACTAATACTTCATGGATAGTTTCCTATAAACTCAGATATTTCTTGACATCTTTTCCAACTAATAACGTTGCAACAAACTTGGCAACAGAGTACGTCTAGGTTATACACGCTAACATATTTACCGCCACTACATCGTATTAAACTTTTAATATAATCTTAGTGAATATGCTTATGAGGTAAGTTTACACAATGGGGTTCAATACTTCTAGTTTTTACGGTAATTCATACTTATTAATTACCTGTGATATTAAGTGTATGTAAATCATTATTATGAATCTTAAATGGAATTTTAACCTACAAAATCTAAAATATGTAAGGGGCTAAGGGGTCAACTACTGAAACAAAATAAATAGCATTGTTCCAGTAGTTGACACGCCTGTCATCTACTGGAACAAAGCAAAATTTTTATATTCTTGTTTCATTTCAACTTATTTACCATGACATAACCATTTCTGTTTAAAATATTGTTCTAAAGATACAATTTCCTATAGCTGACCCAAGGTGTCACCTTTAGGTGCAATATGATACTGATGATATAATACTCAAATCTATTAAGGACCTAAAAACCCTAAATAACGGATAAAATAAAGAAATAAGAAATAATAGATATTGCTTTTTTATTATGTAACAAATATTGCATATTATCATATTTTACTGTTATTTTCAAATCTTAAAAGTAAAGAAATCCATTTCTTTATTGAAATGAATGCCTAACTACCTACTTACTTACTTATTTATTTTTTACAACTATGGCTACAACAAAAATTTTGCAATACCCTGAAATTTCGATGGCAAACGCCGTTAATGTGGTAAGAAGTAAGAGGTTACAGTCTTACATAAAGTATTTTATATTTCCAGATTTTACCTGCGTTTTTGGCATTTCAAACGTTGGAATAATAATAATGGGGACAAACTCTATAACAGAAATATTAAACAAGTTTCAAAAATATTTTAAAACTTTATTGCAACATTAAAACTTTATTTTAGCTCTCTTTTGTAACACCGTACTTATCTCAACATCCACATCTCCATCTCATATACTACACTACTCAACAATTGAAGTGGATAATTTTAAAATGCCTAAAATTAACATATAAAACTATTTTTAAAATAATTGCCTGTACTATACTCTATATGCTATCTTTATTGCCAATATTTTTTGCATGTGGTTTTTTTCTTCCTATTCTTATCGGCCCTTATCTCGTACAAGGAAAGACATGTTGTTCCAAACATGAATATATCATTCATATAAAAGTGCTTGTATTGGCTTTACTGGTTGTCAATAAGTCAAGAAATCTATTTATCACAAAAACATTATGCGGCAAAGACGTTTAGAACTAGTGCAGCTCGAGCAATTAGTTCGTTGGATCCAACAAGGCATAACTCAACAAGAGGTTGCTATGAGGCTAAATGTGTCGCAAAGTGTGATAAGTCGTGCATGGAATCAGTATGTAGCAACTGGATCTGCAACATACAGGCATGGAGGAGGAAGAGACCGAGCTACAACTCGTCGGCAAGACCGTTTTGTAGTTCTGACGGCAAGAAGAATCCCAACATTCACGGCTTCCAGAATTAACAGTATCTTCAGGCAAGCTACTGGACGAGCGATTTCCAGTCAAACTGTCAGAAGATGGTTACATGCATCCAATTTAAGGGCTAGACGGCACGCTACCCATCCACGACTAACTAGGGAGCAGCGTGCATGCAGATATCGCTGGGCGATGGAACACTATCAGTGGAATTTCGAAAATTTGAGAAATTATCTCTTTACTGACGAGTCCAGATTTCGTTTGTATACGACTGATGGCCGAATATTGGTGTGGAGGGAAAGAGGACAGCGTTACAATGAAAATCTGAGAGTCCCAACCACTCTTTTTGGAGGTCGATCCGTTTGCGTGTGGGGAGGCATATGTTTTGACGGTCACACGGACTTAGTCGTCTTAATTAATGAGACAATGACTGCTACACAATATCTAGACAGAGTCATAGTACCAATAGTTGTTCCATTTTTTGGTGCAATAGGCGAACAATTTGTACTGATTGATGATAATGCTCGCCCTCACCGTGCGAGAATTGTCAACGAGTGTATAGAAGCTCATGGCATTACAAGAATGGAGTGGCCACCGAGTTCACCTGATATGAATTGCATTGAACATGTTTGGGCCGAAATGACTAGGCAACAAAACAGGCTCCTTCAACAGCCCCAAACCTTAGATCAGTTGGCCAATACATTACGCGCGATTTGGGAACGTATACCGCAGCAGTTCATCAATAATTTAATAGGAGGTCTTCCAAATAGAGTTAGAGCACTAAGGCGACACAGAGGTAGACCCACACACTATTAATTTTTCTTTTCGGGATATTAGAAATTGAACAGGAATAGAAATTTTAGGTTGTTAATTTAACAATTTTTGTTTATTTTCTATTTTTTTTTTAAGAATTTCTTTCTTTCGGTTCATCTGGATAAAAATTTGAAGTAAAAATAAATCTTTATTTATATCACTCCATTGTTTTATTTGACCTTATGAGCAAAAAATAAAATACACATTTTCATAATATCCACTTCAATTGTTGAGAAGTGTATTTTAACTTTAATCTAATTACTATGAAATGGAATCTAAAACTAAGACCCCACAGATTTTATCAGGTCGGGGTAATTTAATCCTCAAACTTTGGCTTATTTAACCCTACTTAGTTGTCACTGTTCCTTTATGGCTGTCGATGCTTTCAGATAACTTTCTAGTTGGTTAAAATTTGTCAAGTTTGAGTAATTAAAACTTTTCTCTTAACATCATTTTATGAGGTGATATATCTAGTCTAGTTTTTTTTAATACATATTACTAGGTAGTTTTATACTTACTAGGTCTTTAAAAAAATAGTACATAAAAAGCTGTTAACAATCCTGAAATATTTTGATGGATACAAGATGGGGCGACAAGAAATAACAAATTAGGAATAAATATGAAGATAAGTATGAAGTTAGATTGTTAATTAAATTTAATTAATTATGTTGATTAATGTTAATTTATATGTTAGGTTAGTTTGGTTTAATCTTGTCTTAGCCATGACCAAAGTAGAAGGTGCAAACATATATTGAAAATATTTTACTTGAAAGCGCCGATATCTAAAAATATTTGTAAACGTAGATAACATATATGTTCCCAAGTAATTCATGAAAACTTTTATGTGATTGGACTAGAAGATTAGAATTACTATTAAGGATACTTCTGTGTTATATTACTCTTATTCCTTTATTTGGTATAGAGGTATGGACACTAAAGTATATCTCTTGAATTTGCGACTGTTTATGATTATTGCTAGACACTCGACAGTCAATTGTCTGCTCTATTGTACTGTAGCATTTCAGTTTTATCCCGTATATATTAAAACATCGAAAAATATTCTCAATCTTTTTGCGTCGCTAAGATTAATATTATAAACATTTTCGAGTCTTCTTCTTCTTGAGGTTCCTTCTCCTATCGAAGGTTGGAAATCATCATCGCTATTTTAATTTTATTGGCCGCGCTTCTAAATAATTCTAATGAGCTGCAACCGAACCACTCTCTCAAATTTCTTAGCCAGGATATTTTGCGTCGTCCTGGGTTTCTCTTCCCTTGTATCTTCCCTTGCATAATTAATCTAAGTAATACGTACTTCTAGCCCCTCATTATATGACCCAGATATTGAATCTTTCTAATTTTAACAGTTTTTATGACTTCACATTCTTTCTTCATCCTTTGTAATACCTCTATATTAGTTACTTTTTCAGTCCACGATATTCTGTGGATTCTCCTGTAGCACCACATCTCAAAGGAGTTTAATTGTAACTGTAATAATTTTCGAGTCAGTTTATATTAATTTTAATTACTATTTCGTTTGATCTTGATTCCGAATATTAGATATTTACGCAGAAACTAAAAAGGAATTTTTTCGAGTAATGCCAGGAAGAGAATGATTTGGGTGATGAGAACACTCTTCGATGAGCCAGCCGCGATAGCAGTCAGGTTTCATTGTTAAAGTCATAAAGAATTTTTTTACATTGGAAAATTCGTTATCGTTATTCGTTTTTGACATCAAAAGTTTGTTAGTGAGCAGTTAAAATTTTTGTTTAATTCCTTTAGTTACAAGGAGGTGAATTAATAACACCAAGGAGGAGTTAGTCTAATCACCGTTTTATTAGATGCTATATATAGTCCATCCGAAGGTTTTTGAAAAACAGCGTTTCCAAGGTTTTAAGAAGTCCACATGGTTTTAAGTGAAAATTAAGTAGCCAAGTTTTGAGGAATACATTTTGTTATCATCTAACATAACCTGAAGCTTAATTCGATGTTTACCTCCCCAAGATTTGTTCATTTTGTGTCTCCATGGGTCAATCCAGATCATTTGAAGTTTGTTTGGGACAGTGTGTTTATACTACTACTACTACTTGTCGGTTTATAACGTTCTCCGCCGTTTTCCGACTTCCAATCTCCACTTAGACCGGTTGTTCCATAGATCTTCTTCTATGGCCCTCTCTCTCAGTTCTTTATTTATTCCTTCGCTCCAACTTTTTCTCGGTCTACCTCGTTTTCTCTTTCCTTCTGGTTGCCACTTTAGTATTTCTTTTGGCATTCGTTGTTCGTCCATTCTTTGTAAGTGTCCGAACCAGATAAGTTGTTTTGTTGGTAGGTCATCTGTGATTGTTCGTTTGATTCCCATTATTTCTCTAATGCGTTCGTTGGTAATCCTTTCTCTTCTAGATCTTCCTGCGGCTCTTCTCCAAAAATCCATTTCCGTCGCTTTCAGCGTTGACAGTGTTCTTTCTTTCAGTGGCCATACCTCACAGCTGTATAAAGTGATACTTTTTACTATAGTCTCATATATCCTCTTTTTATTTTCTTTGCTGATGGATTGGTCCCATAAAATGGTGTTTAACATTGTGATGGCTTTTCTCCCTGACGTATTTCTCTCTCTTATGGCTTTGTCTAATGTTCCATCTTGTGAAATAGTGATACCTAGGTATTTGTAGTCACAGCAGTGCTTTATCGTAGTGTTATCGTCTAATATGAGATCTTTTTGTTCTGCTCCAATGCACAGGTATTCGGTTTTCTTTTTATTTACTTCTAGACCCCATATATCATACTCTTCAATTCAATGTGTGTTTATTTTGTATCTAATTCCAAGGTAAAAAAACTTTCTTAATAACTTAAAAGAAATGTACAGCCGGTGAAGCAAAGTAGTTTTTGTTAATTGTTTTTTTTAAATAAAATAAACATTTTTCGTTAATATACTAGACAATAAAGATTTGCTTTCATGACAAATTAAAAAATTATAAATAAATAAAATTATAAGTTTTATGGACCAGCTAATTGACATATTTTTATTTTTCTTAAATAAAGTTAACCTTATTAATTAAATAATAATTCAGAAAAGTTTGATATTTCATTTAGACATATGACAGTGAGTATTATCCTTTTCTGTTAATTGGTACATAACAAAAATTTTAAATTCTGTTTTGTTAAAATGTTAAACTCAATGTAAGGTTGGTCGATAAATTTGGATAATTTTATTTGTAATAACTGTTTATGTGAAATAAAAATAAATTTTTAATGTTTCTCTTTAAACCATTTGTCTAAAATTATTTCTCTTAAAAAAGATTTTCACCCGTAAAAACTTTTTAAGAAAGAAGAGCCTTTCTTTCTAACCAGCACGGGGATTTTTTTAAATGGCGTCCATTTTAAATAGTTTAGGAATCTTCTTGTGTATTGTTGCCCAGGAAATATCTGTAAGTATTTTTTTTTATTTGTTCTTCTGTAGTTAGCCCTACGAGTCCCTCAAATAAAGATACCTTTATACACGACCTAGCTCTCCAACCAAAATACAAGTAGCCTTTCGTAAACATTTTAATCTATTTGCTTACCCTATCTCCAGCCTAGTATTTGTTCAGTCCCCTATTTCAACTTCCTATAAGCAATTATATATTATTGTTACAAGTGACACCCAACGTGGTATATATATATATATATATATATATATATATATATATATATATATATATATATATATATATATATATATATATAATTAGCTCTCCAGGCCTAGAAGGCCCATGGCTTGGGTTACTATTCTTTTCCATTCTTTTCTGTTTGTTGCTTTATTTTTCCAGTTTGGTATTTTAAGTTTTTCTATGTCTTTTTCAACATCCTTCTTCCACCTGGTTTTCGGTCTGCCTTTCTTCCGTTTCCCTCCTATTCCTCCCATTAGCATTCTTTTTGGCAGTCTCGTGTTTTTCATCCTTTGGATGTGTCCCAACCATCTCAGTCTTTGTGACTTTATGATCCCTACGATATTCGGCTCTCCATACATCTCTTCTAATTCCATATTTGGTCTTTTTATCCATATACCATTCCATAATTTACCTGCAAATATTTTCCTGAGGACTTTTCTTTCCCAGACTTGCAGCAAGACTTGCTCGGATTTGTTCATTGTCCATGTTTCGCTGGCATATAATACAATAGGTCTCATTACTGTCTTATATATTCTTATCTTAGCCCTTCTAGATATGTTTTTGCTTCTTAATAAATTGTTTAGTGCAAAAATACAACGGTAACCGGCCATAATTCTCGCTTGGATTTCTTCCTTCATATTTGGTCTTCTCGTGAATGTCGCTTCTAAATACTGGAATATTTCTACTTCTTCGAATTTATATGTTTTTTCATCTGTTATTACTGTCAGATATTGTTCTTGTAGGTAATCTCTTTCTGACCATTCCATATATTTGGTCTTTTCTTCATTTATGTACATCCCTTTCTTTCTCGCTTTCATTTCTAATCTTTTTATTATTTCTTTTAATTCTTGCTTACTTCTGGCTATCAGTACAATGTCGTCAGCGAATGCTAAGCATTGGTGTTTTCTTTGATATATAAGTCCTGACCAGTTGATTCCAGCTTCTCTGATGGTAACTTCGAGGACGATGCTGAACAACAGCGATGACAGTGGGTCTCCTTGTCGCACCCCCTCACTAACCTCAAACTTATCTGTTTCTTCGCCATTTATTTTAACCCTATTCTCTGTTTTTCGGAGTGTCATTTTTACCATTCTTATCAGTTTTTCACTAATTCCCATTTCACGTAGTGCTTTGTATATTTCTTTGCGCTTTATCCTATCGAACGCTTGTTTAAAGTCGATGAATAGGGCCATTGTATCTTTCCCATATTCGTAGCTTTCTGCTTGTATTTCGCGCAGTAGGAAAATTTGATCCACTGTGCTGCGCCCTCTTCTGAATCCACATTGATATTCCCCTATGTCATTATCTATATTTTGAGATAGCTTGTCTTTTATATATACTGCAAGTATTTTATATGCAACATTTAGTAGGGCTATTCCCCTGTAATTGTGGCATAAACTTTTGTCGCCTTTATTGTGAAAAGGGCACAGTGTCGCTTCGGTCCATTCCTTCGGTAATTTTTCTTGTTCCCATATGTCTTTTAGCAACTTTTCCAAATGCTTAATTAGTACTGGTCCTCCATATTTAAACATTTCAGCTGTTACTTCATCTCTTCCTGGGCTCTTATTATTTTTTAGTTTCTCTATTATTTCTTTTATTTCTTTTTCGTTAGGTGGTCTTTCCTCTATTCGTTCTTGATCGACATTTTCATACACTTCTTCTTCCTCTTC
Source organism: Diabrotica undecimpunctata (assembly GCF_040954645.1). Classification (NCBI taxonomy): domain Eukaryota; kingdom Metazoa; phylum Arthropoda; class Insecta; order Coleoptera; family Chrysomelidae; genus Diabrotica; species Diabrotica undecimpunctata. The sequence continues at coordinate 133,732,645 of NC_092804.1, read as the reverse complement.
ATATTCTGTTGTGGGAATTTCATTTAAAAGTTCTTCAAAGTATTCTTTCCATCTGCTCAATATTTCTTCGTCACTTACTAAATTTCTTCTATTTTTGTTTTTGTAGTGTACAGGTTTTCCTTGGTACCCCTTTTTCTCATTTTTCATCCCTTGATATAAGTTTCTAATTTCTCTATTTTTATAGCTCTGTTCTATACATTTTAATTTATCTTCATTGTATTTTCTTTTCTTAGATCTTATTATTCTTTTGGCTCTTTTCCTTTGTTCATTGTATTTTCTCTCTATCTCTGTTATTTTTTCTTGCATCATTTTCATTCTTAATTTATTTCGTTCATCTAGTTAAAACGTGGTAGGCAAATTAAATTGCTAGAGTACAGCATAATAAGTACGACAGTAAATTGCTCCAGCAATAAAAATATGAAACAATCGTTTTATATATTTTTTACAGTATTAGTAAGAAGTTATTTTCAGTAACAACTTTTGATATAAATTAAGTGCACTGCACATTTTATTCAGTAATGTTTGCCTAGTAGTTTGTTTGGTTAGCATTATGTTTTCAATAAAAATGACCTCAAATAGTACTGAAAAAAAATAAAACAAAAAATTCAAAAAAAATTAAAAAATAAACAAATTGGATGGTTTATTTAACAATTGAATTATTTAAATAACACATATTCGTATTGTTTGCAAAAATTGCATAAGAATTAAAAAAATAAACATCAAAATCCATAAAAAAGAACCAAAAATACTATAACCTCAGACGTAGCTCATCGTAGCTTGGACGTTGTATAAATGTATAGAGAAAGCTACGAAAATGATTAGGTAAAGAAGTGTCAAAAACGTCACAGATAATCGGGTCCCACGTTTGTCAGGTCATAAAAATGTGAAAGACACGCAAAGGCAACGGACAAAGAAAAAAACAAAAGGACCTAGGCTCTACTTTTGGCGCCATAAAAATATGTATAACCTCAGAAACCTTTTTGGGATGGTGCTAGAAAGGTCACCAGTGGAGACACTGCGGACGACAGCCAGATGGTTGGTAGAGAGCAAGTCGTGGGTTCGAAACTAGCTTTTGGAACCGGGAATGGGTCCAACGGACGAATAAGTAAAGATAGGACAGGATAATATATATTAAAAAAGATACAGAAATAGTAAATAGATATATGGGTAAAATTACCAACGGTAAGATGAGATAGAAAAAGGGCGCCACTTAACTTTTTGAGGTTCAAGGGAAAAATTAAGGAACCTTAGAAACGAAAAGAGATAAGGGAAGATATTAAGGTTCTGAGACCAAATCCAATGAAAGATATTCACGGTTAACTATTAAATAAATTTTGTCAACACACTACATAAACAAATACTAAATATATTAGGTGGACTTCGTCCACCTACTTACCTACGAAACTTAATCAGCCTGATCTTTCCTCTGGTCGAAGGTATAATAATAATAATTTAATGTAATAAGCAAATATTCAGAGGTATTATTTTATCAGGAAACTTATTAGGAGTCGAGAAATAAAATTCATGGATAAAACAAAACAATATATTCAAAAATAAAATTAAATAGGCGGCTGAATGTAAACACAAGTAAACAAAAATGCACCATCAATTAATAAATGGTTGTATACATATGGAAATAAACAGTATTATAATCAAAAAATACCTTTGCAGATACAATATAATAAAATCATGCACAAATTAAATTATCAGCGAAGAGAGCCTGGAAGTATTTAAAAAAATTCAACTAAAGCTGATTAAAGAAATTTCTCTTTGCTGTTAAGGGGCTTATCTCGAGATAACGGGTATAGTAAATTTAAAAATAGATAGCAATTATAGCAAATAAAACAAAATTAATTAAATTTAAATTCAAAAGAATACAAAATACTTGTGTGAAGTTCTTAATAACTGATTGAAAGTTCGTATGAAAGAATTAAATATTCTTTTAGTTGAATTGATAAATCGGTAGCTAACCTTAACTACAGGTGAAGAAATGGTTGACGCAGATTCGTCCAGGATTGTGTAATATGATTACAATATTATTTGCCCAGATAATTATTGAAGGTAATATGATTACGATAACTTACAATAAATCTTGATGACTGCTGCACTATTTCACTGATTCTACTATACATTACTAGTATAGAGCTCTGAAGTTAATCAAAATGAAGGTACTTTATAACAATATTTAATTTAATATGGTATTTGATTAGGATCTTTCAAAGATTTGTGTATACATACTAAAAGAAAAAATTCACAGACAACGGTAAGATAAACAAGCTTCTTTATTCAAAGACTATCCTACCCAGAGTTTTTTTTTCTTCCTCCTAAAATTTAACAAGCTTCCAAAAAAAGTGGGATATCCCCCACTAAAAAATGACAACTTGCCTAAAAGAACGCCAAAAGATACCCGAATATAGAAATGTTCTAGGTAAGTAACGAGACTCTTATAGTTGGGAACCCTGAGAAAGAATAGAACCTTTTAAATTAGGTTCTTTCAGAAAGATACTATAAAGAGCTTTTACGACTATGTTTACTCAATTATCAAAAAGGACCCGCCTGGTACCGAAAAATATTAACAAAGCTTTACCATACAATATTCTACTTCGGCCTCTTTTGATGAGTACGACCATCCGTACTTTAAGAACTCCGTGATAGTCGGTATGTTCCAATAAAATTTGCTAAGGGTGAGCGAGCTCACTCGCAGATTTATTTGCGGATACGGCCATGGACGTATCAGCAACAGGGGTAAAGGAATTAAAAATTATTTACTATTTTAATTATAAAAAAAAATGTTACAATACAGTCAACAGCTCCTTCCCCTTCCACTGCTTCCGCGTGCTTCAATGCTGGCCGATTTTGAGGACCACATTTTTAAGCTTTATAAACGGTTCCGTTTAAGGCAATATTTTTAGAATTTTCAAATTCAAACTTTAAAGTATATTCTTTTAAATGACGCTAATAATATCTCTTAGTTGTTATAAATAAAGATGCTATCAATTTAAAAAAAGAGACTAACTTCGTCCCAACTTCTGACATTCTTCTTCTTCTTTCTTTTTATAAGCAATTCTACTTGTTCATTGGCGGATTAAGACTTCTATGGAATCTTATCACTCCATATTTTGCACGGTCGTCCGATACTGCTTCTGCCAATTGGTAACTTATCTCTTGCCATTTTGACGACACGGGTCTCCTCCATTCTGCTTATGTGGTTATTCCATTATTTTTTTCTATTTTGTGTCCATTTATTTATAAACTGTACGTTACATTTTCTTCTCATGTCTTCACTTATCTTTCGATCTCTCAGCGTATTTCCTGTAATTCTTCTCAATACTGTCATCTCTGCCATTTCCAGTAGCCTTTGCATTTTGGCTATGTCGACTCTTATTTCTGAGGTATATGTCATTATTGATCTTACATAAGCTTTATAAATTCTTGATTTCATCTCAGTGTTAAGACTGCAGAAATATAGGTTTTTATTACAGTGGTCCATACTACTCAAAACAAGTGTCGTTTTCGTGGCCAGATCAATGCCACGAGAAAATGAGCTAATGCAATTTCCCTGAGCTAACGATGATTTGCGATATGCAGAAAGTGTTAAATCTTACTAAAATTCAAGTCGTTTGGCTTTAAATCTTATCTTTTATATTTACCTTTTTGTGTGAACGTTCCCTACGTTATGTATATTCAATATGGTACATACTATAAGCTCCCAAGAGAATATTAGGTAAAAGGTCTGTCCTGTTTGTTTTAATTTACGTGATTTTCCTTCTTTCCGATATTGACTCCGTAAAGCATTTCCCAGGAGGTCTAAATAAACTTATCAAACTACTCAGTATCATGCAAGGGACAGCTAGAAACCTAATATAAAATGCTCTTCACTCGGCATCACGACATATATTGGAAAAATAAAATAAAAATGAGGATCGAAGGGAAATATTCCGTATATATATAACGGTTTTAAAATATGTTCTTTACGTCAGACGAATATTTCATAATTTAATTAAAGATAACTACAATATTACTTAAAGAAAATGAAAGACAAATTATAATGAAACAACTAACCAATAAATAAAACAAAATATGAAAATACAACTAATGTTCTCGCCGACAGAGGACAGTGCAATGTATGTATTTATAGCATTTTTCATATAAAAATGCTTACACGTCATTTAATATTTACGATGTCAGAACCCCACAGCGTTGCCAAAACATCAGAATAGTTAGTAAGTGAGGAATTTTTAAAATGTCAACTATTTGTCAAACTATTATATTAACAGTAAATACACTTATACTAAATATTAAAATAGCTTTAAGACTACTGCAACACACTAAAATCCATTAGAAAACATTTTAATACAAAATTATATGTTCTAAATGTTAAACTTACCTCTGTTAGGGCTTTAATAGTAAAAACGTCCTGTCGTTATTTCTTGTTCAAAATAATCTATCTTATATAAAAGCTTATCAGCTTTCTACAGACTATTTATTTGTTGTGGCATAGCACAATCACAATACACAACAATAATTAGTTCTTAAAGCTATTAATCTAAATTTAATATGTATTTATAAATACAATTTATTAATATATATTATATTATGATCAAATTCTGCAAGAAATCAAAACATAAACAAAATTCTTACTCTCAAAAAGCGGCAACACTTTATACACTTTTGCCACACGCTGAACTGTCAATAAAATTTGAAGTATTCCTGTATAAGTTGCGTACAATTGTCTAATCTATTTAATTAAAATTATTATTTTGTGGAATATTAGACTTAAAGACTTATTTAATAAAATTTATATTATTAATAATAACAAATGATTTTGGTTATTTAATCGATATAATTCTAAAATTTCTAATATAATGATGATTTTATTTTTCTGATTATTACACCATGTTGACGCCTATGAAACATCGAGCAGTTACGTATGGGTTTCGTATTATTAGCTGTGTTATGAAAATTTTAACTCTATGGTTGACGTTCTGGATATTTTAAATATAAGTGACGTTATTTTTTAGAAATTGTGACGTGCAAGAATTTTTATATGAAAAATGCTATACATGAAACATTTTTAACATAATAAAATATACTGTTGCGTAACATAAAACGTCACTTTTTATTTTTTTATTGACTATATTATCTTTTTATTTTATTGAAAAATCATAATCTTGAATATAGATTTAATAATTTTTGTCAAACGGCCCGATAAATGAATATAATATTGTGCCAAAACTCAAAAAAAAAAAAATAAATTAAGAATAAAAATTTGAGAATAGATAGTTAAAAATGTTTAGTATTAAAAAAATTTACAATCAACCATTAAAAAGTGTTGACTTTTCATATAATAATAAAAAAATATTTTTTTTTGCAAAACTATTATTGACAGGATTTTATCAGCTCTCAGCAATTTCAAGTCTTGGTCGACCAACTGTTCCTTTTTTGTCAATGCTCAGATATTTATTCATAATGCTATTATGACAAAATATATGGTAACAAGCATTTTCTGTTATCAAACTAATACAAAAAAATTTTCATCAAAATTTGTTTGCACCTAAAGGATTATAATTATGTATATGAGAATGTACCTGCTCTTTTTGATACATATTTTTGTTTGCATTCTTATATTATGCAATTAAGAAATAGGTTTAAAATAATTAAGTTCCTTCTCCAATCAAAAATATATGCGGCAATACCTAGTCATCTTACACTCATACAGGGTCACATACTTTTGAATTCTCATTTTGATTCTCCATAAATTCTTAATTATTAAAATACTTCTCGAAAAGACCGAATAAACGGTCGGGTGGTATAAAAGAATGACCTCATACTAAAAATATAAATTCTACCTCTTCAATATTCTTTGAATAATAATATAATAGTCTCCCGTTTTATACCGCTGTCGCGGCTTTGGGAGTATAGCAGGGTAGTCTGCTATATCTAGGGCCTACGGTATACACGGAAGGTAACATGGCCAGTGCTACGCTTCAACCGTCTATTATTACCCCTGGTTTTACCCAAGGTACTCATTTTTATTCAGGCTGAGTCGACCTGGGGCCTATAGACATTTTTAAAATGTCTAGATGTTCTTGCCGGCGGTAGGATTCGAACTCCGGACCACCGGCTTGCGAGGCAAGCATCCTACCGCTTGCGCTACGCAGGCCCTATTCTTTGAAGCGAAGCTTAAGTATTCTTTTTTTGGCATCTGCAGTCACAAGAAAAAGTTTTATATTCTTAACTTGCGATTTCTCTTAAGTTTGCAGACAATAAAATACACATGACGTTATCTTCTTTAAACCCTTTGAATAGGTTTCTTTAGTTAATACGTAGTTAAAGCTTTAGCTAAACTTAAGAAACCATCATAATGTGTCAATGTGGTGCCGAGTTGCGGCAAGGGCCATTTGACCAAGCGTGAATCACATATAAATCCATACTACAATGTAATAACAACTTTAGAAAGTATGCCGTCAATTTTTATCGGAACAAGTGACTACACTGGTAAGGTAAACTTACCACTCAAGGGGGGGGGGGCATTTTGGCCACCCCTTTTGGGTTATATAAATAGTTTATTTTGTTTAAATGAAAAATTCAAGGCGGCTGGCAACTTCGTTCCTGAAAGTGAATATTTATTAAAAAGTCATATGTTTTGGATTCGAAAAATCGGAAAATACAAAACATTTTAATTACAGTTTAAATAAATTAAAAAGTAAATAAAAATGATTTAGACAAATAGTGAAAATAAGCTAAAAAGCCGTCGAATGTAACATAAACAATAAATAATTTAAATTCAAAAGTTAGGTTCTGGCAAAAACTTGACTAATAATTAAGCGACCTCTAAGCGAAATTGCGATAGTTTTAAAAGCGGCGTTGTTTAATTTTAAAACGACAGCCAAAAGTACCTAAATACAAATCATATTAATATATAATATCATATATAATATATATATATATATATATATATATATATATATATATATATATATATATTATATATATATATGTATATATATATATATATATATATATATATATATATATATATATATATATAATATATGAAAAATAGATGCTATGAGATTAGAAATAAAAAGATGAAGAAAGAAAATATCAAATAAAAGATAGGTGAAAATAAAAACAGAAAGAAATTCAACAGATAGAAACAGAAATCTAAAGAAATTAAATTAAAATTAAACTAATTAAAGAAAAAAGTAAAGGTAGTAAATAATCACAAATATTTACTAAAATAAAAGAAAAATTTTTCATAAGAATATTGGGTGTTCAATATTATATAATGTTTTATATACTTTGTGAAAAAAACTAACAATAAATCTAGATAACAAATCAGATTTAATTGTCCTAACGGCTAATATCGCGGATATCAGATTGGTCTAACTTGGCGAATAAAAGGATCTTACCAAAAAATAAAAATATTGATATAAATATACTTATTTTAACCCTGAAATGCTATTGTGTATTTACACCCACATAACTACTATCGTGAGGCCATGTCATAGATGACCCGAATTTTCAAAAAAACCTCTAAACAAGATATAAAAATATAGGTATTTATTTTTTTTTGTATTTTTAATAAATGCATGTGTATATAAAAAAGAGATTTTTTCCAAACTTAAATTTTATTTCAAGAAAATTAAGATGCTATAATAAAAATTATTAAACTTTTAAAAGAAAATGCTAAATGTGTTTTTGTTTCATATCAACACATGATCTTGATGCCGTACTTGGCTGGTTTGATTTTCATTTACATTATAAAAGGGCATCTACCTCTAAACCCACCGTGCATGTCGTCCACTATAACATAATCGAAACAAGTGTAGTTTGTTATTATAGTTAAATACGAAACAGTTAAATAAATAGGACACTGCTGCAAGCATTGGCCTTCTTTTGCTCTCTTATTTTAGAGTTTTCAAATCTTATTGCTGTAAGAAGAAATAAAAAGCTTTTTTTTGACATAGTAGCACAAAAACTTGGCCAACCTAAAACACTTGTCGAAAATAAAGAATCAACATTCTCATGACTGGACTTTAGTACACCTGAAAGGTATAAAGAAATCAAAAAGCCTTAAGTTCACGTTTGTTTCAATGATCGACAACTGTACAGGTATCCCCGTAATTCAAACTGAGCTCAGTAATTATTTAATTTGTGTACTTTAGAATAGGAACCAATATGTCAGGTGTTATAAGAAGTGACCAAGATTCAAGTGGACTGGATGGTTTTGTTCTTAAGGCAGGTCCACAAAAACCAGAAGGGTGTGTATTAATGTTCTGCAGGCGAGTTTTATGGTGCCGGAGCTGTTTCACATTCGTCGCTTGATAAGTCACTTAAGTCAATTTCTGAATCTGTGTCGTGATTCGAGTGTTCACTTTCGCTGTTAGTATCACTCTTATTAGAGTCGCTATAAGTGTCAATATTCTCGGTTGGCTCCTCCAGGGATTCGAGAAAGTCAAAAACATTATCACTGGACACCGTACTTCTTCTTTATTTATTCTTAAAGCCATTTTAATGTCTTAAATAATAATAACGTAACTACTATGCTGGGGTCAAATCCTACCGGAACTCAGCAGCACGTGTGCACTATCCCACTGATTGTTTACTACTAAGCGGCATGCTAAACTATGTACTAAATTGGAAAAATGCTTGGAATAACAAAGTCGTTTGCCAAATTGTCTACCAGTAGCACACGCAATTTTAAGTCCTGGGGTCAAATTTGACCCCACAATAGTAGTTCAGGGTTAATAATTATATTTATATACTTATTTAAATAAGAAAAATGCACCGTTTTAATAAAAAAAAATAATAACATATAGAATAAATATTATAACATACTAGATAGAGAGTATATTAAGATAACTAAATATAATTTTTTAACGTATATTTAGCAATCTATTAGTTATAAACATTCTATTAATAAGCGTCTTTGAGGTGCGAAATATAAATTGACCTTAGAGAGGTTAGTCCAATGACAAGATATCTAAATATAAAATGGAGATGATGATGAACAAATCAAACACAAAAATAGTAATATAAAAACGATAGAGAAAAAAATAGAACAAGCCTGAGGAAATAACAGAACATACCGACCATTTATAGACTTCTATAAAGAATAAGTAGATTTTTGTGTTTTCGATACACAGCCAACAATAGAATCCGCATAAATTAATTTTCTAAACTTTCCCAGATTTGAAAAACAAAAGCTACCGTTAATCGCTGTTTGTATATTTAGAAACATTTTTTCAATATACTTATTTCTAATTATATTCTTATCTAGTAAATATTTTAAATTTAGCAATTCAGCATTAGTCTAAAATAGGTCCACATTACTTTTTACGCACAAAAATAAAACGGTATAGTTCTTTTCCTATTTATATATTGTGTCGAAATAAAAATTTCGATATTTCTTTAAGTGATCAATTTTATTGATCTCACGAGAATCGTAAAAAATGGTAAAAATCGCGATACGGTAATTTATTTAACACCTTTATAAAAACTTTCTTTCGAGTATATTATCGGCAAAATACAAAACTGCTTACGAAAGCTGCACACTCTACCTTTAAAATGCATCTTGATGTTTATCGATAGGACATTTGGATCCAAAGATATCGAATTTTTACCGTCAAGCTGATACAAATTTTATTGACTGACATGCAAAATCGACGGTCATTTCAAGCGTTGTTTCTAAAAGATCGGTTAATTGTACACAAAAAATGCTTATAAACATTTTTGTTTATAATTATCTTAGCTACATTTTTTATTTGAACTATTTTTGAAGCACGGGAGTGAATCTGTGAAACCATTACATATGTAAGATAATGAGTAAGAGAGAGACATAAGATATATTTTCTCTCTCTTCCTCTCGAGAATAAAAATGTTTCTTTTGTATATCTAATTATTAAATGTTCATAATTATTTTAGGCTTTTGTATTTCAAAATAATCACTGTATGACAGACAACTGTCAATTTTGAAATCCGTTAGTATCATGTCTAATTGGCATATCTTTTACGTGTTTGGTTCATACGCTGGTGTACGTGAGTTCGAATCCCAATATGAATTTCCTTTTTTATTTTTGAAATATTTAAAAACCTCACGTTAATGTTATTAAATATATGTAATATACGCAAAAATGCTAAATTTTAAATTAAAATGAAAATTTACAACATAATCCGAGTTGTTGGTTTTTTATTTTTATCTTCGTAAAGTAAGTTATGTATATTGGCAGTTTTAAATACTTATGAATATTGCATTTTAATTTGTATTGTATTATTATATTGAATTATGTTGCAGTGTATTGTATTGTAATTTTTATATTAATAACAAAATAAACAATGAATTTTACTGCAGAGTATGTGTAAAAAATTTTTTTTGCATTCAACTCCTTTTATACATATGTATATGAAAATAAAAATATATATTTTCATTAAAATATTAATACAATCCTTCAATTAATATACTCCTATTACAGGTCAAATGTTTATATACAGCAAACGATGCACCATATACCTATATACCTAATTCTTTTTCTCTTTCTGCTCTCTTACCTATAGCATTAAATATGTAATGGTTGTGCAGATTGACTCCCATATCAATTTGTAACGGCGAACACGTGTATAGAAGTATAACTTCTACCGGCAGTCCCACTGGACTGCCACACCCGTTTTTTTTTCTACGGTGTACAGATTTTTGGTAAATCGATTTTTTTGCGTTTTAACCACCCTGCGAGGGGGTTTTAGGGGGAAGCCCAGGGGTAAAAGTGGTAAACTTTATTGCATCTTTTTTGGGGTTCCAAAATAAATATTCTCTGCAAAAATTCAGCTTGTTCGTATGGTTTTTAGAGGTAACTCTCTGACGACTGGACTATTTAGTCGTTCTAGATTAACTTTGATAAGAATAAAAAATAATTATTGTTATATTTTAGGTATTGTAGGAGCGCGCATTGCCAATAACCATAAATATATGTTTGCAGCTTAATAACTATTAAGCACAAACAAACACTTTATTATGCTGTCCAGTGGCTACTTTATTTCACTTAAAAGCTTAATGTACAATATCATGAAACAATTTGCATTAACGAACATTATCAGTTTCATACCACAATTTATGTCAATAATAATATATTTAGTATTTAACATAGTGACCAATAAAGAATGTACATGCTATTTGTATAAAATGTGGTTTTCACTGACTAATTTTAAGCTATGATTCATATTTTGACGATTTTGAGAATATATTTAAGAATGCTGGTCAGTATACTTAAAATTAGAAAATATTATTAAATAAATCTATTGTGTTTATTCATCACCTGCACACGGTTCATCTCGAGTTTTCAGGAAATCTTGTGTAAATGTTTTAAGATCGGCATTTTTTTCACATTTAGTTAGTAAGGTGTCTGTAAAGCATTGGGCAAGTCCTTTAGCTGCGCTGAAATAGTTTTAATGATAAGATTATATAACTATAACAGGTATTTTATACAACAATTACTAACTAAAACATATATCTAAAATTAAAAATGAGACGAAATTTTATACAAACTAAGACCAAGCTCTGAAATTTATATTTAACAGACAACTAGGTGGTAGTTACCAAGCAGTAGGTTAGCGAGTCGCAAATTAATATTAAAAAACTAAATATTTTACAACAGGTTTAAAACTAAAAATAATTCGTATATGAATCCATACACATCATCAGGTCATTCTAAATATAAATCACTTATATAAAGAATATCAAGAATATGTAGCTGTAAATTTGACGGAAGCGAGTATTATTTGAACTGGAAATTATTTTTTCAAATTTTCGTTATAATTATAAAATTATTGATCTACTTTTGAATAGAACTGATAATGCACATGGATCACTATACGAAACGTTTTCATTAAAGGGCAAAATACCAATATCTCTTGTTTTGTTCTCCTCTTTTGTGACCGAGAACTCATCCACAAGTATATTTCTGAACTAAGTTTTGTATATAATATATATTTATATATATATATATATATATATATATATATATATATATATATATATATATGTATATATATATATATATACATATATATATATATATATATATATATATATATATATATATATATATATATAAATATATATATATATATATATACATATATATATATATATATATATATATATATATATATATATTTATATATATATATGTATATATATATATATATATATATATATATATATATATATATATATATATGTTCGGATAAATTTCCGCGGTCGGTCAGATAAATAAAAATTACTGAGTTCTCGGGAAGAACCGCGTTGAGAATTTAAAGCTCGACGTTTCGGCACCCATTTTGGAGCCATTTTCAAGAGTGATAATACAGTTCCGTTTGAGTTCGGGGTCTCAATCTGCCTACTCCCCTCACTCGAGACATACCAGCATCGTGTTCTGTATAAACACAAGAACTGTCTCTCGGTACTGAGGTCTCAATCTGCCTACTCCTCAGTGTCGAGTGACAACCGGTCTTACCCTGTGTGGCTGCTTTTATACTCGCTATATGCGCGGGAACGGCATGCGCTGACGTTATACTGTGATATATTTACAAGTTTTTTAATTGGCTTTGCATAATTTTTAAAATTACTAACTTTTTTACAAATTTAGATTGCAAAAACTACTTGATTGATCGTGCAAAAATTATGTCTATAGTTTTTTTTTTCATGTGGTTTTTAAATACCTGAAAAAAAAATTGCAAATTTATTGCAAAACATCTTCCAAAAATTTTTCTAAAATACATAGTTTTCGAGAAATAGAGATCTAATAACTTAAAAAGAAAATATCTTTATCACAATTTTTTTTAAACACCTACTTTAGTCCACCTTTTGAAATGTCCGCATAGTGAAATTATCATTTCTCTATGGGGACTAGAAGAAAAAAATGGGATCATATGCGATTTACCTAAATAAGTGTAGTTTAGAACAAATACCGCCCGATCTATAGAAGAATATTATCTAAGCGATTTTACCTGCATAAACGTTTTTTTGAGACAAAAGGATCATTTTCATTAAATCCTCTCTGCTGTTTAGCCAAACAATTTGCATAATTGGTTATTGTGTCATTTTCCATAAATTTTTTTATACAGTTACTCATAGATGTACCTATAAAACAATAAATAATAAAAATTTGGAATCAAATTCAATATTTTTAATGCTTCTTGTTACACGGTGTGGTAGTATGGAACATTGGGGACAAGAGTTATCGAAAATGTCAAATGGGATTTTAACGAAACTTTGGCATGTAGTCCCAAGCCACGGGAGATTTGGAGTGGAGATTTGGCTGTTTATAACTACAAAATATATACATATATATATATATATATATATATATATATATATATATATATATATATATATATATATATATATATAATATAACTAAAATAATCATGAATTTGTTGCGTGTGTGAGTCCATTTCAAAAGGTAAAAGAAATAATAAATTAGACTTACTCACAATTAATTTAATTTAACTGTCCAGACGACCGGTTTCGCTTTCTACAATATGCAAAGCATCACTTTGTATCGAGACCTGAAGATGCTTTGCATATTGTAGAAAGCGAAACCGGTCGTCTGGATAGTTAAATTAAATTGATTGTGAGTAAGTCTAATTTATTATTTATTTTACCTCTACTAAAATAATGTGCAATGATCTGATCGCCAACGTGGAAATAAAAATTAGTGAAACCTTGCTAGAAGTAGTAGACGAATACATATACCTGGGACAGCTCGTACATAAATCGGGATCACTACTTCCGGAAATCAAGAGACTAATAAAACAAGCGTGGTCAGCATCCAGACAAAATTCCATAGTCTTCAAGGCCACTATACCTCAAGAAGAGAGTATTTAATCACTGCATATTACCCGTCTTGACATATGGATGTGAAACTTGGATATTAAAGAGATAAATAACGTCGATAAGTAACTCAAAGAGCAATGAAAAGATGTATGCTAGGGATAACAAAGAGGGATCGTAAAATAATCTAATGGATACGGAGGCAAACCCAGGTGACTGATGTAATCCAAAGAATAAAATCCCTGAAATGGCAATGGGCAGGACATATAGCAAGAAGAACAGACAACAGATGGACGACTAGAACAACTATGTGGTACCCCAGGAACGCTAAAAGACCAAAGAGGCGCCCGAATCTCAGATGGGATTATGATATAAGAAAATTAACAGGAACAACGTGGTCTCGAATAGCACAAGATAGAAAAATATGGGCGCAAATGAGCGCAAATTATAAGAACAACGAATAACTAAGACATCGTCGAATAATAATAAGAACATAGAATAACATTGAAATAAGGGAGGCTGTACCGTAATTAGAAACGGTTGATAAAGCTGCACATGATGATGATGATATACATAAATAGAAACTTTTTTATTGCCTGGATATCTCGGTCTGTTGTAAATAAAACTGTTTAATTTTTGCATAAACGTTTCAAAAAATTTTCCATTTTCAATAAGCACTTTATATTATTTTATAAACATTACATTTTATAATTAAATTTTATATTTACACTTTTTAAATGTTTAACATGAATTAAAAATTGGTATCTGACATTGACATCTGGCAGGTATCTTAAAGTAGGAGTGGTTCAGGGTCGTGTCTTAAATATCTGCCATAATGTATTAAAAAACAACTCAATTTATTAAATTATGATACATATTTGAAAGACATATTATTTGTTCTTTTTCCAAAATATGTACATTTTCAAATTCAAAAGAATGGCTATTTTCTAGAGAATGTTTGGGTAGAGCTGTTGTGTTTAATGCAAACTCATAAAATAAAAAAGTTTCTATTTAAATATTCACGGTCATGAAATAACAAACTACTGGCTTTTAAGTGAAACTCTTTAAGGTTTGTTAAGCTTTCGAGTTTATGTAACTTTTTCTCACAACACACTAAAACAAAAACAATAAACTACCTTATACAATGAAGTTATATCTTTAACAGGCTAACCCTTGTGAGGATGGTACTATAAAATTACTAGAATTACATAACATCTGACGACATTATATTAATTTGCTGTTCTTTTTTCTTTCATTCTAAACTTATCACTATTTGTGTCTCTTCTATTTTTTTATACATTTTATACGTTTTCCAGAAGAAGTGTCTATGCTTAATATGTAGAAATGATTCGTTTGCACTTATTATTATTAGAGGGATTATTCCAAGTTCAAATGAAAAACACTTAATAATAACAACCAAAACATTTCTAGAATCACTTAGTGCCCTGTGAACATCTGGCACTCTTAATTTTACTGTATCATCAACATTACCATTAGCAAATTTTAAGTTTAATGTTTTAAGCATTTTCTTCGCTTGCTTTTAAAAACCTTCCTTTGCACGTATCCGTTTAGTTGTAACAAAATATTGCCTCTTAGAAATTTGATTAAAAGACAGTTCTTCTAGAATCGCATTAGATTTATTTAACAATAATTGCTTAGGTTGTTCTGGTTCTTATTTAATTAAAAGCTCATTTGGTTTATTAACTTCTGTTTCTTTACAATTTTCAGAATTGGGACATAACTGGATTTCTTCTACTTGTTTCACTAACGCTTCCAAATCTTCTTCAGTGTAAATATTTTCTCGAGTTTCTTCTGACAGTAATAAAGTTTTCAAACTAATTTTAGCAGGAACCCCAAACATACGGACTGCACTTGATGCCAGAATAGTAAGCTCGGTTCTTGACACATTGTACAAATTGAAGACCCTCTGACCACTCGTTTGTTTGGTTGCTTTCCAACCAGAAACTCAGCATATTTCCGATGTCTTGATTCGCACGTTCAATGTCGTTCAATAGATCCTTTTGACTGACTGTGTCTTGACTTACCGTGTTCTATCTTCAAATATTTTCACGTGGAGCACAGTGATTCTATAATTGTGTTAAATAATTCTCGTCCATTGTCAATTTGGACTTCCTCTGCACGTTTAATTTTCAACTGCCGTAATTGTACAAATTTTGTTAAGTGATCTTAGTAGACAAAAATGAATTTAAAGAAATTATCTGCTTGGACTTGCATATCTATTAAATCTATTTGATATCTAAATACTATTGATTTCTTTTGATAGTATACGTTTAACTACTATGGTTGAGTTTGCCTAAAGTACAAGCTGATTATAGCCGCTAATGTCAAATATGGAACAAAAATATTTTCTGTTTAGCAGTGTTGGCATGTTTTTATAATGTATATGCTGTATGCTTCAAATATAAAGAGATAAAGCTTTAGAAAATTATATTTAGATTACATTATGTTAGGAATTCCACCATTTTTAATTTATATAAAACAAGAATGAGTAACTATTTATTTCTTTTGAGATTAATTGCAGTTAATTATTAGAATTTATTTTGGCAATTGTCCTTCGATAGATTAGAGGATAGATTTGGCAATCCTCAAACAACCCGTTGCCAGATTGCAACAGATGTTTGAAATTAATCTCGAAAGAGACAAATATTTACTCGTTATTGTTTCACTTAAATTAAAAATTGCAGAATTTATAAAACAGTATAATCAAAATGTACTTTTTAAAAGCTTTCTCTCTTCATATTTGAAGCATACAACATATGCATTAGAAAAACCTCCCAACACTGCCAAAGCGAAATATTTTATTTCATGGTTAACATTTGCGGCTATATTCAGCTTGTATGTTCGGTTTTTTCTGGCACGTTTCACTCAGATCCAAATGGATCGTTATAATTTCTACAGTTATGTTCTTGTACGTATCTTGTAATTCTTTCAATATTCTTATTCTACCTCAATGCCCAATAGATTTATGTGCTTCATCAAATAATTTAAAGAGTTCTACCAAATTAACATAAAATAAAATATTGTGTTTGTCATTACTTAAGGAGCAAATCAGTTTTTTAGTTTCCGCAACTCTCATGACATCATACTTTTTCAGCCCCTTGTAGTCATCCGGTTTTTTTACCACTAGTTTCAGATTTACTAACACGTACATTGTTCATTAAACTTTAGTACTTCCCTTTTGAAAGCAAAACCATATTGTACTTTTTACTATTTATCATTTAAGTACTTTTGTATTAAAACGCTCTTCCATTGATCAAAAATAATCAGTTCTCGGATAATGAAATGTACAGTTCTGTATGTAGGTAGGTTAACACAAAACGTTATCTCGATAAAGAAAACACTTCAAAGATAGGTAGGTAATATTATTGTTAATTAAAAAATACAAAGCAAAGGTATGTCAAATCAAATCAAACCACAGAAACCCTTTTGATGTCTCAATTAACACTGTAGACTGAAGACTGATTACGCATGAGGTAAAAAAGGCATTGAGCTTGCGTGTCGTTCGCTATAATTTAAATTTCTTGCTTTTATTAAGTTTATCCAGGAAATCTATACAATTACCGAAAAAAGTAGGAAATAAAGAGTTTTTAAAGAATATTTCCTACATTTACCGTCGACTCTGATAATTGTATATAATTATCGGTAATTGTATACTATTATTTATTACTGGTAATTGTATACAATTGTATACTGTTTTGAAAAAACATGCAAATGTTTTAAGCCTTTTTACTCTACAGATTCCACGTCAACCACTTCCATCCAAATTTACAAAAATATAAAAACAGAAGCGAACAAAATCACCAAGCGGTTATGGCAAACCCATTGAAGCTCCTAAATACATCCTTCTGAGTAATTTACCACAGGTTGTATAAGTCACTTTATTCTGTCCAGACTCGACGGGATTCAGCAGAAAAGAAAGAATTCTCCTTACAATCAAACGAATAGTCTCTATAGGCCATATTAAACTAACACACAGTTTCCCGTTGACATCAGAAGGCCATTTGCCAAACATGCCAATGTTAAATTAACAGTGAAACATGTCAGTACCACATATCATCAGTTCTAAATTAATATTCAATGAGCTAACTTAATGCTTTTGTATCAAATGTCATGTTTTGTAATCGTCCCCGTGCGAATAGACTTCGTGGCCATAGTTCCGGGCACGTTAATGCTAATAAAACAAATTGTGAATTTTTTCTAAGCTCCCGTTACGATTATATATTTATTATATTTCTGAACACTAATGTTTCTAGCAATAACATTTTTGTTTACTGCCCCAAAAACAAAAGGACATACATACTTACTTTGGATTATTGAGTTATCCTGATAAAGTAACTTAACCATTGACTTCGCATATTGAAAATACAAATCAGGAAGGTACTTTAGTTTCCAAGGTAGACAAATTGTAGCTAGCTCTTTAGGTGTTTTACTACATTCTTCCATATTATTCAAAAAATCTGACTGAGATGATACAAATAGCGTTTTTCTGTTAAAACAACTATACATATTTTCTATTGCACTCTAAAATTAAAGCAAAATAAAATACTTGCAATTATAATTAATACTGTATTTAATAGTTTCATTTGAAAAAAAACAGTGTAACTTTCCATGGATGCATATATGTTTATAAACCTATATATATATATATATATATATAGTTTATAAACCTATATATATATATATATATATATATATATATATATATATGTTTATAAACCTATATATATATATATATATATATATATATATATATATATATATACATATTTCGCCTCTACGGGGAGGAACTTTTCATTCGTACTAAATCTTTTTCTAATCTTCTAATACCGTCTTCTCTGTGATCTTGCTGTCCTTAAATAATGTCGTGACCATCAAGTCATTCCAAAATCTCCTCAAATTGAACATCACACTAAATCTTTATCAATAATTTCCTGAATTCTTAGAGCAACTGGTTTTTTACTTCTTAAAAATTCAAATTATTCCACCCGATGCAACTTAGATACAACAAATTCTCAACCTTTCAAAACCTACAATGACATACAGTCTTTAAATATCCATCCATTATTATGGGATACTGTTTATCGTATTTCTTACCAATAAGCCCAACACATTTTTGAAAACAAAACCCAAAAACGGAAACAACTTATCTCTCAGCAAAATCTACAGCCCATTTCGAATTAACACCGCTCTACTGTTGTTGGCAATTTCTCAGATATTCACATATCCGATTCAGCTACCAGAGCTGTGTCAAAAGGCTTCAATTTTTTAGTCACTTCTCTTTTCAGTACAACTAAGAAAATTATTTGTCAAACTGAAGAAGCTATTTCTCATTTTCCTTCCGACCAAGTCAAAGTTGCCAGACAAGATGTCGCCAGAATTCTCCATACTTTCAAACCCCCTACCGTCAAATATCAGTCTTTCAGAAAGACGCGCTCTCAAAGAACTTTATAACAATTCTGGCATTGTCATCTTTCCGGACGACAAAGGTAATGCCACCATTATTCTCAACTCTTCTAATTATTTCGACAAAATATTCGAACTTCTCACTTCCACAGAATACAAACACGTCCCAAACGATCCCACCACATATCTAGAAAAAATGTACCTCCACACATAAAGAAGTCTCTTATACTCAGAGAAAAATCATTCCGAATTCCAAAGATATACGGCCTTCCAAAAATCCATAAGACCATTCCTAAGACCCATCGTCAGGTTGTTTATCCTTACAACCATAAGCCGAAAAGGCCTATTCCTTTGTCAAAAACTGTTTTCATTTTATTGATCTTTTGGAAAACATTTCTACTCCACCCTCAGATATAGTAGTTAGTTTTGACATTGTTTCTTTATTCGCCAACATTCCCATCGATGAAACCATTTCCATCTTGGATTCTAAACATCAAATCCCCCAAGACACATTATCTCTTATAAAACACTGCATGTCTAATACATATTTTTCATTCCAAAATCATTTCTATCGTCAAATCAAAGGTGCTCCAATGAGATCCTCCTCTCTCCCGTAATAGCTAATATCTACATGAAACAATTCGAAACAGCAGCCCTCTCTTCATCAAATCTCAAACCCACCTGCTGGTTACGGTACGTTTATGACACCTTTGTCATTTGGCCCCACGGTAAAGACACATTAAACATTTTTCTCTCCCACCTGAATGGAATACATTCCAGTATTCAATTTACGATGGAAGTTGAGTCTGAAGCGTCTTTGTCATTCCTTGATATTCTTATTCAGAAAAATCTACCTCACAGTTTTTCCTATTACGTGTACCCGAAACCCAGTCATACAAACCGTCATCTCAATGCCCAGTCACATCATCAACCCGCCCAACTCAATTCAGTTATCAACACTCTTATTTCCCGTTCCATAAGAGTTAGCGACAACAACCACAGGTCATCCGATATCAATTCAAACCCAAATCAATAGGAGCATTCAAAAACATCTAAACCCCATTCCATCCAAAAAAGAAACCTTGCCGCCGGATCAACCCAAAATATTTCATCCTTTTATTTCCAGGTGTCACTGATAAGATCAGTAGAACTCTTAACCCTCTAAACATCAAAACCATCTTCACTACTCACTCCAAGTTGTACAATCTCGTCAGATCCGTAAAAGACCAAATCCCCAATGAAGACCATGGTGTCTACGAGATACCTTGTTCCAGTTGTCCACGTACATACATAGGACAGACAAACCGACGAATCTATCATATTGTCTATCAGTCAAACATTCCGATACTACTTTAGCCCTAGCCCAACATCATATTCAGACAGGCCCTAAAATATATTTCGAAAATGCAAAAACTGCTTCAGCGACCCCCCACCTTAACCCTTACTGCTCAGGGCACGTCAGCTCAGACCACGTCAGCTTAGACCACGTCAGTGCGTATCGTTACCGCGCATACTGATAGTATAAAAGCAGCCACACAGGCTAAGACCGGTCGTCACTCGGATAATAATACAAGGATATAAATGGACGAAAAAATACGGAAGGCTAAGAAAGCATTCTTGACTTAAAATAGTAATACTAACGAAGGGCAAAAGTACATAATAAATATTTACTATGTATCAGATCATTTATTAGGAAATACAAATTCCGACAGATAAGTAAACTTGCAAATATAGAAAGAAAATGTTTAGAAATGATTACGGTTCTAACGAAAAAATAATAATACTAAAGGGAACTCTTTAACGTACTAGGTCGCAGTCTATTCATCAGAATATGTGTGAGTATGTGTGTGTGAGTGTGTGTTGTTTTGTCTTGCAAAAACAGCAGTTTATGAACTTACACCTATGGAATCATAGTGTCATTTATGTGGTTTAAACCAAATACATTTATATACCTTACCTGTAATTTAGATTCGTTTTCCGCAGTTAGTTCATGGTGTTTACACTCTGATATAATAAATCCATCTAAGGTATAGGGTAAAATCGATCTTTCTGATATTAGTTGTCTAGTGTGTCTGTGATGGTCTATAAATATATTAATTATATAGTATATTGCTATGAAAACTTGTCATATCAATGCTTTGAAAAAATATTTTTCGTGTATAATACCGTGTCAATTCATCCGAGAGATATACACTTGCAACCAACACTGCCGTCTTAAATAAGAAATACATTTATATAGTAGTTATCAGTATTATTATTTACAAATTGTTTAATATAGACGTATTAGTATAATTTAACTGTATTGTAGCTAAATGAAAAAAACGTCATAACATTGTTGTGTGAACCTTTATTGGAATTAGAGAAAGAAAGGGACCTCTGTTGAAATAAACAGATTAAAAATAAGCTGAAATCAGAATGCAAATTATGTTTAGAATAATATACATGTGTATGTACCAATAAGCTGTTCTAGAGTATCCACTGCTCCCTTACTGAAATTGTTATCTAAAATAATTATATCTAACAATCCGTTAGTTGCTGACGTGAAAATAAAATTAAAAAGAATTGAACTCAGAAAACAACAACCAAAAATTAATGTAGGAATGCTAAAAAACGAAGAAATAAAAAACGAATTAAAAAATATTGTGAATGTTAATATGCAAAAAACACTAACTGACAACGAACAAATTATGGACGTAAATAAACAGTGGTATATATAAAAAACACATTACTGAAACCAGCTCAAGAAAGTTTGATACAACATAGGTCAAAGGCTAAAAAACAGTGGATGACAGAAGAAATACTATTACAGATAGAAGAAAAAAGGAATATAAATGAAAAGATCTGCAGAAGTATAAAGAAATACAACGAATAATTAAAGAAAAAAATCAAAACAGCTAAGGAAATCTATTTGATGAAACAATGTAAAGAGATAGAAGAACTAGAAGAACATAGAAGAACTAGAAACAAGTTATGATATGAGAAATATGCACAGAAAAATAAGAGAAGTGACTGGAATGGGTCGAAATAGACAGCAAGGACACATAAAAAACAAAAAGGAGTACTAATAGATTTACCAGCGAAATTAAAACAATGGGAGGAGTACGTTAGAGAACTTTTTCAAGACAAAAGAGATGAAATGCAGAAAATACAGGAATTAAATCCTTTAAAGCGACAGAAGACCACGATAGATGAAACCAAATATGCTGTCAAAAACTTTAAAGACAATAAGGCAGCTAAATTAGATGAAATACCAGTAGAACTGTTAAAACTAGTGGAAGAGGATAACTTGGTAGTACTGGCAGATTTATTCAACATGGTGTACCATTCGGGAATAATACCACAAGAGTGGCTGAAGTCAGCATTTATAACCATCCCCAAAAAAACAAGCAGCAAAAGAGTGCACTGATTATCGAACACTGAGCCTCATGAGTGATACTTTAAAAGTACTGCTAAAAGTAATACAAGAGAATATACGAAAGACTAGAGGGGGATATTAGCGAGAAGCAGTTCGGGTTCCGAAATGGAATGGGTACTCGCGAAGGACTATTTGTTATCAACATTCAGCGATGTCGGGATGTAAACGTTGATCTACACTTGTGCTTTTTGACTACGAAAAAGCTTTCGATAAAGTAAGACATGAAAAACTAATATCAATACTTATGAACAAGCGCATTGACAGTAAAATTATAAATATAGTGCAAACATTATATTGGAACCAAAGTGCCATAGTTTAAATTGATGGGCAACACTCAGAAGAAATGAAGATCTGTAGAGGAGTTAGACATGGATCTGTTTTATCGCCACTTTTGTTTAACTTATAATCTGAAGAAATTTTCCAAAACACGCTCAATAATAATAAAGCAGCAGTGACCGTTAACGAAGAAATAATTAACAACTTACGAGATGCAGACGACACCGTGGTCATAGCAACGAGTATAGAAGATCTACAACATCTTATCGAAAGCTTAAGTATGGATAGTGCTGAGATGGGAATTACTATAAACGCTAAAAAAACGAAGTACATGCTAATTACAAAAAAAAACACAAAATTTACATCACCTATTGACAATCAATGGTAACGTGATAGACAACAAGTAGAAAAATATCAGTACTTGGGAACTTTGATTAATGAAACCAATGATGATACTGCAGAAATAAACAGGCGAATAGAGATTGCTGGATCAGCATTTATATGAATGAAGCCACTCCTAACGTGCAAAAATCTAAATTTGGAGATCAGACTACGTACAATTCGCTGTTATATATTTTTAATATTATTAGATGGAGCTGAAACTTGCACATTAAAAAAATGCAATTTAAAAAGAATCGAGGCTTTCGAACTCTGGTTATACCGCAGAGTATTAAAAATATTATGGACTGATAAAATTACAAATAGAAAAGTACTGAATTAATTACTATTTAAATGGGAATAAGCCACAATTAAAGATTAAAATACGTTTATTGACGTTTCAATTTCCACTTCGGAAATCGTTCTCAATCGGGATACAGAAAAGATCATAACATGTAATTCGTCTTTAAAAAGACAAATACATGCCATGCTAACATTAAAATTCTCCTGTTAGTGATTCCATAGTAAATTATGAGGAAAAAAACAGGAAAAAACCTCATAATACTATCCCGACATGGTAAGTATTTGATCGTGCATTTAGTTTACCTTCAATAAACACCAAATTCCGATTTTATATGTTTGTTATTTAAAAAACATAAATGATGTATTCTCTATATGTTACTGACTTACCAATACTGGTATTTTTCTTTTAATAACTTCCTCTTTCAATATGGGTAACCAGATCCTACTACATTCTGCCGAGGAATTCGCGACACAATTGTTGACACGAGTTGTTGGACACATTCCTAAATGATATAAACGATAAAGAAAAGACAATAACATTTACCATGGAAAAGGAATATAATAACACATTACCTTTTCTGGATGTTTTAATCTCTAAAAACGATACTGGATACGAAACTCAGGTGTATAGAAAACCAACACACACCAACAGATATTTAAATTTCGAATCAAATCACAATATTAATATTAAAAAGGGAATTATTAAATCCTTATACGATAGAGCCAAAATTACTTGTTCTAACGAAAATTCAATATTTTAACAAAATTCGTTCTTGGAGGAAATACATTTGTTAACATCTGTTTTATTAAAAAATGATTATCCTTTATCGTTTATAAATAAGGAATTTTCAACAATCGATCGAATAGAACAAAACAACTTAGAACGAGATCCTACAGCATTTTCAAGGAATAATACGAGGAAAATAACAATACCATACATAAAAGGATTATCGGAAAAGCTTAAAAGGATGTGAACTAAATTCAACATTTCAACAACATTCAAAACAACAAACACGTTGAGATCTATTTTGTCCAAAACTAAACCTAACAATGAACAAGAAAGGACAAAGAATTGCATTTATAAAATACCTTGTGAATGCGATCAGTTTTATTTAGGTGAAACATCAAGACCATTAAATGTTAGAATAAGTGAACATCAATCCTATATTAAAAATAGAGAATTTGATAGATCTCAAATCTGTAAACACGCATGGGATAATGAACATAGGGTTCAATGGAATGATTCAAATATAGTCCTAAAAGAAACGGATGGTAAAAAGAGAAAAATCAAAGAAGCGGCTCTAATTATGCTAAATGAGACCAATTGTGTCGCGAATTCCTCGGCAGAATGTAGTAGGATCTGGTTACCCATATTGAAAGAGGAAGTTATTAAAAGGAAAATACCAGTATTGGTAAGTCAGTAACATATAGAGAATACATAAATTTATGTTTTAATTTTTAAATAACAAACATATAAAATCGGAATTTGGTGTTTATTGAAGGTAAACTAAATGCACGATCACATACTTATTATGTCGGGATAGTATTATGAGGTTTTTTCCTGGTTTTTCCCTCATAATTTACTATGGAATCACTAACAGGAGAATTTTACTGTCATCATGGCATGTATTTGTCTCTTTAAAGACGAATTACATGTTATGATCTTTTCTGACAGATATTCTCAAGTTAAAGTTGATTTCATGTAATCGAATGAACTATCTTATAAGTAAAGTCGTCCCAGGAACGCAACTCAACAATATTGGCAATATCATTTTAAAGTTGACAACTGTAGACGAAAGTAGACGAGTATAAGGTATGTCTGAATTGTCAATATAGATGAGTCAGATAAAATTAAATTATTAGAAGAATTTTTCACTAAGTAACAAAAAACAAAATTTGTTTAATTTACTAATGTTTGTATTTTGAGAACGATTTCCGAAGTGGAAATTGAAACGTCAATAAACGTATTTTAACCTTTAATTGTGGCTTATTCCCATATAAATAGTAATTAATTTAAAATGCCACAAGAAAATAGCTTCAGAACAATATTAAAAAAGTACTGGAGAGGGTTGGTAGAGAAACACAACTAATCACCACTATACAAACCAGAAAACTGGAATACCTAGGCTACGTGATAAGGGGACAAAAATATGAAATTTTAAGGCTCATAATACAGGGAAAGATTCAAGGAAGAATATCTGTTGGCCGAAGGCAGAATTCATGGTTAAAGAATCTACGTGATTGGTATCAATGTACAAATGATTGATTTGTTTAGAGCAGCAAGTTTAAAAATTAAAAATAGCCGTTATGATTGCTAACCTCTGTAGGGAGACGGCACTGTAAGAAGAAGAAAATAATTTGGGGCTTTTTGTCATTTACTTGTCACTAACAGCCTTTTTATGATGCAAAGTACTTATAAGAATATTTTTATTTTTTTAGAATTATAGTTAAAAACAGTGGTATCTTGCGTGAAGTAAAAAGACGAACTATGAACTTCTTTATTCGAGATTTGTGCTGGAAACTCCTATTTTTTCTTATAGTCTCGAGCATTGCATTTTTTCTTTTTAGAAGAAGTTGTCCTAAATTTTACAATGTAAATGAGTTATCTCAAGTAATATTGTGGTCTTTCAAATCACTACTTATGGAGCCAGAAGTCACCAATCAGCACACAGGTTGTCACTCTGGCCGGCCAATAATAAACGATTTTATTAACTATTTTGTTATTAGCCTTCCGACGACAGATCGCTGCTGAATTGCAAACACGAAGTGTACAAAAGAGCAGCGCATCTTCCGATCGGGTTTAAGTTGTCTTACGCCTTGCTCCAGCTAGACCTTGTTGGGCGAGAGCCTCTTAAAAATTCAACGTTTATTATTATAACCCAAGAGTGAACCCTTGCTCGAAGACTTCGTTTAAGAAGAGTCCAAACACCTTAATAGTGAATACATACGAAGCTTTATCGGCTACAAAGTATTCGCAAAAAGGTATAGGAACCGGTGTTAATGAACTGTTGGTCAATCTTTCGTTGATGTGAAGGAAAGTTTGATAATGGAACTTATAATCACATCAAAAAAAAAACTATCAGCTCGGAGAGAACATCGGAGTCAGACAGTGCCATCTTTCCCTCTCTCGCTATAGTTACATATATTTCGGATCGTGCCGAACTGGCACAGTGTTCCACTAGACCACCGATGGTTAGAAGTGAATAAAAGTCCCAGGTGAACATAGAATTACGTCTTACTCGGTGTTCGAGCTAAAGTAGCCTTTCGTTGCTAGGAACCTTTCGACGGAAACAATCAACGTCTTTACAGAACATAAGGTTGTTTTCACGGGAGGTGGCGTACGAAGTATAGGACCAACGTGTAGTCACCATTCCGCCGGTATTCCTATACACCTTGTGGAGTGTTTACTTGACCTTATGTCGAAGCGTCAAGGGCCGGTATCTCTGCGGGATCCAAGGCATACACCGTAATCAGAATACCAAATAATTAATACATATAAAAGAAAATTCATTGTCACGTAAAAACTTCGAACTGATAAGGTATTCTGCATTGCCGGTGGACCCTTCGTGACTACAGAGACACCGGTGAGCTTCTCAATGAGTGTGGTATGAGTACACATAAATAACCATGAGGTAGATGATCGAGGCGAAGAACCTTCGCTCCGCCTCACGAGCGGCGGTCGAGTCACGTTCAGACATACCGAATACCTCAGTGGATGCTCCGACTGTACGACACTTAAGTGGTACACCACATGCACTCCCTGATTTCGTTTTGGCGCCCCAACTGCTTCGATTCTTGTATATATTTGCAATTTTAGAGCCTAAGAAGTTTTACTGTCACATAAGGCCTAATTTTTATGTCATATTCCGCTGGCTTGCTCGGAATGTACTGTTTGAATGGCAGTGACCTCTAAACGCAACTCATTGCTCATTGACAGTAATATTTTCATTAGGGTTAACAAATTTTGGTGAATTTTCAAACCATTTTTCACAAATTTCATGTATTGCAGCCAGTTTAT
This sequence comes from Diabrotica undecimpunctata, assembly GCF_040954645.1. Taxonomy (NCBI): domain Eukaryota; kingdom Metazoa; phylum Arthropoda; class Insecta; order Coleoptera; family Chrysomelidae; genus Diabrotica; species Diabrotica undecimpunctata. The sequence continues at coordinate 133,704,997 of NC_092804.1, read as the reverse complement.
CAGAACGCCTCCCATAAGTCTAACCCTTGCTAGCGGTATCATGCGTGTCTTGTCTAAATAATATATAGTCCGCTGTTAGTGTCGATATTCTTGCATTTTTTTAGATAATCTAAACACCAGTGTACTTAGTATCCTCTTACTTTTCATATAGCCACACGTTTATTAACGATTTTGTATTTGAACCCAAGTTTTTTCAGCCGTTTACGTAAAGTGGTTTTACGGCAGCTTCTTCCCATTGCAATGAGCTTGGTGTATATAATATCAATTGTTGGTATTACATTTGTTTGTATTCGTCATAAACCAAATTCCTTAAACATTTAGCAATCACGATATTAATTTGTTTAGGTTTTCCAGCATCTGATCTTGTTTTTCTCTTTTTAACATCACTTTTCACGATGTCGCGCATGGTAGAATACGAAATTCCTGTTAGAAAGGCCGCTTTTCTTATAATACTGCCTTTATAACTATTTTCAGGATCATTTTGAAGATTTTTGTAAACGTTCATACAAATTCTCTTAGATTGCTTATTCAAAACAATCCTTTTCTTTGGAAGTCTTAAAAACTTTTCTACAGTTACAATCTCAGTGTCATTGTTTTTTGTATCACTTACACTTAAAAGATTGTTAACTACTACACTTTCTCTACCACAACTTGAGTTCTCTTCCTCCCATGCACGAAAAACTGTAGGTGATTTTTTCCATGGTCTAAACATTTTCTTTATACACAAATAGACAGTTTCAAAAAAACAAACAACAAAAAAATACTACAATTATTATATCCACTCACAACAAAATTTCAACAAAACTCAAAATTAAAAGAATGCACAATGCACATCTATCTATAAACAAGCTAGTTGCAAAGATACAACTAAACTAAAAATTTGCAAGTCCAATCCCTTAGATAAGGGACATGTCTGTATTTTTACAACCGGATTACTCTTCGTAAATCAATCAGTTTAAAACTTAAAAATTTATACTTGGGCATTAGTACAGTTAAAATTGTTAGAAGATTATATTTAGACGAAATATTAAGCAATATAATTGAAACTTTTTTCTACTTTTAAGGACAAGCGGGACGTAATTCAAAATTATGCTGCATATTATATTTGAAGCATTATTTGGTTAAAACATCTCATTTTTGGTGGTAAAAAATATATTAAATACATATATAAATTTGTCCGGACTAAAAGTGGTAAAAGTTGGTCTGGAAGTTATATTTTTGTTTGAATTTGCTGACGGACGATGGATAGGTGGTGTTAACTTTAACCGTCACTGGTCGGCAACAGCTACGAAGATAGCGGTATCAGCAAATAAATAATTTTAGTAAGTAGACTGTAAATAAGCACTTTAAAAAACAAAAGAATTGCTAAATAAAAAAAGACATATAGAGACAGATAGAGGAAACATAAAAAAGTTCTGAGGAAATTTTCTCCCGTGGTAAATATATAATGGAACGCCAAAAAAAAAAGACGTAAAGTAAAATTGTGGCCTATTCCCAGTAAAAATAGTAAAATGTTATATAAAAAAAGTCTAAACTAGATATGTACCTCAAGTATGTAAAGAAAAATGAGACAATTAGTTAGAACAACTAATGATAAAACGGATTTAATTTTAACAGTGTTATAGCTCTTACGTTTGATAAGAGTCAATGTAACAACTAAATCTAAAATATTATGTATTATTATTTTTATTATTTTTAATTTGATTATAAATTGGAAATGAAAAAGAAACTTACTAGTTGTTGCAGGAAACTTTATATTCCTGGAATCAGTTAATCCTAAAATATCAGAATAACTAAATTACATAATTGGTAAACAGGAAGGTAAAACAAAATCAACATTTTGCATAACAGAGACAATAAATCGTTTGTGTAATTTATTACGTACTAAGAAAATACGAATACGCCAGGTTAACGTGAACTCACCTCTAATTTTTTTATCCTGATTGCATACAAACAAAATTACCAATGCTGATTTCGCTCAGCAGTAATTTAAACAATTTCAGAAATATTTCAGGTTAGCTCGTTTACTTGTACCTCTATGAATAAAAAGACTCACTCAGGCTTGGCAAATAATCTGTTAAACCTGATTTTTAAGTGATCGTGAAAAATATTTATTTCTTTTAAAACGTGTTTTTTCTGCTCGAAATTTATTTTAAAAAACGCTGTTACTTATATTATATATATATAATATATATATATATATATATATATATATATATATATATATATATATATATATATATATTCATCTTCCAAATAAATTAAGAACTATTTTAGAATAAACTATCTTCTAAGTAGTATAGTTAATTTAGGTTTTTTTACAAAGATCTTAACTATATATCTATCTATAAAAGTCTTAACTGATAATCAGGTCTAATTTTATAGTCCAGACCCTAAAACAAAGTGGTCAATGTTGTTTGCACTTGTAATTCATTGGAAAATTGTTGTCATCTATAAAAGAGTGTCACTGTATTTCTTGTGTGGTCATTCTTATGCCCACTCGACTGTTTATCCCTGTGCATTACATTTTGTTTTGATTTCGTCAGTCCCTATTTGGTCTTTCAGCATATTTTCTGAAGCTCTTCTGAGTATTATTATTTCTGCTGTTTCTAACACTCTCTATGTTTGGCTGTATCAGATCTTATTTCTGATGCGTATGTCGTTATTAGTTTTATTTTCTTCTTCTTCATGTGCCATCTCCTCTAAGAAGGTTGGCAACCATCATGACAATTCGCACTTTCGATACCGCTGTTCTAAAGAGGTCAGCAGAAGTGCAGTTAAACCAAGCTCTCAAATTGCTTAACCAGGAGATGAGTCTTCTTCCGCGACTCCTTTTGCCCTGTATTCTTCCTTGTATTATTAATTGCAGCAAGTTAGAACGCTTGCCCTTCATGACATCTACCAGATATTGCAGTTTTCTGACTTTAATTGTATTTAAAACCTCTATATCTTTTCTCATTCCTCTCCACACCTCGACATTCGTGACTCTATCCACCTAACTTATTCTTAATATCTTTCTGTAGGCCCATAACTCGAAGGCTTCTAATCTGTCCGAAACATCTTTCTTTAATGTCCAAGCCTCCAACCCATAAAATAATACGGAGAACAGGTAGCATCTCAGAAGTCTTATCTTTAAAGAAATTAAAATGTCCCTGTTGCAGAGTACTTTTTTCAGTTTATTGAAAGAATTTCTTGCCTGTCCTATTCTTGCCTTAATCTCTTCTGTGTACTTATTATTTTCGTCAATTATTGTACCCATATATATATATATATATATATATATATATATATATATATATATATATATATATTTCAACTTTTTTAATTTGTGCTCCATGTATTGTTATGTTTTCTTGGCGCTGTTGGGATTTTGTAATTACCATAAATTGTGTCTTTTTTGTGTTTAGGGACAGTCCGTTTTCTTCACTGACTTCTACCACTCTATTAACCATTTGTTGTAAATCCTCAAAACATTCCGCTAATAAAATAGTGTCGTCGGCAAACCATATATTATTGAGTGGTCGGCCATTTACTTTTATTCCCATAGTTAGTTCTTTTGGTGCTTCCTGGATTATTTCCTCTGAATACAAATTGAACAAAGTAGGAGACAGGACACAGCCCTGCCTGACGCCCATCTCAATCTGTATTTCATGTGAAAAGACGTTGTTCTCTTTTACCACAGCGATCTGATTATAATAAATAGCGCTAATAATCCTGATGTCTCTCATATCTGTACTGGCCGATGTATACTGGCTGATTAACATCCGTGCACCTTTGCACAAGTACATTCATAGCAAACAGGGCTTTCCTTGTTTCCAGTGCATTTCTAAATCCAAATTGTGTGTTACTTATGTCCTGCTCAAGTTTGTTGTGTATTCTCCGGTGTATAATTTTTAAAAATATTTTGAGGCTACGACTCATTAAACTTATTATCCGGTGATCTTGGTATTCTTTTGCATTTTGTTTTTTTGGTAATGTTATGAATGTTGACATCAGCCAATCTCTAGGAATGATTCCTGTTTTGTATATTGTATTGAATAAGTCGATTAATATTCCAATCTGCTGTTCATCTATAAACCGTATTATGTCTATAGGTATTTCATTAGGACCTGTTGCCTTGTTGTTTTTTGTTCGCTTTATCGCCTCTAATACCTCATCTTCTGTTATGTCTGGGCCGTTGTCGAACTTTTCCTGTTCTAGTACTATCTTAGTCCGTTTGTTTTTAAATAGCTCTTATATATATATATATATATATATATATATATATATATATATATATATATATATATATATATATATATTCCTGTCATCTTTTAAGCCTATAAATTCTTAAAGTATCAGAGTAGTTTGTGGCTAGTGTCGACGTGCCAAGGATTGTTCTGATTAAGCTATCGATACAGGTCTTATCACACGTCATTGAGTAAGGCACCAAAATGTTGAGATAGTTATAGTTAATCATAACTTGACTGGCAAACAGAGGACCGAAAAATGTGATTTTGTAAACAGTTAATCCAAGGGAAGTTAAATTTATTGAGTCCTCTTGGAGGTTGTCTTTTAGATAACGTTAGTGCAACATATCGGGCGAAAGCCCGCAGGTTACCTCCATGAGACGTCTGACATGACACTGCGGGATATTGAGTGATTGAATTTAATATCAAGTAGCAACAGCCTCAGAGTCTATAGGCAGAGAACAGTAAGTGGACAGCGAATTATCGGTTGAAAAAAAAAACAGATTCGTAATAATGTCGTTGGATTGCCCACTGCAATCTCCAAGCCGTTAGGCACATCTAATCGAATCCTCCCAGCAAACCCCGAAAATTCTGATTAGGAGCAATTATCTATAAATTTGAATACGATATTGCTCCAGAATCAAAGTCTTAGAAAAACGAAGAAGACTCGAACCAAAAAGGGCAGCGCTTTAGATAAGGCTAATCAGACTTCGAGAAGGAGGAATCAAAAAGAATCAGAGAGAGCTTAGAATTGGAAAGAATAAATCAGTCAATATAAACATTGACTGATGAGATAGCAATTATGTACCATTTATGATACCAACTGAAGACATACCAAAAGTAACAGCAACTTAAGAGGCAAAAAGCCTCATAACAAGTTTTCATGAGCAAATGCGAAACTTTGCAGTAATGGTCGAGCAAATTCAAATCGAACAATTGTCAAACAAATGACAACTGTCAGAAGTGCAATAAAAAGTTTTGGTAGACAACAACAATGCTAAGCCAGGAGAATAATCTACTAATTGAGTAATGGAACTCAGAAGCGCTGTGAGCTAAACCCCACCCCTCTCACACTATGTTGGGATTGTTCGTTAGAACATAACTTCTCTTCGATATCCTACTTTTGTTCAATTCTCAGTCGCTCATTATGACACATCAGCTTTTGTCTATCGTTCAACTTCCTCGACCTGGCAATTATGCACAAGATGGGTCAACAATACAAAGTACAATCTGTGAACAAAGAGGACTCAACACATAACCCAATAACCACATAACCCAAGGAAAACGGGCATCCAAAGTAACGATTAGTTCATAAGCCACCCCATCATAATTCACACGTTAGGGAGGGGTGGTGCCATAATTTGGAGGTCAGATAAGTACAATTTCATATCGAAGTGTGGCCCGTTTGATCTTGGGACATGTGGGTCCCTTAGTTCAATGGTTCACACATGTTCCTAGGGGCTGGGTTTAAACGCGTGAGTGTGTGTGTGTGTGTAGTTTCTTGACGTTATCTACTAGATTTAATATGTCGGATACAACATATAGTGTTATTAGGGTACACTGCTTATCTATTTGCTCTTTGTATTTGGCTGGGGGCTACTTTATTTACATTACTTTTTCAATGCTTTGCTTCACCGAGTTCCAGTTTACATCCTATTGGTTCTTTACTGATTACTATTATTCTATTTTTCTGAATTAAAATCGTCATGGTAAATACGGTAAATTCTATTGCTTTTGTATTAAATCTGAAAACTAGTCTTTGAAGACTTTCTTCACTTTTGGCTATCAATATTGCATCGTTTGCATAACAGAGAATTTTAATTTCAATATACTATTTTTATTGGGAAAAAGCCACAGTTTTACTTTAAAATAAGTTTATTGTTACGTTTCGATTTTCATGTCGTGGCTTATTCCTGACAAAATAGTAAATTGTATTACAATGCGACAAGAAACTAACTTTAAAACAATTATTTTAATTTTATTGTTCCCCATTCTGTACCCTTTTTCTTTACGCTATTTACGACATTATACATTCTTAGACTGAATAGCATGGAGCTTAAAAATTCATTTGTCTTATTACATTACGTGTAGCTATAGGTTTCGTACGTTTTCCATCTATTCTGACTTCCATATTAAATTTGTTCTGAAGCTATTTTCTTGTGGCATTTTAAATTAATTTATATTTAAATGGGAATAAGCCACAATTAAATGTTAAAATACGTTTATTGACGTTTCAATTTCCACTTCGGAAATCGTTCTCAAAATACAAACATTAGTAAATTAAACAATTTTGTTTTTTGTTACTTAGTGAAAAATTCTTCTAATAATTAAATTTAATCTGACTCATCTATATTGACAATTCAGACATACCTTATACATTTTAAAGTAGACGACTTTAAAATGATATTGCCAATATTGTTGAGTTGCGTTCCTGGGACGACTTTACTTATGAGATAGTTCATTCGATTACATGAAATCAACTTTAAATTGAGAATATCCGTCATAAAAGATCATAACATGTAATTCGTCTTTAAAAAGACAAATACATGCCACGATGACAGTAAAATTCTCCTGTTAGTGATTCCATAGTAAATTATGAGGGAAAAACCAGGAAAAAAATCTCATAATACTATCCCGACATGGTAAGTATTTGATCGTGCATTTAGTTTACCTTCAATAAATAAATCACAATATTAATATTAAAAAGGGAATTATTAAATCCTTATACGATAGAGCCAAAATTACTTGTTCTAACGAAAATTCGTTCTTGGAGGAAAAACATTTGTTAACATCTGTTTTATTAAAAAATGATTATCCTTTATCGTTTATAAATAAGGAATTTTCAACAATCAATCGAATAGAACAAAACAACTTAGAACGAGATCCTACAGCATATGCAAGGAATAATACGAGGAAAATAACAATACCATACATAAAAGGATTATCGGAAAAGCTTAAAAGGATAGGAAATAAATTCAACATTTCAACAACATTCAAAACAACAAACACGTTGAGATCTATTTTGACCAAAACCAAACCTAACAATGAACAAGAAAGGACAAAGAATTGCATTTATAAAATACCTTGTGAATGCGATCAGTTTTATTTAGGTGAAACATCAAGACCATTAAATGTTAGAATAAGTGAACATCAATCCTATATTAAAAATAGAGAATTTTATAGATCTCAAATCTGTAAACACGCACGGGATAATGAACATAGGGTTCAATGGAATGATTCAAATATAGTCCTAAAAGAAACGGATGGTAAAAAGAGAAAAATCAAAGAAGCGGCTCTAATTATGCTAAATGAGACCAATTGTGTCGCGAATTCCTCGGCAGAATGTAGTAGGATCTGGTTACCCATATTGAAAGAGGAACTTATTAAAAGGAAACTTATTAAAAGGAAAATACCAGTATTGGTAAGTCAGTAACATATAGAGAATACATCATTTATGTTTTTTAAATAACAAACATATAAAATTGGAATTGGGTGTTTATTGAAGGTAAACTAAATGCACGATCAAATACTTACCATGTCGGGATAGTATTATGAGATTTTTTTCCTGGTTTTTCCCTCATAATTTACTATGGAATCACTAACAGGAGAATTTTACTGTCATCATGGCATGTATTTGTCTTTTTAAAGACGAATGACATGTTATGATCTTTTATGACGGATATTCTCAAGTTAAAGTTGATTTCATGTAATCGAATGAACTATCTCATAAGTAAAGTCGTCCCAGGAACGCAACTCAACAATATTGGCAATATCATTTTAAAGTCGTCTACTTTAAAATGTATAAGGTATGTCTGAATTGTCAATATAGATGAGTCAGATTAAATTAAATTATTAGAACAATTTTTCACTAAGTAACAAAAAACAAAATTGTTTAATTTACTAATGTTTGTATTTTGAGAACGATTTCCGAAGTGGAAATTGAAACGTCAATAAACGTATTTTAACATTTAATTGTGGCTTATTCTCATTTAAATATAAATTAATTCCATATTAAATGTTTTCAACTATTTTTATAATATCGAGTGAGATTACTTTAATATATAAGATTTATTTTACATATCTTATATATTAAAGTGATCTCACTGAATATATAAAAAATATGTATTATAAGTTTTTCTTTAAAGGGATAAATTTTCTGGCTTCGGGATCTCATTTTTTTAACCAAGTCATATAGATATGTCTTTTTGTTCAATTTATTGTTTCTTTTATCTAATCTGTGATCTATTCGTTATTTTCTTTTCTACTTTTGTACATATATCTTAAAGCCTTTCTTGTTGCTTGTTGTATAATTTTTTTTACTAGCTAGTACTTCTCTTCTACTGTTTTTATTTCATCTTCAGTTTTGCAGCCTGGCTTATCTTAAGCTCTTACGCTATCAATATTAAAGGTTGGTTACTTTAGGTTTTGGATTCGGCACTATTTTCGTTCTGGGTTTATTTGGTATTTTTCTTATAGTTAATAGTAATAATTTAAGCTACCAAGATTTAATGGTCAGATCCACATTCTGCACTTTAATAGGTGCTTACATCATTGGTTATTATTTTTGTTTTTTTTTGTGATTGGATCAGATAGTCAATAATTGACTGCAGTTTCTTCTCAAGCCATATTTATATAAATTTATGAATTCATTTTTGCAAAAAAATCCATTTATAATCTGTAAATCTAAGCTTTGGTATATGTCTAAGGATATATATCAATGCATTACTAAGTGATCACTGACCAGTAGAAGTGTTTGGGGCTCGGGAGACTGCGACCTCGGAAACCCAGAAGAAGACGTTGGAGATAATGTCAACAGCTCGACGCAGTGGTAATAGACTCCGGTTTAACCCTGCAAGACTATTGAGAGTTGAGTTGACTGTTAAGTCTTGAGACATTATTCCTGTAACATAATTATTCTTCGCTCTAGGTGTAATTGTACTAACCGTGGAAATCCATTGAAACCCACAGAGACCTAACTGCAGCGAGACCGAAAGTCTCCGGTATGAAACCGATTGCGGAGGTACAACACAATAAGCATGGGAGCGCGGTATTTGTGAGAACTCAAACCATAGTCTAGATAATAAACACTGAGATCGGAAACTACAAGATAACCTCGGTATACAAGCCCCCAAACCAGCTTTTTATATTTTCACCCCAAACTAACTTTCAATCACAACCTAATCAGCTTATACTGGGAGACTTTAACAGTTACAGTTTATTTTGGGGCTATGTAGATTCGGAAACAAATGGAGATGTAGTAGAGGCATGGGCCAAAACGAGTGGTCTCGACCGAAACCAAGCACTTCCTCTATGCTGACGATCTTGCAATATATGCTCAAGGATATTATTTTGAAGACGTAGAGCGGAAACTCAAAACTGCCTTAAAAACAATGACAGCGTACTACCTGCAGAATTTCCTAAGACCCAATCCCTCTAAAACCCAAGTCTGCGCTTTCCACCTCCAAATTGCGTGGAATGGTAAGACATTAGAACACACAAATCAACCTATATCTCTTAGGGTAACTCTGGACCGGTCCCTCACCCACAGACAACATTGCAAAAAACAAGAGGAAAAGTAACAAGTAGGAACAGTATACTCAGAAAGCTACCGGGAAGTAAATGCGGTGCACATCCTGGCGTTTTAAGAACAACGCTCCTTGAGGCGTTAAGAACGTCTTAAGACCCCGTCTTAAGAACAACTTTTTAAGCGTGCCCCGTTTGGGGCAGATCTGCCCAAACCAAACATGTTGATACTGCGCTAAATGAGACATGCAGGATAGTAACGGGGTGCATGAAACCAACGCCACTCTCAAATCTATATTATAAAGTAGCGGGTTTTGCAGAACCCTTAACATGCAGAGGCGTTGCAGAGCACATAGAGAAAATTAAACAGATAGCGGACAAACGGCATGCCATATACAAAGCTCAAATACAACAAAAACGAGTAAAATTCAGAAAAAATTTCATTGGAACAGTGCAGGATGAACCGCCTTAGTATTTTCCTCGTCCCCAGGTCCAATGAAACGGCCAGTCTCTAGACTTAAAAACGTGGAAAACTATGAATAGGATAAGAATGGGGTCGCTCCAGTAAAATCAAACATGGCAAAATGGGGAAAAATAGACCAAGATGACGTGAACTGTGAATGTGGAGAAACACAGAATATGGAGCATATTCTTACATGCAGAAACTGTCCTCATCGATGTACCCTCGAAAATTTGGAGGTCGCCAACAAAGATGGAACCGACGTAGCCCGATACTGGGCCGAAATATTATGAATGACCGGACACTAAGTAAAGTAAGTCTGTAGTAACAAAAACATTATTTGTTCATACATAATTTTTTGCATTTATTGATGTAAATGTATCTATCGTTTCATACACATATTGTGGTCTTATACAAGCACAAGCAAATTACCATATTTAACCTTACTTTTTGAGTGAATATGCCCTTTTATTGGCCAAAATTTCAATTGTCATTACCATTAATTATGTCTGTGCCCATACTGACCGCAGTATGGAAAAAACACGTCATAAAAAGTATATTTAAAGAGCAACAAAATATAAAAAATTATAGTTATCGTAAACATACTTAAATCACGTAGTAGGTAGATATTATAATACAAGACGATATTATTATCTCTTTCTATAAAAAAAACTGTTTTATAACTTACCTAAGAAAAATACAAATATCCACACAAAATTTGGCATATTATATACCTACCTATAAAACTAAATCAAAATAAAGTCTTAACTTGTGTTTTTAGATTGACTTACTCTTTTATGTCAGGGTTCAAAGTGTAGATATGTTTTTATATTTATTTTTATTTGATAATAATATTTAAATCAGTAAATAATATTTATTGAGTTATTTACGTATTAAATATATTATAATTAAATGTACAAAATTCGTATGGTGTTGATAATATAAATAAATATTGTACAGTCAAACAAATAAAAAATCTAGAAATCTTACGAGCCTAAGCGGCTCTTAAAAAGGTTCTCTAAACGGCATAATATATAATTATGACAACCGACTTTTTTTGGAAATCGAGCTTCCCGATTGTACCCATCCCGCCAGCAGCAAAGTGTAATACCAATAACCATCACCTTACTTTAATTCTTCTTACTAAAATAACTGCATTACTATTTTGGAAATAAAAAAAACTATGATGGGAGGGAACTAGAATTAGTTTTTGCACCTAATGGTTATTCTAAGGTGAATCACAGAGAAAAAGGGTTGAACATAGAAAGTATAGGTATTAAGGTAAGATATTTGGCATATTCAACAGAGGTAATGAGCTTAACATCTACACTAAAGTTTTAAATAACATATTTTAGTACTCTTAAAAATAATTTCATACATCTTATACATATTTTTTTTAATTAAAAAACTTAATCCACATCAACCACGCAGAATTATTATTATAGTTAATTTTTATGAACAAGAGAGTAATTAGCATAATTTTAACTGGTAGCTCCGACCACTCCATGGGCGTGCTCAAGATTAATTGAAAAATTACTTTGAATAATTGTAAAAAATAAATGAATTATTTCAGTGTTATAAAGTGTTATGTGTATGTAAACAAAAGTGACCTCTTTTATCACACACTATATTAGAACTGACTGGCCTACATTAAAAAGGGTTTTAAAAAATTCACATTTTTTTTAATTTTTAAAAATTACAAAAGAGAAAAAGAGTTTTTAAAACCGTCTAAGGTATGTTAAATAGATGAATAAAAATATTAATATAAAACTTACAGCTACTTGTTACAAATCCAAATCAGATTCAGAAGATGAACTTTCAGAACCAAGATTTATAATAACTGGCTCGATCATTTTATCAGTAATATTGTCCAGCTTCCACATTTTTTCCTCTTCTTTAATAGTGTGATTTACTGCCTTTTCCCAGTTTTCAGGTTTTACATTATTTACGGCCTCCAAAAACAACTGTTTAACATCATGAATTTTAAAAGTGGTATTTTTTCTTGAAACTTCACTCTTTATCTGTGCCCATACCAGTTCAATTGGGTTTATTTCACAATGATATGGTGGGGATCTAAGTACTGTCATTCCACGATTTTTGGCAATTTTATCAATTTCGTATTTTTTAAATTTTTCTTTATGAAGGTTACACAACGAATAAAGTTCCTTTCTTATAGATCCGGGATGGTACGTAATATTTTTTGAACTCAGCCAATTCTGCAAGTCTTTTTTTAACCACTTGGTTGTGGGCAGTCCTTCTATAAGTCTGGAGTGATAACTTGCATTATCCATTACTATTACACAGTTCTTAGGAAGAAGATCTATCATTTGTTCGAACCATTCTTGAAAGACATCAGCGTTCATGTCTTCATGGTAGTCACCGGTACGAGTTGATTCAAAAGTTAATAAACCACCTTCAACAAAACCGTCTGAACTGCCAATGTGTACTATTATCAGCCTGCGTCCCTTTCCTGATGGTGGGTTTAAATCAGTAGATAAGTTATTTACAAAAGCGTGCCTTTGACTTGTAACAGTTTCATCCTGCCAAAATTTATTTGGTGTATGACCCTCGTTGATCCATGTTTCATCAAGATAAAATATTTTTCTTTTTTGGTTTCTCATTTCCTTTATGGTTCTTAGAAAATGTCTTCTCCATATGACAATATCGCTTCTTTCTAATAAAATAGACTTTCTGGGATTCTTTTTCCAGCGGTAGCCTATTTCTTTTAAAAGTTTCCATAACGTACTTCGACTCATTTCTGGGTAATCCTTATCATCTCGAACTGAGACAAGAACTTTATCCAATGTTGGAAATTCTTGTCTAAAGAAGAATTCATGCACTTTCCGTCGAAGTCCTTCTTTAAAATGATATTCTATTTGAAATTTTGGTTTCCCTGGAGCATTACGTGGCATTTGAAAACTACCACATTTCTCTTCTTTAATAACTCTGTAAATCGTAGATTTCCCAACACCAAGTGTACTGCTAACTAACTCAACGGTCTCATCAACACTTTCACATAAACGTTTGTCTGTAAATGATTTAAAACAATTAAATATTAATGTTTTTTCATTAACTGTTAGAGGACCAATTTTTCGGCGTTTACACGGCACTTCCAAATTTTCCATAACACTAGTATACACAATAAACTGCACCTTGCAACTGAAGTACCTACTTTTAGTGAACTGTTAAGAATTTTGAATACGCCACTTGGACCTTCCTATATACAAAATGGAAAAACCCACTATCACATTTTCTGTGGAATAAGTTTAGAAGGTAATTATCTAGTCAATTACTGTCGTATATTCCTGGAATTAAAGAATTAAATGTTTGATTGTTGAAACCCTTACTTCGTGGAATGCACTCATTTCAGATAAAATAAAACGTTTTATTTTATCTAAAGAATTAAACTTTATTTTGCAAATAGGCAAAGAATTAAACTTTATTTTGCAAATAGATAAAATAAAACGTTTTATTTTATCTAAAGAATTAAACTTTATTTTGCAAATAGGTAGGTACTTATTAAACTTTTATTGGTTATATATAACCAATAAAATAAACATCTTACATTTCTTGCAAATTCATTAGTACCTGTTAACCTCCATCACTCCGACACTGGCAACCTTATTTAGGGATTAGTAACCCTCACAACTATTGTATTCTATTCTGCTCCAACCTTTATACCTGGTGGTCATACTCAATTTAAAATTGTTTTCCTATATACTTCTGTAAACTTGTTGACAAATATCTGTTTTTCATTGAGTCACCCGTATCAACAGTTTAGGGATTTGCATACATAATTTATTGTTTTATTACTCTCTCATACATAAAAATACACTATAGTGGGATGACAAACAAACACAAGAGTTTTAATATTCTTATATTATAAGTACATTAAATAGTATAATACAATTTTATATCTCTTAAATAATTTAATACATTTAAATTTTTATCTTTCTGTCAGGATGGATTTGAGGTCGTTTGAAATTCCATACATTCTTATTTGATTTTGGAAACATGGGCAGTTATTACAAATTGGTGGTGGATATTTACTGATTAAAAATTTGTGTGTGACAGCAGTATGACCAATTCCCAAACGGTTTATATATTCTATATTACTTGATCTCGTTTACTTATGGGGTTATTCAAAGAGCTGTTCACCTTTGGGCATATTGGGTTTAATTTGGTTGCTGAATTTTTCCAATAATTTTGCCAAAAATGTTATTGTAATGAACTTTAATCAGATGTTTCATGTCACTATAATATGGATATTTTGTAATTTTTGTAGTATCTTCTAGTTGATACGGCTTGTACTTGCTAGTTGATCTGCTTTTTTATTAACCCAGAATCCAGTAGGCGATGGTACCCAAATGAAAGCTGTTTTCGCTCCCATGAAATGTAGTATTTCTAATTCATTTTTTATTGCTTATATAATGTTTTTGTTGTATAAATTTGCTTTATTTTCAATGTCGCATTAACTAAACCTATAATGATGACGCACTTCATCGTGTTACTCGGTTTGAAAAAAGTTAAGGCTTTTAATATAGCTGTGGTCTCGCCTGTGAGTATACTACAATTTGTAGGTAAGTGTATGCTTTTCTTTATCAGAAAAGTAAGCAGCAGCTTGTGCATCAGGGGTTTTAGAGACGTCGGCAAATATTTGTAAGTAGTTGGGTTAATGGGATATGATTTTTGCAAAAAAATTTTTAATTATCCAGAAGTTTGTATTTGCTTTGGGGTACTTTCTTAGTGTTAGGTCAATTTAAATGCAATTAGAAATGGAGGAAATATTGCATTTGTATATAGCAATAGACTAATTTGATACATATTAAAATTTGTGACTTTATTCATTCCATTAGAGGTATATAGTTTGTTGCCTTTTTAAAAGAGAGGATGCTTGGGTAAAAAGTTTGAGAGAAAAGAGGATGATGTTTTTAAATTGAATTTTGGCAATGTAGTTTAGTGGTTATTATTGTCGCATTATGTTTAGAGGTGGCTCTTTAGCTAGAACTTGTAGATTACTAGTGGGACTAGTTCTAAATGCATCAAGTTCCAATCTCAAAGCTGTAAATTAAATTTATACATATTTATTGATAGCAAATTAATATAGATTTAAAAAAGGGTATACGTCTGACAATAATGAACTATTATTAAGTTCCTGTCATTTTCTTTCAAATTTACTACAATCATAAGAATGTGATCCAAAAGACGCAAACCACATTGCAGGTTTCACAAAGTTGGGTGATAGCTACACCTATTTTATACAAGTATAAGTGTAAAGGGGTAAGAAGTTTCCATGTCCAAATTTCGACCTAAAATGGTTAGAATAATTATCATTTCTTGTAAAATAATAATTTTGGTGCCACAATACTGTCGGAATAATTGGATGTAACAGTGTGTATCGTGCGAGGCTATGACAACAATAACTTTTTCAATACAATTCTTATTTTCCTTTAACGTTACTCTTAGATATCATATAATATTTTTGAGGTTCCAAATTTTTCTTGATATGCTGTCTAGTTGTAGCGCTTTCTTTGGCTAAGCAATCTGCAACTTCACTGCTACGAAGTCCCGAGTTTTTAGCCAAGTGAATTTTAATTCGTATTGACTTTTTTTAATACTTGAATTGTATAAAGTCTTTATACAATTTATTAAAGTTTATTTTAGAATTAAATTTATCTACACCAATTAATGAATCTCAAATGGTACAAAAGATATCCGGAAAAAATATTTCAAAATACCTTAACTTCTTTGAAGAAAAACAAAAAAAAACACTTCCTGTCTAGACATAGCTTTTTAGTTAATAGTTTTGAAAAATTCTCAAGCTATGACGTTCTTCCTTCAGATTTCTTGACCAAAAAAGAAAGAGTTGAATCCAAAAGTATTGATATACCGCCTTATGACCTTTCACCTTTAAATTATCCCATAATCATCGGTGAATTAGAATACTCATTCAATAATATGAAAAACTCTTCTACCAGTTCTGATAACATTTCAGCAATATTTCTTCAAAAACTTCCTTCATCTGGAAGGAAACAGTTGCTGAGTATCTGCAATAATTCATGAAGACATGGCAAGTTCCCAAAAATCTGGAAATTCAGCATCATCCCTACTTATAAACAAAATCAACCAAAATCTCTATATGAATGTTACATTTATTTAGACCTATTTCTCTAATTTGTGTAATGTAAAGTCCTCGAGAAAATCATATCCAACAGATTACTGTGGTTTTTAGAAGATAAAAAATTACTTTCTCCGGAACAAAGCAGATTTCGGAAAAATCGTTTAACACTGGATAATCTTATTAGTTTAAAGTCTGAGATTCATGGTGCGATGACATGTAGACAAAAATGTATCGTAGTATTTTTTGACATAACTAGGGTATACAATAGAGTTCGACGACATGATATTACTCTTACTCAAACACTCATTCGATGAGGAATAAAAGGTAATATAGCACAATTCATAATAAATTTAAAAATGCTTGGGGTAGTCACTAAAATACAATTGATACGTACTAGTACGTACCATTTAAAAGCAGGTATATTACAATTCAGTTAATTTTAAGTCAATCATATTTCATTAATATGATCTAACGCTAATGAACATAATTTCGAAGCCAATCCTCTCCATACACATACAAATGAAAAATTTCCTATCTTATAGAACTTTTAATGTATGAGTTAACGGTACTCATACAACGGTACAACACGTGGGAAGGAGATAGTAAAACTCTGACTCTTATGTACAAAACATTGATCAGGTCGAAACTATTTTACGCTTGTATTATTTACGATTCAGCAAAACCATATTTGCTAGGACAACTCAATCAAATACAAAATATTGCAATAAGGACCATACTAGGTGCCTTTTATACTAGCCCTACTGAAAGTTTACAATGTGAAGCTTAAGAACTTCCGCTGGAATTGAAACAACTTTCACTAACATGCAGCATCAATACAGGCAAATCCTGTTAACCAAACGTAAACTCAAATTTCCAGATACTCATTGTTTACTAAATGTCAACACTGTTCCTCCTTGGACTGTTTCCTTCCCAACTAATAATACCAAACTTTCCATACCTAAAAAAGCAAATAACCATCCTAAAACCATCAATATATCGACACTTTAGAGGTAAACTCACTAAGTGACATATTGGGCAAAAATGATTTTTTCACTAAAAACACTTATATTTTTATGTTCTACAAGGTAAATAATTCAATAAGTTGATACGCTATCATAGTTACTATTTAGTTTAAAATCAGTAATCATTAAGTACCGTTTTATACAAACATACTAGAGGAAAAATTCAGTAAACACTTACGGAGTTTTACTTCTAATATGTTTAAATTTCGGGTATGTAAACTACTGAGAAGCAAAACTCATTAACTTACACACAATTTTAATTCTATGCATTCTGTGATTTATGTGTCACTTACTGAACGTTGGTGGGCTAAATTGAATTTTAGGGCAATGAACATAACCTTGGCATCGAATTATATGTTTTTGCGTCACAGTTTTGCCATATTTTTTTGTATTAGGTATAGGAGTTATTAAAATAGAAAGATACTTTTTGTTTGTTTTAAATTTTCATTTCATATAATAATTATAAATCTTGCACCTAATTTTATATGTGAGAGTATGAAACAATTGAGTATATGGCAACACTGACATATATTAAGCTTACATTTACCGTCAAACCCGTGACCCACAAGTGGATATTAACGACGAAGGTGTTGAACAAAAAGACAAACGGTATCATCTTATTTTACAATCTTCACTACCATTGGTATCATACTCTAGCAGTGAAGATTTTTCTTCCGATGATTCAATTATTAACCCAACTTATCATCTGCAACATGGAAGAAATAGGTCCATTACAGATTTAGCTTCAATTACAGATTCAGATGAACAGTCACTAGAAGACACTACTGCGAAAGCTCCTACTCGGTGAAGGAAAAGAAATCCAGAAAATTGGAAAGTAAACAAGACGAAAAAACAGCGATCGATGTGTTTGCCATATAATAACAAAATGAAACCATGTGATGCTAAACGTCCAAAAGATGTAAATTGTACTCGTTGTCGGTTTAACTGCACTAATAATTTCACAGAGGCAGAACGTAGTGAGATTTGCGGAGTATATTGGGGATTGAATGATAATCACCGTCAAAAAGACTTTCTAATAAAAAGTTTACAGGTAATCACGCCACGAAGAAGAAAAGTCGATTTATTGAGCAGTAAAGCTCGATCAGTTTTAAAAGCTTATTATTTGAAAAATTCGAAGAGTCGTTTCAGAGTTTGTGCTAATTTCTTTTAAAAAACACTATGTATATCGAATGGGTCTATAAATACTGCTGTTGAAGGTATGAACAATACAGGCACCTATCAAGGCATTGACAGACGCGGTAGAAAGTCACCTGGGAATAAAGCTTCTGATGAGCAAGTTGCATTAGTTAAAAACCACATTGAAAGCTTTCCTTGTACGAAATCACACTACGTACGAAAGCGCACACAAAAGAAGTATTTGGATTGTAAGTTGTCGATATTAAAAATGTATGAGCTATATAAACAAATGTGCGAAGAAAAATGTTCTGTACGGAGTATAATCTCTCATTTTTCAGACCAAAGAAGGACCAGTGTGCGTTATGTAACAAATATGCAACGGCAGATGTAGAAAGAAAGAAAAATTTGGAAGTAGAATATTCTGAACATATTAATAGAAAAAATGAATGTAATGCTGCCAAGGAACAAGATAAAAAACGCTGCAAAATTGATCCTTCGTTCATAACAGCAAATTTTGATTTGCAGAGTGTATTGCAATTGCCATTCTCGAATGTATCACAATTGCCATTCTCGGATGTATCACAATTTTATTACTCTCGTAAAATATGTCTGTACAATCTAACTATCTACGAAAGTGCAGGTTCAAATGCATATTGCTTTTACTGGAACAAGTTAAATGGAAAACGTGGCAGTTGTGAAATACAATAAGTGAAATATCATTTTTCTCCGATACATATGGAGGGCAAAATAGGAACCAACAGGTGGCAGCTGTATTGCTTTATGCCGTTAAGGTGACTCACATTAAAAAAATTGAATTACAATTTTTGGAATCGGGTCATACGCATATGGAGTGCGATTCAATGCATGCCGCTATAGAAAATGCTAAAAGAAATAAAACAGCGTTTACTATGACTGATTGGAAAGACATTTTTAAAAGCGCTAGACCTGAGCGAAGTACTTTTAGGTTATTAAAAAAGAAAAACCAGGAGTTTAAGCCACCGTACCAAACAAAGGAATTCAAATTCAACGAGTTTAAAGATCTCCAATATCTGGCCTCGAAAACAATAAAAAACCGCAACTGGGATGAGTCAGGGAGTCTTCTACCCATAACAAAGCAAAAAAGGTATGATTTGGAAAAATTATGCAGGTCAGGAATAATACCTGAAGAAACTCATTTGTGGTACCAAAACTTACCCATTTCTACTACAGATACAATTGAAAGACTTCCAGAACCGGACGTGGATGAAGATTCTACAGATGAATAAAATTTTGTTTCTTTAATTTGAGTAACTTTTTTTGAATACATTTGAAAATAGGTTATGTTGTTTTATTATTCTTATTCACTATTATTAATGCTTAAAATGGGAACTGGTCAGGACAGTTACGTTATGATTTCTGACCATGTCGTAAGAGAATAAGGTCTCGAGTTTTGTGTGTCAATAATCATTACTAAAGGAAGAATTACTTAAGTACACGTTCTTTTCACTACGTACATATTTACTTCACTAAGTACTGTCCTAAACATAAATATCTTAAGAGGAAAAATCTATTAAGTACATTTTTGCATTTTCTGACGAAACTGAAAAATCTTATTTTGAATTTAATTATCAACATCAAAGAGCGTCTTAAAATAAAATACCAACCCAAAAATCAATAAAATCGGATTTAAGATAAATGTTCTGTGTCCAAAAATATTGCACTTTTTCATAAAACTTCATTTTCTCCAAACTATGTAAGAAGTACTTGATGAGTTTTACCTTTAAAGTGTCGATATCCTCCAAGAACTCAAGACATTCTACTCTTTTTTAGTGCCTATCCATTCCGGATGTTGGCGACCATCATAGTAATCTGTATTTTGCAAACTTCTGCTCTGAAAAGATTTGTGGTTGTTGTGTTAAACCATGGTCGTAGATTTTTCAGCCAGGAAATCCTTCGCCTTCCTGGTTCTCGCTTTCCTTCTACTTTTTCTTGAAGAGCTAATTGCAGCAACCCGTATCTTTCGCTGGGTCTCATGATGCGATCAAGGTATTCGATTTTGGCTGTTTTTATTGTGGTTAACAAGTCTTTATCTTTTCGCATTGTTAATAAAACGTCCTGGTTAGTAACGTGGTAGGCATAGGATATCTTCCGAATTCAACGATACAGTCACATTTTGGAAAGCCTTAATTTTCTTGCACGTAGGGTCTGTGAAAGTCCCCGACTCCTAAACTCCGTACAACAGTATAGGAAAGATATAACATCGCTATTAACCTGATTTTTATGGGAACTGATAAATCGTGACATTTAAATACCTTAGTTATTTTTTGAAATACAGATCTTGCTTTCTCCATCCTATATTTTATTTCTAGGGAATGGTCCCAATTTTCATTAATGTTTGTATAAAGTAGGTGTATGTTTTTACTCTTTCTATTGGCTGACCATTCACACTGATTCTTTCAATTTGCTGTTTCTTCTTATAGATCATCATACATTTTGTAATTAATTAAGCATGCATAAATATCGCAATTCACATATCTACATCGTTGAAAGAGCACTTTTATGCTAAAGATAGCATCTCTCGTACCCACTGCGTTCCGAAAACCAAACTGTGTACGGCTGTGTTTTTCTTCGCATAGTCTATATATCCTTTAATGTACGATTTTTAGAAATAACTCTAAAATGTGGCTCATTAAGCTGATGTCCCGGAAATCATTTTAGGATACTGATTTTGCTTTTTTTGGTAGAGCAATAAACATTGAATTCAGCCATGATCTTGGTATTGCTCCGTTTAAATATATGTCAATAAATATTTTTGTTAGTTGTCGATTACCGTGGGAGTTAAATATCTTCATGAGTTCAGTATATACATTGTCAGGTCCAGGAGCTTTGCCATTGTTTTTTCCACTTTATTTGATGTGATTGGTAAGTAGTCATTACATATGTAGGACGGAGGTTGTTGGAATTTATTACCATCAAAGAGTTCTTGTATATATTTGGTCTATATACATATTTTTTATTTTTATCTGTGATGATGTTTCCATGTTAATCCTGCAGTTGGCTAGCTGTGTTGGATTTTTGGAGAACAGCTGCTTATTTTACAATTTTTATACCTACTCAAGACATACAGTAACCATATTCTTTTATATATATACCAATGCCTCTAAAAGTATAGGAGGCGTAAATTTTCCAAATTAACATTCATTTAACACAAGTCAACGGCTATCCTCAATGCTATAAATTTTGTGGTTGAAAATAGTATTCTGTCATTACTACGGATTCTTTAAGTTCTGTTACTGCCTTAAATAACTTCTATCCTAGAAATCTATGTCTACTACTTATTAAATCAGCACAAAACCAACTGCAAGCTTTGAATATAAATGTCAACTTTGTATGAATTCCTTTACAAATCGGAATTGCTAATGATGAAGAAGTAGATTCCTTGGCAAAAAAGCAGTCTCGATTCCGGAAGCTGTAGAAACCAGAAGCATTCCACATCTAGATATAAAACCTATAATCAAAAACTTAGTAATCAATACTTGGAGGATCAAGTGGAATCAGTTAACATCCAAACTACGAGAAGTAAAACATTCGATATTACCTTGGAAATTAACGCCAACTAAGGCTTTACGCCAAACCATCCTATTTAACCACACCGCCATTACCCATAAACATCTGTTGGAGAGAGAAATTAAAACCACAGTGCCTACCTATGTGATATTGTGCTCAGTGTTATACTGACGCCATATGTTACTGGAGCGTCCTTTATATTGCAAGGAGAGACTTCAATATATATTAAAAGATACCTTACGAGCAATATTAAGCAACTTTAAATTGTACTACGCCAATAACACTTTAAAGTTAACGCATAAATAAATACAAAAAGGTTAAACTAAATTAAAAAAAATTATTTAAACTTAAAAAAAATGAGCGAATGTTGTTTATTCAATTTTTACCCGTATATGCTACGTTCTTGTTCTATTTTCAATTATTGTGATTTGAAAGTCTTTCTTCTACGAAATTATCAAATAGCAAATTACTTTAAAGCAATCGATAAAAATTGTAACTTTTATGAACCATAATTAGATTTTTTTATTTTAAACCTGCGGCATACAGCGGCAAATATCTCAAGCCAAAAATTAATAAAGGTAATGGTTTTGTCACAAACTGATTTATCCCTCTGACACGTTAATACCCACATTCATCGTTTTATCGAATAATGTCAAGCTTCTGCTTCTCTACTCTCATTTTCGTCAAAAATACCAAAATACATTATTTAGAAATCGAGGGATGGCTAGCTGAATGAGGACAGAAATCAATTTTGTTACCAAATTTTCGTGCTGGCAAATTGTAAAGAAAAAAATTTCCGTTTATTTTCCACAACTTTTTTGTAAACTGAATCAACGGAAATTTAACTGCTTTAAATAATTCATAACTAATCTTCAATGATAAATAAAATTTGGCAGTATTTTAACTTTTTAAAATAAATAAATAAACAAGTAAATATATATAAGCAATTAATAAATAAATATATCTGGCGCAGATCAGCAGATATATTCCGAATGATGCACTTAACAAATGAAATAATAAAACAAACTATGGACACAAAAACCACCATCATACAAGATATACAGTAAAAACAGCTTATTTGATAAGGACATGTACAGAGAATGACAGATCATCGCCTACCGAAGTTCATATTGGATTGGCAGCAACTATAGCAAAAAAACCGACGAAGGTCGAAAACAACATAGCTTTATGAAGGCCAAAAGGCAATGTCAGAGAGAAATCTATGACCAGGAGACTGGCCGATAGATGTGAATGTAGACTGGGAACCGGAAGGCGCAAGACGCTATAAACCGGACATTATACATACCAAGTAATTATTTTTTATTTTTTACTTGCATATTAGTGCATATATGCATGTATGCTGTAATCAGAAAATGCAGCATGAAGGTGGAAGAAACGATCATGAAAAATGAGCCCCAGTGCTTGGCATTTGCTGACGATCTAACGATCCTAGCAAAAACCGAGAAAGAATTAAGAAGAGTTGTGAAGAAAATCGTTAAAGAAGCACAGAAATTCGGATTGGAACTAAATGAAGACAAAACCAAATATATGATCATAAGAGGGACAGAAGGAAAAAAAGAAGACTTTTTTCCCTTCTGTCCCTCCCATGATCATATATTTGGTTTTGTCTAGTGTGAGGAATTTAAGTGGTAAAAGCTATAGTTTTAAAAGGATGGACAAATTTGAATACCTGGGTGTAGTTTTCGATGAAAATGGAAAAGAGAAATGGGAGATCGAAGCCAGAATAGCAAAAGGGAATAAAAAATTAGGTCGTTTAAGAGCCCTACTAAACTCAAAATAAGTTTCTCGACAAGGTAAACTTAGAATATATAAAACAGTAATTCGACTCAACTGTTACTCACAGTAACATATGCGGGCGAGACAAGGATATTAAACAAGAAGGAAGAAGATACTCTGGAAAGATGGGAAAGGAAAATATTTAGACGCATATTCGGAGGACGGAAGACAGAAGATGGTTGGGAGAGAAGAACCAACAATGAATTAATGGCTTTATACAAAGAACCTACCATTACCAAGTTCGTCAAGTCACAAAGAATCTGATGGTTGGGACATGTGGAAAGAATGGCAGCAAACAGAATGCCTAAACTAGTAATAACCAGAAAACTTGTCGGCCTCAAAAGAAGAGGTAGACCCAGAACAAGGTGGATTAGTAAAGTGGAGGAAGACCTTAAACACGTGAAGGTGAGGGACTGGAAAAGAAAAGCACAAAATAGAAGCAAATGGAGAAATATTGTCCACCAGGTCCTTCAGAGTAGTTAAGAATGTTGTATATAAATATTTAAGTTAAAGTTTTGTTTAAAATAATTGTAATTAGTTAATATTAGGATGTTTTAAAAAAAATGCCTGGGACTTAACGGCCTGTTGTGCGTAAAAATAAATTAAACTACCACCAATAGTCAAACTGTTACATGTTTAGTATAGGTATACCGATTTTCTTGCAAAAATGAGATTTTAAATTAAATTTTTGAATCGTTAAAATATAAGTGGACATACCTTTTTATCACAAATAGTACAGAAAACACTTTCATTGTCTATAATATTCATTTCACTGTTGCCACCAACCCAACTCCGCAATAGACTTGATTTTTGTTTCGCTACTTTCGGCATATTTTCAAAAAAGAAATTATTTTTATTTTATAAGCACAATATATACAATCACAAGTTGCTTTGCCAGCTGGTAAAGAGAATTTAAAAACGAATTTACTGTATAATACCTACCTGCATGTTGGCTCTATTCTTTTGATAAATAATTCCCAGATGGGTTTTCCCAAACAATAAAACTTTAATAGATATTTGTAATAAAATGATTTCGTAGTTACCTTACCTAGTACCTGCTATGAATAATTCCGAGAAATTATTATCTAAATATGTATAGAAAACCATTTTATTTATGTGATATTTTCAAATATGTGGCAATATGCTCTTAATCAAGTAAATATGAATAGCATATGCATTTATAAAGAAACCCACAAATATGCTGCATATATATGCACATGCATTTTGCATATAATCCATTCTCTAGTATAAAATACTTTCTAAACCTGGTATGTATTTTCGTAAACGTCTGTTATTTCTATAAGGTTATAGACAGCTGTCTACCACAGAACATTCCAATCATACACAAGGTTTTATTTTATGTATAATCTCTAGCAGTTGTCGTTAGTAGTATTGCAGCGTTGTAATAAGTGACGTTGTTCACAATTTCAAGTACTTTCTATAATAGCTGACTAAATAAAAAAAATAAAAGTAAGTACATATTGACTCTTATTGTAGCAAATATATGCTCTGATAATAGAATATTGTGTAACTTCACAGTTACAATGGTCCATAATATATAACATATTTTTTGTTTGCAGGTGGTAATAGAAATGGAACCTATAGTGTATAATCATTTTATGGCGAGAAAGAACTAAATAATGTTTAAATTAGAGACATTTGTGGATACAACTATAAAGATTTCAATCTAGAATCCTACAGTGACGATGACAAAGTGGTACATATTTTCAGAAAATGTTTGTTCGGAAGAAGTGAACGTGTGGGATATGGAAGACAACAATGAGAACAACGAAGATGATAGTGAAAAAGATAATGACAATGAAGACAAAAATGGTGTGCTTAATCATCAGAATATTACACGGAAATGAATTACTAGTCGTTCTGCACAGCCAATTCAACCGTGGAAAGGTAGTTTACCGCCAGGACCTAAAAACCCGTATTCTCCAATCAAGTACTTTAGAACCCTGATAAATGACAATATTTTAGACAATATGGTTTTTAAACAAATCTGTATTCTACCTAGAAGATCACCGAAAAATATTTAAAGGTGTGTAGTAGGGATGGGAAAAACCTACCGGTTTTAACCGAAAACCGGTTTTTTTACTTCGCAATAACCGGTTTTATCGGTTTTTTTTTTGCCCCGGTTATAACCGGTTTTTTATTTTTCAAGTAAAAACCGGTTATTAGGTTTTTACCGTGATTAGGATTAGGTTAGGTATTATTTTGGATACCACTCATAATTATTATTCGCAAGTAATTATTCCATAAAAACCATAATTCAAATTTTATTTTATTTTATAAATACAGAAACAAACTGAAAGTGCAAACTCACATCAGCCAGAAACAATTAAGTTTTATTATATTTCGTTGAAATGGCATTTGTAGTCGTAATATTTACATAAGAAGCGATCTGGTACATCATCTATTTTTCACACTTGACTCTTGACATTGAAAGTGGGAGAATGGCTTTTTCTGATTACCAAAAATAATGTTCTGACTATGAATATCGAATTACCGATTACGAATACGAATCTCCAAGGATTTCCCTACGTTATAAAAACGATACACCCATACAGGAAGTATTAAATGAGTTAAAATGTATCTGTTATACAAATATACAAACGTGTTAAAAGTAATAGATGATAATTTTTTTTAATGGTAGTAAAAATAAAAGATGAATTGCATTATCCAATTTATTTTTAAGTAAAATATTTATGTTGATATTATTTTTTTTAAATCCCATTTGAAAGAGTCTGGGAAATTTTTTATAAGTTGAAATGGTTGGGGTGGGGAATTTTTTGGGTTTGGGAGGAGAAGAAAATTGGTGGGTATTTTAGAAGATAAATGGTAAATTAAATTTGCATCAATAATTAAATACAATAATTGCATATTATATTCTACTCTCATAATAAATGTTCAATGACAATAGAACCTGAATTATTTTAGCGCTCTCTGTTGAGCAGTAGTATAATAATTTTGGTTTACTGTTCTCTACATCTGACTACTGAAATTTTATCGCCTTTCGATGAGGCCACAAAGGAGATCTCTGGTTCCCAGTACATTACTGCTAGCCATGTTATCCCCCTTGTGTCTATTATCGAAAGACCTTTAAAAAATCTCAAGCCAAACCTTAGTACAGCCCAAAAGTTATGCCAAAACTTATAACTAGCCTTCAAGAGAGGGGCACTACGCTTTTACGAAACCCCCTGCTTTGCCATGCTACAATCAAGGGCCCGAAGTTCAAAAAACTATATCTGAATCCGTCTATGGCGGAGACAGTTAGGTCCAATTTCATTCTAGGAGCAGAACAGAATCTGTATGCCAGGCTTGGCTTTTAGCTAAAAAATACATGTCGTTGGTTGGGTATTGTGTCAGATGAGAGAAGCCGCTTAACCGACCAACATATATATGAACGAGTTTTTCTCAATAGGCTTTATGAAAAATACTGGCCAATATAATGATAAATCCATTTCATATAATATAACCTATTTGTAACCTTCTAACCTACACTTTTTTGCTTAAAATATTACTTCATTCTACTTATATTATACTTTTATTGTATATTATTGTAATATGTATATATTAATCTTACGCTATATTATATTTTATAATAATCAATAAATATATAATAATATTAAAATAATAAATAAATATAATAATTAGTAGAATAAAATGGTTTTATTAAAAATTGTGTTTTATTCATATTTATATTGATGTTCTTTCGATAGTACTAATTTTGATTATATTGATATCGAGTCGAATGTAGTATCGCAAACTAAAGTGCATTGTAAATGTAATTTTGTAACCTATTTTATTAAAAAAAACCGAAAACCGGTTTTTGCAAAAACCGGTTTTTTTTGGCCGGTTATAACCGCCAGGTTAAACAGTAAGCAAAAAAAACCGGTATAACCGAAAACCGGTGTTTTGTCAAAAACCGCCATCCCTAGTGTGTAGGACAAGAACGAAATATGAGTTTTTAGGTCTATGTTTGTTCATGTCAGTGTATGGTTTACCCTCAACTAGAATGTACTGGAAAGCGTCTACTTGAATTTTAGTTATGGCCGAAACTATGAGTCGGAATCGCTGGGAATAAATAAAAAAACAATATCCACTTCAATGATAACAATAAGATAATTTCCGGAGATAAGTTATTAAAAATCAAACCGCTTTTAGAACCAGTTATAGTAAATTTTCGGAAATTCCAATAACAGAAAAACTATCAGTGGATAAACAAGTTATTCCGTTCAAAGAATAACATAGTCTAAAAATGTATATAAAAAACAAACCAAAAATGTGGGGCTATAAAGCGTTTCTCCTATGCGGTACCAACGAAATTGTATACAATTTTGAACTCTATACTGGTAAACAACAACATTCAGAATATTTACTAAATGTTCCAGTTAGCGGAATTGCTGTCTTTAGTTGGCCAGAATAATTCCAAGGAGTGCTTACCATAAGATGTATTTTGATAACTGGTTTGCAAGTATGCAATTGCAAATTGAACTGGACAAGTTGGGTATTTTCTCTGTAGGTACGGTGCGTCCTAACATATTAAAAGGGTATAATTTATCTACCGGCAAAGATATGAAAAAGAAAAAAAGGGCGACTTTCGAAGAACTTGTCTACAAGAAAGAAGAAATAACCATTAGAGCAGTCAAATGGTACGATAATAAGCCGGTGCATTTACCGAGTTCTTTTGTAGGCACGTATCGTACAAGTCAAGTTCAAAGATGTAACAAAGCAAAGAAAGAAACCATTGTCGGTGTTCCAACAATGGAATGAATGTCATAACATAGTAATGTTTTACAATAAATGTATGGATGATGTGGACGTAATGAACTTGTTGATGGCTTTATATAGAACTAGGATTCGTTCTAAAAAATGGTACTTTCGCATCGTGTTCCATATATTTGATTTAGCAGTTGTGAAAACTTGGTTACTTTATAAAAAAGACATCTAGTTACTTGGTATAAGAAAAAACGATGAACTAAGTGTTTTAGATTTCAAAGCATCTATTGCCGCTTATCTTTGTCAAGAGGGTAAAGTGAGGTTCAAGAAGAGGGGAAGGCTCAGTCTATCTATAATAGAACAATAAATAGAGCAGAAAAGGAAAAGAGAACTCTTTACTTCTCGGTAGAGATCGCTTCTTTACCAAAGAAAAAAATACAAAAAAAACGGAATAGGCCATTGGCCTAAATTTTTAGGAAGGCGTGGTCGTTGCAAGAAACCGAGATGCCTAGGCATGCCAAAAGTAATATGTGAAAAATGTAATGTAAAATTGTGCTTTTGTAAAAATTTATTTTTATTTTTTTTAACCAACTGCAATGTGGGATAATTCTTTTGAAATTGTTTCTTCTTTTCTTCTGGCTATCTAGTTTTAGCTCCTTATTTTTAATAAGTATTCAGGTTTCACTTGCGTAAAGCACATTAGGTCGGATAACTAAAGTAGGTATGTATTAAAATTTTTGTGGGACTGGATATTTTCTTTCGCCTCCACACCTAGTTAGATTTGCAGATTTTCTTACTACTTTTAGCCATTCTTAGTAGAATTTCTTATGTGTATTCATTGCTATCAATTAGTGTTACTCCTAAATATTCGAATTTTCTTACAATTGATTTGGATTTACCTTCATTACTATGTATTTTGTTTTTTTTTTTCATTTACATCTAATTCATGATTTCTGGCTTTTCCCCCCAACCTATTAAAAATTTCTTTTAATTAAGTTAGTCTTCTTGTGATTAAGATAAGATCATTCGTATATTGATGCCTTTTATGACATATTATTCATTTAGTGTGTAAGAGAATTTAGAATTACCTTGTATAAAGCAAAAGGTAAAATGGTAATAATAGAAAGGACGGTGACCGGTATTAAAAAAAGAGTTTTAATAAAACCCCATAACAGGATCGAAACTGGTAACGACTAACTGGTAAATTTTTAATTATACTGAATTTTTTGTTATTTTACTATAAAATGTCAAACATATTATACCACAATAAACTGTATTTAAAATAACTAAACTAAAAGCCCTTAATTTTTTAAAACTTTGTAAATTCATAAAACAACGTATACGTTCCTTATTTTAAACAAGCGAATAAAGAGACTGACCCTTAGGCTTTCCACATACTTCAGAACTTTTGGGAAATACTTGAGATTGACCAGATACAGCATAAATAAGTTTTCGATCAGTTACTGACCTTGTTTTTGTGTTTTATTACATTCTTGTCAAACAATTTGCTTAAATTGCCACAAAAATACCCAAAGAGTTTAAACATGTTTAAGATTTTTCCATATATTTTACTTTAGGTAGCCCTGTTTGGCCTCGTTGTTTCAAATTAAATAAAGGATAATCTTTTTACCAGGCAAACACTTCTTGAACGGTCTACTACAGAAAAAGGAGCGGTGCTGTCGCCGTACCTGTACACCATCTATACGGCCGACACGCCAAAAGAGCCAGGCTCTCTGTTGAGTCTTTACGCTGACGACACAGCAATAGCTGTTAGCTGGAGAAACCCGGATCATGCAGCTAATCATCTGCAAAGAGCACTAAACAGATTCCAAAGATGGTGCATAAAATGGAAAATAGCCCTAAATCCAGATAAAACACAGGCTGTAATGTTTAGTCACAGAAGAAGTGTACCAAATCGCGAAATTACAATCGAAAACACCCCAGTAGACTGGACCAACCAGGCTAAATACCTAGGGGTACATCTAGATAAGAAGCTAACGTTCACTGAGCACATCAATCAGCAAATACGCAAAGCCAAAGCGTTGAAAAGTCAGCTCTCAACACTTATTGGAAGGAAAAGTAAACTACGATTTAAAACCAAAATCAGGGTTGCGAATAGTATTATCCTGCCAGTCCTAACATATGCATCCGCTGCGTGGGGACACATCTGTAAAACAAACAGGAAAAAGATACAGACTACTCAAAATCAAATAGTCAGAGATGCCCTTAAGATACCAAGGTACGTACCCTTGAGATATGTATATAGAGACTCAGGACAAACAAGAATCCTACGCACGCTAGACGAGAGAGCATATGAAATTTTTAACGGACTAAGAAACCACCCCAGCAGAATGTTAAGAGAGCTGACTAACTACAATGAAAACACAAGGACGGTACACAGAAGACCAAAACAACAGATAGCTCGATATAGGGAGAACCCGAACGAATAAATAAAGAATGAGATGGTTGCAAGAAGAACGAACAAAGAAATGCAGTCAATCAGAAAACACACCAAAAAAAACTCTGGCGAGAGGGTACGCTTTTCTTTTTTAGGTTTTTAGGTTTTTAGGTAATTATAAGTCCAATATACACCGGGGTGTGTGAGAGCATTATACACTTGGGAATGCACACCCCAATACACGCACACAAATAGGATTAAGGAAAAAAGGAAAGAATTGTTGCCCAGGCATTTTATAGTCCCGACGCCACAAGGAAGTCCACAAAAAAAAAAACAAAAAAAAACAAAAAAAAAAAACAAAAAAAAAACAAAAAAAAAAAACAAAAAAAAATGCTCAGCCGGCGAGGAGAACAAAATTTATTTTGCCAAATCGGCGGCTGAGTGACCGAGCACACACTCTTTTCCGGACATAGAGTCATCAGCTCAGGCTGATGGCTCTATGGTCGGAACACACGCTCTTTTTTCTTTTTAGGGACTCAAGTCCCGACGTAAAGCTAGAGTAAAATCAATTGAGTCAGTAAAGTAAATAGGGAGAAAAGCCTAGATGTGGCTACCCCTACAGTTAGGTGGCATAACCACATTCACTAAAAACCGAGGATGTCCTATTACCCAGGGCATCTTAAGTAAATTTCAGATCATAAGCCTCCTCACGTAAGTCACACGATGAGGAGGGGTGGTGGAAAAGCCTGGGGGTCAGATAGGTACCACTTCGACTAGCGAGGTGTGACCGGTTTGATCTTCGGACATGTGGATCCCATTCTTACATTGGTATACACATGTTCCTAGGGGCAGGGTTGATCACTGCGTGTGTGTGTGTGTGTGTACATAAAAAGGAAATCACAGGTCGTGACTTACAAATGTGTAGCTACTTTAACTTGAATCCGCACGATGGAGAGTAACATTCAGTTAGACTTAAACAAACAAAGGGTTAATTTTAAAAAAGGGAACATACCGAGGTGCTACTACTAGTAGTGTGCGTTGACAACAATCAATGATGTATGCAATGCTTCAAATACCTATATCACATAACTTGATACCAACATAACAATCTCAAGTCAGCACAGTTTGTGCTGACATAAAACCCAAACGATTCAAGAGAATAAACCATAGTAGTTAATCTAATGTTCACTACACCAATCAAGTCAATGATTATGTATGTATGATTATGTATACAGGGTGTTTCAAAAAAGGTAACCCCGTCTCTAGGGTAGGTAAAAAACTGAAAAATAAGTGGGGTTTGCTTAGTAAACATTTTTTGTAACGCCATCCGTTTTAAAGATACAGGGCGTTAAAGAAAAAAAAAATTTACGCATTTTTTACGATTTTGCCGAAACTACTGGCAACATTGTAATGAAATTTTATACGAAAAAGGTACTCTTGGTAAAACTCGATACTGTGTACCGTTTTCGGAATATTTTAATTTAAAAATTATGAAGTAATAATTGATGCTGGTAGTAATGATAAAGTTCTAATAGGTATACCTCTATTTTCTCCAAGTGTGCCATGGAAATCTGACATTTATTGATTGTTATGACGATAAATCAACAATAATTAGAGTTTTGAAACCTTGTTATTTGTAAAATCAAATTAAAATGTACTCAAATGTTGAATACACTGACATGTTATTAACCTTAGGTGAATGTTTAGGATGTTCTAGTGCAGCTGTGACACGTTATGCAGAAAAGTTTCCTAGAAGAAACTTACCAAGTAAAAAAACATTTAGAGCCGTTGAACGACGTTGTCGAGAAACTAGGAATGTGAGACCAAATAAAATAAATTCTGGTAGACCAAGAACAACAAGAACAATTAATAAAGAAAATAATATTTTAAATTTACTTGATCAAGATCCAAGGAATATAGCAAGACAAACAAATACTTTTTCTTCAAGTACTTGGCGGATACTGAAAGAACAGCAATTACATCCTTATCATTATAGACAAGTCCAAGAGCTCTTGCCAGATGATCTATCGGTTAGAGTGGATTTTTGTGAAACATTGTAACAAAGGACAGCCAATCCAAATTTTTTAAAATGCATTCTTTTTACTTACGAGGCCACCTTTACGCGACAAGATATGTTTAACTCCCATAATGCACACTACTGGTGTGATGAGAATCCACGAGTCAAAAGGGTATCACATTACCAACACTCATTTAAAGTTAATGTTTGGGCAGCAACTTTAGGTAACAAATTAATAGGTTATCATATATTCTACCTGGAAATTTAAATGGTGATATGTATCTTGATTTTTTAAACAATTCCTTATTCTAGATATTAGAAGATTTAACGCTAAACGAGCGAAGATCTTTATTTTTTATGCACGATGGAGCTCCATCACACTTTGATAGAAGGTGTCGTAATTGGTTGAGTAATCATTTTCCGAATCGATGGATTGGTAGAGGTGCAAAAGCTCCGATTCATTGGCCTCCTCGGTCATGCGATTTTAACCCTTTGGACTATGCAGTTTGGTCGTATATTAAGGAAAAAGTCTATGCTACAGAGGTAAATTCACGCCAAGAATTGGAAGAAAGAATTCAACGTCAATTTAATGATATCATAGCTGATCCCCTTTCGTTTAGAAGGTTAATGGAATATTTAGAAAAAAGAATAGACTTGTGTATTCGCGAAGACGGAGGGCATTTTGAACACTTACTGTAATTGAATTTTATTTTATGTTCTTAGTCATTAATTTAATTTTCTTCTTGTGAGTTTTGTTTAATTACTAACTATTTTATACCAGCATCAATTATTACTTCATAACTTTCAAATCAAAATATTCCGAAAACGGTACACAGTATCGAGTTTTACCAAGAGTACCTTTTTCGTGTAAAATTAAACGATGTTTAAGTTTACTTGAAATTTTGATTAATAATTATACTCTTAAAAAAGTTATATTGACTAATACTTAGTACGATCCGTGTAACTAGCGCCCTCTATGAGAATCAGATATAAAAACAAATTCATGGGATGTATCAGCTTCCAAAACATATTCGTATAAAATTTCATTACAATTTTGCCAGTAGTTTCGGCAAAATCGTAAAAATGCGTATTTTTTTTTTCTTCAACGCCCTGTATCTTGAAAACGAATGGCGTTACAAAAATTTTTTACAAAGCAAACCCCAATTATTTTTCAGTTTTTTACCTATCCTAGAGACGGGGTTACCTTTTTTTGAAACACCCTATATATGATTTATATTATTATATAATATACAGTAACACAAAATTAGCACAATATTTTTATTGTCTAGACTCTTTTAATTACGATTCTTCTAAATAGTTCTATAATAGGTATATATATAATATGTATATATAAATTAATTAACAAATAATATTGTGGCTATGCAAGCAATATTGTATAAAATCACAACAAAAGAGTCTGTACTATTTAGGATACAAAGAGGTATACTATTAACATTTTTCATTAAAATTATTATACGTTGAAAATAATGTCAAA
This sequence comes from Diabrotica undecimpunctata, assembly GCF_040954645.1. Lineage (NCBI taxonomy): Eukaryota > Metazoa > Arthropoda > Insecta > Coleoptera > Chrysomelidae > Diabrotica > Diabrotica undecimpunctata. The sequence continues at coordinate 133,670,524 of NC_092804.1, read as the reverse complement.
GTTAAGTATAAAATTATATAAAATACTCGGGAATTTTAAAAGTTTGGCAGCAAAAGTTTCAAAATTACATGACGTTATACATCTTTTTTAGCTTAAGAAAAACGTTTAAAGAGTATCTACAAAGTTTTATTACTAAATCTTGTTTAAAAGCGTAGGTAATAAAAGATATCCTTGGTCAGCTTATTTTAGAAACTTGGTGATATAAAGGATTCACGTTGATCCCTTGATATACGCTCCACATATTTTTCTGCTTTTCTATATAAAATAGAAATTGCTTTTAGACCACATGTGGCCTGAAATCCTTAGCGTTTTTAGAGAAGCAAAAATATTTAATTCCATTGAGACATTCCGTTAAATTTAGTTATACAATACAAAAAAAAAAAATTCTAATACTGATGTATATATATATATATATATATATATATATATATATATATATATATATATATATATATTTGGAATATATTCAATGGTTGAATAGCAGAGGTTTTATCGGTCAATAATTGGCCAATAAAAGTCGTCAACTACTTCATTGATTTATTCGAATACGTTTCGCTTTTCGTTTTAAAAGCATCATCAGTTCACTACAAATAAAAAAGATTTTAGAATATAAGTAAGCAAACCAACAGGGTTCATACTTACAAAAACAATTTATAGGGTTTTTTTTATAGATGTTATAAAAACTCTACGATAACTTAACATTAAAGATTAAAAACTAAACGAGAGAAACGAAACAAAAAAATACAAGTAAAACTGTAAGAACATTAGTTCATTTAATTTTAACCGATGGCTTCATTTGAATGTTGGTTTAAGCTCTTTCGAGGGTCAAACCACACTAATCTTTTCGATTGTTTTGGATCAGCTCGTCATAATTTTCACGTGTGGCTTGTTGTCGTCCATGGGTTTTTTGGAATGCATGGTGCGGATTACGATTCTTAAGGGAATTAGTAAGCGGAACAGGGACCGACCTTTTTTTAAAAAAAGGATTCATTTATTCCTTTTTCTTTAAAAAACAAACAAATAAACAAAAAATTGGAACGAAAAATGGGATTGAAGTTACTGTCTTGTAAGGGGTTTTTTTTATTTATTTTGAATGATGAGGGAGTGATATATCTGACTCAAGTTGTCGATGTCGGTTCTCTTATTTAGGGAGGATGGATGTTTAAGAATTTGACACATTTCAAGGATGGATCGCTTATGATGATTTTGTTGTTTGCACAGTATTTTGGTATTCGTGAAGTTGATACTGTGTTTGGTTGAAATGGCATGCTGTGCAAGGGCACAAGATGGTTTAGAAATCCTAATGTCGCTTTTGTGGGACGTTAGTCGACCTTAAAGGCAGCGGCTGGTCTGGCCAATGTAGCAGGAGTTGCACTCTGCACAGGGTACTTGATAGACGACATTAGTTTGTTCTAGAGGGGCCAATGGAGTTTTTGTCTTAGAAAATAACTTACCTAAGGTTCTGGTATTTTTTAAGGCTATTTTAACAGGTAAGTTTTTGAAAAGTTTGTTAAGCTTGGTAGTGATTTGTGGGAAGTACGGGAGCGAAGCATATTTAGTGGTTTGTTCAGGAGTGAGGGGGGACTTATTAATCTGTATTTTGTTAGATATGGACGCTAATGTTAGCCCATTGGGTGTTTCAGTAATGGACTGCCCATAGATTTTGGAATATAGTCCCTATAGGTCAATGTTCCGCTTACTAATTCCCTTAAGAATCGTAATCCGCACCATGCATTCCAAAGAAACACATGGACGACAACAAGCCACAGTTGAAAATTATGACGATCCAAAATAATCGAAAAGATTAGTGTGGTTTGACCCTCGAAAGAGCTTAAACCAACATTCAAATGAAGCCATCAGTTAAAATTAAATGATCTAATGTTCTTACAGTTTTACTTGTATTTTTTTGTTTCGTTTATCTCGTTTAGTTTTTAATCTTTAATGTTGAGTTATCGTAGAGTTTTTATAACATCTATAAAAAAAAACCGTACAAATTGTTTTTGTAAGTATGAACCCTGTTGGTTTGTTTACTTATATTCTAAAATCTTTTTTATTTGTAGTGAACTGATGCTGCTTTTAAAAATAAAAGCCAACGTATTCGAATAAATCAATAAAGTAGTTGACGACTTTTATTGGCCAATTATTGACCGATAAAACCTCTGCTATTCAACCATTGAATATATTCCAAATTTATTTTTACAAAATATATTTACTTATATATATATATATATATATATATATATATATATATATATATATATATATATATAGTAAACTCTTAATCTGCAAAGATTAAATTTCTTTTCTATATATATATATATATATATATATATATATATATATATATATATATATATATATATATATATATATATATATATATATGCTGATAACCTAATTATTTACATCAAAGGCAAGAGCGTTAATCGTATGGCGTCAATATTACAAGAATACTTAAATAAACTAGCAAGTAACTAGTTTTGCTCTAATAGAACAAAATGTATAATATTTTTAAAAAGGCATTTTGAGAATAAACCAAACCTAATGCGTGAAAACCAAAATCTTTCAAACGAAGTATAATTTTTAGTAATATTTTAATCAAAAGTTAAATTGGAAAAGTCATATCCAGCAGTTAGTTTCTTCTTGTCGAAATGACCTTAACTTGTTAAAGTACCTAGCTCACAAAACTTGGGGTCCCGATGGTAAATTACTACTCATGTTATACAGATCCTTAATTCATTCCGAAATTGATTGCGGATGTGCTGCATATGCATTTACTGTGCTGCATATGCATCTGCCAGCACAACGTTAAAACCTTTGGATACGGTACATAACACCATAACAAGGATTATACTTGGAGCATACGGAACAACTCCGATAAATCGCATACAAGCTGAAATAGGTGAACCCACGCTAGAGCTTCGTAGGCAGCTATTAACTCTTAATTACACTTCTAGCATAACTGGAAATAAAAGAGTTTCAATAAATAACATTTTAGATATATCCATGGCTAATGACTCTTCAAAGTTCGATCTCCCATATTTTCGCAGAATTTATTATGCAATGAACCTACGTAACTGGAAGCAATTTCCACCATTATATCAATACAAAAATATATTTTCATCTTCACCTTGGATTATAAAACTTCCAAGAGTCAATTGCAGTTTATTACAATTTTAAAAAAATAGCACCAACTCTAATTTTATCATACAACTCTTCAGAGATCTAATTAAATCCAATTCCGATTACACAGTATACTATACAGATGCGGCTAGAACTAAAAATGGAATCGGAGTGGCAGTAGTTAACTGCACAGAGATTCTCAAACATAGAATTCCAGATACTGCAACTGTATTAACAGAAAAACTATATGCAATTTACCAAGCCAAAGGAAGAACTAAATAAATTGCATACTGAAGATTCAAGCATTAAGTTTCTTTGGGTCCCATCACATGTTGGAATAGCAGGTAACTAAGCAGCAGACAAATGCCAAAGAAGCTATAAACGACAACAGTATCCCCATATCACACCAATCTGTAGGTATGGATCTAAAAAGCTACTTCATAAAGCAATTGTTTGATAAATAGAACAATAAATGAAAATACACAACATCAAAGCTTCAGAAGATAAAAAATAAGGTTGGACCATGGCAATCACCCGAGGTATCCAGACAAAAGCAAATAATTATTTCCTGTTTAGGACTTGGACATAACCAGTTTTCCCATAAACACTAATTTGTTTAAATATGAAGAATGCCCAATTTGTGACGAGTGCGGTTCACTCCTTAGGTAAAACATGTGCTAGTGGAAAAGTGCGAAAAGTTCAATCGTCAAAGAATTAAATTCCATATGCCAAACAATCTTAATGTTCTGTTTTTAAAAGACTTCAATTTACTAAGTAAAGTGTAATTAACTGTTACCCTTCCCTGATTAGGTTAAAGCGGGTTTTTAACAAATTGACAAAAATAACTTTACAAACCCTCATCAACAAGTGCTATGGTCAAATCGTTAGTTTGTTGGTGTAATAAGAAATTTATATATTAAACACATTGTTTTTCTTGGTAAAGTTTCAAAGGCTCATAGGCCTAATGATGAAGCATACATTGTAAATTTCGAAACCGGTCGCAGAAACAGAGCACTAATTAGTACTTAATAAACTTAAAGAAATGTGAGCAAAGACTTTTCTTTCCACATCACGAAGTATTCAAGTTTTAGTTTTGGATCATGTGGAAATGGTTGAACTCAGTGCATCAGTGACAAGATGTTTTAATAGAAGTTGATTTTTTGCGAAGAGTGAATATATGGATTTATTCTATCCAACTTGGTGCTTTGCCTGTTTTATTATAGCTAACCAAAACAGTTAATTATTAATAGTAGTACATGGACCAGATAATTCTTTGTTAGACTGCATTTCTTGGCGTAGTTTGCTTAATTTTTTTTAATATAACGTATGTGCTGTTGATCTAGTGGAGCTTTTCTGGATAGAAACTTAATTCTACATGCCAAATAGTCCAACGTGACCAGTGGGCGTTCGCATGAAGGTAGACTACTTCCTAATTTTTTTTAATAAGCTTAAAGTATTTTCTACATAGCTATTATAAAGTTCATCTCATTTTTACATCCTGAGAAATATTCCTTTTCGACGGCTGTTTGGATTTACCTCTTAGCTGTTGCAATAACAGCACCGCCAAATGTTCCATAATTATTCACTCTATCTGGGATCCATCTCATAACCTTATGAATGTCTTTAAAAAAGGAGTGTTAGTTTGTCTTTCCAAAAATTCCATCTTGGGGAATGGATCTATTTATGGGCATTTTTATTTCTTTTTCGTAGAAAATAGAGCTATTTTGACTTCTTAAGAAGTCTGAGTACATTTTTTAATAATAATATTTCTGCCTTTGGGTTTCCGTTCGCCAAGCCTGTCTATTCTGCCAGTCTTCTTTAGATAGATTTCTTGCTGACATTGCTTTTAAAATTCCTTGCATCCTTGTTGTTAATGGTCGTCCTCGTTTTTTTTCTCTGGTGGTATCCATTCTAATAATTTTTTTGGTGGTCTTTCTTCCCCCATACGTCTTACATGTCCGTACCATTTCTTGGCGTAGTTTGCTTAATTTTTTTTAATATAACGTATGTGCTGTTGATCTAGTGGAGCTTTTCTGGATAGAAACTTAATTCTACATGCCAAATAGTCCAACGTGACCAGTGGGCGTTCGCATGAAGGTAGACTACTTCCTAATTTTTTTTAATAAGCTTAAAGTATTTTCTACATAGCTATTATAAAGTTCATCTCATTTTTACATCCTGAGAAATATTCCTTTTCGACGGCTGTTTGGATTTACCTCTTAGCTGTTGCAATAACAGCACCGCCAAATGTTCCATAATTATTCACTCTATCTGGGATCCATCTCATAACCTTATGAATGTCTTTAAAAAAGGAGTGTTAGTTTGTCTTTCCAAAAATTCCATCTTGGGGAATGGATCTATTTATGGGCATTTTTATTTCTTTTTCGTAGAAAATAGAGCTATTTTGACTTCTTAAGAAGTCTGAGTACATTTTTTAATAATAATATTTCTGCCTTTGGGTTTCCGTTCGCCAAGCCTGTCTATTCTGCCAGTCTTCTTTAGATAGATTTCTTGCTGACATTGCTTTTAAAATTCCTTGCATCCTTGTTGTTAATGGTCGTCCTCGTTTTTTTTCTCTGGTGGTATCCATTCTAATAATTTTTTTGGTGGTCTTTCTTCCCCCATACGTCTTACATGTCCGTACCATTTCTTGGCGTAGTTTGCTTAATTTTTTTTAATATAACGTATGTGCTGTTGATCTAGTGGAGCTTTTCTGGATAGAAACTTAATTCTACATGCCAAATAGTCCAACGTGACCAGTGGGCGTTCGCATGAAGGTAGACTACTTCCTAATTTTTTTTAATAAGCTTAAAGTATTTTCTACATAGCTATTATAAAGTTCATCTCATTTTTACATCCTGAGAAATATTCCTTTTCGACGGCTGTTTGGATTTACCTCTTAGCTGTTGCAATAACAGCACCGCCAAATGTTCCATAATTATTCACTCTATCTGGGATCCATCTCATAACCTTATGAATGTCTTTAAAAAAGGAGTGTTAGTTTGTCTTTCCAAAAATTCCATCTTGGGGAATGGATCTATTTATGGGCATTTTTATTTCTTTTTCGTAGAAAATAGAGCTATTTTGACTTCTTAAGAAGTCTGAGTACATTTTTTAATAATAATATTTCTGCCTTTGGGTTTCCGTTCGCCAAGCCTGTCTATTCTGCCAGTCTTCTTTAGATAGATTTCTTGCTGACATTGCTTTTAAAATTCCTTGCATCCTTGTTGTTAATGGTCGTCCTCGTTTTTTTTCTCTGGTGGTATCCATTCTAATAATTTTTTTGGTGGTCTTTCTTCCCCCATACGTCTTACATGTCCGTACCATGTTAATTGTTGTTTTTCGATGTTTTCTATAATTGATCTATGTACAGTCATTTGATTCCTTATGTCCTCATTTCTCATATGTTCTAATCCAGACTTTCCCGCTGCTCTCTTCCAAAAATCCATTTCAACTGCCAATAGGTTACCTTTAAGTTTTTGTGATAACTGCCATACTTCCGAGCCATAGACGATTACTGGTTTCAATATGGCATTATATATTCTTTTTTACGTTTCCGTTCTTATATTTTTCTGTCATAGTACTGAATTCAATGCACCTATAACTCGTTTCCCTTTGGTTATTCTGTCTTTTATGGCTTCATCAGTTCTTTCTGTCTTTGTTAGTTTTACCCCCAAATATATACATTGATCGCATTTCTTAATTTTCCCGTCTTTTAAGTCGAGGTCATCTGCAGTATTTTATCCTCCCATGCAAAGATATTGCGTTTTTTGTAAATTTATTTCGAGGCCCCATTTTTTGTACTCTTCCATTAGTTTTCTAGCCATATACTCCAGGTCTTCCCTGTCTTGACCTGGTCATCTGCATAGTGCAACGTGTATAACGTTTCATCCCCAATAGAGAGCACCATCCCTTTACACTTCTTTTTCCAGTGCCTGAGTGCTTCGTCGATATATATATATATATATATATATATATATATATATATATATATATATATATATATATATATATATATATATATATATATATATATATATTATGCACAGATATCACAGTGAGGACCTGACAATACACGCACTTAGTGAGGACCGGTAGAAAACGTAGACATAATCGTTTCAACTCTTCATAGTGACCTTGACAAGTAAATAGCAATTAAAAAATGACCAATATACACAAAAAAAATTACGTGTATGTGTCCCGTATTGTTCAAGTATATTGCCACCCAAGTGAGTCCATTATACGCAGCTGTTAAAGTGAGACTGTATATATTTTTTAGTTATGCACACAAAGTGAGGACAACTTTACGTGTATATTTCCTTACAGCTCATCAAGTGAGGACCATACAGTGTTGTCGATAAATATGAGATTAGTGGTTTCTACCGCCTTTTTCTGTATAACACAGTAAGAATTATTGTTTCGATGTTTCAGTCACTTGTAGTTATAAGAAGGATTTCGCTTTGATCTTGCTCATACTGTTTGTTAATTTTATAACATTTTAGTACCTAAGCATTAAATCACGGTAGACTTGTCGGAGACTAGCGCAAAGAAATAGTTTTATATTTTTCAATAATTTACATTAAAGATGAATAAGAAATCAAAAATATTGAAAATGGCATTAGTTGAGAAAAATAATAATCAAAATGGAGGATACAGTGATAGTTCAGGAATGCGAAATTTATATTGCATTATTATGTGTTACAATGTGGGCCAAGGAAAACAGTCCACTTCGATATTTGGCAGTATTTATTATATTTTAAGGAAATAACGAAACAGGTCGATTTTTGATCTAAGGCGGACACATTTTTTCAGTAAATACATCTGTCATTTTCAAACCCCACCGTTCCACTTCCCCCATCTCTTATTTTTAAATAGGGAATAGGGGTTGTTTGCTTTTGCTCTTGTACACTTTTTCATTGTCGCTTTTAATGCTCTATTAAACCGTTATAAAAATTTTATATCCGACCTTTCGTCTTTTTGAAACCATCATCAACTTTATTGTTAGACAACGTTTCGACTTCATAAAACCATCTTCAGTGAAATTAAATGGAAAAATAAAAATACACAGGGTGAGTCTGTTTTTTTGAAGTACGATTTTACACTAGACCTCATTTAGTGAAAAAAATTTCATATAAACAAAGGTCGTATAATACTTTGTTTTTGAGATACGGGGTGATAAAATATAAATCATTTTTTAGTTTTTCGCAAATATCTCAAAAATAGTATTTACAATTGACTTCTAATTTTACAGTTATTAAAGGGCCATTCAAACTTATCGAAAACATAAATAAACTCATAACATTATCAATCAGTGACGTGCACCGAGGTTAATAGTTGCACTATTTTAAATAGAACTCCTAGGCCACTGCATATTTGGCAACATTTCTATATTTTTTTAAATGCTCGATCAATTTTATATAAAAAGTTCCTGTTATTAAAATGTCGTATCTTTTTAGTTTTTGAGAAAAACAGCAGTTAATCATCATTTGCACTGTGTTTTTTTATTGCTAAAATTTATTGTTTTTAATATTGGCTGTTGATAGAAATTAATAGTAAAAATCATAATATTCTTATTGATGAATAATAACATTTTGTACAAAATTTAATATTTTTAATATTATTTTTACTATTAACTTTTACCAAGAGCAAATACTAAAAAAGATAAATTTTTACATTTAAAAAAATACTTGCAAAGAACGATTAACTGCTGTTTTTCTCAAAAACTAAAAGAGATATGACATTTTTACAACAGGCATTTGTTATGTAAAATTGATTGAGAATTTAATAAAATTAAGAAATGTTGCCAAATGTGCAGTGGCGTAGAAGTTCTATTTAAAATTGTGCAACTAGTAACCCCAATGCACGCCACTGATTGATAATAAGATGAGTTTGCATGCCGCTTTAATAATTGTAAAATTGGTCAATTGTAGATACCATTTTTGAGATATTTGCAAAAAACTAAAAAAATATTTATACTTTATGACCCTGTATCTCAGAAAAAATAAGCAATTTACAACCTATATTTATATAAACATTTTTCACTAAATAAGGTCTACTATAAAGTTCTTATAGCCATAAAGTGTTATGGCGTCGAAACGTTGTCTAACAATAAAGTTTTATATATCGTTGAATTTCTAATAAAAAGATAATATCAAATCTGCAGAAAACTGAATTTAGTACTATTGGAAAAAAAGAAGTTGATGATGGTTCCAAAAAGACGAAACGTCGGATATAAAAATTATTATAACGGTTTAATAGAGCATTAGAAGCGACAATGAAAAAGTGTTATTAATTTTGTTCCTAGTCTGTTAATAACTCCAAAAATAAATAAAAACCGAATTGCAAAATTTTGTTTTTTTGTGAATTTTTTCAAAACGGCTTAAGATATCCTTGATTTTTTAGTGTCACATTATTGTGCTTTTGATTACACAACTTTGCCCCAGTTTAAGCTTCTCCCTTTGTTTTACCGTTTACAAGATCCCCATACTTTGCATCTAATTTGACTCACCCTGTACAATACAATTAACTTTTTGCATAAATATTTTACAAGTTTTTAAAATGCTTAATGTTTATTATTCATCAAAAACATTTTCTGTTTACCATATTTTTAGGTAATGAGATCAAAAGAAAAAAGATTATGTAATAAAAAAGACTATTGATATTTTTGCGATACAGAAGTTCTTACATTTTCTCGACATATTACCAAACATCATGAAGCCGAGATTGAAGTTCAAGAAATTTTGTCATGTTCAGTTGGTAGTAAAAAAAGAAAAATACTTTTTAATAAACTCAGAAGCAAGGGAAATTTTCTAAAAAGTTGTACCAATGATCGTGTTGTCCCTGTGCGAAAACCTTTATTGGGAGAACTAGAACCAGCAACAATATCATCCTATTTTCCTTGCAAATTTTGTAAAGATTTCTATAAAAGAAAATTTCTTTATAAACGTGTACAGAAATGCCCTCATAATACAATAGACACCACAGAAAGAATTAATGCTCAAACAGAAGGACAATCTTTATTTTCGACATATTCCAAAAGTGATATTTTGAGGAAAGAAGTATTTCCAAAAATGAGATCAGATTTGATATCTTTCACAGTCAAAACCGATAATTAATTTTGTGCTCTTACAGAACGTTATTTGAAAAGTCACCGAGATAAACAGTTCCTACTAGTTGCATCAAGAAAAATGAGACAACTGGCATCTCTTCTAATCGAAATAAAGAAGAAAATAAATGAAAAAATTTGCTTGGTGCACTAGATCCAATTAACTTTGATACTATAGTAAAATGTACCAAAATAATAGCTAAATGTGATACTGATAATGAAAGTTATGGGGCGCCATCACTAGCTGCTAACATGGGCACACAATTAAAAGAATGCGTTGATGTATCTTATAGTATAAAACTTAAAAGTTGTAACACAGAAAGTGAAAATATGAAAAAATTAAAAGTTTTGAAAGAACTAATTTTAAGTGAATGGCAGTATGAGATCTCTACTCTTGCAAATAAAGATCTACAGCAAAAAATGGAACAAACCATCGCTTATTCCTCTAGCTGAAGATCTGACATTATTAAAATCATATCTGTATATTGAAGGAGAAAAATTCCGAAACATATTACAACAGGATCAAAGTAACGAAAAACCATTTAGAATACTTCAGGAAATTTGTTATGTACAACTTATATTACTGAACAAACGAAAAGTAGGTGAACTACAAAGAATGACCGTAAATTGCTACACAACTAATATCAACAATCAAACTTCTACATAATTTGATAGTTGTATCAGCGAGAGTGAGAAATTTCTCATGAAAGCTTTCAAGCGAATAGTGATAAAGGGAAAACGAGGAGGGGGTGTTCCTGTATTATTTACATAAGATATGTCTAAAAATACAGAATTACTTTTGACCCTCAGGGACAAAATTATCAAACAAAAAAACTTGTATTTATTTGCTAACACTATGCTGTATATAACTTATTTATTTTTAGAACATAAGAAAAACGCTCGGACAGGTCGATTTTTAAAATAATCATAGTATATTATAGCGTCAATGTTTCGAACTTTACGCGATACCTTTTCAGGTGACAGGCATAACTTTGATTTTCTAAATAGGAAAGTACATCATGTGACACCTTATTTAAAAGCTTTTGAAATACTGATTACAAAAATGTATATTATTTTAAGCCTTTCTGAGAACACAGGCGCAAAATTTCGCTCGAATTGTTTTTAAATGCGTTCATTTTTTTCGAATCCTGAGGAAACTATTAAGTATTTTTGAAAAATTTAAACGCAGAATGAAATACTACTGTATTATCTAAGATCGAAAGTCCCTGAGAACTTCTATAATATTTATTTTAATAAGTCACAGAGGTGAAAAAAAATTTTAGTCTGATTTTTTATTTTAAATATATCATTCAAAAGAAACTTTTTGTTTATTATAAGGGACTTTCTGCCCTCGGCAATAATGTAGTCTTTTATTCTGCGTTTAAATTTTTTAAAAATATCTATTAGTTTTTTCACGATTCGAAAAAAATAAATGCGGTTAAAAATAATTCTACCGAAATTTTGCGCCTGCGCTCTCAAAGTATTATACATTTTTGTACTATTTGAATTTATGCGACGATCCACTGTTTTAAAATGGGTTGAACAGATGTTGCCAGTTGTATGGTCCTCACTATGTGTATCGTAAGTTATTCAACAGGGCATAAAATATACATGGTTAGAAAATATACACCAAAGTCAGCGCCTCTATGCGGAAAATCTCTGAACTAAAAATTGATGTGGACCATACAAAATGAGGTCACACTTTTTTTTGTAAAAAAAACAGTTTTTGCTATCAGTACATGTCTACGAAAAAGTCTTACATTGATTGACTAAGTGAGGTCCATATACTGGACCTCACTTTGTACAGGACCTCACTTCAACCGCAGTTTCTTTTGATATGTGGCTCACTTCATACGCTGGGAGAAAATATATATATATATATATATATATATATATATATATATAATAGTATGGAAGATAAACAACAACCTTGCTTCAGTCCTTTTGTTACCTGAAAACCATTTGAAACCTATTTTAACTTTTGATATTGTGTTGTTATATAAATCTTTAATAGCGTCGATTAGTGGAACGCTGATACTGGTTTTCTCCAATACTTCCAACAATTTCGCAACAGGCACGGTGTCATATGCTTTTGTTAAATCTAATAAAAGTAAATGCACTTCTCGAGATCTCAGTGTTCTCGTCCCGAGTATATGGGATAAGCAGAAAATACTATCTATTGTGGATCGTCCTGCTCTGAATCCGTTTTGTTCTGCTGATTCAAAAGGACGATATTCTTCGCATATGAGTTTTTTTTATAATTCTCCCATATAATCTGCTAAGCGTGCTCGTAACAGTTATACCCCGATAGTTATTGCAATCTTCCTTATTTCCTTTTTTATGGATAGATGTAATCCATCCTTCTTTCCAACTTTGTGGCACTTGTTCTCCGTGAAAGTGCCTATTGATAACTTCTGTTGGTATCTCGAATAGTTTGTTGGTTCTATTTTTTATTAACCCTGCATATATCCCCTGTGGACCTTGAGTACGTCCATTTTTCAACAATAATACAGCTTTTTTAGTTTCTTCGATATTCATTGTTGGTGGCTCTCCTTGAACTTCATGTTGTTCTATATTTTTGTATTCCGGTCTTTCTTCTACTAACAGTGTTTTATAGTGTTTTTCCCATTTTTTGGGCTCTATGTAGTGTATGGCTATTTGTTCTGTTTCGTTGGATCTGATGTTTTTTATAAGCCTCCAGGATTCTCTTGATTTGCGGCCGCGAATGTACGTATCTAATTACTGACATTTTCTCTCTCAGCTTTGATTTTTTGACTTTATTATCGTGGATTTAAATTTATTTACCAGTTCCCTATATTCTCTTTTGTGTTCTTGTGGCACTTGTTCTCCGTGAAAGTGCCTATTGATAACTTCTGGTAGTATCTCGAATAGTTTGTTGGTTCTATTTTTTATTAACCTTGCATATATCCCCTGTGGACCTTGAGTACGTCCATTTTTCAACAATAATACAGCTTTTTTAGTTTCTTCGATATTCATTGTTGGTGGCTCTCCTTGAACTTCATGTTGTTCTATATTTTTGTATTCCGGTCTTTCTTCTACTAACAGTGTTTTATAGTGTTTTTCCCATTTTTTGGGCTCTATGTAGTGTATGGCTATTTGTTCTGTTTTGTTGGATCTGATGTTTTTTATAAGCCTCCAGGATTCTCTTGATTTGCGGCTGCGAATGTACGTATCTAATTTCTGACATTTTCTCTCTCAGCTTTGATTTTTTGACTTTATTATCGTGGATTTAAATTTATTTACCATTTCTCTATATTCTCTTTTGTGTTCTTGATTCTTTCTTCACAGCCATCTGTGATATAATTTTTGCTTTTGTTCTTTCGTTTCCTGTAGTTCATCATTTCACCAATTATTTGTCTTTCTGAGTTTGTTTATTCTTATACCTAATGCTTCTTTGGCCGCTTGATGTATTCCTTTTCTTATTATTCTATGTAAATCGTCTGTTGATATATGTGTGAATTCCTGTGGTAGTTGTTGCTACAATATTTTTTTATATAATTCTCTAGTACTATCTGTCTAAACTTGGTAGATTGTACTGCAGTTTTTCAACTTCTACTGAGTAATTTTTATTTAGATTTTTATTTTGTTGGTTTGTTACCATTTCCTCTTAGCGGTATTATCATTTTGGCTTTTACTAGATGGTGGTCACTTCCACATTCGGCTCCTCGAAACACTCTTATACCATGCACTTTTATTTTAGATTTTTGTTTCATTATTAGTAATCAATTACTGATCTAAGTTTCTTGTAGGCTGAGTCCATGTATATGTTTGTATTTCCTTATGTTTGAAATACGCAGTCATGGTCCTTAGTGAGTTGTGTCTACACATTTCTATTAAGTTATTGCCATTGTCGTTTGTAGTGTTTTCTCCATATGGTTTTATTGTTTTTTCGTTTATTCTTCTACCAGTTCTTGCATTGAGGTCACCCAATATAATAGTTTCCCTGGTTTGACCTATTTGAGAAATAGTCTCATCTAGCTGGAACTGATATTTACCGGTTTAAAATCTTATACGTTACTGCTAATATGTGTAGTACATCCATAAATATGGTAAAATGCGGATTCCAGTGCTTCATATTTCAGTAATTGTCCCTTACCTTTAGCTTTATTTATGTACTGATCTGCTAATTCTTTCTGCATTTAACTGGCAAATACAAAGTCTTTGTCCGATATTTCTTGTCTTATGGTTCTGACAAGAACCGTTTTATTTTGATGGTGAATCTATGTTAACGGTAATTAAACGATCTTGTTGAGATAGTCCAATAGCCAGCAATCGCCTCAGTTTATTTAGTTAACACCTAACCGTGCTATCCAGGGTGCACCGTGAGAAGACGAACTAATTGATACCCCTACAAATTAAGACTAGATTTAAATAAAAATTAGGACATATTATGAAAAATAACAATAGTTATGTTATTACATTTTCAACCATATATTTAAATAACTTGATGAGGAGAGAGCTGTTGGGTTTAAGTTGAATATTCAGAATTATTCTGTATTTTTTAATTAATTATTTTTTATGAGCTTTAATAAATATAGCTTAAGGCCTTTATTTTGAATATGAAGTATTTTAGATTGGTCATTAAAAGAATGTTTATAATCTAGAAGGTAAAATGCGTACGTAGAATCTGTTTTTGTATTATTAAAAGTGCTTTTGTGTTCTTCTATATGTTTGTTAAAGGTTCTACCAGTTTGGCAGATGTTGTTGGCAGTCACCACATGTAAGTTTGTATACGCCACTGTTTAAGTTCTTTTTCTTTTGACTCTTGTTATTCTTAATATATTTGCTTTAGCTGTTGTTTATTCTAATAGCTGGTGTTATTTTTTTCTTTTTTATGTGTTTACTTATTTTTGTTGATATCTTGGGTGTATATGTAATCAAGCAGAAGGTACTGGGTTTCTCTGATGGTAAGAGGACTAATTTCAGAAATTTCTTATGCAGTTTTTATTTTAATATATTTTGCTTATTGTTTGTTCGTTGTACCCATTGTTCACTATTGGTTGCTGAATGATATTCAATTCTATTATTTAATCGTTAATCTATGTACCATGCTATGGTATGCTACCAATTTGTGTTGTGTAGGACAGGACGATGAATTGTGAATATTTGCATGCCAACTACGCCTTTGCTAATATTTTTCAAAACCTGAAGTTTTATTGTATATTTTATAAGTAAAGTTAAATATATATTCCAGACTTTTTCATTAAATCGTTAAATCTATGCTACCAAAAACATTAAAGAAAGGACGTACATTTACCCATCTCAGGAAATTCTTGTTTATGTATGTATTAATCAGGTTTATACTTAAATCTGTTTTCGTATATAATTTTCATGCTTCCGTTAGGAAACTGTTATTGTCGATGAACCACATCATTTATTCTGATTACCGCATGCATATCCCTCTCAAGCTGGTTATAATTTAGAGGATACTCCCTTCGTCTTTACGGAGTGTTGTATATATACACAGTGTGGAAACCACTTATGGAATAAAATTGTTTGTGTCCTTATTATAGAAAATAATAAAAAACTCTGGGACACGTTAACTTTAAATTTAAATGTTCGCCTTTTAAACACAAATTTAAATGCACAGGGTGATCCACGCAAGTCTGGCATAGTCCATAATCCTTATTTTTAAAGAAACACCCTGTATATTTTTATGTTTTTAAAAGATTTTTAACAACCTGATTTTAACGAACTATATCATGTAGGGTCTATAATAAATAATACAAGGTGAAATTTTGAAATTAATAATTTATCATGTGTTATGGTATTAATTTAAATTAGCAAAATACAGACAATACACTTCTACTCTAAGTGTTAGTATATTGGGGAAAATTTCTGTTTAGTAACCGTGTTAACATTTTTTGTCATGAATAGGTAAAAACTATCTAAATAGTCTGCTAATTAAACTAAATCGGTAAATAATGCGAATTTATTATCAATAGGTTGTTGGTGTATTGTTGACATTTTACATTAAAATATTAAATTCGTAATTAAAAGCTAATTTCTTGCAGAAATAAAAATTGAATATTTAACTGAGACCCACCGAATTGAGATTTTAATCATGATAGGTTACGGAGAGAATTGTAGAAATCAAGTTGAAGTAGCAAACCTATTTAATCAAATGCATCCTCAGTTGCTTAATATTGCACAAGGTACTGTGTCTAAAATTTAGAGAACTTGGACATGTCAAACTATTAAAAAGAAAACCGAACTTCATTGAAGATGAGGTGAAAGTGGATATTTTATTAAGTGTCGCAGAGAATCCAACATCAAGTTCACGTCAAATTGCACGTTAAAATAATGAGAGTCACACAACTGTCCTCCATGAAGAAAAACTTCATCCATATAAATTGACTTTCGTGCAGGAGCTAACAGAAGACGATCCAGATCGTAGAATAGATTTCTGCGAAAGACTGATGGATAAAATTAACACAAATAAAATAGCTATTGGCACAATTCTTTTTTCTGATGAATCAACATTTACATAGAACGTAGAGGTAAACCGACAAAACTGTAGATCTTGGTCAGCGGAGAATCCTCATTGGATGCGTGAGACACACACTCAATATCCTCAAAATTGGAATGTTTAGGCAGGTATTATAGAAGATCATATTATTGGTCCTATATTTGTAGATGGTAATTTGACAGCGGAAAAATATTTAAGCATGCTACTAACTGTCTGGTTCCAGCTGGACGGTGCAACACCCCATTATGCTTTAATGGTGAGAAATTACTTGAATGAAATCTTCTTCAATAAATGGATTGGACGAAGGGGTACTATTGATTGGTCAGCTAGGTCGCCAGAACTTACGCCTTTGGATTTTTTCTGTGGGGTTATCTCAAAAACAAAGTATATGCAACACAACTAGCATTGAAGACCTCAAAAAAAGGATAACTACAGAAATACGGAATATTTTACCTCAAACTCTAAACAAAGTTCGGGACGGGTTTTATAGGAGACTGTGTTATTGCAAACAACAAGGTGAAGAACATTTTGAGCATTTATTTTAATATAATCCACTCAATTCCCTCGGGTATTCCATGAATTAATTGTCTTGGGGAAAACTATACTTAATTTCATAATTTTACCTTGTATTATTCATAATAGACCCTACATGATTATAGTTCGTTGAGATCAGGTTGTTAAGGAACTTTTAAAAACATAAAAATATACAATGTGTTTCATTTAAAATAAAGATTATGGACTATGTCAGACTTTCGTGGATCACCCTGTATATTCAAATTTATGTTTAAAAAGCTTACATTTAAATTTTAAAGTTAAGGTATCTCAACCTTTTTTTATTATTTTCTAAAATAAGGACACAAACAATTTTATTGCATAAGTAGTTTCCACACTATATATATATACATGTATATATATATATATATATATATATATATATATTTATATATATATATATACATATATATATATATATATATATATATATATATATATATATATATATATATATTATGGTATTAAAATTTGATCTAAATTTAAATACAGTTACTGATTTTATAACTGTTAATAATACATATTACACAGCAAATAATTAATTTTTATAATAAATATTCCATTCAAAATATATCTTAATGATTTTAAGTACTGAGTCAACTTTAAATCAAATGTTTAAATTTAGGGTTCCTCTTCTAGTTTAGAAATACCTTTACCTTATAATATTGTTAAAAACTACAATAGGAGCTGAAGGAAATAAAAGAAATAATAATTGTTAAAAAAATTAAATATATTGCACAAATAAAAAACAAAACCAAGAATAGATATCGCTTTGTTTCTATTCTGATAGTTGAGAAACTCCGCAGTTCAAAGTCAATCCGCTTCACTGAATTGTCTATACCATTTATCCGATTTTATCAAAACAAAATAAACTTTATAAATTTTACTTATTTACAGTTCCGTTAAAAAACTCTTCTCTCTCTAATATTCTTTAAAAAATTACCCGGCGCACTTGTGGATTCGCCCGCTTACCTGCTTCCTTGGATCTGCTCCTAAAAACAAATGTCGATCTCTTTTCCTAACCAAAACTCTTATTCCCTGTGGATTCTAACTTCCGCCGAAGCAATCATAAATTTTTTTGTACTTACAAATGCTGTTGCCATCACAGACATCAATAATTGCTCAACTCCTCTCGATCAGCACACATTCGAAAAACAATATTACTTTCTTTTTTAGCATAACTTAATCTTTTTCATTGTTAAAAATACTGTCAGGCATGTAAAACTCTTTCTATACTTTTGATTTTAATCTTCCGATGGCTAGAAACAGATAACCCTAAACTCTACTATTATAGTTTAAAAAGACACCAAACATACTATTTTTCTTTCTGCTATCTCTTTATAAACCAATTATATCTTAGAATTTATAACACATAAATCAATTTTTCAATTTCTATGAAATTAAAATGAAATCACGTTTATATGTGATGCATTTTTACCATATTCTATTCATACATAATTTTTACCTAATATCTTAAATCTATTATCTACTACAATCTAAACTTTGTTCACTGAATTTGTTGACACTCAAATTTTCACCGTAAAGTTTATTTTAAAAATCATTGATATCTCATACTTATATTAGAAATAACAGTCTTTGTTAATGTTTCTCTTCTCTGCCTTTTAAAACCCCGTGTGGTGTTTTTGTTGGTACGTCTGTCTTTTAGTAGTTTTTGATATTTCCAATATGCTCTATAGCCTCTTTTATTCTTTCAGTTATCTCTGAGCCCCTGTTGTTTGAGCTGTCTATTGTTTTACCTAGAAACTTAAGTCTCTTTATATTTTGCTTTGTTTGTCTCTTGAGGCTATTACCATGTCGTCAGCCTATTCTAGAATTTACTTTTTTAAGTCAATAAACTTAGTTTAAACTTAACTTGTGGCATCTTCTTAATTTAAATAGTAATTGCTTTATGGTCAAACCTACGAATGTCTTACATAGTTAAAGTTTTGCAACGAAATGTCCCTTGTTAATGACTACATGTAGAAATCCGGAGAATTGCGATATCTAAAGATATCTTAATTGACAAATTAATAAAATGAAATAAATAATGTGTTTTTAAGTAATGATAAAACAAGAGGAGTAAATGAATCAAACTCATACAAAAACAAACAAACTGATACAATAATCTCTAGGTGCGCGCGTAGGTAGGTATAGGTAATGGATTTTGAGAAGAGCTATGACCTTGTAAATAACAGGTAAACTTGTACACTGCATCGGCATGACTCATAGCTCTTGTCAAAATTCATTACTTCTAGCGGCCTCCTGTTGGTTGAATGAATAATGTGAATTTTGGAAGTAGTTTGAAGCGTGTAGAATGTGAGTTTTACAGCTTACTCGATTTTGTAACATTAATTTTTCATTGGATAACGAACGTTTTGTGGCAATTTTAGACTTTAATTTAATGTAATTCAATATGAAGAATAAGAAAATAAGAAGCAGAACAGATTTTGCATAACTTATAATTGTTAGTAGGATCTCAAAAATTCTAAAGATACCATGAACAGACAAAGTTACCAATGAAAAAGTACTACGTAAGATAAACAGAACCGCGGATTTGGTCAACATCGTGAAGGGCCATAAACTGCAGTACTTGGGACATATAATGGGAAATCAAGGCAGATACGAGCTACTTTAATGCATTTTTCAAGGTAAAATTGAAGGAAAAAGGGCCCCAGGACAAAGAATAATATCCTGGCTTGCTAACCTGAGAGTATTGAAATCCATGGTATAGAAAGACACCTCAACACAGCTATTTCGTATAGCAACCAACAAAGTCATCATAGCCAGAATGATCGCCAACGTTCGGAACGGACAGGCACCCTACGAAGAAGGATCTCAAGTTAACCATTGTCTAAAGTTAACTTCACTTAAGCGAGACTCCAGAAATGTTTGTGCTGTTTTATTATTGAGGCGAATTTTCTTTTTTACGGTGGAGCTTTATATCATCTAGTGGTTTACTCATATTTTGATCAATTAACCACGAGATCTATTAACTATACTTTTATTTTATTAGCTTTATTTAAATCTTAAAAAATATGTGTGTGTGTGTGTTTGGTGAGTTGGCTTGGAAACTAGTCCTTTAGCCACAGAATTGTAATGTAAGATATTAGATTTTAAATAGTGTAACCAACTTTAAATAAAAAGTTACATATTAGTTCGTATACTTCTCTACTATCTAAGGAGAGTAAATGGGTGATGTTTATGGGAGTCTGAATTTTAAGTTCTGATAGTTTTGAATACAGCTGATCTGTTTCATACCTATGTTTATCGCACTTAAAAAGAATATGGTTGATGTCACATTGTGATATATTATCGCATAAGCACACCCCAGAAGGGATAATATTTAACTTAGCCAAGTGAGCTGGGAATGCACCGTGATTAGTTTTCAGTCGTGTAATTGTGGCTGTTAACTTCTTTGGCATTGCATATTTGAAAATATAGTCAACATCTTGTGGCAAGGTAGGGTGGATAGTATAATATTGATTATTTGAATTCGTTGCTATGTTTTTCCATTTTTCTTTCCAATTTATAAAAATTTTGTTATAATAATGTTGTTGTAAGTCCTCCAATGTAAATATGGGAATATAGAGTCCAACATGGGTCGCATCTTTAGCAAGCTGGTCAACCAGTTCATTTCCCTCGATACCAATGTGACTTTTAACCCAAATAACTGTAATATCTTTACTATATGTTTTATTTTTAATAGCACAAAGAATATTATTTCTTTTATGTTGAGTCATATCTGAGTTTAATCCTTTAATGACCGATAATGAGTCTGATAATATTACTGCTTTATTTAAATTGTGTGAATCTAGCCAATCTAATGCTTTTTCGATAGCTACCGCTTCAGCAGTATATATTGAACAATGTGATGGAAGTTTAATTTTCAAAGATTCGCTTTTATGTGGAATGTAAACAGCGCAACCTGTGGCACCATCCTCTTTTTTGGAACCATCGGTATACATTATTACGTGATCATTATAGTCACTCAATATGGATCTAAGTAAGACAAAGTTTATTTGTGGGGATTCTGTGTACTTTGGTATAATGACTTTTGGTTTATTTAATGTTACCTGAAAATTAGCTTTATATATTGGTAATCTTTTTTCTTTGCCATAGATATTAGGATACTCATTAGTTTCTAAGAAAGCATCAGCAAGTGGAGGAGAATTTTTTATGCGCCAGTATTTATTTGAGAGGTTTTCAATAGATAACTCATACAGTTGACTAAGTAGATTATTATTATTTAATCTTAGCTTCAGGATATGTTTAATTGCCATAATTTCTCGACGATTTTGAAGAGGTATTTCATTACTTTCAGCAAGTAGTACAGGGCAAGGAGTAGACTTCATGGTGCCCAAGCATATTCTTAGACATTTAAACTGAATGCGGTCTACAGTTAATAAGTTTGTGTTACTGGCGGCACCATACAGAATGCAACCATAGTCTACAATAGATCGCACGTAGGCTCTGTAAAACATCAATGCAACTTTAGGGTCAGCGCCCCATCTTCGATTAGTAACACATTTAAGAATATTAATACCTTTTTCACACCTACTTTTTATATATTCCACATGTTTTGACCATAAGAGTTTGGGATCAAGAAGAATGCCAAGATATTTGTATTCTTTGACAATAGGTATATCATATCCAGACAACTTTATTTTGTCAGGCGTACGAATCCTATGTCTAGTGAATATCATTGTGGCTGATTTGTCAGGGGAAATGGTCAGTCCATGATTTTTTACCCAGTTATTAACGTTTTGCATGATGGATTCCAGAGCCTCCAGGCAGTCAGTATACGAGTTACGCTCTGTATAGATGCATATGTCATCAGCGTATTGGATGCAATTGATTGTGTTGTCAAAAATGCCATGAATACTTGCTGAAAATATGTTGAACAATAACGGACTTAAAACTGATCCTTGTGGAAGACCTGTATGAGCAATTCTAGGACCGTGTAGTTGGTTTAAATAATCTTTAATATATATAACACGATTATTATAAAGATGAACAATATTAGTCGCTATATTTTGAGGTAATCCTATATCATATAGTTTTTTGTGTAAAATGGATAAATTAACAGAATCATATGCCCCTTTTAGGTCTAAAAACAAACAAGCAAGATAATTGTTTCTGGAAAACGTTATTTGAATGTCGGTAACTAAATGTGATATTGCATCCAGTGTACCAACACTAGCCCTAAATCCATATTGTGTACTTGGAAGGATACTATAATGTTCTACAAGCCATTCTAATCGAGTCTTAATAAGTCTTTCAAATGTCTTGCATATGCAAGACATTAATGATATCGGTCTGTAAGAAGAGGAGAGTGTTTTATCTTTATTAGGTTTAAGAATTAAACAAATAACTATTTCTTTCATATGATCCACATATCTTCCATTGAAAAGCCAATCGTTGAAAATTGTTAGTAAACTTTGTTTAGCTATAAGAGGTAATTCATATATTATGTTATAAGTAATTTGATCGCGCCCCGGAGCCGAGGACTTTGAAGACTAAGGTGCAGCCTCAAATTCTATCATATCAAAACTTTCCTGGAAAATATTGTATTTACTAGTTTTATTGTTATCCTGAATAGGAAGGTCAACATATGGCGGAGCAAATTTGTCGAGCAACTCTTCTATTAGTTCATTTGGCAGGGGATATCGTCTTGTACGGTAATTTTTATTCACTAGTTTATTAACAAAATTCCAAATTTTACTGATGGGAGTATTTTTGTTTAAAGTATTTACAAAGTTAATCCACGAACTTTTTTGTTTGTTTGTAAAGAGGAGTTTACTTTTGGCTTGAATTTGTTTGTATTTAATATAGTTTTCAAAATTTGACGCTTCAATGTATCTTTTGTATGCAACTTTTCGTGAAATGATCATATTTTTGCATTCATAATCCCACCAGACTGGAATTCGAGATTTTGGCTGAAAGGAATTTTTGATATTCATAGAAAATGAGGCAGCATCGTCAATTGTCTTTAACAGGAAGTCAAAACGTTCCGCTGAAGTGATATTATCGGTTATATTTTCGGATAATGTTTTTTCTATATGGCCTTTAAAGATATTCCAGTTTGCTGAAGACTCTTTCCATTTGGATGAAGGAATTATTGTACATGGGTGATAGTCCAAGTCGATGGTGATTACTATAGGTAAGTGAGTTGAACCCAGAGTATCGGAAACAGGATCCCATGTGGTATATCCAATTAGATTTGGTGTAACAAGGGATAGATCCACCATTGATGGAAGTTCATTAGGTCTTGTTACTTTGGTCGGTCTACAGTCGTTTAGAAGAACTAAATTACTGTTATCAAGCGCGTCTACTATACACTTGCCCTGAGCGGAATCCTTCAAGGAACCCCACCTACTGTGGTGCCCATTGAAGTCCCCACCAATGACAACCCTACCACTAAATTGAGTTAAAAGCTTTTCCCAATCTCTATTATTGACTATCACTTTGGGTGGTTTATAAATACAAACGATTACCAATTTAATTTGTTCTATAAAAACTGCACACGTTTCAATACCTTTATTAAAGTTTTTCGTTACATTAATTTCAGTAAAACAAAGGTTATTTGATATGAGGATGGCTACACCACCGTAACCATCAGGTCTATCGCTTCTGATAACGTTGTAACCTGTTAAACCAAAATTTTTATTTTTAGAAAGCCATGTTTCATTAAGCAGAATGACATCAACAACATTGTGCTCGAGATAATTAAGTAAACTAGGTTTATGTTTATTTATAGATTGACAGTTCCACTGCAGTATGTTAAATGTCCTGTTGTTCCCCATCGCTTTCAATATCTGTTAGGTTGTTCAACATTTTTTCAATTTCTTCTTTTGTATTTTTTTGTAAGTTAGGTAAAAATATTTTAGGGTTAATTTTCTTGATGATATTTTCTATCAAGGCTGGAATTTCATTGATTATTTTACATTCTATTTTTTCTTTATACGCCATAAACTCGTCCCTGTAGGGATTAGGGATTATAGGTTGGGATGAGGTGTTTGTAGCATTAGGAAATCTTGGGAAAGTTGGTGCGTTTTTGATCGCAGTAGGAGATATAGCTTTACGCTTGTTTCTTGTTTTTTTAATGGTAGGTACATAGGATTGATTTTGATTTGTACCTTCAGGGATGTTAGGGGTTAAGGCGGGGAAATTTTGTATAGTATTGAGGATACCGAATCTATTATTTGTAGTTACCTTGGCGTATGAAGGATTGTTAGCTATGGTTTCTGCCTCTTTAAAGGTAGTGTTTTCTAAAGCCATTATTGATTTTATTTTGTATTGGTGTTTAAATGCAGGACACTGTTTAGAGAGTGAGTTGTGTTCAGTGGAGTTGCAATGTAAACAAAATAGGGAGTTAGTGCATGTTTCATTATTATTATGAGTTTGACTACATTTTTTACAACGATTTGATGTTGATTTGCATTGCCGAGCAGTATGACCGAAACGAAAGCAATTAAAACACTGAACAACCGGATATATATATTGTTCAACATTAAACCTAACCAAGTCTAAATTAACAGTCTTAGGAATGCTATTTCCTTCAAATGTCAAAATGACCATCTGGCGAGGTACAAGAATTGTTTCATTATCCGAATCAATTATTTTCCGTTTTAACCTTTTTACTTCGACAACATTTTTATCTGAAACAATATTTTCTAAAATATACTTTTCATCCAAAAACGTATCGACTTCCCTAATAATTCCCTTCTTTTGAGTAAAAAATGATGGAATATACGCTACAAGTTTATTATCCTTAATAAGCTCATGTTCAATTAAAGAATTTGCGCAAGTATAAGTTTTAAAAATTACTTTTACCTTATTTCTGCCAACAGGTTTAATGTCTAGTACATCGTGTTTAAAATATTGGTTTTTAAATAGATAATGACCGACACGTACTGGTGATAAACGGGACAAGTTTTTGTCTGTAGATTCTACAAAGACATTATAATACCCTGAATCATTTATTTTATATCTATTATTTAAATTAATATACCTTTTGTCTTCCGTATCCATTGATGATATATTATTCTGGGGTGGCTCAACACCACCCCCCGATTCACTCATAATAATAATTAATTAGATCCTACCTTTTTTGAAGATCGGTTGGTTTATTTTCAAATTAAATACCTATTAATTTGATAATAGCACTAGTTAAGGACACGGCACAGATTTATCGAACGATGTTCACCTGTTAACTGTCCAACGAATACTCTAAAAAATATGTATTTTCTATATAATCATTAAATATACTATTAATGTACTTGAGTTTTTACTGATATACAAGTAATGCAAATACTGATCCTTCGTGGACTTCGAAAAGGTATTCGATTAAGTACACCATGTAAAATTAATGCAGATGCTAAAAAATATATAAATGATAACAAAGATATTCGTGTCATTAAAAATATGTACTGGAATCAAACTACTATCGTAAAAATTGTATATGCAACCTTGTCAGACAAGGTTGCATTTTGTCCCCAACTTTGTTCAATATTTACTCTGACCAGCTGTTTAAAAAGACACTTGAGAGACAGCCATATGGAATCAAGATCATCGGGAACCACTTAATTTAATTAGATATGCGGAGGATACAGTAATTCTGTCAGAAAATGTTGAAGGTCTTCAAATTCTGCTTAATCGTATTCACGAAGTAGGAGAGGAAATGGGCAAATAAACTCAAACAAAACCAAATTTTTAGTCTTTAATTGTAACCTCCATCCAGATGCAGAGCTTTTATTAAATGGAGTGCAAGTTGAGAAAGTTTACAAAATTACATATTTGGGAACTGTCGTAATGGACCAACTAGATCCAGACATAGAAATAAAATAAAGAATAGCAATGACTAAAACTACTTTTATGAAAATGAAGACATTTCTTAGCAATAATCATCTTAGTTTAGACCTAAGACACAGCATGGTTAAGTACTATATTTGGTCTTTACTTTTGTATGGAGCAGAAGTGTGGACACTAAAAGTTTTAAATATAAACAACATTGAAGCATTGGAAGTGTGGATTCATAGACGGATGAAGAAGAACTAGGTTGGTCAACAAAGATAGAGAATTGCTAAAGACTGTTAAACACCGAAAAATTTCTTTTTTTTTAAGCCTTTTTCTCAATTCGGATTGCCGAATATATGCTTCTCCTAATTCTCGCCATTCATCTTTGCTGTTTGTAAGACGTTTTCACATTGGCCCTGCAGTTCTTTTAATATCATCGCTCCATCGCATTTGAGGTCTTCCTCTTGGTCTTTTGGCTTCATATGGCCGCCAATTCCTGATTTCTTTATTCCATCGGCCATCCGTAAGACGTTCGTTATGTCCAGCCCATTCCCATTTCAGTTTAGATGCCAGTTCGATAGCATCTTTTACTTTTGTTCTATTACGAATGTTTTCATTGGTTTTATGGTCTTTGAGTGAGATACCCAGCATCTGTCGTTCCATAGCTCGAAAAATCTCTTATCTGGGACATAGTAGTGAGATAAAAGAGATATAGAATATTACAACTGATCCACAAGACAAATAGAAGGCCGTGCATGTATACGGCCCGTAGGAAGAAAACAGTTTTCTTGGTTAAAAACATTCGTGAATGGATTCGGATATTAAATGCAGAACTATTACTCCATGTAGCAGAAAATCTAAAAGTTTTCGCAATGGTAATCACCAACGTGGGATAATGCTAATACGACACATGAAGAAAAAGATATCACATATCAAGTATATAGTTCACTAGTTAACATTACATCGTCACAATCGACAAAAATACCTTCTAGAGGATGAATCACTCTTACAAACGAAATCTGACATCGTGAACTGTTTAATTCCACAATTTCTGCAACGTCGTTATTTCATTATTTTTTGGGATTGAATTATTTAGTTAAAATTAATTTCATCATTAAAATATGGTTTATGAAATTTATTGTAGATTAAGGGATTATTGTAAAGGCATGATATTATTACACAGTAAAAAGAAGTGTAATTATAACATGTTTACTATAATATAGTATGGTTGCTAACTCAGCACGTGGGTACATAAACGTAAATCTATATTTTTTTAACTAAATATTTCTTAGTTTATTTTTATTTATCGATTTTAGTTGTTCTGTACAACAACAACAGGGTAAGAGTTAAAACCGGCAATAAATACTCCAACGAATTTAAAACCACAAAAGGCTTATTGCAGGGATGCTTTACATCTCCGACCTGTTCAAGATATTGCTCGAAAAAATATTAAAACCATGGAAAAGGAAATGTGAAGGGATGGGAATACCAATCCGGGACAACTTTTTCTACACATTAAGCTTTGCAGATGACCAAGTGGTAATGGCTAAAGATGAAGAAAATCTGTGCTATATGCTCCGAAAGTTAGAAAAGGAATACACAGAGCAGGAACCAGTGAAAAACTTGGAAATGGACGATAATAGGGAAATTAACGGCACTGACAAATTAAAATATTTAGGATTCATACTCTCAAAAAATGGAACCACCGAGCAAGAGATAACCAGCAGATTAGCACAGACAAGAACATGTATTAAACAAATGAACGGGGTACTGTGGGATAGACAGATTACCAGAAATACAAAGAACAGAATTTGTAACACCTTGGTACGCAGTATAATGACCTATGGAGTAGAGAATTGGGTAATAAATAAACGAAACAGGTCCAAAATCACAGCAACTGAAATGGAGTTCATGAGAAGAAGCTGCATAGTGACAAAAATGGATCGCATCAGAAATGATGAGATAAAACGAAGAATGGCAGTAGAACAAGACATACTCAGCTACACCGAAGAAAAATGTTTAATTTGGTATGGACATGTGAGAAGAACAGATCATACAAGGTGGATAGCAAAGATTTCGGATTGGAGCCCAATAGGAAGGAGGAAAAGAGGTAGACCCCGAAGATCATGGAGGGATGAAGTGGACGAGGCCATGAAAAGACGAGACCTTAGAGATGGAGAATGGCAGAACAGAAAGGACTGGAGACGTTGGCTGAAAGAAGGAAGGCGGCGACAGCTCTAATAATCCTTATATAGATAGATATATAGTTGTTCTGTTTGATTATAAGAGTACCTAGTACTCGTGTTAGTTTTATTTATTTATGATTTTTATTATTGTTGAGCAATAATTTTTGTAATAGGTTGTATTTTAAGTAGTATAAGCCGCAGGAGCACTATCAACCATGCTGTTCAACCTAGTTGTTGTGATAGTCATCAGAAAAACTTATGTAACTAGCCATATAAATACCAAATAAGTACAAATTACTGCATATAAGATGATTTAGCTACCATTCTAATGGAGGTTTTGAAGGAAACTGATTCTGCTGAACGAAAAAGAGGGCTTAAAATAAGCGGAAGAACAACCAAGTATATAACCATCGAAAGAAAAGCTAAAAATGAAAATATTATCACAATAGAAAACTATACCCCTAAACGTGTGGATGCCTTTACATATCTGGCTAGAGAAATGCACGTATCGATAGTGCAATTATACATATTATGCTAATAAACGATTGATGACATCGAAACTATTAGACCACAGGACCAAAATGACTAATTATAGAACATTGATTAGACCTGTAGTAACCTATGTATGTGAGTCCTAGGTAATGACAAAAAAGATAAAGAGCAACTCAAGACATAAGACATTCAGGAGAAAGATATTAAGAAAATTATACGGCTCGGTAGAAGAGGAAGACGCCACATGGAGAAATAGAGAATCGGGAGAAACGGCTAATTATTACATGAAATGAAGGGCACAATATTGTAAACTATGTTAAAAGTCAAAGACTGTTATGCCTAGAGACAAAAAGATACAAAATCAATAAAGAAAATTGCAATGAAAGCCGATAGAAAAAAACGAAAAAAAGATTATGAACATGATGGTTGCATGACGTGGAAGACGACAAGAAAACTATGAATGTAAGATAACGGGGAAGAAGGGCACAAGAGAGATCTGAATGGAAGGACATAGCCACATAAGCAAAGACCATCTAGAGTTATGATACCAAAAGAAGAAGAAGCCTGGTTCCAGAATATAATGCCCATTAGGTAGGGACAGATGCTAGGGACACCTTTGCCGGAAGGTACAAAATTAAGGTAAGATAAAAAATTGTTCAGGATACTTTTTTACTATTAGATCGACATAACATGTCATGTCAAAACATTGCTGCTTATAGACGGACACATAACAAAACGGGAAAGTCAATAGT
Organism: Diabrotica undecimpunctata; assembly: GCF_040954645.1. Taxonomy (NCBI): domain Eukaryota; kingdom Metazoa; phylum Arthropoda; class Insecta; order Coleoptera; family Chrysomelidae; genus Diabrotica; species Diabrotica undecimpunctata. Next base: position 133,641,028 of record NC_092804.1, on the reverse strand, counting down.
CAATGTCTCAGGTGACACGTTTAACTAGAAATAACATAGTATCTTTGCATGTCTGGTAATATCAATAGAAAACGACCAAATGTGACAAAATATGACCAAAAAGACAGAGATTTTCTCACTTATTTTTCGGTTTTACATTAAGTGCTCTAAATGCTTTGAACAACTGCCTTGTCTCATTTCCTAACTAGTAACGAATTTACACATTACCTTATAGCATAATGTATCAGATTGAATACAACTACTTTCTTTTATAATAAATAAAAATTATTTTCGCAACCAATTTTAGAAAATTAATTAGTGGGGTTAATTGAATTGCTATAAAATGATATAATTTTCATATTAATTCAAACGTTATTTTAGGGAGGTAAGTGTCTCGATGGCCCGAGGCTAGACATGTTGGCGAGGGTAATATTGATTTTTAATTGATAAGCTATGGTATATATGTTTAAATATTCTTGGCATCGGGATCACTTCCATATCGTGAATATTTTCTTAAAAATAAAAATGACTTAATACATAAGTGGTGTCCAAATCTTTGTTCCTAAAATGTGCAGCATCTTTACTTGAATATTAATTTATAAATTTTATTAGAAATATATGTTTTGCTTTATACAAATGGTAATTAAGGACTATCTAGGTACAAAAATTCTACCAGTATGTTTTGCTGCAATTATTTTGCTATCATTTTTAAAATAATTAAAAAATGTTTTTTTCTCCGCTTTCTTAATTTGCTTATATTTACTTTTCCCGAGACTCAAAAAATAGCAGCAATCTAATTTTAGAACGATTCGAGAATTTGGATTATACATGTTTGATTACTCAAAGGACCATTACTGGAAGATCCTTTCCGTAGTTCCTGTCCAAATATCATTAAAATTTAATGGGACCTCAAATCAAAGAGGATACGGCAATTGTAGAAAAGCAAGTAAAGGTAATTTCTTTTTTAAAAAACACAAATATTGATCTAGTGAAATTTGAGAATTTTTATAATGAGAATTTACCATCATATAAACTTTATAAAACTCATAAGCAAGAAAATAAAATTTTATATTTATAGTAACAAGGGATAATATATTAAAGAAACTAGCAAGATATGATATGTATGGGTATGAATAATCCCGTCTAACTATCCTACTTCATTATTGAAATCAAAATTTTTTACAATCTACTTACCAATTATAGTGTGTAGAAGTTAAGTAGCATTTATGTAAATATATTCAATGATATGTTGCTTTTAATGTTAGTTTTTAATTTTTTTTTATTTCTGGGAAAAATAAGATTGGTACTATACTTTTTTAATAATCATAGGTGGTTTAGAATTCGCTGCAAATGGATCCTTATATTAATATGTTCTATCATTAGCAACTTCTCCAAGATGAAAGAGGTGAAACGCAATAAATACAAGAACTAAATCCTTTAGAGACACAGAAGATCACGATAGATGAAATCAAATATGCTATCAAAAACTTATATCTTTAAGTCTTCTCTTCTATATACCTGTGACAACAAATTAATTATAAATTTAAACAATATTTTCTTCTAATATTTTATGAACGGGAAGTTTATACCGTATATATATATATATATATATATATATATATATATATATATATATATATATATATATATATATATTGTTATGATTGTTTATTTTGAGTTCAAACTTAGTTTATTGAGCCAATAAAAAAATTATAACTTATCTGTTATCAAAAGTAAAATAATCCTTATATTACCTGTGTTCGATGGATTCAAAAGATTTTCTAGTTGTCTTTTATCGGAGAGAGAAGAAAGGATATTAATACAAATATATTATATTACAAAGATTTACGTTTCTTTATTTTATATGAACGAATAAAACAATTATTAAATTCTGTCGTTATCTTATCAATCAGCATACAAGAAAATAAATCAAATTATTATGATAATAAGATTATAAAGCTACATACATTTATATTACGTGAAAAACCAATTTTACTTAAAATTTTCTTTACTTGAAAAAAAAGAAACCACAAAACTTTAAACTTTTGATTAGCCTAACAAAACCTCAGTTCTTAAATTTGAATGCTAATGACCATGATGTCGAAACGATCCTTCACAGATATAAAATTCAATTGTACAAACACTTACAGTTTATTTTCTTCTTGAGTTGTATGTTGGAACATACCCAGAAAAGTCCAGTCTCCTCAAAGATGTGATCTCCCCTTTTTGGCACCTCGGCTCCTTCTTTACGTCTCTGCAAAACCTCCTGCAGACTACACAAAAAACACCTGATTCACTTCTCCAAACTCCGCTACTTATTTATGACACCAGGACCTCCTTTTGTCAACTTGATGCCGTAAGAATACTTTCACATATACTTTATAAAATGCCCACGGTAGATACAAGGAACCTTTTTTAATCTACTTGTTATCTCCTTCAAACTATTCACTTCTTTTTGTTACGCCGGTATCCAAACTCACGAACCACACCTTATCTTGGGACACACGACTGTTTCCTTTCGATGACCAAAATATGACTAACTTCTCCTCTCTCATGATCGACTCACCAAATTCCCATTTAAAAACGACCGTCCAATCAAAAAGCTTAAATTGTGTTTACTATGATATTGGAAAAGCCTAATTTCGGTTTCAGAGAAAACTAAATAGCTTACTTTAAAATTGGTTTTTTTCAATACATCATTTATACATATTTCAAAAGATTAGAATATGGTCATTTAATACTCGACTCTACAAACAATGAAGAGATTAACCTTCAGGTAAAATGTCTTCGAATTCTAAACAAAGGATTTTTGATAATTTTGTTTGAAACGGAAAAGGTCGTTTGCCAAACAAATTTCTACTCTTATCTACACTAAATCTTATCTTAAACTACTATATACAATTTGTTTATATTGATATCTTGAAATTTTATTTCGATGGATATATATATATATATATATATATATATATATATATATATATATATATATATATATAATATATATATATATATAAATATATATATATATATATATATATATATATATATATATATATATATATATATATACAGGGTGTTTGGTAGGTCGATGGAAATTTTTTAAGGGATAATAGGGGACGCCATTTACAAAATTTTTTGCTAATAATGTATCGCTCGAAGTGTTAAGGTTTCCGAAATAAAGTTAAATTTGTCAATATTCGCTGCTCGTCTATTTTATTTTAAAAATAATTATCTAAGCGAGATACTTCCCTGACATACAAAATGCCTTATGTATTACTTGCTCAGATTGCAAAAACCCTTCGTTGAATCTTAATGCATTGTGAAAATAACTGTCATTAATGAAACGAGTAAGAAAGGTAAAATACAACAAGGTTACATCATGCTTTTTGCAACATTTATTATGCCTTATTAAGTATAAATTTCAGAAAACAGTCATTGTTGTTCAAAATGAGAACCACCATTCCTAATGCACGCTCTTGTCCTGCATCGTATTTCTGATGCAGGGCACAATGCAAGCCGTACCAGCACGTGCACAATGTGCAGGGCATCCATAATGTTGGTACACCTCTCTTGCCAGACAGGTTAAATAGCCAAGTGTACTTAGACTTTCTAGAGAATTAATTACCACCACTCTTAGAAGATTTACCCCTCGTCCTCAGACGAAGAATGGTGTACCAATATGATAGATGCCCTGCACATTGTACACGTGCTGTTAAGGCTTGGTTCAACAATCACTATCCCAATAGGTGGATCGGACGAACTGGACCTATTTTGTGGCCTGCTAGATCGCCCGATTTAACACCGTGTGACTACCACATCTGGGGCAAACTCAAAGAACTTGTTTATCAAGTTCAAATCCGAACTAGAGCTCATTTAATGGAAAGGATTATCGATGCAGCTGACATTATAAGGGCAGAACTGGGGTTAAAAGTAACCACATCAGGAATACGATGCAGGGCAAGAGCGTGCATTAGCAATGGTGGTTCTCGTTTTGAATAACAGTGACTGTTTTTTGAAGTTTATGTACATACTTAATAAGGCATAATAAATATTGCAAAAAGCATGATATATCGTTGTTGTGTTTTACCTTTCTTACTCGTTTCTATAATGAAGGTTATTTTAACAATGCATTAAGATTCAACATTTTGTATGTCAGTGAATTATCTCGCTTAGACAATTTAACTTTATTTCGGAAACCTTAACAGTTTGAGCGATACATTATTAGCAAAAAATTTTGCAAATGGCGTCCCCTATTATCCCTTAAAACATTTCCATCGACCTACCAAACATCCTGTATATATATATACATATATATATATATATATATATATATATATATATATATATATATATATATATATATATATATATATATATATATAAATATATATATTATATATATATATATATATAACGGGTGTTTTTTTTAGAGGTATAGAAATAGAAGTTGGCAACACGTTTTTAAGGGGCGGCTATTTTGACAGCTGTCAGGTGATTATTATTTACTTTAGTTTGACATTTCAATATGAATAGACTGACGCCTGAACAACGCTTTCAAATTGTGCAAATTTATTTTGAAAATCATAGTTCTGTTCCGAATACGTATCGCGCACTACGTCCATTTTATGGTATACATAATCGCCCATCAGAGCAATTAATTCGATCAACTGTGGAACGTTTTGGCACCACGTTCACTCTTAATGATAATACGCATTCACAGAGACGTCGTACAGTGCGTACAGAAGATGTTGTTGCTGCTGTTGTGCGTAGTATAGAGGAAGACCCGAATCAGTCTATAGGCCATCGTGCACAGCAGTTGGATATGTGTCCATCCACTTTATGGAAGATTTTGCGAAAAGATCTTGGTTTGCGTGCTTACAAAATTCAACTCGTGCAGGAACTGAAGCCACACGATCACCTAGCAAGGCGTAGATTCGGTGAATGGGCCCAAAACGAAATTGCCGTTGATCCCGACTTTCATAAGCGAATTTTGTTTAGCGACGAAGCTCACTTTTGGTTAAATGGCTACGTCAACAAACAAAACTGCCGTATTTGGAGTGAAGATAATCCTCAAGTGTATGTTGAGAAACCACTATATCCAGAAAAATTGACTGTGGTGTGCTTTATGGGCTGGTGGAATCATTGGTCCGTACTTCTTTAAAAACAATGCTGACCAGAACGTTACAGTCAATGGTGACCGCTATAGAGCCATAATTACTGACTTTTTTATTCCTGAATTGAACAACCATAATATGCAGGAGCTGTGGTTTCAGCAAGACGGCGCAACATGTCACACAGCTCGTGCCACAATGGATCTATTGAGGGAAACGTTTGGTAACCGCATAATCTCGCGTTTAGGACCCGTGAATTGGCCTCCAAGGTCGTGCGATTTAACACCGTTAGACTATTTTCTGTGGGGTTATGTGAAGTCGCTAGTCTATTCCAATAATCCTGAAACGATTGACGAACTGGAGGACAACATTCGCCGCGTTATTGCCGATATACGGCCACAAATAGTGGAAAAAGTCGTCGAAAATTGGACCTCCAGATTAGACTACGTCAGAGCCAGCCTTGGTGGTCATATGCCAGAAATCATATTTAAAATATAATGTCAAAAAATTATCTTTCAAATAAAGTTAATTTCCTGTTCATATAAAAAATAATCTTTGTTTTATTCCACTTTAAAGTTCTATACCTCTAAAAAAAACACCCTTTATATACAGATAACATTGTTTTGTTGACCATTTATTCCAGAGATTTATTCCAATCCCATCTCTAGAGTAATATAATGCTCTAAAACTAATTTTTTGGTTATTTTTTAGCCTTAATAGCAATACAAATAAACAAGTAAATAAATAAGTAATATGCTTTATTGTCACTGAAAATTGTACAAATTTTATGGACAAAGCTTATAACCATAAGACAAAAAAAAAAAAAAGAAAAAAAATCAGAATAAGAATCGTTTGTACTTTTAAATAAAAAAAAACAGTAAAATTCTTCTAAACTTAAACATAAAAAATACCACCTAATTAAGAACCTACAAACTTCGTAAAATGTACCTAACAAAAAATAAAAATTAGTAAAGCAGATTAATGAATTAAGGGCTCAAATGTTTCACATCCTTGTGCTAAACAATAACAAAATCTGTCATACAGATTTCTCCTCATATTTTGGAGTAGGGCTGGTGTAATGCTTGAAGAGAAATGAAGTATTTTTGCCCTTAATTCGACTAGGTTTGTGGCCCTTTCAAACTGATGCCTATAAATGTTTTCTTTGAGAAAACCCCAAAAAAAGAAATCGATAGGCGCTAAATCACAGGATCTAGCGGGCCATTTAATTGTACCAAGTGTACTTATCAGTCGATCAGGAAACGTTTAATTGAGGAAGTCAATGGTTGCTCTAGATTTGTGAGCCGAACACCCATACTTTGGAAATAAACCTCCTGAAAATTAACCGAAAGTTAATTTAGTTTATTTTTCGATAAAAAATGGACCGACAATATGGTCGCCTAACATCCCAGTCCGAACATTTAATCTTTGCGGTTGCTGCGTTCGCACTGCAACTATGATGTGCTTATTTTTCCGAGAGTAATACCTTACAACGAATGGATTGTATTTTTTATTTAATGAAAATGGAGATTCGTCAGAAAATAAAATATTTTTAAAAAGTGTACATTTTCATTCTGTTTATCTAACATAATTTCACAAAACTCCATCCGCCTAAAGTTATCTTCCGGAAACAGTTCTTGTGTTGGTTGTATCTTAAAACAGTGATACCCATTCCTTCTGAGAACTCGTTGGACAGTTCGAGCATTCACATTAACTTCCTTAGCAATTTATACATTATTGCAGGGTTCGCTAGCTTCCATAAAAGCACAAATATCAATATCCCTGTTTTGACGCTCCTCATCAATAGGTCTAACACGTGGTTCATGACAATTTTTACAACTGTTTACACATCCCGAAGTTTGAAAATGTTTATTGGTATTTTTAATTGTTGTAACACTTGGTGGGGGTCTATTTTCAAAGGCAACAATAAATAAATCAATTACTTCGCGTATCGAATAACCCTGAAAGTACCAAGTCACAAGTTGCACTTTTTCTTGGACGGTATAGGCATTTTATTAATTATTTGTTTATTCTTTCAGAACTTCGTTCGAAATTTTTAATGTCAATGTGACAATTACGACAATTCGTACCTACTGTGAAATGAATATAGAGGTGGAAACGTGTAACATGTCACAGCGATTGCCATTGTGTTGTATGGTCAATAAAACAATGTCGTGATCTGTATAAATATATAATATATATATATATATATATATATATATATATATATATATATATATATATATAATCAAGAACTAATTAATATTAGTTTTTATTGCATGTAAATATAAGTCTTTTGGTTTCGTCAGACAAATCAGCATTTAATTCTAAAATTAATTTTATCAGTTTAAATAATATTAATTTGAATAATAATAAAAATAATTGTGTAATTACTACTATCTTAATGTAGATATGACTTTTTATTTTAAAAATGTACGAGTATTATAACCTAACAATTCTAAAAAAATTGCAGAAATTTTATATATTTTTTAGGATTTTATAATATAAAAATTTTTGTTTGTTTCCTTGATTTTTTTAGTCCCTTAAGTGCTTTGTTTATTGTTTTTCTACCAAATACGATTGATTCTTCAATTTACTCGCCTACCATTACAGCAGTGATTAATTTATATCTGTCAATCAATTCATTTCTCGACATCCACTAATGAGCAAGGTCCTTTTTTAGAATCAGGAGTTGGGTTACGAATTTATTATCCCCCTTTTATATGGAGTAATCCTATGCGATCCCTTTCAGAAGGTTTTTTGTCAAAATAAAAGTTTTTTGCTTTCGCTTTGTGTGCTTTGCTTAACCACGCTTGGAATTTGTTATACTATGTTGTCGGTTACGTAATAATTTTTCTACAAAGAACGAAGATTATGTGACATTTTCTAATTAAAACTGTTTGCTTGATTTATAATACTATAAAACTGTTATATAATATAAACTTTTGACTAAAAGTATGGCACCCAATATATAAATCGTAAATAGTTGACAAAAAATTCACAAAATGAAAAATTATTAAAAGATACCTAAATTAATTCATATTATGAAAAATAAATGGATGGAACATAAAGGAAAGAATCTTTTAACCTCTATATGATAGAATAGACAATTTTAGAAACGCTGTACCTGTATATCTATATATATATATATATATATATATATATATATATATATATATATATATATATATATATATATATATACAAAAATAAGAATACGTTATTGCGAGTAAATAGTGAAACTAAGGTAAAAAGTATCGTCATCATATCTTGCAATAAGAAAAAATCCAGTGTAGGTATAAGATGGAATGTAACTGTAAATAGACCAACGTAATAAACAAATCGGTGGCGTAAACATTATTACCACAAATTGGTGGCATTGCTCATGTAGTGATCCTTTCTTAAGTTAACATACTCCTTTTCTAACTTGGCTGCACCGTACTGATGACGACCAAATAATCAGAAATACGTATTTACGGTTGCCTTCCATCTCATACACATATGTTCCAAAATATTTTCGTGGTTAGTAGAAATAAAACTAAAGCTAAGATTTTTACTACAACAAGAATTAATATTAGACTCAACAGGCATCCAGGTTGAACCGCTTAGATTATCACTGCGCCGAGCTTTTTACATAACCTCTGATGTTTTCTTCAGGGCTTCCAAGGTCTTAGTCTCCCGAGCCCCCAGATACTACTGAACCGAAATCACTGCATTACTGCTACTAGAAACAGCAGACGGTTCATTTATACCGTCGATGGTGACGTGGGTTGAGTGGAGGTTAACATGGGGGTTGGCATGAGGATTGGCGCGAGGATTGGCGCGGGGGTTGACGCGAACATTTCTGACGGCAGAATTTTGATTGAAAGTTGAAGCGAACGATATTTTCGTTATAATAGGTCTTCATGTCGAAGGGAAGAGGATGCCGTTATCTCTTTTATTGAGACAATTTGGTCTTTTTTTAAATTTCCGTGACTTCTTGAATGATTCTTCGTTTATAGAAGCTGATACGGGATATGGTTCTGGAGTTTTCAAAATAAATGTTGTGACCTGTATGAAGATGTTGTTGACCTAGAGCTGAAATTGAATCGGAATTGTGAACAGAACTGGAATGTTCATAAATCCTATTTTTGATTCGTTTACGATTTGTTTGGCCTATATAAGATCGGGGCTAGTCTGCATAAGAAATTTCATAAACTCCGTGTTGTTCATTTGGAATGTTGTCTTTGATTGACCGGACAAGAGGTGAAAGTTTTTGTTGTGGGGTAAATATTGTCATTATTCCTTTTAATTTAAGAATTTTGTCGATTATGTCAGTGGAACCTTACAGTTAATGTAAGGAAGAAAAACTTTTATTTGATAAGGTTCTGAGTCTTTGGGTTCAGGTTGAGTGGGAAATTATTGTCTGCGGATGCTCTTATTGATGTGATTTTCGAGGTAACCATTTTGGATTATGGTTTGTAATGAACAAGAGGACTTAGCGGGTCTACTTGTATCATCGCAAAGGCCTATTAATGTGGAGACAAGGGTATTAATGACCAAAATAATTTGAGAAGGTGGATGCAAGCAACGATTGGTATGGCTGCGTTTAAAAAAACAGAGTGATGAAAACCTTGGGATTAGTTTTTCTCTATTATGATAACGATGAAAAACTGTAGGGATGAATCAGTTTCCTCCTCCATCAAAAACTGGATACTAGGATGTATACCATTCAGATGGGTTTAAAAAGACACCAAAGCTTTCCTATCGTGAGGCCAAATGACGAATGTATCGTCAATATATCGTAGCTAATATTTGGGTTTCAGCATTGATGTAGATAGTTCTCAGGTCTCGAAGTCTTCCATAAAGACATTTGCAATTACTGGATATAGCGGGAAGCCTATTGTAGTATCATTTATTTGTCTGTAGAATTGATTTTAGAAGATTAAATAAGTGTTGGACATACAATGTTTAATGACAGATAAGTACACTGCTGGATACTGTATTCAGTTTTCAGAATGCTTAGAGATTCCTCTATAGGAATGTTTGTAAAGAGTAAAACTATATCGAAACTTACTGGAATGTCTGATGGTTAGATAGGGTATTGTTTTAAAAGTTCGATAAAATGATAAGAATTTTTGACAAAGGATGAAGCTTTTTCGGAGAGAGGTTGTAGAGTTTTGGCCAAGACGCTTGTTTCCAGATTAATACACCTTTGCGATGATGCAAGTAGACCTGCTGAGATCTCTAGTTTAAAACGAGCCCTCATCCAAAACAGTTATCGCGAAAATAAAATCAATAGGAGCATCCACAGACATCAATCTCCCACTCAATCTCAACCAAAAGACTCAGACCCTTATCATACGAAAGATTTTCTTCCTTACATAATAGGTGTCACTAATAAAATCGACAAAATTCTAAAATCAAGAGGAATAAAGACAAAATTGACCCCCTAACAAAAACTTTTGTCTCTTGTCCGATCAATCACAGACAACATTCCAAATGAACAACACGAAGTTTAAACGATATTAATATCATATCTGCCAGTGGTGAGGTATCTAGGAATTATATGGACCAAAAACTTATCTTTAACATACATACATAAACAATTAAAAAAAAATCGGTTGCCTGTAAAGTCGGTTTTACGGGCGAAGATTTTACGTGACAACGTCTTTTTCTCGGTAGAATATTTATTGATATGAATATTATTAAATTGCACAATAGGAACAAGGAATTGAATGAAAATAAGAATTGCACAAATTTTAACTATAGAAATATATTTTGTTTACTAAAACATTGTACATGTAAACTTAAACTTAACTAATTTCTATTTGAGTGATTTTGTTGAGGATAGGACGATGATAGGAGAAATAGCATCGCACCAGCGGACCGATCATGTTTGAGTGGGAGAGAGACGCAAGGCATTCGCCGGTCCGGCGGGCCTCTCTCTCGTTCGGTGACTCATCGTAACAGACGTGAGCGGGCGTTACACTTTTTCATGAGTGACTTCGAGCCACAACCTAATTTAAGACGTTGTCACGTCAAAAATAATTAAAAGAAAAACCTGGACCCCAAGTAATACTAATAATTGCAATCACAAGAGGAGTAAATTATCAGAAAAAGAGTCGTGCTATTGTAAAGGCGCAGTTACACGGCGCGTGGTTCGGCGAGACTGGCTTAACGAACCACGATCCACGTGCCGTCCGACATAGGCGGTTTGATATTCACTCGCGGTTCGCGGTGCGTGGTTCGTAGGATCCGTCGGCAGTCGGTAAATATGCACAGATCAAAAACATTTGGTCCGCTAGTTCGTACAAGGTTCGTGTAGGTTTGTTGTAATACGAACCTCTTGCTAACAGGGCGAATTTATTCATCAGTCGTGTATCTGAAACGGTACGTTACAGAGTTTTTTTTTTAATAAAATTACACTAAAATAGCATGGGCCGCAGAAAAATCACTAGAATTTATTGAAGCGTTGTAATTGTAAGAAGTAATATGGAATTAAAAATACGAGGGCCATAAGAACAGAAACATTGTGTACGAGGCATGGACAAGATTACAAAATACATTTGCAACACCAATGAAAGTACTAAAAAGAAAAAAGATAGATTATTCGCTACATATAGAAAATATGAAAAAACAGTGGCACAATGCAAAAAAAGTGGGAGTGGATCAGATGACATTTACACGCCGACTTGAACTTTCTATAAACCGATTGACAGATTTTTACATTTAATTTATGTTCCAGGGAGAACAATAAATTCAGCGGTAAGTTTTTATTTCATAATAATTTATTTCAAAAAATATAGTAAGTTTATTATGGATAAAATTAAAAGGTTTTTACTGATCTTCTTGCCACGGTACTTTTCCATCGTCGGACCCTCACGCCATAATCCTGAAATAAGTCCTCCATTTTTCTCAAAATCGAAAGGACCTGGTGGAAAATATGTCGGCCTGGATACTTTACTTTTTCTCAGGTAATTATGAAGTAGGAGGCAGGTCATAGTAATTAATGAGGCCTTTTCTGGTTCTAGCAGAATACGTTTTCGGAAAACTCTAAATACTGGCGACATAATGCCAAAGACATTTTCCACTATGCGTCTGGCTTTTGATAACCTGTAGTTGAATATTCTCTTAGTACTGCCCCTTACTTGAACACCTTTGTATGCCTTCATAATATTAGGACTAACAGCAAATGCATCATCAGCCACTATAACGTATGGCATATATTCGCTTAAAGGCATTAGGGGTGTTGCAGGAGGTAAATGCAGTTCGTTTGTGTTCAATTTCTTAAATAGAACTGTATTGCGAAAAACTCCACCATCACTAATTCGCCCCTGGCATCTTATGTCCGCAAATGTGAATAAATAGTTGACATTTACAAGTGAAAATAGAACAATACTGAATGTTCCTTTGTATTTATAAGAAATAATAAACCATCCATCGTAAAAATAAACAAACTACTGTTATATTGTTACATATTATTTATTGTATCTTTTCAGAAGACTACAAATGAAGGCTCTGAAGACGAGACTGTTTTAGAACCTATTGAGAACGAAGATGCACTATCACATTCACCTTCTGCTTCTAGTGCTATTCAAAATCAGAATGATATAGAAGGTGGAGATAAAACACCATCCACACCAGTTGTCATAAAAACGGCTAGAGGAAAAAAAAAGTAACTCCGACAGAGCAAGTACAACATCAAATAGATGAGGATGAGGGCCTTAAAATTTTAAAAGCAAATGTTGATTGCAAGCCCGAAAAGGATAATTTACAGTTATTCGTTTAACTGCTTCTCATCAAATTGAGGGCAATGGATGGAAACACTCAAGAGTAAGCTATGCATGAGATAGATAGCATGATGTTTCGGTTGAGAAATTCAAACCTTCATAGGTCAATTCTGTAGCATAATGTAGGACAACAAACATCAGCTAATACATCACAATCACATTCACATCAATCTCAACCTTCCCCATACTCTCAGCAGATGTCGCCATATTTTCAACATTCTCTACCCTTTCCAATGTTTGAACCAACTACCTATGCTCAAACCTTTGGTGGCTCAACACAATAGCAACTTCAAGCACATGTTCCACGCTATGATGGATCAGCCCAATCAGCTTTAAACAACCAAACAAACGATTCATATAATGCATGTTGAAACTAGCTTATTCGAGCTAAATATTAATATTTTTCGTTTATAATTTACTGCTAAATGATTATTTTCGCTTACGTTGTAATAAAAAAATAGATGTTATAACTAAAATATTATACATACCTTTATTTTATCTCTTAGTTCTTGATTTAAAGCTTTACATACTTCTTAAACACAGCATTATTTGTAACAGTTAGTCTGAAACATTTAAAGAGGAATCCCAAACTTCTTAAACACAATTTGCAACAGTTAGTCTAAAACATTTAAAGAGGAATCCCAAACTTCTATAACTATCACCAGTCTTTGATCGATTGGCACACTCATCCTCATATTCGTCTCATGTTTTTGAATGTAAGGTCCAAATTTTGTCAATAAAAATTCGAAGTCGGATGCAACCATTCTGCAGAAATTTTCAAAATATCCGGAAGGCTCTTTTAAAAACCCTGATAACATGTGGGACCCACTGTATCTGCAATATCATAAAAACTCAAATAAGCATAATATTTTTTTATAAAATACACAGTCTCAAACTATTATTGGCATATCCTAAAAAATAAATTTACAATTGATGTAATTTAGGTTAAGTACACAATTTGAAAGTCTTATTTCTTTACTTACCTCTGCCGACCTCTCATGTACTGTGCCACCCACTACCTCTTTTTTTTGCGTTATTTTATTTTATTTTGTAATATATAATTCCCGCATAAATGATGCACAAGCTAGCAGACGCAATAACTTGTTGTCTAGCGTCCATGGCCGTTGTTGCAGCACAGATTTTGGTTCAGCATTGGAAAGGAGAACTAAATGCGTCACATATCTGTACGAACCACATACCATCTTGACACACCTGGTTTGCACAATGGCAAGTCAATGCGAACCACGCACCACTTTCGTAGTTCGCCGAACCACGCGCCGTGTAACTGCGCCTTAATAGACTCTACTATGTCATACCGTGCACTTATAAAAAATCAAAAAGTACATATATGTAGAATGAAACTAAATTCAATACAAAGGTGCCCTTCCTATCTTCATTTTGAAGGAAAAAGTCTGGTCTTGTAATAAAGGTAAAACATTTTCATTATTTATTACTATTAATTAAAATGTTGGCAATTCTAGTATTCTTATTTATTTTTAGCATACTCTTAAAATGCGTGAAAGTATCAAAACATATTTATAATAAACTTTTTAAACTTTGAATTGGTTAATAGAACCTCTAAAAATATTACCCACATAAATTTTAGATGTCCAAAATATGATAAAACAACTTCGCACAGCCTTCCATAAATAATTTCTTTGACAATTAAATCTCGATATACTTATCTCTCCAGCTCATTGTGTCCGAATGCGAACATTTATTAAAACCTAATCCCATGACAATGTCAAGAAAAATCCTTGGGATTGTTCTCTGTCCTTATTTATATTTTATTTCTTTTGGGCGTTTTTACAAAGACGTTAGGTCTTTTCATTTCGTAGTCATACTTCGCTGTTTTAAAAATATCTTGGAAAAGGAAAGTAGACTATTTGCTTCTCTATAAAGCGTCAACAAGGTTACACTTTATATTGTTCCCTTTATTTAGACTAACTTTTCACGTTGCTTGTTAAGAATTTTAATTATTATGATCGATAATATAACTTACTTAGATTTAAAATGAGGAAATAATTTAATATTAAAACTTTAAGGTTAAATATAAGTCTAATTAATAAAATGTCATATTGTTCTGAAGCTATTTTCTTGTGGCATTTTAAATTAATTACTATTTAACTGGGAATAAGCCACAATTAAAGGTTAAAATACGTTTATTGACGTTTCAATTTCCACTTCGGAAATCGTTCTTAAAAAGTATTTTGAGAACGATTTCCGAAGTGGAAATTGAAACGTCAATAAACTTATTTTAACCTTTAATTGTGGCTTATTCCCAGTTAAATAGTAATTAATAAAATGTAATATTATTCATAATTAAAGAAATACAAATTACCATACGCAACCCAAAACAGATCATACAACTATTCTAAACTTCGGATCGGACACTCTTCAAAAATATCTTCTTCGAAAATCAGACATGGCGAGGCGAGGTTTTTATAACGTCCGAAATGTTAAAAATGGGCAGCAACGTTGTTAACGCGAAATCCAGACCCGTGGGGTACTGCCGACGTAATATTGAAAAGTACAGACCTATAAGTCACACTTATACAAATTTTTAACAAGAATAATGGCCAACCACGTTATACAAAAACTTGGGCAGGCGGGATTTAGAAAAAATTGTGGTACTACTAATCATCTACAAGAATGCCAAGACCACCGGATAATAAGTTTAATGAGTCATACGCTCAAAATATTTTTAAAAATTATACACCGGAGAATACACAACAAACTTTAGCAGGACATAAGTGACACACAATTTGGATTTAGAAATGCACTGGTAACGAGGGAAGCCCTGTTCGCTGTGAATGTACTTGTGCAAAGGTGAATTGATGTTAATCAGCCAGTATATATGTGTTTCTTGGATTACAACAAAGCCTTCGATAAGGTCAGACATGACCGTCTTATCGAATCAATTGAAAAGAAAAACTTAGATATGAGAGACATCAGGATCATTAGGGCTATCTATTAAAATCAGACCGCTGTGGTAAAAGAGAACAACGTCTTTTCAAATAAAATGCAGATTGAGAGGGGCGTCAGGCAGGGCTGTTAGAAGAACTAACTATGGTAAAAAAAGTAAATGGCCGACCAATCAATATAATACGGTTTGGCGACGACACTATTTTATTAGCGGAATGTCTTGAGGATTTATAACAAATGATTGACAGAGTGGTAGAAGTCAGTGAAGAAAACGGACTGTCCCTAAATACAAAAAAGACCATTTATGGTAATTACAAAAGCCCAACAGTGCCAAGAAAACATAACAATACATGGAGAACAAATTAAAAAAGTTGAAAAATATAAATATCTGGGTACAATAATTAACAAAAATAATGAGTACCTACACAGAAGAGATTAAGGCAAGAATAGGACAGGCAAGAAATTCTTTCAACAAACTGAAAAAAGTACTCTGAAACAGGGACATTTCATTTTCGTTAAAGATAAGACTTCTAAGATGCTACGTGTTCTCCGTATTATTTTATGGGTTAAAGGCTAGGACATTAAAAAAGCTGTTTCGGACAGATTAGAAGCCTTCGAGCTATAGGAGCCTTCCTACAGAAGGACATTAAGAATAAGTTGGGTGGATAGGGTCACGAATGTCGAGGTGTTAAGAAAAATGGGAAAATATAAAGAGGTTTTAAATACAATTAAAGTTAGAAAACTGCAATATCTGGGACATGTCATGAGGGGCGAGCGTTATAACTTGTTGCAATTAATAATGCCAGGACGAATACAGGGTAGAAGGAGTGGAGGAAGAAGACGCATCTCCTGGTTAAACAATTTGAGAGCTTGGTTTAACTGCACTTCTGTTGACCTCTTTAGAGCAGCGGTATCGAAAGTGCGAATTTTCATGATGGTTGCCAACCTTCTTAGAGGAGATGGTACATGAAGAAGAAGAATCACCTGCAAACCATCAAAACACAAAAAATCACAGAATATAATGTACCCATATACAGGGTGTTTCAAAAAGGTATGTCATAAATTAAATCACGCATTCCGGGGACAAAAATAAATTGATTGAATCCAACTTACCTTAGTCCAAAAGTGTACACAAAAAAGTTACAGCCCTTTGAAGTTACAAAATAAAAATTGTTTTTTGGCATTATCTCCTAAACTACTTGACATTTTGTAATAAAAATGGACATATTACTTTCTTGTTCTGAAAGCATTTTTCATACAAAAGAAACAACAAAATTTAAGCGCACAGAAAAATTTTAAGGGGGGTGTTCAGCCCAGATCCCCTCAAACTTTTGAGTACGTTGAAATCAAATGAATTTTGTGGCATCATTAGTTTAACACATTATTTTTAAAACTTTTTTCGATTTAAAACGATTACTTTAAGGACTAATTCTGCGTTACAGAAATTTCTGGAATAATAAGCAAGACCAAGAAGGCCGTTGAGTATACTAAATTGAATAACTGTATCAGACTAGTTGGTCACGCTAACGAACTTCTACTCAGTCTCACCTAAAAATTAAAATTTGCACACAAAAAGCTTCAATTATGAATATATACAATAAAGTCCAAAAAGACATTGGTTGATTATAAAACTATGTAGTGCAATATGTCTTTACGCCATCAAGGAAATTAAATGCCGAATATTCTTGCAGACTACTACTGGAAAATAAGTATGTTTCGGATTTAAAAGTCTACATATAATACATAAAAATATTTCGTTTAATTTACGATTTACTTTTAAATTTTACAATAAATCAAACTAATAAGAAATATCAAGCATCTAACCATAACCTTAGGTAGGCGTTTATCCTTGTTAAAAAAGTCTTCAACTAATGAATTTTTAAACATTATATTCAAGCGATTAATTTTCCAACCTTCGTTTTTCCTAATATACGTACGATGTAAATTTAGAACTGGCTTTGCGGCTGAGAGTCGAATTCGGATATCAAATTTTCCCAATTTTGGTCATTAAAGACCCGATGAATATTATGGCGTCGAAGTACGGGGTTTTATAAAATTTATTGAATATTATGAATAATATTGAGTTTTAAAAAATTAACTAGTACTAAAAGTTATATTTAAATAATAAACTATGTAATAAATATATATTTTTTTATTTTATTTATTGTCCCTTATTTTTTTATTTTTGATATCATCTCTTCAAATATTCAGCACCAACATTTCTTTTCTTCTATGGACCGATCTAATTATTGTTTCGCAATTGTTATGTGCAAACTTAATGCTCCAATTTCGTCAATCGTTTAGTTCAATATTAATTTTAATAATGTACATTTTTAATTCCTAAATATAAACAGCGTTTTTTATGAATATTATAAGTTTCTTGTCTTCATTTACTACTCTGTTTAATACTAATTGTTTTGTCAAAATATCATTTTTGTTTAACGTCAAGTTTCTAATCAATTTTTCTTAATATGGAGCTTTAAAATATTATTCTGAAGCTATTTTCTTGTGGCATTTTAAAGTAACTACTATTTAAACGAGAGGCGGTTTGGAGATAAATGGTTTGATTATAAGACTTTTATTATATACAAATGATTTGGTGTTGATGGCAATCAAACCGAAGGTGCTACAGCGGATTATTAATGAACCGGAAAAATACTGCAGGATATGTAATCTAAAAATAAATTTAGATAAATTCAAAATGTTTGTATTCAGAAGACGAGGTGGTGTGATCAGGGAATCTTGGAAATTGAATGATCGAGCATTAGAGGTTGTGAATAACTATAATTATTTGGGAATGATACTAACACCCAAGTTGTCATTTAAAGCTCATCTAAAAGCGCCAGAGTTTGGCAAAAGTGGCGATTTAGTGGCTTGAAGTAGTTTAGTGTCTAAGGCTGATATACCCTTTTTGGCTAAAGTAACAGTGTATGAGTGGGTGATAAGATCAATTTTGATTTATAGGTCTCAGGTATGGGGACTTCTTGAGTACGATGAGGTGGAAATAATCAGAAGATTTTATATAAAAAAAAATGTTTTCTTGTCCAAGGTATTATCCTATTTTTATGTTAGATTTGTAGACAGGTATTGCTAGAGTCAGCCTATATACGATGAACTTACATAAAAAATATGTTAAAACAATACTGGGATATTCGAATGACAGGTTACCAAAATTTCTTTTGGAAGAAATGATGAGAGCAAAGTGTGGCTGGTGGAAAGATTGGATGAGCATGGGAGACAAATTCAGTATTGAGGTAAGGCGTGAATGGGAATGGAGAAATAGCTAGCCTAGTATGATTGAGAATATGATAGAAAAAAAGAAAAAGGAGATACAGCGTCAAGGTGAGAATAGGGCACTCGAATCAAATTTTTGTGGATATTACAAAGAACTACGAAAAGAAAGAGTAAACCTGCATTATCTACTGGAAATGAAAAATTTTGAGGACATACGATGGCTGTTCAAATTAAGATGTGGAAGTCTATATTTGAATGATCGACCTGGCAGAAATAATGAAAGAAGGTGGTGCTTAATGTGAAACACGAAGGAAAGGGACGATGTAATTTTTGGAAAATGTTCGGTGTTGAGACAGATTAGGTTAAAGTGGTTGGGTAGAAATAAAGTTAGTAGACTGGAAGTAGTTACTATGATGAGACAGGGACAGGCTAAGATATCAGGTTATTGTAGAAAGGCATGGCCGTATAGGTATGAGTTAGTGAGCCTATTTAATTATTAAATCTATTAGCATGGTGTTAGTTCAATAGGATGAAAATATTTAAATTAGCATTAATAATTTGTTTGCGTATAGCTATTATCTTTTTATCTGTCTGGTCTATCTTGACTATCTTGTTATTATTATTGTTATTAATATTATTCTATAAACAGCTTTTACTCCCTTTAAGGGAAAAATTCAATCATTTCAAATGCAAGCTATACCTTATTGTTATACATTGTTATTATTGTTTAGTCCAGTGCGAAGTCTTACTCAGTAGGATATACACATGCAATTTACAAATATGTTGATGTCTACCTAGCAAAATGACCTTTATGACGGCTTATTCTACTTTTTTAGGAAGTTTTTACTTATTTTCTGTATCGAAAATTATTAGTTAGTTTAAGTATGCCCTTTGCAATTGCGTGTTCAATATCTATTATGACTTTTTATTGTGATTTTTCTCCTTTCTGCTGTTATCATGTCTCGTCGATATTTGATGGAGTAGAAACTGTTGGCGTGTTTACAGAATTTTACAGATAATGAATCTGAAGTAAACTTATGTTATGAAGGTGACCAGTATGGGTCTGATAAAATAGATCAAGGACAGTCATCGGGTAGCGATTTTAAAGATAAACTTAAGATTGAGGAGCTGCCTAGTACTTCCGCTTTAACTTCAAATGCAGTTTGCAATACCTCCTTAGGTAAGGATTACCAAGTAAATACGTAGAATTTGCGAAAGCAATTTAGGAAATCCCTCTATCGACACCATAGTACGGGAGTTACTTGATAACAACGCTAGTAAACCAGGTTAGAAACTATATTATATTAGTAGTTTTTCTTTATGTATTTACTTATTTAATATTTTTATGGGTTTATACTTACATATTAATGTATTTCGTTCATTTAAGGAAAACGTACCAGTCAAGATTTTCCAAAAAAGATTTAACTTATCATGCTAAAAGAAGCATTATTTGAGATTTTGCAGCTCGTGCTTGGCGGCTGTTAATTGATAAACGCATACTTCGGAACATAAAATCATGTACTGTTGCTAGAGGTAAAAGTAACTCAAAGATAAAAATTGGCAAACTTTGATTGAAGAAATCAAAGCATTTATATTCTTACTATTTGCTTATTTAGCACGAAATATTAGCATAAAGATGCTGTGGTTTGGTACATAGGGTCTAAATTTTTTTTCAAGATACAAGATAAGAAGTCTAGAAACAGATTTACACAAATAATAAGCTCTATCCGTTTTGATATGAGGAGTACCAGGTCTAAGCGATTATTAACAGATAAACTTGCACTAACGTCGGAAGTATGGAACCCATTTATAAAGAATTGTATATAATATACAATTATATACCATGCGGTCCATATGTATGGAATAAATCCATTTTTAGCGTTATTATGTACTATCTGAAAAAAACCTGAAACAGGTCGATTTTTATTCTTAAATTGACAATTTACAGTATGAAAATATTATCCCCTTTCAGCACCCCCTTTGAATTATAAGCACCCCTTGAAAATTTTAAATGACAAAGGGGGTCGTGTGGCACCTTGTTAGAAAGGTATTTTAGTCCTCTGTTCAGCAATATAAAGTTTTTTGAGTTAAGTGCAATTATAACGGAGAAAATTTATTTTTACAATTAAATTAAATGTTCAACTTGAGCAATATTATTCACTTCTTGGCAATAACCGAGGCGATTTTGGAATTTTTGTACAACATTTTGTATGACCTCGGGGGTTATTTTGTTAGTTTCTTCCGTTTCTATTCTATTCTATTCTATTCTAAAAGTTAGGATAACGGAAGAAATTAACAAAATAACCCCGAGGTCGTACAAAATGTTGTGCTAGAATTCCAAAATCGCCTCGGCTATGGTCAAGAAGTGAATAGTGGTCATTTTGAACATTTAATTTAATTGAAAATTACATTGAAAAATACATTCTAAATATTATGTGGTATTATTATCTTTTCTCAACCTAAAGTTTTGTGAAAGCGACATTATCACAATTTTACATCTTCAAAATCAATTTTCTCAGTTATGATTGCACCAAACTTAAAAAACTATATTTCTGAACAGAGGACTAAAGTTGCTTTCTAACAAAGTGTCAAACGACCCCCTTTAATATTTAAAATTTTCGAGGGGGTGCTTATAACTCAAACGGGGTGCTGGAAGTGGATAATATTTTCATACTCTAAATTGTCAATTGAAGAATAAAAATCGACCTGTTTTAGGGTTTTTTCAGATAGTACATAATAACGCCAAAAATGAATTTATTCCATAAATATGGACCACATGGTATAATAATTATGCTATACATCTAGCCAAAATATATCTAGAGACAAACAGCTTCGATCTGTTTTAGGGTTTTTTCAGATAGTACATAATAACGCCAAAAATGAATTTATTCCATAAATATGGACCACATGGTATAATAATTATGCTATACATCTAGCCAAAATATATCTAGAGACAAACAGCTTCTTCGTGATAATAGTATATTACTTTATGATGCGGAGAAGCATGACTTTTCTTGACGCGCCCGATATTACGCGCCGAACGAAGTGAGGCGCATAATAGAGGGCAAGTCAAGAAAAGTCACTTCTTTGCCGAATAAAGTATACTATTTTTTCTTCAAACGTAGCAATTTTCAACCATAAATAGTACTATTTTTATTCGAAATTAACTGTGACAACTATCAAAGTCGTCTAGATGTTAGAAATTGTTGGCGAATCATGAGGGTTTAAAATTTTTGAGCATTATCGTTCTTATTTCTTATTTCGTTTAGGTTTTCCATTTTCGCACTAAATTTGCGCTTGCGGTTGCAACAACAATAAGCTGTCTTTAATAATTGCAAACAACTGTCAAACAACTGTAACCAGGGAGACGCAAATACCACCGACGACTTAATTATTTTAATTTCTAACATCTAGACGACTTTGATAGTTGTCACAGTTAATTTCGAGTAAAAATAGAGTATGATTTGTACTATTTATGGTTGAAAATTGCTACGTTTGAAGAAAAAATAGTATACTTTATTCGGCAAAGAAGCGACTTTTCTTGACTTGGCCTCTATTACGCGCCTCACTTCGTTCGGCGCGTAATATCGGGCGCGTCAAGAAAAGTCATGCTTCTCCGCCTCATAAAGTAATATACTATTATTTTAGTGAGGATAAAATTCAGTTGTTTTCAACAATGCAAAATAATAAAAAATTATAAATATATATATATATATATATATATATATATATATATATATATATATATATATATATAAATATAAATATATATATATATATATATATATATATATATATATATATATATATATATATATATATATAGTAAACTCTTAAATATTGGGGAAATCTGCAAGAAAGACTCTAATGTGTATCAATTGTTTCGCCGAACGTTTTCGCCAAAGAGAATTAATTTGGCTTCTTCAGGGCTGAAAGAGAATAAATTATGATTAGCTACCATATATTATCTATTAAAACATTATTGATCTTACCGTAACTTAGAATTGTAGAGTTAGAATATTAAAAAACTTTGCTAGTAACATAGTGGTGTTTTTTGTTACTATGTGCAAAAAAAATTTTTTTTTTATTAAGGTTTGAAATGTATGGTAGCTTTGAACTTGACACGTAAAGGCTTACCCAAGGTTAATCGAAAAACCCAATGTAACTACATTTAAAAGGAGGTAATTCTTTGAATTGTCGGCAATAACTAAATTTTTGATTTTTAGATAGTTAAAAGTGAGGTTCTGTTTTAGCCAGAACGCAAGCGCTGACAACTTCATTAGTTCGTATGAATCTTTATGTCGTTAAGGTTCATTGGTAAAAAACGAATGAATTTAAATCCCAGTAAAGGGAAATATTATTTTGATTTTCTTTATTTAATTATATTATATTGTTAATGTATTATTGCATCTTATTGAGATGTATCTAAGAAAAGCAAGGGAATGTTATATATTTTTTGTTAATGAAAATTAATTATAAAGGTATGTTAGTTGTTAATGAATATATCAGTCAAGTTAGTTATCTGTGATATACTATTGTTCTTGGTACCTGATTTAAGTAACAGGTGGTATATATCGCTTAGATTCTTGATGTCACTCTTAACATTAATGGAGAAGTCGTTAAGGAAAATATAAGACATTTCAATGAACTCTCTTTTAGATTTATTGTTCTCACGGTGGAGAATTGTGGTGTTACTATAGTCCATGAGATGACCAGTGGAATGGACATGTTTGGCTAATGCACAACGGTCAGGGTGAAGATGAGAATCACTTTTGTGTAGTGTAATACGTGATTTCAATAATTGAGATGTTTGACCGATGTAGGAATTGTTGCAAGAGAGACATGGAATGTTGTAGACAATATTACTAAGCCTATCTATGGGAGTCTTATCTTTTATCTTAGAATAAAGATTATTAATTGTTAGGGCTGATCTACAAGCCACATTAAGTTTAATGTTGTTATTATTATTGCCAAAGCTATTTTCAACACTTTTCAGAATCCTTGTTAACACCCGGAGTGATATCTCTGAAATATGGTAATGAAAAATATTTGTTTATAGGAGTATCCGAGACTGGGTTCCCACTTAAGACATCAGGATCAGCATTGTTAGTCGCGAAGGAAGGTGAAATATCTTCATGGAATTCGTCATGGATAGTATTAAACAAAATCTTATTAACTAATGGTGTTGGATAAGCGTTTGAAATAAAAAGTTTCTGTAGGATTTGTAGGTTTTTTGTATGAAATGAAGGATCTGGTAGTTTTGTTACTCTATTTTTCATCTGTTTGATTAAGTTGACTTTGGTAGAATTATTATGGTATGAGTTGTAGTTAAGGTATCTACCAGAATGGGTCGGTTTTTGATACCAATCTATTTTGATGTTGTTGGTTTCCCTGATCATCCTTATGTCGAGAAATAGTCGAGTATATATATATATATATATATATATATATATATATATATGTATATATATATAACAATGCTTATAACAATGTTTCCAACAATGCAAAATAATAAAAAATTAAATATATATATATATATATATATATATATATATATATATATATATATATATATATATATATATATATATATATTATATTGCACAAAAATCTCTACTTACATAATATGTAACCAAAACTGGCGCACCAACACAGATATGTAACCTCTTAAGCACTTACCTAAAAACAAAAAAATATATATATTAAAATTTAATTGACATTTTAAGTTATCTAAATGTGGGTATTATTACAAAAAAAAATAAACAAGTCTTGTAGGTACTTCGCAATAGAAAAGAGTCACAAAAATGTGCTTTTGTTGAGCTCGTTACACCAATCAGTGGATGTTGCTGACGCAGGAAAAAAACTTAATGATACAGTATGTTTTTATATTCAAACCAAGAATGGGGTTGATCATGGTAGTGGACCAAATAGCGTGTCTTACACTACAAAAGTTGCTTCAAGACGATAACCTATGCACGTGTTTTATAATATTCCAATCTTAAGCGCAATAAATGCATGAGTTATTTATAAAGCAGTAACTGGAAGTAGACTCAGTCGTCGTAAGTTTATTCTTAAGCTGTGTAAAGAATTACGCGCTCCATACCTTACCTCCCGAAATCTGGTACTATAACTATCAACACCGGTTCTACCAACAACCCGCACTGTTAGGTACTACCCAAAAACGAAAATAATTTGTAAAGTGAAACTGGAAAATAAAATCCGATTATATCCTCTAGAGTTGATATAATTTTTTTTTAAACTGGGTTTTTATTGATTTAAGAACTTGGAGCCAAAATAATGCCTTTCGGCTTTCTAAGGTAGGTAGGTAGGTATGCTAAGCCAGACTTTCTAGTGTTAATGGTTCTAAAATAATTCTCAAAATACAAATTAAACAAATTATTTTGTTCTATAACTTGTCTTGATGGTTTCATCATCCTTTGATGATTTGGTCAGATATTTTGGTTGGAGTACTGTCCAAATTTCGACGGCTACATATTTAATTCTTTAAATACAATAAATTTTCCTGCTCCCTTGTGTTAAGAGACTTTTCGTTCCAAGTACCGATGCGAAGTATATTTCTCGTTTTTCATAAATTCGCTGTCTTCTTTCTCGCGTTAGTCGTCGTAATTAGCCCTACTATTAGGGCTCCCGGTATGGGTCTCATCAAGAGACTACTCAAACAAAATTTTTGTCCTATTTGTTGGATATTTAAAGAGAGAAAGAGAAGATGAATTTCGCGGAGTTAGCAATCGTTTTGATTTTAAGGCGACGGTCGGAGCTATTAGGAACTACAGTAGGGTCCCTGAGGTAATTTAAATGCACTCGGGGATAGATGACGTGAGCAAGATTGATTTGAATATTTACTAGGAATTACAATAATAAATTTTTTTCACTTTAGATGAAACTGAGAATAACGTACAAATTTAAGAAACAAGAATAATTTTTGTTTTTTATACACTTACTAATGTAATTATGATTGTCATTAAATCATCATTTTATTTGTAATTGCTGAGGAATATAATCAAAAACGAAAATTTTCTTCTCGGGACTGCTGATTAAATAGGCAAAAAAGACTGTGTTGCACCAAATATTTCTTATGTCTATGTATAAACAAGATTAAAATAATCTAAAATTAATATAACTAGGTTTTCGTTATTTGAAGAAATATAAGAAAAACTTTGTTTTTACTCTATTGAAAAATTTTGGATTTATAATAGAATATGAAGTAATATAATTTTTTCCCTGGCTCTTTAATATATGACAAATTAGTTACGTGACTGAGATCCTTTGGACCCTCCCTATCCAATAAGGGCTAAACTATGCTCTGAAATATTTTTTATTTTACATCGTAGAGTATGTTTTTTAGCGTATGCGGTAGGATCTAGATTTTCAAGATAAATATTTTTTATAACAGGAGTCTTTATCAATTAAGTTAAGCCAAATTTATAATTTGATGCAAAAGTAAACTGCACTACATTTAATTTTCATGGTGTTCCATCTATTTATTTGTTTTGCCACTTATTTATAACATACGTATTTTGATTTTTATCTAAATTTTTTTAAAAGAAATCATATTAATAAAAGAATTTCTGTATTGGACATCTGTACTTCCACATCAATGGCTGTTAAAATTAATTTGGAAAATGGTCAATGATTCAAAAATACCCCAAAACAAACGCCAAATAAACAGATTTTTTGTAATTTTTGTTAAATCCAATGAAAATTAGATGCAATTGATTTTATTACGCAGACAGGGCATTTTTCTGTAGAGAGAAAGAGGCACATAAATTATATAATACATATTTTCAAATTTTATCTTACATTCGTTCATAAATTTATAGTACAAGATTCCATTACAGGATAACTACGTTCATGACGTAGTTAATCAAATTCACATTTTTATATACATTTAAAATTTGAACAATGCATTTAAAATAGATTCTTCTCGTAACACTCAAAAAACCAAAGACGCACTTGTTATTATCAAAGCAACTAATCTAAAACACAAACTTATATAACGGACAATGTTATACCAGACCAACAGATCCCGTTATTTACAAAAAGTTACCCTATGTAAATTGCTTCAGAATCAATATCATTATGCTCCGAAATTCCTAAAATCACAATAGCTAAATATAACAGCATATCCAATTATAGGTTATTCTCGATGCATAAATACCAGACACCACTTCTAAATCAGAGTCATCTCATCTACGTGCAGTATATAGGGCAAACATCGCAGTTTGTTAAAACAAAGAATAACGCAGCACAACATTTATTGCAAAACTTTTGTACAGTAGCACATCATTCCATTATTATAGTTCAATAATAAAACTTGTTGCTCCAAATGACACATGCATGATAAGACCGAAATCAGTGCCGCCCTGTTAGTTCGTAAAATAATGAACTTTTTTATTTTCTACTTAATTTGCATTATAAAATAAAACACAGCATTTCGTAAGTTATAATATTGTGAATGTTTATTTTTATCTAATTGTAAGTTAATTTTGTAGTATGTTCCATGTAAAGTTAAAAAAATAAAATTTATTTTAAAATTATTCAAAATTTAGAAGTATTTAATAATCAACGAAATATCGAACTCCAGACACAAATGTAGATTCAATTTTAGCCCCACAACCCCAGTTAAATAGATAGGTTTATGTTCGGATAGATAACTACATAAATGTACATAAATGTATATATATATATATATATATATATATATATATATATATATATATATATGTATATGTAACATTACAAAGTTAATATCGATACGTGTGTCAGTTCGCTTCCTTAGTTTGTTTCATATATACCAATACCAACAAAAGAGTATATCGAATGCAATTTATGTTGTAGAATTTTACTCATGCTAGAAAATGGAAATAGAAGTTTTCTCAGAACTTCTAGCGAAACTTTTCAATATTTTTAGATATTTTCTACTAGATTATTTCTGTTTACAAATGACGTTAAACATTATATTTTCTGAGGTTGTGGGAGAAAACTTGTAGCCGCCCACATTTTATCGAACTGAGGAGTGAGGAATATGTATACCTACTGCACTTCCAGTTCCGCTTCCTAGAATCATTATTTATATATGACATGTATGTACATATTTCACATTTTGAATATTTTGTGCAGAGTATTTTTTGACGGATGTTATTGAAATTTATTACTAATAATACAAAAAAAAATACGGATGACTGATAAATGTTACGATCAAATTTAGTGAATAATAAATATTAAATAAAGCTACCATAATAAAAAACACCTATGTAAAAATAATCAACACGAAAATAATTGTAAGATTAAAGAAAAAAATAATCTTGGTTTAGTCTACAAATAAAAGATGAAATTTAAACCCATAGGCAAGGTAAACACAAATTCAGCATGAGAAAAAAATTAGATTATCTTTTTATTCAACCATCTTTTTGCTTTTTACATTTTACATGGGCCATACCAATAAAAATCCGCTTTCACAGACATGGCCTGTTTAAGCGTTTCCCATAAGGTCTTCTTTCGGTCTGCTCTCCTACTGCCTCTAGAAACTAGACTTACCATCTTAGCCTACGCTCTTAATTTTGACAGCCACTAGTACACCGGCTAGCCTTTCCCGAATATATCCGTTCGAAATATTATTGTTGTTTGCCACCTACCTACTAGGCTATTAATAATGTACTTTAGAAACATCGATAAAAGCTGGAGAAAACTCAAAAATAACATAATTAACGCAGCAATAAAATCACTTGGAGAGAGGAAAGTAACGAACACTAACATATCAAAAAAGAAAACACCATGGTTTAGAGAGGAAGTGAAGAAAAAATGTGAAGAAAAGAAGAAAGCCTTTTTACAATACAGAACACAACAAACACAACAGGCATAAAACCACTATAAACAAACTACAGGTGAAACGAATACTTTAGTCTGACAAATAAAAAGGAAACACTGGCAAACATTGTCAGAACAGATGGACACGGAACGCAAAAATAAATATGAAGAACGATCAGAGGACAAAGAAAAGGAATGAACGAACTAATAAAAACGGAACACATTCAGAAGGAAGCATGGGTAGACTACTTTCGATCCCTATTTGCTAAAGCTGATGATACTGAACCACCAACACCAGAGGTGACGACAAACGAAAAAATAAATATTGAGGAGAAAGAGGTAAAGAAAGCATTAAGGAGGTTAAAAAATAAACAATCACCAGGAGAGGACAGAATACCGAACGAACTTCTAAAGTACGGAAGACCAGATCTGACCAAACAACTATTAAAACTAATCCAAAAAATAATAGAACAAAACAGAATTCCTTAAGAATGGAGATTAAGCATTTTAATACTTTTCTTCAAAACGGAAGATAAACCGGACCCGAAAAATTACAGAGGAATTAATTTTTTAACCACAACACTAAAATTAACAACCAAAGTGACAACAGATAAATTGAATACAATTCTGACACTAGCAGAAGAACAACAAGGTTTTAGGTTGGGAATATCATGCAACGACGCTATATTTATAATGAGCAAGTGTGCAAGAGAAACCATTAGAATACAACAAATCGGCATATCTATGTTTCGTGGATCTTACAAAGGCATTTGACCAGGTCAAATTAAAATACGTTATTCACTTACTGTATACAAGAGAGATACCTCTAGAAATAATTAAAACTATCGAAAATATTTACCAAAACAACACAATAAAAGTAAAAGTAGAAGACGAACTAACCGACCATATTGAAGCTGACAATGGGATAAGACAGAGAGATTCCCTGAGTTCTCTATTGTTCAACCTGATTATGGACGAAATATTAAAAAAAGTAAGAACTAAAAAAGGATACCAAATGTGAGAAAAACAACTTAAAATAATCCGTTATGCAGACGACGCAATACTACTCTCTCAAAGTGAAGATGATTTACAACGTATGCTGCACCAATTTAATATAACCGCCAGAAAATGTAATATGCTAATTTCCCCAAAAAATACAAAATGCTTGGTTACAACAGCAAATTTACTAAGATGTAAATTGGAGCTGGAAGGTCAGATAATAGAACAAGTAATGAAGTTTAAATATCTAGGCATCACATTATCTAGCTACGGCAAGCTCGAAATCGAAGTGGAAGATCAAGTGAATAGAGCAAACAGAGCGGCATGGAGAACAATATGGAGAAATAAAAATATCGGGAAAAAAACGAAAGGCAGAATTTACAAAGCTGTCATCAGACCAATAATGACATAAGCGGCAGAAACAAGACCTGACACAGAGAGGACAAAAAGGATGTTAGAAACAGAAGAGATGAAAACACTTAGAAAAATTGATGGTAATACACTATGGGACATAGCTAGAAGTACAGATATTCGACGAAGATGCAAGGTGGAGAACATCAAGAACTGGGTAAAAAATAGAGGAGTAGAATGGAATGATCATATAAGCCGAATGGCAACAAATAGAGTAGTAAGGACGGCAAGAGAAGGTTCCCCAATAGGAAGACGATCAGTAGGAAGACCACGAAAACGATGGAACGACAACTTACTGGAGGCACATTGAAAACCAGACAGAGTCATGTCTGTATAAAAAGAAGAAGAAGAAAAAAAAATAAACTACTACGTTAAAGGGTTAGTAGGTTAGTAGTTAGGTAAGTTAAAATTGTTTCATATGGTCAATGTACCCCTAAATATGAAAAAATTGCAGCGTGCTATCCTTTAAAATTCTTTCTTGGGCATTTAAAGTGGTTTGACAAAGGGTTTGAAATTTAAGTTGTTTATAATTAAATTATCTTCTAAACGTCATTTTTTTAAACTAAATTTTTTTTTTTTTTCGAGAAAAATGTATTATAATAATATTTTTGTTTTGGCGGATCGTAAAATAGTTGAGGTTTTTCCGTCGGTATTAAATAATATCGTTCTATTTTGTGTTTATTTAGCACTCTTCCTATTTTCTCTATTGTATCCATTATGGATACAATGCCCTTTTCTTGGGCATTATGAGCGTTTTCAATGGTATCTGTTGAGACACCGTTTTGTTTCGATCTGTTTTCGAATTCTGCATTTCTTTATTTAGATGTTCTTCGTCTGTTAGTCTTTTAGATCGTGTCATCAGAGTTTTAATGACTGAATATAATTGTGCAGAATGGTGATGTGAATCTGCGTGTACATATCTATCGGTATGTGTGGGTTTTTGGTATACTGTGTGTCCTATGTGTCCGTCTTCCTTATTTATTATTAAGACATCTAAATAAAATGCTACTTGTTCATTTTCTTCCAGTTCCATGTTAAACTGGATTTTATGGTGGATATTTTTGATGTATTTTAAAAAGATCTCTAGTTTTCCTTCTCCATGTAGCCATATTATAAAAGTATCAATTATGTACCTAAGCCAAAGTGTGTTCGTTTGTTCATCTTGCTCGCTGTTCTATTTGTTGCATAAACAGGTTTGCTATTACCGGTGACACTGGTGCCCCTTCAACTTGTTTATATCTTTGCTCAATACAGAAAAATATTTGTTATTTAAGCAGTAATTTATAAGATTTAGAGTATTCTGTGGTGTTGGATACTTTCTGCTTATAATTTCCAATGATTCATCTATAGGAAAACTCGTAAAAGTAAGACTATATTGAAGCTGACTAACAAATGTCGTAGTTTAAGAGTCACATCTTTTATAAGCTTGATGGCTTGTGGCTTGTATTCTTGACGTATGACTCTGCTTCTTCTGCGTATGGTTGTAACTGTTCAGTCAGAAATTTTGTCACTGGTTATAGAGGAGACCTGATAGAACTAACTATTGATCGCAATGGTAATCCTGCCTTATGTAACTTGGATAGGCCGTAAATTTTTGGTTATTTTGACGACTTCTAACTAGGTATAAGATATAACTGACGTTCTTTCTTGATGTTTGAGGCTTTGATCTTGCCTTTTGTTTCTTTTTCCAGATATGGTTCCAACGTGATTCTTTGATATGTCATATCGTTTAAAATGACATTTATTTTTGCTTTAGGAGAGTAAGTTTACTTCAAGCACCAGCAGAAAGCGTTACTACTTAACTTAACAATGGCAAGTGCGACCTTGCCAAAAGGTTGTCAAAATAATGTTTTTCCTCAAAAGCAAAATTATTCAACGCGGAGTCAAACCCGGAAAATCACAGAAAGCACATATAGCTTCCGCGGAAATTTGAAGTGTAACATACATTGGTTGTTTTTAGTCTACAGTACTGTCTACTGTACCATTTAAAAAAAATGCTACAATAGACCGTGACATTCTTCTTTATCTTGTTTATTAAGGTAGATGCAAATAGCCTATTGTTTATACAATTTTCTATTGAGTAAGCCTGTAATATTTTTGGATTTAAATCCACGTTTTATCACTTGTTTAATATAATATTAATAGCAGTATTCATATTTTGTATATTATATTATTATATGCGACAATTTTTTGTTTCACTGGAGGGAAAAATTGATTATAAATGTGGTATCCACATTTGATCGAAGTAATTAAAAATATGCCTGTAGATTATTATTTATTTTCGGTATATTAAAATCCATAATTAAAATTTTGAAGTGTAGAAAATATAAAAATAAATTGTAATAGATACAACAGCAAAATTTTCCACCAAAACTTTATCACAAAGACCCTCAAATGTTCATTAGATGTTAATAATACCCGAATGAACTCTCAAGACTGCTTCATCCCTAATCTCTCTTAATAATGTTCCATGACGTAAGCCCATTAATACACTGTCATAATTTGGTTGTTAGTAGGTTATTACGACAAAATGTCGAACTAAAGAGCCCTATCTTCAACGTTGTGAAATTATTTTAATGGATTTCATTAACTAAGAATGCGAAAATATAATTAAAAGATAGTACCAGCTAATATATTAAAAGTTTTAGATATAATTATGTACATATATATATATATATATATATATATATATATATATATATATATATATATAATTAAAAACCTTTCAGCAGTATATTCATGTAGGATTTAATTTACTTATTCATAAATTTCTTCCATTCTTTGTGGAGTAAACATCCTTGCGTTTGTCCACGTTACTCCTCTTCTGTCGAATATCTCCGATTACTTCATCCAATCTCTTTCTTGGTCTTTTTTTTTATTTTCAATATTTTTGTTTCCCATAATCTTTCATCCGGTGTAAATGACCCCACCAACTTAGCTGTCTCTGTTCTATAGACTTTAACGTAGATTGTTTTTTTTTCAGTTCCTAATATCCGTGTTCCCTATTCTGTCCATCGTGGTAGAACGTTTAACTCTTCTTAAAACCTCTAGTCCTATGATTCGCTGCCAAAAGTGAGAAAAGGTTTATTAACTGCTTTAAAAATGGTCATTTTTTTATTCCGTGTTTTCTTCACAGTGCTATTGACTTCGGCTAAGTATGTAAAAGTTTTAATTTATTTGATATTTGTTTTCTTAATTTCTATTTTAAGTTTTCTTTTCTCTCCTGTCTGCATTAATTTTGTTTTGTTAACGTTCTTCTAATTTAGAAAAATGATTACGATTTGCACTGTATGGCCGTCTTGACAGCTGATGTATTTGAATGACTTTTTCCAGCCCAGTGTTCGATCTGTTCTAGCTTTCTGACTGTTGTATTATAATCTTGCAATTTACGGCGAATGTGACCTACGTCACTACCATTCCAACATCTGGTTTTGCGCCTCTTCGGCATCGTGTTAGGAACTACTTTCCGTATGATTTCCTCCAGACGTTTATTGTTTTGTTCGTCTCTCTTTTCAGAGGTTCATACTCGATAGCTCCGTGTCTCGTGTTCCAAGGCAATGACGAGCGCTTCATCTAAAACTTGTGGTCTTGCTAGTCGTAAAGCTTTCTGTAGTTCACGGTCTTTCAACCCATTGACAGAGGTATTTACAGCAATTTCTTCCAAAATGTTATCTGGTACCTCTGAATAAGCCAACCGTGCTATGCGAGCAACATCTGCTTTAAATTCTTGCAAATTCTCACTTGCTCGTTGAATTCTACTTCTTATTTGTACTCTGTAGACTTGTTGTAGATGGACATCTCCGTACCGTTTGTCTAGGCGAGTGAACAAGGTCTGGTAACATTTTTCTTGACCCTTAGAAATCGATCTTGGGATATCCGCAGCATCAACTCGTAAACAGCAGTCAAGGAAACAGCTTTTTCTTGTTCTGTCCAATGATTGGCTGTCGCAATAGCTTCAATTTGTCTAAGGTATATGGACCAAGAAGACTTTCCATCAAATATTGGCAATTTAAATCTCATATGATGTGTCGTTTCGTCTCTAGGTGATTTTTCTTTCACTAACGGATCTAAAACTACTGCATTAACTGGTGGTAGCACTTTCGTATTAGTTATCATGTTCTCTAATTGTTTGATCTTCTCTTCTACGTCTTGTATCTTGTCGTTTACATTTTTCTGTATCTTATCGAATGTGCTTGAAACTTTTTCTAATTTCTCATTGTTCTCAATACATACTTCTTTAATTACATAGGCCTACATTTTTTTTCATGAAAAAGTGTTTTAATTTGTGCTGATCACGAATCTGTACTTAGTTTTTTCCAGCACGTCAGGTTTTCAAGAAAAATGTATTTGAAATTTTCCATAGAAACTGCCAAAAATACTGAAAAAATATTTATTGAAACTTTATTTAATACAAAATTACACTGCAAAATTGAGTTTTGAGTTTTCCCGAAAATCCACAAGGAAACTAAGTTCCTGTGTTTGGCTGTATACCATATATTAAAATTTTTGAATAAAATCCTTTATAAAAAGGTATATAAAAAAAAAAAAAAAAAAAAAAAAAAAAAAAAATGTATTTTTTATATACCTTTTTATAAAGGATTTTATTCAAAATTTTCCCGAAAAAATATTTTCGTTCGATAATCAACGTGGGAATCCAGAAAATGAAGTTGAACGCTCATATTGCATCCCAGTTTTTTATAATTTTCGACCATGTTTTTTACAATTTCTTTATAGTTTGGAGACTAATTGTTTTCATGGAGACCGTCTATGACTTTTACGAAAGAACTTAATGCTTCACATTCATCCTGGGTCATTGTATTCTGGAACAATCTGTCCGATTTTAAGGTTCAAATTTGAGGGCCTACAAAAATTCCATCTTTAAGTTTAGCTTTAGAAAGTGAAGAAAATTTGTCGCTCAGATATTTAAAGCAGTCACTTTGTTTATCTAAAGCTTTGACAAGATACGTCAATAAACCTAACTTTATGAGAAGTGAAGGCAAAAGAAATAATTTTGTGTCTAGTAGTGTATCATGATGCACATTTTTTTGTCCCGTTACAAGTCTTTCTCTGAGTGGCCACTCTTTCTTAAAGTAATGTAAATTTCATGCTCGACTGTCTTACTTGCACAAAAAGATGGATACTTTGTGAATCCAGACTACTGACCCAAAAGCATGGATATTATTTTGAGATCTCCACAGAGTTGCCAACAATATTCTCTATACTTTATTTTATTTAGCAACAGCTCAAGATTATCATATGTTTCTTTGAGATGCACGGAGTGAGCAACAGGCACTGAGGCATAAGTATTACTATTGTGCAACAAGACACCCTTCAGACTTCAAAAGAATCAATAAATAACCGCCATGATGTGGAATCGTAATTGTCAGCCCTAACTTTCATGACTAATTCAGGAATATTTTGACAATACACCAGTGAGCCCTCTTGAGAAAAATATTCCGCGAACTCTTTTTCACGATGCCTATACCACGAAAATGTGGTATCTGGAGCCAATAGATTTTTATCTTTCAGTCGTGATCCTAAGATTTGTGCAGCATCCTTCGATAGGCCCAAGTCTCTCACTAAGTCATTTAGTTCAGCTTGGATAAACTTTTGAGGTTGGTCTATCTCAGGATTGAATTCTTTTTTATCGGATTATTGTCTGAACTTTTGTCTGATGAGTGCTGTTTAATGGTGTGAAGAAAAGGTGGAGGAATAGGGAATCCTGGTCCATGAGATACAGGTAGTTTAGAAGAAAGTAAATCAGGATATTGAATTTTGTATTTATTTTTTGAATTGAAACCATTGATATCATAAATAAACAAAAATTAACATAATGTATTAAAATATTTTCTTTCGATATATAAGTATTTTAAAGAAATAATTTTAATGCAATTTACGAAATATCAATAAGGTACTTATTTGCGCTAGTATATAATATCTTACAAGGTTTTTTCAATTTTGTGAAAAATTATGTTACCATTCAAATGAAATTAACATAATAATTTATTACAATATTTGATTATTTGTGCTGTGTTATTTGTGAAGTCTCGTCGAATCTTTTAGATACATTTTCGAATTTCTCGTCATTTTGTCTAGCTGCTTATTTATTTATTCTTTCTAGAAGTTTCTTCGATATTCATTAAAACTGCTTCTTCTGCTGATTGAAAATGGAATTTCTCTGGGTTATCTATATTTTTGTTGAGAACATTCTTTAGTCGTTTTTTGAGGATCTTCTTGGATCCGCTATAGTCTTCATCACGTTCTTCTAGTTGCTCACACAACTGTTTTATTGAAAGTTGTACTAGCAGTATCTTTGGTCAGGCACACACTTACTCTTTAAATGTTCTGTCCGATTATCCAACGTTGGCGATCATATTGGCAATAATAACTTTGTTTACGGCGGCTCTAAATAAATTAGCGGCGGTCTCTTGATACCATTCTTAAAGATTTCGGAGCCAGGATGTTCTTTGCCGGCCTTGGCCTCTCCTTCCGGCGATCTTACCCTGTATTATGAGGTGTAGAAGGTTATACCTCCCTGGATGTCTCATTACATGACCGAAATATTGTTACTTTCGAATTTTTATCGTTTTTGGTATTTCTGTGCTCTTTTTCATTCGATGTAAAACTATTTCATTTCTTATTTAATCAACCCAACATATCCGCAATACTCGTCGATAAATCCACATCTCAAAGGCCTCTAATTTTTTCAATAATGTCTCTGTAAGGGTCCAGCTTTCCATACCATACAGCAGTGTGGAGAAGATGTAGCAGCTTATTAATCGGACTTTAAGGTTGAACGTAACATCTCTCTTAATTAGAATTTTCGTTAATTTATAGAAGGCGGCTATGGCTTTTTCAATGCGTATTTTTATTTCTTTATTTATATCCCAGTTATCGTTAACGTTTGCACCCATGTAGGTAATATTGCGGACTCTTTCAAACTCTATTCCAGACGCTCTGATGTTCTTTGGTTGTAACTCCGTTTTACTGACAACCATAAGTTTTTTCTTAGAAGTATTAGAAGTTATTGTCATCATATGTAGAACCCCAAATACTGTTGTAAGCATTAAAATCACCTGTTAAAATACCCGGAGAAGGAATTTGTCTCACGAAGTTAAAAAGGTCCTGTTTATCAATTAGTTGTCCTGAGAGTAAGTAAACCGTACAAATATTTATTTTTGTTAGCTACAGCTTCTAAATGTGTTAATAGGGGTAACCTACTTGCGGTCAATTTATTATTTACAAGAATTGTCACTCCACCGCTTTCTCACTATTTTTTGAAAAACTTTGATAATTATGTAAACAGGATTCTTGGTTTTTCTTAAGATTCGTTTCTTGAAGACAAATAGTATCTGGTAGATACTCTGGTTGTAGAATTTTTAACATCGGTAGGTTATTATAGTATCCGTTTTTATTCCACTGAATAATTGAATTAAACGACGCTATTTTTACTTTCTAGTTGTAAAAAAGATTTAATTTTATTAAGACTCTGGGTCTGTGTCAAGTGAAAGGTCATTTTTGTTGTCGGTAGAAGAGAGTTCGTCATTTAGGTGTTTTCTGATTTTTTTTTTCAAGTTTGGTACATATGATTTTAAGAGATCTATCGGTTATGTGAGCATATAAGTTACTAAACATTCCTATTAATCCAGTAAAATCATGTGTATAATTAGTTATAGTGGTGATAATATTTGGAGAACCTGGTGCGTTTTCTAACATCTATAAATTGGTCGTGATTAAG
Source organism: Diabrotica undecimpunctata (assembly GCF_040954645.1). NCBI lineage: Eukaryota > Metazoa > Arthropoda > Insecta > Coleoptera > Chrysomelidae > Diabrotica > Diabrotica undecimpunctata. The sequence continues at coordinate 133,603,034 of NC_092804.1, read as the reverse complement.
GATATATGGTGGTGAATGTTCATTAATTATTGTTTTTAGGTCAGTATCAGAACTTTTCTGGGGTTTTTTATTGGGTTTTTGTGTACGTTTCCTAAAATTTACTTCTGTTTGTTTGTCTTTTTCTGACAGGGCTGGTGTATATGTTGGTGAAGGTGATAGAATTTTATCTACGTCACGTTTACGGCTTGTCTGTTGAGTAATATCTAGTAATATAGCAGGGCTGTTATTTTCTGGAGGTGTAATGGTATTAGTAACTGAGGATTCTTTTGGTAAGTAAGTAGATTGCTCTTTGGGAGGTTTTTCTATGGTGTCAATTTGTGAAGGAGTGTTTAACGATGTTGAAATAGTTGGAGGTGTGGGTGATTGTTGAGCGTTTGTGGGATTTTTACAATTATTAGCATTATGTCCTTGCTGTTTGCAGTTAAAGCATAACTGATTATCTTGCGATAAGAAAATTCGATAGGAGTTGTTATCGTAATTAATCAAAAAAGATTCTGGTAAAGGATTTATAACAGGGTTGATAAAAAATTGTCTTCTAAAACTATAAATATGGTTGAATTCCGGTAAGGTAAAGCTAATATGAAGAAAGGTCATTGATGACATTTGCTTGAGACCTAGGTTTTTTAATTCGTGAATAAGAATATGATGGGGAATTGAGGGGTATATATTTGATAGAACTAACCTATCCGCTGGAGTAATACATTTTTTAGCTTGAACTGGTTCATCATTTATTAGTATTACACCATCATGTACCTGCATACCCGATTATTGGACAGCCTTGAAGAAAATAAGATGTTTTTGGGCTGTATAAGTGCTCCTAGTGGTATGAGGTAGCCCTGTAGGCGAAATCTATCCTTTGAAGTAAAAACGATAGCTTGTTAAGGACTAGGGTATGTATGTTGGCTTAGAACTTTTGAGTAGCATTTAACTGTGTTTGTATGTTGTGGTACAGAGCTAATTATGTTGGAACTTCCATCTGATATTACGGACATGATGAATCCTCTATATGCGATCTAGTTTCCTGGGTTGTTTTAACTGTGTCGCTAGTTCTTCCATGTTCCTTGCTTCTAGCAGCAACCTCAAGTTCCATGTTCCAATGGTTTTTATCATTCTCTTAATTATCTTTCTTTTTATTTGTATTTTATTTTTTAAATAATTTGAATATACCTTGACTCATTTTCCTTTTCGTTTGCATTGTCTCTTTTCTTTTAATCATCCATTCTTCTTTTTCTAGTTTTTTTAAGCATTTTCAATTTGTCTGAGTTTGTTTTATTTTGCATTCCATTTCAGCACCTTGTCCACTATTTCCAAATTCTAGTATCTGATTTTTACCTTTGTTTCTTTTTTTCTTTCTTGTTTTGCCCTGTCTCTGATTTCTTTCTGTATCTTTGCTTCCGTGGACATCAGCGTTGAATCTTTTTTTTTAATCTTCGTTTTCTTTTACGTATTGTTGTTCTGTTTCTACTTTGTTTTTCCTAAGTATCTGCTTTATATTTTCCAGTTTGTTTTTCGTATCCTTGATTTTATCTTTAATTTCTGTTTTGATTTCCAGGATATCTTCTTTAATTTCTTGCCTTGTCTGTCTCAGCAATTTCTTAATCTCTTCCATGTTCGTTAATATTGCGGTTACTTTTTTTATGCACGTGTCTGGAGCTTTTTACTTTTATGTTGCACGTTTTTGTACCCTTTAATCGAGCTGTCGTGTTCCGGTTTGTGTATTTTTCCTCCGTTTTTATTTTCTTTGTTATTCATCTATTTGTACTGTCGTTTGCTTTATAGATTAAAAGTCATGTACTAATAAATTTTCAAAATAAAGCCAGAAAAATGTATTTTTACTTCACTTAAAACACAAGATATACCAAAAAATACCAAAACTAAACCTATGTTCGAAAATAACTATGATTTTTGCGTAATTTATTCAGTTCTTAACATCTGACAGCGTCGACCCACCCATAACAAGAAATACTGTTGCAATGCGGAAGGCATTCATCCCCAATCAACTCGTCGAATGGTTGATACCTATCAACGCACAGTTTTCTTTTATTTTTTTTTTTTACTTTTTGGTACGTTCCCAGATATTCCGCACAAGCCGGCCACGTCACAAAATATTTGCCCGTACTACTGTCTGTTAATTATCTATCACTTATAGTAATTAAACAGTGATTAAAGCTCAATTATACAAGTTTTTTGTTATATTCAATATGTTTGCCTACAACAAAGGAAACACAAGAGAGTGTAAGAACTATAGAGGTATATCACTACTATATGTAGCAGCCAAAGTATACGAAACCATAATAGAGAGGAAAATTAGAAAAGAAATAGAAGATAAATTAGAGGACGTACAAAGTGGATTCAGGAAAGCACACAACACACAAGACCATATATTCACCATGCAACAAGTATTAGAAAAAGCCTTAAAGAAAAATAAAGAAATATATCTGAGCTTTATATACATGGAAAAACCATTCGACTCAGTCAAAAGAAAATATATATGGGAAAGCCTAAAGAAGAAGCAAGTAAGTGAAGAACTGATAGAAACAACAAAGAGTATATAAATGAAAACAAAAAATACAGTAAGAATGTTATATATACAGTCAGAACCATTTGAAACAACCCAAGGATTAATCCATGACAAGGGAAAAGTCTCAGCCCAGTGCTATTCATAAATGTAATAGATAAGATAGTGAAAGAATGTAAGCGAACATTCAAGAAATACTGCATCGGTTGTAACATAATGCAAATGATACACGCTGAGATGTGTATGTTTGCAGACGACATAGTATTAATTGCGAAAACTGCAGAAAAACTGAAATACAACTTAGAGAAATGGAACTTAGAAGCAAGCAAATACAACTTAAACGTAAACAAAGAGAAGACTCAGGTAATGAAAATATGTAGGAAACAAGGGACGGAAGATCAAATAGAAGTAATGATAGACCAACAAAAAATAATACAGACAAATTCATACAAATACTTAGGAACAGAAATCAACAACAAAGGAGACATCGAGGACGATCTTAACAACAGAATGGAAAACACAGGAAAACTATTCCAAGCAGTAAATAGAGGATTCCTTAATAACAAAGAAATATCAACAAAGACCAAGATGACAATATACAAAACAATATATAGACCTGCAGTGACATATGGAGCAGAAAATTGGATATTAAACAAAAGACATCAGAACAGAATTCAAGCAGCAGAGGTGAAATACCTCAGAAAAACGATCGGAGTAAAAAGAACTGATAGAATCAGAAATGAAGAAATAAGAGAAAGACTCAAAATCAAACAGATACTCGACTCAATCAAGGAGAAAAAATTGGCATGGTTCGGACATCTAACCCGGATGGACAATAATAGACAAGTAAAAAGAGTGTGGGACGCCAAACCAATAGAAAAGAACAAAAGAGAGAGATAACCCATTAAAGAATGGAACAGTGACATCTCGCAGATACTACAGAGTAAGGGTAAGACTTGGCAGGAAGCAACACAGATGGCATCCAATAGGAAGGAATGGAGAAAGTTCGTTAAGAGCTAGGATACCTTAGAAGACTGTAAAATATTTTAATTTAATGAATTGTATTGTAAACCGCCCAAAGCCGAAAGGTGCAAATGGGTCTACTGATTAAGTAAAGTAAAGTAATATGTTTGCCGTATATTTTGCGTACAATATTTTAATAATAATCTTGCAAATCTCCTCTTTTATGTTCATTTAATAAATAACAGGATCACTTACAATTTCAGTTTGTAACTTAATACACACGTTGTGAAAATTTCAGGAAAAACCTATGTCTGTTTCCTTACAAAAATAACTATTTTACACCAGAGAGCAAAACAACTTGTGTTTACACTAACTCTAACTCTCGTATGATTTAATCATAATATAAAAATATATTTTACTACGATTTAACTGCCCCTTGTAACTACAAAGCATGTTTACTTATGCAGGGAGTTGAAATTAATTTATTATCGATAGAAAGTTATGCAATCTTGTGAATGGGGCAATTTTAATAACTGTCACGCTTAGCATTTTGAATCAATCAATCTTTATTATGAATAATAAATTCTAAGATCACAGTGATATTGCATTTAAGTAGTGGAGCAAAATTGTTAAGGTTCAGAATATCGACAACTTTGGAAAGGGTCTTGGGTGATTTTGTAATGGATTAGCATAATATAACTTCAATATTTTCCAGAATAATTCTTGAATCCAAGAGATTCTTCGATCCATAGATAATTCTGGTAAATGCGAATATTTTCACACTTTTCTAGTTAACGTAAACAAATTTTTGATCTACAATATTGCCACCCTCATGATTGATGCTAAATAATAATTTGTTGATTGTGCTCAAAATAAGGGGTGAATTTAGATTAGGGATAAATATAGAACATGATATATAAGGGACAGGCTCGATTGATTTTTTGTTTACGTTGATTTTAATTTGGTAATTTCAAAATTAATACATCGAAGAAAAACGAATAATTATAGGAACAACTATACTTCATATTACCACGGCTAAATAAAAAAAATGGTGTTAACAAGAAACACATTTCAAACTGCATAACTTTTACTTAGTACCACAATGGCAGTAGGTGAAGAAATAAAGCACCAAAAAGCACTAAACGTACCAAATTTTCCGCAGAAAGATGAATCGCTGTGCGACTTTTCGCATTCGATTAGAGAAAGTGAAAAAATATTCATGGTGGTAAAGTGAAAATTGCATTTTGTGCATAAGTACAATTCATTTCAAGTATATAGAAAATGAAAAGTTTGCAACTCAGTAACTATCATCAGGAATTGGTTTAATTTTGTTACTCTGGGGATTTCGAGATCGCTGAATACGAGTTTCATAACGTCGATGGTCGTCGAGCTACGTGATGCCCAGGATGGACCTCTACTCTTGCAGTATATTACTTTTATTCTAAATCAGTTGACAGTCATTACTCATGGGTTTACGAGGTCACTGAACACGAATATAATAACGACGATAGTCCTCGAGCTACCTAGTGGTCAAGGTGGACCTAGGTATCCTGGAGTTTTATATTATTATTTTTATTCGAAATCTGTCAAAAGTCATTATTTGTGAGTTTTCGAGATCGCTGAATAAGAAGATTATGACGGTGATAGTTCTTAAGCTACCTGGTAGAAAGTGGACCTCGCCTCCTGGAGTTTTATGTTATTTTCATTCGAAATCAGTCAAAGGTTATTACTCGGTGGTTTTTTGGGGTTATTAAACAAGAATATTATGACGGAGATAGTCTTCAAGGTATCTGGTGCTCAGGTTTACCTAGTCTTCTAGAATTTCATGTTAATTTCATTTTAAGTCAGTCGACAGTCGAAAATAAGGAAGAAATTAATTTGAATGATACAATTCACGAGGAAAATGAAATTCTTGTAGTTGGCTGTATTCCATGAATCATAAAAACTTTTATTTAAAAAATCCTTTATAAAAGGTATAGATTTATAATATATATTTGGAATATATAAACTTTTTATAAAGGATTTATATACTCTATTATTTTTATATATAGGATAACGGTGTTATTTGTTAATTATTTTTTTTTACTAAGTAAAACAATTTTTTTATATATATTCAAGAAATTGTATTTAAACTGTTATTTAACCCATTACCGCATGGTGATAGTATACATCCCTGTCGGATCCCACGTTTGCTTTTTATATCATTGGATTCTCCTGTCTCTATACGATGTTAGTATGATAGACGATGTTTGATTCTAGTGACAATTGCTAATAATTCTTAGATCACAGATATTTATTCCGATGTTTTTTAATATCTGCATTAGCTTGTTGTGATCGAATAGATCGAACAACTTATGATTATCGATAAAGCATAAATAAACATCGCAATTCATGTCTCTACATCGTTGAAATAGCACTTCTAGGCTAAAGAGAGCCTTTCTCGTACCCACTGCATTCGGAAAACCAAACTGTGTGCAGCTGATATTTTCGTCACACAGTCTATATATGTTTTGATGTATGATTTTTAGAAATAACCTTACTGTTTAACACGTTCGCTGCCGACTATATTTTCAAAATCAATGACTTCGTGTGCCTACCATTCCTTTTTTAAGTGCGCCTATGAGCCACCATATTACAAATTTGTTGGTCCCATCGGGACAATGCGGCCCAGTGAACCGTACTATTTCTTCTGTGTGCCGTTGGTCCATCGCAGTTAACATAACCTAACATAAATAAACGAATGCGCATTGTGTATTGTTCTTGTTAATTGTTTTTAGTTTCAATAAATTGAACGAATAAATTGCTGTATTAAATAATGTTTAAAAAACAATATTTTTACAACATATAGTGTAATTTTAGATGTCTCAATGTTCTAAACCTCTGACAGAGCGTGAATTTCAAAATACTACAATAAATTTTGGAGAACTTTCCGATGACGATGATGAACATTCGAAGCTTCTGATAGTGAGTACCTGTGTAGTTCGGAAGAAGAATCAGATTCAGAAGAAACGGTGGAAAATTTACGAAAGTTTTTACAGAAAAAAAAAATAGATTTACAACCTACTCGTCATGTTCACGATAATATCAATCCAGGACCAAACTTGAATTCAATGCATGACCCAGAACAACCTAATTGTAATCTTAAAGGTAATATCGTTCCAGGACCGAACTTAAATTCAATACTCGATCCAGAACCGAACTTAGATCCTCAACGTAGTGATGATTCAGTACCAAATAGAACCAAATTGGGGTCCAGTAGTAGGTAATTATAAGCTAATAGCAAATTTTTCTATTCCGTCAGAAGTAAATAATAAAGTAGCTGCAATGTTGGCAATTGGTACGCCTGGAGACTTTTTTGATGCTGTGGTCGATGACAGAGTAATTAGTCTGATTTGTAACCAAACAAATATATACGCAACTCAGTCTGTACTGGCTGCAGACGCAATACCAAGCTCTCGCTTACATAACTGGATTCCAACGACAAATATTGAAATTAGAAAATTTTTAGGACTGGTTGTCTGGATGGGTTTAGTGAAAATTCCGAAAATTGCAGACTATTTTAGTAACGATAACCTGTTCCATAATAATTTTGCAAAGAATGTAATGTCTAGAAATCGATTCGAGATGCTGTTAAGGATGTTTCACTTTAATGATAATTTATTAGCAGATACAAGTGATAAACTGTATAACTTAAATCCACTGGTCGACATTCTAACTGCAAATTTTAAGTCTTTATACGTGCCGGAAGAATATGTCTGCATCGATGAAACCCTATTACCCTTTAGCGAACGCTTGGGGTTTGAACAGTACATTAAGTCAAAAAGACACAAATATGGTGTAAAAATTTTAAAGTATATATGTTCTGGATCTGGATATACTTACAATTTCAAAATATATGCAGGGAAAGAAAATAGTTCTAACGTCACTCCAGAAAGCGTTGTACTGTATCTTATGAAAGATTTAGTACATCAGATTTAGTAATAGATTACAATAAAGGTAAAGCGGCAGTTGACTTATCTGACCAAATGGGAGCGTATTCCAATTCTCTTAGGAAAAGCGTAAAATGGTTTTAAAAAGTGGGGTTTAAATTATTATTAACTACATCAGTTATAAATTCTTGTTTAATATATAAGCTTGTGACAAATAATAACATTTCGGTGACCGATTTTAAAAAACAAATAGTGAAACGTCTAGTTACTTATAGTAAAACCACCACAGTACCACGAAGAGTGTCAAATAATCACCATCAGCTTAAACAAAGGCAGACAGAAGTAAACATCAAAAAGGAAGATTTGCAAGAGGTGCTACAAAAAAAAAATAGTAAGCAAGACGGCCGTCAGTACCTTATGAACAAAACTAAAAAGGTAGACACCTTTTGCAAAAGCTGTGACAAGAAACTTTTTCTGTGTATAGGTTGTTTTAATGAATTACATAGAACTTAAATAAGTTTTTTTATTGGTTGCTTTACATTATTTGATTTTTCTGTTGTTGAAAAACAAGTTTGTATCAATAAATATTATCCCAAAGTTGAAAATAACGTTTTTGACTTATATAGGGCCACATTTGTCATATTCCATAAATCGCATAAATTCTGTATACAGCACATAGCTTGTAGACCTCGTTGGTTAATTCGCATGGTTATTTAATACTAAATAAACACCAACGGCTCGGTACATATCGGAATAAATGTTGGTCCCATAGGGCCAACATGGCCTGTTAATGCAAAACTTGCGTTGGTCCCATTGGACCAATGTGGCCTATTGAAGCACCATCAGCGATGGTCCCATCGGACCAGCATGGCAGGGAACGTGTTAATAAATTAAACAAATTTTGTTTAAATAATTTTTGTTTGTATTTTAAGAATGATTTTCGAAGTGGAGATTGAAACGTCAATAAACTTATTTTAATCTTAAACTGTGGTTTATTTCCATTAAAATAGTAATTATTTTAAAATGCTATAAGTAAATAGGTTCAGAACAATATGAAATAATAATGTATCAAAATAAGTTCCAAGAATAAAATGACAAAAAATTGCAAAAACTACATTGAGGATCTAAACCTATGTGGTTTTGCTGTAGAAGTTTAATATTATTTATTATATTTGAAATTACAACAGGGATGAATGGCGAGAAATGGGAGAGGCCTTTATTCGACAATTCGGATAGAAAAAGGGCTATAAAAAAATATTTTAAATTAACAACAGTTTTATTTGAAAATGAATTTATTTTGATGTTTTAATTTACACTTCGAAAATCTTTTTCTATCTAAAAATTAATTTGTATTCTGAGGAAAATATCTGACGTTCATAATACTTGTATTTCATTTGATATTGTGGTTAATTCCTATTATAAGAATAAATAACTAAACTTTTATGGAATGGAAGATGATAATGTTATATGATAATGTTTTCAAAAAAAATTAACACAGATGTAAGAATCAAGAAAATTTAATAAGAAAAAGCAGGAACTGTTTATAAAGCAGAAGAAACAAATTTTATTTTAAAATATTATTTGTTGTAAATGGTATAATAATAAATTTTAATTATTAATTAAGTAACATTCGTTAGTTTGCTATATAGTCCAGACTGGTTATGCAGAAATCATCGATTTCACGGCAAAATTTTTCGCAGATATCTGAAACTTTTAAGACATAGGTGGGGGTTACTAGATGACGAATAGATAAAAAAGTATTTTTACCTTGCGTTTATTTTAAACAATAATTTATGGTCTCAATTTGATTTTTGTCTATAAGTTTTTTCTTTTATATTTTACATAAACAATATTTATAACATTTTTTTATATCAAGAATATCTTTATTTTCCCGTTTCTTAAATTAAAATTGATAAATAATTTGGGAAGATATTTGCAAAAAAGCAATTTTTTGCACTAATTTATAAATAACATTAATTTTTTTATCAACAAAATAAAATGTAATTAATACATTTGAACATCAAGAAATTATGGTGTTTTAAAAAATTTGTGCGAAATTTCCCCCCGAACGGTCAAATAGTTAAAAAGTTATTTAAATTGTTTATCCCTGAGGATAAATATTAAAACTATTGAACTTGCTCTATTAATGATGCTAGACACATTTAGCAAATTTCATAGGATCCTTTAAAACGAAATTATTTACAAAATAAAAGTTTGGAAAAAGGGGTATGTTTTTTACTTTGTATAAATTGTAATAACTTCTATATTTTTCAACTACAGACTTGTACTTACAACCATTGGATAGTTGGTGAAAAAACTCACATTAAAAAAAACCTTCCATGACCAATAGAAACGAAGTTAGAAACTATTTTTAAAAAAATCATATCTCTATTGTTTATAAACATTAAGTTTGCACACATTTTGAATGAAAATCTAAACTATATATTGTCACTTATAACTATAAAATTCATCCAATTTGTCGAAACTTACAACCCTTCGAAACAAAGATACTTTCGAAAGATCGACATAGGAAAGTGGAGGGGATACCTCAAATTAAAAGAAAAATTTACATTATCTCGGCTTCCATTGCAGCTAGAAGCTTTTTTTTTAATCTGGGCTAGCTCGTCGAAATAAATGAATAACTACATAGTTTTTACTGGCGCCGGGAAATATGGAAAACCTCGGAAAAGTGGTAGTCGCCGTATTATTAATAATGACATAATTTTTACACCCTCCCCTACGGAAATCTCGGAAAATCCCGGATAATCAAACATTTTTCATTTTATATTAATGATGTAATAATACTTACATATTTTATAAATAAAATTTCAGGTAATTTTTTACACTTTATATTATTATATTCTTTATATTAATTATAATTATTTACTACTTTGACGATCTATATGTTTATATATGTGTATAGGTATATGTACAGCACGATAACGGTAAATACATTTATTTATGTTTTTAGATCTAAATATCTCCAAAAATCACAGAGTATACCGTCCTCGTGTCTCTACATTTCATATGTATTTATGCGAATAGGAGAAAGGTCATCTATATGTTAGAAAACCGGGAATTAATCTTAGTATGCGTAAAAAAAGGCATGAGTAGCAGCTGTCACGCTCCAAAATTTCGTCAAAATAGTCCATAACTTCGTTCCTATTGGTCATAGAAGTTTTTTTTTAATGTGAGTTTTTTTACCATCTATCCAATGGTTGTAAGTACAAGTCTGTAGTTTGAAATATAGAAGTTATTACAATTATTTATAAGTAAAAAACATACCCCTTTTTCAAACGTTTATTTTGTAAATAATTTCGATGAAAACGCAATATGCATTTAACTTATGAGATAGTTTAAGTCTTAATGAATCCTATGAAATTTACTAAATGTGTCTAGCGTCATTAATAGAGCAAGTTCAATAGTTTAAATATTCAGACTCGAGGATAAATAAATTAAATAACTTTTAAACTATTTGACCGATCGGGGGAAATTTCGCACAAATTTAACAGACGGTAATTCCTCGATGTTCAAATGTATTAATGACATTTTATTTTGCTAATAAAAACATTAATAAAATTTATAAATTAATGCAAAAAACTGCTTTTTGCAAATATCGCCGTAAATTATTTATCAATTTAATTGAAAAAATAGGAAAATAAAGATATTCTTGGAATAACAGGAAAATAAAGAAAAAACAGGATAAAAAATGATATAAGTATTTTTTATGTAAAATATAAACAAACAAAAAATCAAATTGTGACCATAAATTATTGTTTAAAAAAAAACGCAAGGTTAAAGTACGAGTACTTTTTCATATATTCGTCATCTACAATAGTAACCCCGAAATATGTCTTAAAAGCTTCACATATCTGCGAAAAATTTTTCGACCTTTTTTTTAACCAGACTGGGCTGATATAAGTAACTAAACTCAAACTAATATAGTTTAATATTTATCATTTACAAACGTACAACTTTTACCGGGAGTCATTAAAATTATTACTTTCAATTATCGTTAAAATTAAAACTAATTTACTGTGAATATTTGTTTACTCACCCTAGTTCTTCCTAATAATAGTGCATCCATTTCTCCTTCTGGGTTAGCGTTTATGGTAGCAACAGCAATCACAGGTTTACCGGCTTGTGGTACCGAACTGGCCATACCAAATTAACCGAATTAAAAATATTTTCGCAAACACGAAAAATAATTTAAAACTTGGGCGCGGAGGGACACGTACTAAACATTGAGAAACATCGACTTTAAAATAGAGACCAATCTTTTCTGAACTTTTGAGGACCAATTTAAAAGTTAGATTACGTTCTGTATAGGTAAATGGAAAAATATATTTTTTGATATATTTACTTGTGCTGTAGGTTCAAGTAACTTATTTTGGCCCCAAAAGGATACAATATTCAATAAAATATATAGATATATTATAGACACTTAATCATCTAATTGAGCACATACAACTAACAACTAGATACAAAAGTTAACATCAACAATCTAAAGATATACTTAGCTATGGTTTCTAAAAATAACTGTATTTTTGTATAATGGCCCCAAATAACTGTATCAAAAATACTACGCTTTTCTTGTCTAGAACTATTCAGTTGGATAATTTCATAATTTTTTTCGCTTTGTGAGTGATATGCTTCAAAGAATCAGTTTTCTTGTTTACATGATAAATATTACTTTTAATAAATTTTAACTTTTAAATTTGGTTTAATTTTGTTCTTTTTGAAATCCATTTTTAACGTTTGTTTTTAAAATTTTTAGGTTATTTGACACTTTCGATGTTTTATGACAGATTTAAGAGGAACATGAAGTGGATTCGTCACGAGCAAAGGAACGAATGTTTTGAAACGGTTATCCAGATGAAAGTACACACCATCCTCCCTTACAGTAGCGAACCTAGCGGTTAAATGAAAAACTACGTATTGATTCTTGAGCTTCAGGAAGGGACCATATGTTAGATGAAACATTTGAGATTGGACTTATTTAAATATATTTACATATATTTTAGGTTACCATAATTAAATAAATTTCTATAATTAGAAATAAATTTTAGAAATTTTTGAGTAAGCTTAAATTGGAAGCTTTGTTCTAGTAATCGATATTGTACGGTACAGAAAACTGTAGCGCTTCGAGAGAAGTATATTTTCGTTTCATTTTAGAGGGCTCTAACATACCAGATTTCAAATATTAGCTTACTAACTGCTTCTTATTCTGCTGTATTACTTCTTTGGGACCTAATAAACTTTTATTATCTACTGTTTTACAGTAAAAGGAAATATGTACTTTTTTTAGATTATTCTTGTGACTGTAGACTTAATCCATTAGTAGAACTAAATGTTTTTCTTGTTTTAGTTCAAAAATTTTCTATAAGTATAAGACGTTTTTTTCATTAAGCCCTTTTTTCACATTTATTCACTTAGCGCTTGGAATTATAATTTTTTCTAAAGCTAGTTCTTTTCAATAGTTCCGAACCTCGTTCTAGTAATTTTCAATTACTAAATTAAGACTACACTCCGATGCACGACGTTGATCTATTAGGACACACCATTCTTAAAAATTGACATAACTCTAAATAAACATTTTATATTATTTTAACCTTTGTGTACCTTTCAGGGTTTTAAAAATAATAATGTAGATAAAACGTGAATTTTTTTATTTTTCGAAATATATTTAAACATGTCCTAATAGACCACCCTCGAGCATTGATGTTTTTATTAAAATTATAATAACATTTGGATGCCATCTTCTATTAAGCGGCGAAACTAAGCATTTCGGGGAATCACAGAATTGTAGAAACTTGCAGATGTGATCATAATTTGTTAGCTTTGTATCAGATGTGTATTAGGAAGTTGTGCCTAGTTTTATAATTTACAATGGTTCCATATGAAAGAGAGCAGCAGCGTCTTATGCAGATATATGAAGAATTATTATTAAGTGATGACGAAATACATGATTCCGACATTTCGATTAGTGATATTGGCGATAAAGAAATTAGTGATCACGATACTGATACTGAGCAAGAGAAGGAAGAAGAAAATGAAGATGGTGTCGATGATTATCGCGAAATTAATAATATTGATAGGCGTTTATACTATTTTGGGAAAAATGAAACAAAATGGAAAAAACTGGCAGGTCCTAAAAATGTTCGTATTCATAGTGTATAGTTCGTCCCAAACCCTTCTTTCAGTGCGTCATAGTTGATCGAATTCTCTCTAACACATTAAGCTAGAAGTGACAGAAAAAAACGTGAGTCTGTGATTATTATTCATAGAACTTAGAAAATTATTTATCGTAAAGCTAATTCTACTTACAGATGTATAATTGGTTGGAGTTTAGAATACGCTAAATAGATATCCAATCAACGATGCGCATAAATATAATTTGACGCAGATTGTCTCGATCGTGACAGTACTTTCACAATGTCAACTAATAAAATGATAATTGTCATTCCAGGTTAGTATTATCAGATATTTTACAGTGAAAATTTAATTTTGTATTTATTGTCATAAAAATATTTTAAATATACCGAAATATATCATGAAAGAACTAAGAGTAATATTAAAATTATTAAATTATTTTCAATTAGAAAAAGAGAGGTTACGATCCTACAACTGTCAAATTTAACTAAAATGTCATGCAATAATTCTCGACATTCTTAAAATCCTATATGACGTCAAAATTAGTGACGCACTGAAAGAAGGGTTTGGGACAAACTGTAAATATTGTCTCCCACGTAGCAGGCACAATTAGCCCTTAACTGGAGACGTGTCGTCTGACAGACTACAGCATAAAGAATTTTGAACACCCTGTACAAATAACTCCGCCCATCGGCACATCACTTCATCTATTCTTAATATTATTCGTTGACTATTAGTGACCCGACTTAGGTAAAGAAATACGCATATTTGGAAAATTTATAACCGAAAATCAGTTTTAGTTAGTCTGTTAGACTGCACGTCTCGGTTCAGGTTACATTTTGTTTCATTGAAAACGTCGCGTATTTGTTACAATCATGGCCGGTCTATCAAAAAAAAAATCCGTTTTACCGATGCTGATTTTGAAGATACAGCTTTGAAGTGGTTTGACGAATTAGACAGTGACGCTAATGATGTTGATCAAGTACAAGATGATGTTTATTTAGAATCTGATAGCATATAAATAGCATTTGATAGCATAAATGCATACATACTGCACGAAAGTTACAAAAATAATTCTAAAATTCAAGAAAAATCTGCTTTTGCTAAAATATTCGCAAAACAATTAGTAGAAAGTCATATGAAGCGAAAAAGGGGTAATTTTTATGTACCGCGGCTAATTCGTGCTAGTATAGCGAGTATTCTTGGAATTCCTGAGAATAACCAAGTAGATGATAACGAGCCATTAGTACTAGAGAAGCAAAAAATATGTTATCTGTGAACTCGCAAGAAGAACCGTATGACAAAATATCTTTGTGGCCGATGAAGAAAACCTGTGTGTCTTCAGTGTACGAAACCAATTTGTACCAAATGTATGTAACTTTTACAGTTGCTGGACATTTTTTTCAACATCAAAATAATTACGAGTTAATTTTTACGTAATTCAGTATATGTTAGCGCCTTCCATATAAAAAAACTTACATGATGTATATATATTTTTTCACTGTAATGAAAATTAAAAAATGTAACTGTCACGAACTGTAAATGATTAGCTGTTAGAAAGTCATAGTTATTTTTTTATTCTCTGACAATATTTTGAGTTTCTTTACTGTGTTCAATTGCAAATACAAACAGCTTACTGTTAAATATATTAAAAAAGTTTGTAAGTTTAGTTCGTATCCCCTCTCCTACATTGTAGTCTATCAGACTGCATGTCTCTCTGTGTGTATTAAAATAGAGTCTCGCCAGTTAAGGGTTAAAGAAGCTAGAAATTCAATGAATCCAATTGAATCTTGGTGCTTATAGCCCAGGGAAATAAGCATTTTTTCATGAGAATTGTCCGGCCAGGCAAACGACAGTTGTTTTGAGTAGTATGTACCTTTGCAACAAAAACCTATATATTTCCTGCAGTCGATTTTTTCTACTTAATTAGTTATTAACAAATTAAGGTCAAAAAACGGAAAAATTTTGCTTTTTTTCGTGCATCAGCAAAAAATGAAGCATTTTAAACAAATTTTAGAAAAGAAGAAACTTATGTCATATAAAAACCTTTAAAATGGCGTTTTCTAAATATTTCTATCCTTATTTGTTGCTTGGGAAGTTGTAAAATAAGTCATATTTGAAACCATTTAAATTATATTTTCGGTAACTACACGCTACGGGCTGGAAACGCAACGTGCACGATAATATGTCACGACCTTAAGATCTAGCGTCTTGCAGATGTTGGTATCGCTTATTGTAAAAATTTACAAGTACATTTAGACAAAAAAGAAAAGTCTCCGGAACGCGATTAAGAAAGAAGAGTAGTTTTAGATTTGGTTTTCATTATGAGCCCTAGTCACGGAATTACCACGGATAATTTTTTGACTTCTTTTTGATTTTGCAGATAATCTCATCGACAAGAAACTAACACTATGTGGGACGCTATTATTTAGTTTTTGGATTTCAGAGTATAAACACATTGATGTTGTAGGTTTCAAAAGTAAATTGAAGTGTTATACTTTTATTTACCAAACACCAATATTCCGCAGAGTCGACAGACAAAGAAAAGGTATAATAACACATTGTAATGGCACAAAGAGTTCCGTAGATACACTGGACACGGTAATTGCCAAATAAACCTGCAACAGACAATCCAAAAGGTGGCCAGCTACGTTGTTTATAAACGTTATTGAAATTGCAGCAGTAAATGCTTGTGTCATGTGGGTTCATCTCAATCCTGAATGGAACTGTCAGTATTTGAAAAAAAGAAGGACGTTTTCATTATATTTAGACAAAAGACTTTTAGAGCCACATTTAAAAAGAAGTATAAGCAACGACAATCCAGTCTCGTCTAACCAAAAAAACAAAAAAAAGTATCAACCAGATATTGAAAGAACCGAAAGATCAATACAATGTAGAAGAACTCGTGGAAGAACCGAATTTGTACAAGGAAAAATGTAAGTATTCAAGCAACACCTAGAAAAGAGCGACTTAAAATAGATGTTTTTTTCAATTGCTATATAAATTAAATCACGATACACTTTAGTGTTAAGTCCGTAACCTAGTCTACAGACTATAGTTTTTATAATAAACCAGAAAAATTTCAGCGAAAAGTAGCTAATATTTTAAGTATCAGAACTGTTAAAAAAATATCAAAAAGCATCCCAAGCGGATGGAAACCGTAAGATCATTGAAAAGATATCTACCTGTTATGGGGCATATTATCATATGCACTTTCTACGTCTACAAAATGCGCAGAAAGGTAATTGTTTCTGACAAAATTATTGTTTATATCTACCACACGAGTACCAAAGGCATCTAGAGAATCAATCTTATTTTTAGAAGGAAACTGACTTTAAAGTTCCAGACGAGATTTTATTTCCAATTGATTACTTTAAAATGTTCTTTGATGATGCGTTATTGGAAATGATAACATATCAAAGTAACCTTTATTCTGAACAACGTTCTGGTACCTCAATCAATATGAACAAAAACGAATTGACGGATTTTTTGGCAATAGACCTGTCAATGGGAATTGTAAAGATGCCAGCTTACACAGATTATTGGATTGTTCAATTTAGATATGACAAAATAGCTGACATAATTCCACTGAAAAAATATCAAGAAATATGTCGTTATCTACATTTCGTCGATAATAATTCTATTAGTGAAGACCGCTATTATAAAATTAGACCTGTGATGGATCATGTACGACGCAATTTTCTGAAAATTCAAGAAGAAAGACAAATGTCCATCGAAGAAATGATGGTTCCCTACAAAGGAAAAAAAGCTGGTTCTAGGCGCCAATATATCAAAAATAAGCCTAAGAAATGGGGCTTCAAATTGTTTCTGCGTTGCGGAATCTCAGGAATGGTCTACGATTTCATACCTTATGGCGGCGATGATACATTTCGAGATATCGCATTTGATGAACAAGAAGAGACTTTTGGAATAAGTGAGCAAGTAGTTATAGCTCTTAGTAAAACTATTTCAAATCCGATATGTAGTATTTTGTATTTTGATAACTATTTTTGTTCTCCTGATCTTGTATCCTATTTACGCGATGTTAAAAGAATACTTTCACTTGGCACTTTACGCATTGAGTAAAGCATTGTCCCATTAAGGATGAAAAGGAACTTCGAACTGAAGGTAGAGGTTCTTATTTTCAAATGGTCGATAATGACCAGAGGGTAGCAATTGTTCAGTGGTTCGACAATAGAGTAGTACGACTCTGCAGTTCATACCTGGATGCATATCCGTTATCTTCCATTAAAAGGTTTGTTAAAACAAAATCAAACACAAAAGAAGATATAACGTGCCCAAAAATAGTTAAAGAGTATAATCGGCATATGGGTGTGTACAGATGGTATGTATCAATATTTTCACAAATCTTGGATATTTGTGTAAATAACGCTTGGATTCTATATAAAAGACAAATGCTACTACTAAGCCCGGAGAAAAGAACAAAAACTTTAAAACAATTTCGTTATTCCATAATCGACAGCTTGCTCCGTAAAAATAAAAAACGTGAAAGACCTTCAAATGAGGACACCGCTGTTTCAAAAAAAAAGAATAAAAACCATGTTTAAACCCCGGCCAGAAGATGATATAAGATTTGATAATTTCGGACACCTTCCACAATTTTCCACAAAGGGCCGATGCCGCAATTGTGTAAATACCCAAACACATATAAAATGTACCAAATGTGACGCACGTCTTTGTTTTGTGTCAAAACGAAATTGTTTTTACGATTTTCATATGCGCAAGTAATCATTGTAATATTTTTGTTAGCAAAATAAATCAGTACAGCTCTGGGTGTTCTCTCATTTTTCCACCTAATATTGATTTAAAACACAAGTACTCAAATTGGTAATGTGTATTGTAATACACACATATTGTTTTATGGATTCTTGGTGTTGTGCATTCAGATACACACGTACAAATCAAAGTCAAAATTTGTTAAAAATAAAGTTTATTGCTGAAAATGTATTAATTGATGACCCACTTCAACAAATAATATCAGAAAAAATTTTATGTTAATTTATTTTATTTTATGTTATTTTATGTTTTAAGTTATGTCATCGAATGCGATAGTCTGTGGACTAGTACGCATTTCGATGCGCATCGCCCCGCCTCGAATTTCCCATTGGCTCTTGACCTGGAAATCCCTATTTATCGCTCGAACAGCGCATATAAATATTGGCGATTTTCAGGTCAGCCAGGGCAGTTCCTCACGGGCTCTCCGAAGGCTTGGTGCTCTTAGGGCTCTGCTTCCTGCATTTACTTTCCATACTCTGTGGCTGAGAATTGTTTCAACTTAACTTGGTGTTTTTATTTCGACGAAGAAATTGTCATGTAAGAAATATCTTGCCTTTTTCAAGGCAAGACACCGAAGATAAATATTTTCCAAGTCCATAACACGAAAATGGACTTAAGTAGAGAAGCCCTCTACAGAGCTCCCGGGGATATCAGAAGGTGGTTAGACCCTTAATTGTTCCCCCGAGGTGACATGACGCCCGACAACGTGGTTAAAATCCTAACCCACGACCCAGCTCGAATTCACAGAAGGCAACACACCATTGACTTCAACATAGGTTAAAGTCAAGAGAATAATGGGGAGAACCACGTAGTGTTAGAAAGCAATACGCAACACTCCGACATCGAAGCCTTCTGCAGACCTTATTCCTTCGACGTGTAGACACCTTTGACGAGCCAGGCTTCTTCGAAGTTAGAAGCCCCAGATGCCGATGGATTGTTTCGCAGCATAATCAATTGTGCTGTTTTTTTCCATTTTTCTATGCATTCGTTTAGTAGTTATAATACGTTAATGAAATTTAATATTTTCTTGTAAATATACAGTATCAAATTGAGTATCAATATCCCGAATTAAACCCTTGCTCTCTACAACTGACCCAGAATAAAGGCTTTTAAATTTTCTTTAGTTTACTATTATTTATAAGACTATTTGCATCATGTATATAGAAGATACTGCCACCTTAATTTAAATTCCTACCAAAATATGACCTATTATAATTGGATGTAAGCGACCAAGTACACTGTTATTTATACTTTCAACGTAAACGAAAATATTTTCAAGATTATACTTATCTGAATTTATGTTAAAGTATTTATTGGGTACCACGTTTTCTTCAGATTCCATTACTTCAGATCATCTAACCATATTGTTAGAGGCACTTAAAGTGTCCTTAAGTCTAAGTCATTCCCCATAGGGCAATGACATAGACCAATATTCCCATAGATCCCCATAGGGGATCCAATATAAATAAGGAAATATTAAATAGAACTTAAATAAATCAAAAAAATAAGGAAATTGAAATAAAATACAAGTATTTTTATAAAACATTAGTTAAGCCAATAATAGAGTATGACAGTAGAACTTGTGTAAAATAAAACGAATAATGAAATAATAGCTACTGATGTAACAACCGTCGCGTCGTAAGTCAGATTAATTTTAACCTACTGATGACTCGTGGCCGCGATAGTGTTATCCTGCTCAGTGCTCAATACACAAGAAATCGCAAGCTCGGACATTTGGTTGACACACTTGCCCGAGCAGGTAATGCTGCTAAGCTTCCACCAGCCTCGCTAAAGGTGGCAACAATATGTCTTGTAGACTATGCGGGATCTGTAGAAATAGCTACTGATGTAACAACCGTCGCGTCGTAAGTCAGATTAATTTTAACCTACTGATGACTCGTGGCCGCGATAGTGTTATCCTGCTCAGTGCTCAATACACAAGAAATCGCAAGTTCGGACATTTGGTTGACACACTTGCCCGAGCAGGTAATGCTGCTAAGCTTCCACCAGCCTCGCTAAAGGTGGCAACGATATGTCTTGTAGACTATGCGGGATCTGTAGAAATTCAGACCATAATGGACATTTTCCATAGGAAGCTATTTTTTGCTGGAATCCCTTCAGAATGTGCCCAGTATCAACAATCACGATATGCGCCAATCGGAAACCCTGTGCTAAATTTTTTATTTAACGAAATCTGAAAACAGTTGAAAATTTCTCATTTTTTTGCTCCTATTTTCGTTTATAATTCGGAAAATGTTGATCCTAGAGAAAAAATTATATAAAGTTCAAAGTTTCGTTATTCAATTTTACACAATATTTCGTTAGCTAGAAATTGAAAATTTAGTGTTTATTATTGAAAAAATAGCAATAATTGGAAAAAAAGTATTATTCCTTTAAATGTTTTCGACTTTCTAAACTTGACTTATAAGCTCCATATTCCCCCTAGAAAAACTTTTTAATATGTTTAAAACGTGTGCTAAATTTTGTTAAGATCGGTCGGATAGGTTTTGCATAATAATTTTGCAATCCAGCCTACTGGAAAAAAATCGCAAATTTTAAAATTTATATTGTTCTGAAGCTATTTTCTTGTGGCATTTTAAATTAATTTATATTTAAATGGGAATAAGCCACAATTAAAGGTTAAAATACGTTTATTGACGTTTCAATTTCCACTTCGGAAATCCTTCTCAAAATACAAACATTTTGTATTTTGAGAAAGATTTCCGAAGTGGAAATTGAAACGTCAATAAACGTATTTTAACCTTTAATTGTGGCTTATTCCCATTAAAATATAAATTTATTTAAAATTTATAGTAGGTCCTAAATAACGCTCTCAGATAGTTGCAAATTTTTTTACATATAAAGGAAGGCTCAAACTTTCAAACGCTTTTTGTAAAATTCAAATCAGTTCACTAGAAGAGCCCAGAATTTTTTTTTAAATTTTAAACATTTTTTAGGCTTATAAATAAATTGAATAAGTTTACGAGCTTTAAACATATCAATTTCAAAATTTATACACTTAAAGAACATTAAAAGACGCTTCTTTAAAAAAAAGGTACATTCGGCTTACTCCGTGCACAAAAGACTTTAAAAAAAATTATTTAAGATTGAGTCAAAATAGAGTTTATTTATGAAAAAAAAAATTTTTTGTTCGCCTTTGCTTTAACAATTTAAATTATTTATTTACAATTTATAAATACATATTTGTTTACTAAAAGTAACAATTTACTTCAATGTATAAATTGCAAGCTCAAAAAAAAA
Source organism: Diabrotica undecimpunctata (assembly GCF_040954645.1). Lineage (NCBI taxonomy): Eukaryota > Metazoa > Arthropoda > Insecta > Coleoptera > Chrysomelidae > Diabrotica > Diabrotica undecimpunctata. Next base: position 133,581,413 of record NC_092804.1, on the reverse strand, counting down.
TGCATGAAGAAAAAATGCAGTTACTTGTTTAACATACAATTGTTTATTGCAAATTTCGAGATACGAAAGCCGGTAAGAAGCCGAGATAATGCAATTTTCAGCGCGCGCTATGATTTTGAACTCGCCGATTTTAATGTTCTTTGAGTGTATAAATTTTGAAATTGATGTTTAAAGCTCGTAGAGTTATTCAATTTGTTTATAAGCCTAAAAAATGTTTAAAACTTTAAAAAAAATTCTAGGCTCTCCTAGTGAACTGATTTGAATTTTACAAAAAGCGTTTGAAAGTTTGAGCCTTCCTTTATGTGTAAAAAAATTTACAACTATTTGAGGGCCTTATTTAGTGCCTACTATAAATTTGAAAATTTGCGATGATTTTTTTCCAGTAGGCTGGGTTGCAAAATTATTATGCAAAACCTATCAGACCGATCTTAACAAAATTTAGCATACGTTTTAAACATATTAAAAGGTTTTTCTAGGCGGAATATGGAGCTTGTAAGTCAAGTTTAGAAAGTCGAAAACATTTAAAGGAATAACTTAATTTTTTTGTACTTTTTTTTTCCAATTATTGTTATTTTTTCAACAATAAACATTAAATTTGTAATTTCTAGCTAACGAAATAATATGTATAATTGCATAACGAAACTTTTAACTTTTTATAATTTTTTCTTCAGGATCAATATTTTCCGAATTATAAACGAAAATAGGAGCAAAAAAATGAAAAATTTTCAATTGTTTTCAGATTTTGTTAAATAAAAAATTTAGCACAGTGTTTTCGACTGGCGCATATCGTGATTATCGATATTGCGCACATCCTGAAGGGATTCCAGCAAAAAAATAGCTTCCTATGGAAAATGTCCAATCCAAAACAGATCCCGCCTAGACTATTGGGAGTTTCGAGAGTTTAAAGGCTCAAAATAATATAACTTTACTAAATTTTATAACACCATGTGAGTTTGTTTTCATTTAGTACTACAATTTAACAAAAAAGAACTAGTCGAATAAAATTATTTTTAATTTACGATTAAGTCTTAAATTAGATTAAATTCAATGAATTATACTTTAAAGTGCGGAGTAATTAAAAATTCTTATCCACCAAATTGTATCGTGAAAATTTTTTATTTTAAAACTCCATAGTCCACCGTTTCTATGGAAATATTATTTATTCTAATTTTCTTTTCATTTTCCTCCCTTTCTTTGATTCTTGTAAATGTGGGATTATGTTAAAATTTAAATGACCCTGTAGTGGAGCAAATTTAATAGTATAATATAATAATAAAGAATAATATAATTATTTGAAGTAGAAATAGATAATAAATGCTTAGTTTTAAATAAGATCACATGATTGCGGTTATTTTAATATGTTGTATAAAGTTATTTCAGTTTTACCTGTTTACTCTTTTAAATCCCTTAGGGTCATACAAAAACAAATTGACGGTAATTCTGGAAAAAAAGGCAATTTTTACAGATCAGGACAGCTTACACTTTTTATTTACGAAATCTTATTTACAATAAAAAATAAAGGGATTTCTGCAGGCCCGAAAACGAGTCCAGATATGCTGACTTCACTTTAATATGTATATTTTATGTTCTCTTCCAGAAAACTCAAAATATAAACACGAGGAGTATAACTGAATTGCCAAGAAAACTCACTTATGAAAGCTTTGGAAATGGCTTCATTTTAAAAACAATTAAATAGAAATGTAAAATAAGAAAATTAATAAAAAAAGATAAAATACGCATTTTAAAAATCATTAAAAGTAAAACATAGGACTGCTTTTGTAATATCATGGATTTGAAGATAATGTGCAAATAAATAAAAAAAAGTTTTAAACAAAATAAATTTCCTACCTGTCAATATATTACATATCATCGCAATAACCACAATATGCCGTAACCCACCAACACTTCATTCATATTCATATACGAGAAGGCAAAAACTGTTTTATGTCATTTAGAGCAAATTTAAAAAAATGTAACTAATATGTATAAACCTATTTCATTGCTTTAATATTGTTTTATTACGTTTTTATTATTACTATTATTTTTTTCTCGTTAATAGTGGCTTACGACATATTGAATTTTACAAACTTTACTAATTCTGTGGATTAAGAGATTACCTTATTGGGCTTTTTTATGTTAGTAGAAAAATTAACTAAATTCAAGGGGGTTCGACATTGTCCTTAGTAATTAAAATTAATTTTGTTCAATTATTATAATTATAATATATGGTCTTTTATCATTAATTCTTCCTTACTCATATTCCATCCCAAGTAGGCAAGTTATGTGTTATGAAATTTGGTTTGATCAAAACTATTCTCCGTTCACAAATTGTTGAGAGAACGAAATGTGACTCAATGTCATAAAACGGTCGTAAAATTTGTATCATCATAGGCGTTCCTGAGGTGTTTATTCATTAAATAATAATATAATGTTTAAATACTGTTAATATAATATTAATAATGTTTTAATACTAATATATTTAGCAAAAAACAATTAAAATTTTCACGGCTAATGTTGGTTATTATATTAATAAAAATAAGAATTTAACCATTAACAATTTTGTAAATAAGAATACCTTATTTCTTTGGATATTTCAATACTAATCTTCTCGTTTAATCACTTTACTAGAAAACCTGGAATTCATATCCGAAGGTACTATTCGTTGCAAGATAATTAGGATGGAATTCCCCAGATTTTTAATAATGTAATGGGTATAAAGATGCCAACAATGCTTTGGCCACGTGCCTCGTCCGTTCAGTTTATATTAGAAACTTAACTTGAAAGGGTGAAGTTATTATGAACGAAAACAATTTTTTTGTTCAGTACGTTTTTGATCGCATGTAATTTACGGCTCGTCAGTGTTTCCGCGTCTACGGCAGTAATTAGCGTCTCGAATATTTCTTTTGCGAATTATATGCAGTGCGTGAGTGATTTTTTATTCCATCTACTTACGAACATATACGTACCTTTCGCTTGTGCTCGTTTTGTTGGATTGTTTGTGATGGCTTCATCATCAAAATCATTAAGTTTTACACCGATACTGTTGCGTACAGTCAGTAAGTCAGTTTATTCACCAAGAGAGAAGACTATTGTCCTGAATGTTTACGATGCTCTGGTTTCTCAGGATGTGCATCCCACAAACACTGTTCGCAACATAGTCGAAAGTTGTGTCAACTTGACTGGCGTAGGGGAGTCAACTATATATATATATATATATATATATATATATATATATATATATATATATATATATATATATATATAAGTTCCTATCAGAAAGAAAAAACACGGTATAGCTAACCCAAACATAAACGAACACTTAAAGAGATGGAAAAAGCCTATTGTAATTGATGGAATTTTCCAAAAAAGGTATTCGAAGGAAAATTCATGGATTTCGTGAATAGATGGCACCTATTATTCCATTTGTTTTTGAAATAATTAGATATCTAATACTAGGTGCTATTCTAATGTTAGACAACCTTACTCTACTTATCAGACCATCAGGTATATTACAGTTACATACTTACTAGTGCTGTATGTATTACATTTACTATGAAAACATTATTATATTATAATTTTATTTCTGCATTAATCGATTTTTTATCATTACGTAATTTTGTGACTTATCTGCCTCTCATTTATTTTTTTTATTTCTCTTTTACTTTTAGTCCAATTAAGAGTGGATGAGAAACACACTGGCAGACTTTCGGGCTAACGAGTTTTTTTGTGTATAACTGTATACTGACTAAAGTGGCAATCTTATTAGTTTGTCCTATTTTCAGAGTAACATTCGAAATGAGTTCTTCCCGAAAAAGCTTTTTTTACGAACTTACAAAGTTTTTAATAGCAGAAAAACGTTAATGCTTTAGCACAAAAATTCATTTAAATAAATCTTTTACATATTATTATTATTAATTAAAAAGTTTTTTACACTTTGGCTGATGTACTTCCTTTAAATTAATATATTCCCCTATTTTAGGCTGATGTACTTCCTTTAAATTAATATATTTCCCTATTTTAGTTTTTTTGACAGATAAAAGTAAAAACTGTTACTAAGGAGGATTCGTTTCTTGATTTCGTTGTTCATAAAATTTTTTGTATCGACAAGATATACAAATACTTAAAAAACTTCGCAAATTGTCTATTTATATTTAAGTTCTGTACCTGTCTTTGAAAAATTGCTGGTAATTTGTTCTCTAAATGTTAATTACCGTTTTTAAAGCTTTCTCTGACTGTGGGTATCCTTCTTTAACTGCACATTTGCTTCTTTCTGCAGTATGCATATGCTAGGAGTTGGATCCCAATATTAAATATTAGGCTGTTGATGTTATTTCCAAATAGTCCGGAATCTATTGGCGCACTTGCTAGAAAAAATATTTCTATTCCATATTTTTGCATAATCTTACTTAAAATGGTCAGCTTATAACAAAAGTGCATTTTGCTCAGATAAAATGATGATCAACAATTGTTTAAACTACATTTTTAAACAAATTGTCAAATTTATTTTTTTTGTTCAGTGTTTTTTTAAGTTAATTGGCTTATTTCGAACAAAAATGGTTCTTATTAACCATCGAATTAGAATCAATGGAGAAGCTATGAGCATATTAACATGTATATTAAAAACGACATCAGAAGGTGTGGTTAACGATCATACTAATATGGCGGTGGGATCAGGGCCGGACTTAATAATATTAAAACTACTATACATTTTTAATAAACTATGATTTATTCAATCAGAATTAAAGTGGTTGCCATTGGGTAGCCCTACAAAAAAATCATATAAAAATCATGATGTACACCAAATTTACTAATTGCGCAATTATAAAAAATGTAGGAAACAAATTGATTAAAACGTTGAAATACAAGTTGCACATTGATTAAAAGTGTACAAGACTACAAGAAATACGCGAGTGAGGTAAATACACGTAAGAGAAGAAACTTTTGGGTACCACAATATTTTTGAAGGAACAAGAAAATCTAGTAAATACGAGAATGGATAGAAAACTAGATAAGAGCGATAACGAGAAAGATATAAAATGACGAGAACTGAAATAAAATAAGACAAAAGCAATACTAGAAAAATACATATGTTTCCTAGACGGGAACAAAAAGAGTAGGGAAGAGTAATTATGTCCCGCCGTAAACACTCAAGTTTTACCTGAAAAAGATAATAATATAAATAATATTTTAAAGGGTAAATTAAATATACGGTATAAAATAAAAGAAATACGTTCGTTTTACAACTGATGTATTTGATAAATTCAAATTAACTGAACGCCGTGCAAAGTTCGTTACATACTTGACCAAAAATTAATTCAATTAACAAAGTTAGAAAAGTTATTAATAAATAAACAACAATGAATATCTGCCATATATTGCAATCGAAATACTGTGCAGAAATAAAAATGTTACCGTATTCAATATTGAAATTTGAAGGTATTTAAATTTAAGATATTTGAGTACTCTTAAGAATAGCATGGAACAAATACCTCGGAATTTGATTCTGATAAGTTTTAGTAAGTGTGTGTTTACCTCAATTAAAAGACAAACTTATTAATCAATTTCAAATACCACAAATCTGGCACAAACCATAATTAATTTCTACACTAATAGACGCTTATACGTTAGAAACTATAAAAATAAATTTCTTTGACCACGTTATAATTGTTCAGAATTACCCAAGGGATCAGTCTTAAGCCCCTTTCTTTTTAATATATATACTGCTGATTTTCATAGTCTTGATATACTCTTAATATACCAAGTATCACTTATAAAACAATCCAATATACTGATGACTTCCTAGTCTATACAGAAAGGACTAAATATGAACCCTCCCTTACAATCTTAAGAAAATTACATGAACATTTCTCAAACTGGTTATGTGAAAACGGTTTTAATTTTTTTACTAATAAATCAAACGTGTGTATTTTTTCACGACATAATATTCCTATCATAAAAACTATTTTATTAAATGACCAAAGTTTAAATTGCTGTAAGTCAATAAAATATTTAGGTATGTTTCTAGATCAAAAGTTAACATGAAAAGTACACATCGAGTATATGCTTGACAAAAGCAATAAAGGTCTCAATTTTTTAAAATCAATTTCTAAAACTTGGTGGAGTGCTGATGTAGAAACAGCTTTGCTTTTTTACAAATCTTACATCTGATCCAGTCTGGACTTTGGATGTATACTTTATTGATCATCAAGTAAACAAATTTTAAATAAAATTTATTGTATTGTATTGTTTGTTCTACGTACCTGTATGGGAGCAATGAAGTCTACTCAAATAGCTCCATTGAATGTTGAAGCTTTAGAACCTCCTTTAAATTTTAGACGAGATTATCCAAGTGAAAAATTTGTAGTGAAAATTTCATTATATTTCATTAACAATTTCTTATATTCTGGCATAAGCTAACTAAATACAGATAATCTAACAAACAGTTACTGGACTCATAAAAATTCACCAACCCTTTGCACGGCCTTTAGAGCCATGTGTAACAATACGTATACCAACAGTATTACCAACCTTGATATTAACGACTATTTCACATTTTTTAGTGAAGCTGATATACACATACCAACATATTATAGTAGGTACTCCATTATTAGATTCATTCATCTTAAATTCTTATATAAAAAAATGGCTTAAGGCAACTGTAATCTATAATACAGATGCATCGAAAACATTGGAAGGGACCGGATGTGCTTACTACATTCCATCCAAGTCATCAGAAAAAATGTTCAAACTACCTCTTAATTGCTCAATTTTTAGTGCTGAAGTACTTGCAATTCTTAAAGTCTAAAAATTTCGACAGTTTAAACAATAATGCAGTTTTAATAATATCTTATTCATTGTCAGTCTTATTATCTCTCAATGATACAAAGTTAACCAATTATAATTATAATCCTTTCATTTATCAAATTAAGAAAATACTTGTCAACCTTAAAATTAAAAACAAAACTACGAATTTTATTTGAGTAAAAGCTCATGTTGGTATAAAACATAGTAAGCATGTTAATTCCATGGCTAAGGCTGCAATAACCTCGACAGCTGAAATTTTACGAAATGAGAGAATTTGTGTTCCTGATGCTTTTCTCATCTCTAAAAAAAATCAAACAGATCGTTGGAATACTTCCTGGCAAACTTTTTGCGACCACTCAATAACACCATACATGTATATACAACCACACATTTCTAATTTCAGATAGTTTAAGAATTTCAATACCGTCCGTAAATATACAACTTTAATAAGAATAAGATTTGGCCACGCTTGTTATCCTGCTCAAATCAAAATATACAAGTTAGACTTAAACGAAACTTGTCAAGAACAAGGAGATCCTAACCACATCATTTTTAAGTATTCCAAATATCTTCAGCATTCAGGAACTCTTTTAAACAACTTGCAAACTCTGCAAATATTTCCTCCATATCAAATAAATAACCTGTTGGCTACTAATAATAAAAAAGTATATGATTGTCTGATTAAATTTATACATAGTGTAAATGTGTATCTGTAGTCAATCTTAGCTAAGATCGTTAACCTTTGTTTTAACCCAATTGTTAATTACCTTTCTTTCCATGACGTATTGCTAGTAATGTCTTAAACAAATGTCCTGATGGATCCCTGGACGAGAAGTTAGTATCCCTGTTTTTCCTGATATTTGTTTTTTTTTGCCATCATTTTCTCTTTTAGTTTGATTCAGTTATAGGGATTTTATGAGGTTGTTTTTTTGACTCGAATAGATACACCTTTTGCGCTAGGAATTATTAGTATAGATTATACACTGATTATGTGTACACTTTTATATGTACACTTATATATACACTTATGTGTATATGCATAAGCTTTTTTATTTTCTTTGGTATTAATTATATTAGAATATTAATATTATTAATTCTTCATTTATTATTTCTCAACACGTAATTGACTAAATTAAATAGCTAAGGGTTAAAGCCATAAAAAAAGTTTTAGTTAGATACAACTACTAATAAATAAGACAAAAATACAATATATACTATACAGTAAATATTATTAACAATTATTTTTCGGCTTTTTATCACCGTACTTATATTATCAAATTGTTCATCGTCAAATCGAAAAATTTACTATTATATGACGATAAATCACTAAACTGTAGTCGGTAGTATCTCTGATCATAAAACTTTCGGCTTTTGGTTGATTTAAGATGAAACCTAAAAATACAATTATATGCATCACTAAGCATTAATAACAAATTTCTATTTTAAATAAAAAATATCATTAAGAACTCAAAAATATTATAAAAAGCTTAGAAATTGTTGATTAGTATCTTCATATTCTACGTATTCATTATTTCTATTTTATTGGAAATGGATGTTTTAATTGCTACTTTGTAAACTATTCAAAATAAATAATAATGACTGGAAAATTAATCGAGAAACTAATCGACGTTACTTGTAAGATTTTTTATGAATACTATTAATTTATTCTCTGATGTACGGACCATTACTTTGTTTTCAAATTTGTATACTAACCTAAGAAACGTTATTCCGGAAGATTTTTTATCAACATTGCTACTGCTACTGCAACTACGCTGAGAACAAGAAACTATTATTAGGCACTATTACAGTATAGTATTACAGTTACTACAAAAGTATTAAAACCAAAATATAATCTAAAAACACCAAACGTAAACAATCATACACGATCTGCCACAACAATTATAACAATATGGCCGAAGTGAGGTCGTTTTTAGTCACGTGATGCCCTCTCCACAGATTCAAACTCGATGTTATTTCTTTCCTTTAAAATGCATCGGTTTAGGTTTTTCGCATGCATTTTAAGAATACCGTGCTTTACGGAGACCCTACTGGAAGCAAAGGTGTCGCAACACTATCTGGGTGGATGAGGAGTGAACTCTTATTGCCTGTTTTGCAAAATTTTGCTTAACATGAAAGACCGTCAAAGAAACACCCGAAATTAATTATTATCGGTAATCATGAAAGACACTTAAGCATAACGGCAATAGATATTGAGAAGGAAAATAAAATAACCCTTTTAAGTTACCTCTTCACTGCAGTCACAAGCTGCAGCCGCTAGATATGGCTGTGTTTGCTTTATTCAAAAAATTCTATGATGCTGCTTGTGACAGGTGGATGGTAAATATTGGGGGAAAAACTATCACAATTTATGATTTTGCAAATCCAGCAGAAGAAACTTTTCTTTTAGCTTTCACACCAAAAAATTATTACAGTGGCTTTCGAGCTACTGGCCTAGAACCATTTTATGATCAAATATTTTGTGAAGGACATCAGACGAAAACTCTCAAATATTATACACTAAAGTATTTCTAATTGTTGAAAAAAATGTTTGTAGTTTGTAGTGAAAAACATATGTAGTGGATTTCGAGTTATTGGCATAGAAACGTTTATTGATCAAATATATTTTAAAGAATATCAGAAGAAAACTCATTAAACAGTACAAACTAAATTATCTTTACTTATTGAAAAAAATGTTTTGTCTTCATCAAATTCAAGAACATCCAATGGTTGCAGAAACGGAATCTCATCAATCACAGTCGGAATTAACATTAAAGGGGCCACTTTTCAATCTCCAAAGGCAACAATTATAACTCCCAAACAGATTCGCCCTCACCCAAAAGTCAGATAACGAAAATCTAAAGTTAGACGTAAAAATGCAAATATTCAATACTAACGAACATAACTGTTAAAGAAAAGAAGCTAGTAGTCGAAAACAAATGGTCAATAAATAAATAAACATAAATCAAACTAAGGGACTCTCAAAAAACGTGTATTCCATTAAAAAAAGTGTCAGGTACCAAGAAAGTTTCGATTCACCAGAAGATTTTGACGATATAGAAACCAATCCACTCAAAGTTTCAAAAGGCGACTATGCTATTGCAAAAGTTTATGGCAAAACTAATGCAACCCGTAGGCATTATGTAGTTCACATTGATGTCAATTTGTGAAACGGCTGTGATGTTAGTTTTATGAAACGCCATAACCAAACATGATATTTCTTAGTATTGTTTCTAATGATGATATTATTTACAAACTGTCTCTGATAATAAAAAGTAGCAGTACCAGGTTTGCTAACATAATTTCTTTCAACATAAACTTTGATGAACTTGATTTTACTATAAGTTTTTAATAATAAAGAGTTAAAAATAATTTCGTTTTTTATTTACTCGTTTTTTCAGTTAATCCACTAGGGAGGTCAACTGGTTAAAATTGGAGATTATTGTGAAAATCATCCTGCTATTAATATAGTTGTTTATTAAACTTCAAAAACCGTATTAAGTGGTAAGTCAAATAACAAAGAACGAAGGACAATATTGGATTATTTTGAACCAACCGGTAAGTAGATATACAAATTTTATTTAAGTTTACCTCACTCTACCCTATGTATATTTTTTCATCTTCATTACATTCTGCTAGAAAACAAATCCACTTAATTTTAAATAATAAATTTTTTAAAATCATCATACGGACTTTATACAATAATTCTGTGTGCACTGTTACATATATGAAAGAAAAATGCGCTGAAAGCTTTTTGTTGTATATGATAAAATTGTTTCCGTTTCCATTTTCAACGCTGTATACCATTATGTACGTTACATATTTGTGTTCGCTACTTTTTTTTAATTTCAGCAGTTTTGTAGCGAAATGATTATTCTGCAATATTTCTGTTAACTAGTTATTATTACGTATATGCATTTCTTTTTAAAAGTAGTAAATATAGTATCAAAGAATAAATCTACAAGAATATATATATATATATCTCGTTATACTAGAGAAACACATCCATTTGAAATAGCAAAAGAAAAGATCTTGTCTGAAGAAGATGAGAATATAATATAAAATAAAAACCAGAAAAATCGCAGAGAACAGTTAAGTAAGAATAGAAATACTAGAGGGAATCCAAGCGTTATTTCACACCAGGCATTGCTGAATACATCAATTTGTTGTCATATACACAAAGGTTTGTAGAACGTATATCATGGATCAGTTTACACGTGATGTAGAATTTGGACCCTTTGATACACACAAGTTAGATAATAAATTGCAATTAAATAATTTTGTTAAACTAGGAACTAATGAATCTAACCTAACAACAATTATTCACCAAAATATTAGGAGCACAGTATAGATAACAACCACTATTCTCACTCTACCGCGGTACCTTTGATCTTTTTAGACAAAATTCGGTGACCTTGACGCCATATTGTCTGGACGAAAACCGTGGACTGGCCCTGCACATATGGACGCGACAGAGCCGACTTTGATTTATTTAACAAAATTGATTTTAATTTCAACCAATTTCAAAACTCTTCTTGCTACTCTTTCATTCTTCGAGAAATTAAAAAAAAACCTAAAATTGTTTCTTTCTCTGCGTTGTATTTATGATTTTGTTTTCTAACGTTTCACAACTATTTGTTACAGAACTGTCTTATACACTATCAAAAAAAAATCAAATGGAGAGTTATGCAACAGTTTTTAATAAATATGCTAGTTTTAAAGCTGTATGGTTATAAAGTAGAATAAAATGCAAAGTTTCATTTCAAAATTCAAATACAGAGTTTGAAATCAGTTAATATATTTTAATTATATGTCACTAAAAACACAAGAGGATGTGAACAAAACTCCTAAATATGTATATTAATTAGTGATTGATCTTACCTGTTCATTGTAATAGACTATTTTGACTTGTTATTTCGATATAAACGATTAAATAATCGTATTATTGATGTTTCCAAATAATCGTTTTATTATTTTTTTCTTTTAGTTTTATTTTCATATTTTTGAGTATTGAAATTTCTGTTGTTGAATTTTAATAAATAGTACAAACGTATACGGCTAAATAAAGTTGTACAATATTTTTTGAGTATTGAAATTTCTGTTTTGAATTTTAATAAATAGTACAAACGTACAAGGCTGAATAAAGTTGTACAATATTTGAGTGGTCTTTGTTCAAAAGGTGACTAAAATTTATGGTACTAAATCGAAAAACATGTTTTAATATTATTCGGTTGTACAGCTAATATTTCAAAATTCTTTTGAAATAGAATGTCAAGTATACCTCCTTATAAAGTCAACAGAATCAACAGTAGGGATTTTTAGATTATCAAATGTGTCACCGGTTCTATTTTTATATACATTAACATATGAATATACAGTTTTATCCGACAAATTAGTTACACTTTTTGAGTAGCTGTCTGGTATATTATTTTTAAATAATATATTAGGGCTGGGTAAACAAAATTTGCTACACAAAACATTTTTGTAAAACTTTTGGCCCCTTGAAGTACATTAAGAGACATCCTGTTTAAACTGATTAGTGAATCTTCTACCTCTTGCCTTTTTTCTAGACTGTAAAATTTGAACATTTATGAAATTAGCTAAATTTAACGAAGGACAAAATTTAGATGTAAGTGCCATGTAGTCTTAAATTGTCACATTATCGACACATTTCTTTTCTGTAGAATGTACAGAATGTTTTCTGAATTTTTTATTTAAATGGTTTTCCTTCCATAATTTTATAACTGTACTTCATAGCACAATTTTTCTTTGAGTTTTTTCTTACAATCCTTGTTAATGTACATTAGATGTCTAACGGAATCGTACAAAGTGCTAAAAGTAGCGTCATCCTGTTAATGTTAAGAATGTATTTGTGGAAATAAAAAATAAATTTTTAAATGAACTTCATTTATTATTACATGTTGCATTAGATATTACATTTATTTATTTATTTAACAATAATAAAGGTGACAGACCCACTGTCAAAATTAGACAAAAATACATTGTAGATAAATACAATTACAGATAAAAATCAAATATACATGTATAAAACAAGTACACATTAAGTTTACAAAGTATCATTTTGTAGTTTAAAATTTCAGAAGTTAAACAAATTAGATCTCATGAGCACTGATTTGCATGTATGAGAGGTCAGATCATACCTATATTTGAACCATAATTAGTTCTGCGATGAGATACATGGAAATGTAAATTCTGAAGAAGTGACCGGGAAAGAATATGAAAAGAAATTAGCTAAAGCAATTTAGGAGTATGGACTATTCTCTATGGATAATTAATTGCTTTTGTTCAAATGTGATTTTAAATGATATTTTACATTGTTGTTTACTTGATCTTGATTAATGTCAATATAATTAATTATTAATGAATTAGAAGAAACGCTCTAATACATTTTTATGGAATATGATCAAATATTTTAGTTACATCTCACTAAAAACATAAGATAATGTGAAGAAAGCCCCTGAATGGGTATATTAATTATTGATTGATATTATCTGTTCATTGTAATAAAAAAGAGTATTTTGACTTATTATATTGTTATAAACAAGTAAATAATGTTTTATTGATGTTTCCAAATAATCAATTATTATTTTTTCTTTTGGTTATATTTTCATGTTTTTCAGTCTTGAAATTTCTCTTCATGAATTGTAATGAATAGTATAAACGTACAAAGCTAAATAAAGTTCTACAATATTTTAGTGGAAATTGTTCACAAGGGTGGCTAAAATTTATGGTACTAAATAGAGAAACATATGTTTTAATAATATTCGGCTGTACAGCTAATATGTCAAAATTCTTGTGAAAGAGACAGTCAAGTATACTAATAAAGTTAACAAAATCACCAGTAGGCATTTTTAGATTACCATATGTCTCACCAGTTCTATTTTCATATCCGTTAAATATGAATATACAATAGTATCTCACAAATTAGTTACACTTTTTAAGTATCTGCCACATATTTCACAACTATGGAATTCTTAAACATTTTTTCATTAAATATCCACACAAATATGTTATAAAATTTTAATTTTTCAATTGTCAATATACTTCTTTTCTGTAGACTGTAACTTCTGAATTTTTTTTTAAATAATGGTTTTCCTTCCTTAATTGTATAACTGTACTTCATAATACATTTTTCAGGGAGTATTTATTGATAATTATTGTGACACTTGAGTTGAACTTAGTGTTACTGGACGTGTAGTTACATGTTCAGGTTCTCCATGAAATATGTTGTTTTTACCAGGAGTAATGGTAATATCCTGAAGTACAGTTATAGTGGATGGTTTATGTTTAATACTAACATTTTTCTCTATATCCATAGCTGAACTTTTCACTACTTCTAAAAGAAAAAGAGAAAGCTTAGATATGTGTTACATCTTAATTATTTATTTTATTTACCTTCATTAATAGGACATCTTGGAAGACATATGTTTTGGACTACTGCAGAATAAGTATGATCAAAAGTTGACGAGCCCTCCATTAAAGGAAAATTTGTGGGAACTGCTGAAGAATCGATTTTGTCATATCATTCAGAAATATCTTATTGTCGAAATGAGTACCACAAAGACGATGACTTCTATGTAAACGTTCTGCCTTATCCAATTAATCTTCTCGTCCACATGCCATTAACCAAATGTTTGCCCTAAATACAAACATTTTTTAATACACGATGAAAATCCACCGTTAATAAATAATACAACATCTTAGCATCTGTAATACACAATTTTAATCCTAATAACACTCACCTATTATCATCTTTTGGAAACGAAAAAAAGCTAACATTACTTTTTCTAGAATTATTACAACACTTTATAGCTGCACAAGTGTGGCAAGTCTTTTTGTTTTTATTTTTGTACATATCGACGTACTTATACAACGCAATTGCGAAATAAAAAATGTATAAAGATTATTTGTATCTATAAATACAAAGAATATAGACGCTTCTATAAGCTAGACGCTATAAGCGTCTATATTCTTTGATAAATACACAAAAAGTAAACAAATACAATGGCCTCTATATTATTTATCTATGACAAATGACAATGGCCCATGACCAATGAGAGCCGTCAAATTTTTCGGACGCCAGAGAAAATGGCGTCGCTGTCTGCGCCAGTAAAATGCGCGAACTTTCGCGCCAAAGCGGAGTGGGAATACTGGTTGTTGTCTATACTGTGTTAGGAGTCTAACAAAAATTTTTGACGAATTCAATGTAGAATTACACCAACTAAATATGGATTTTGATTTCATCGTACTGACAGAAACATTTAAACTTTGTGATGTTAAATATTATAATAACGAAAATTATAATACTGTACATACAGATTACAATTATTTCAATAAAAATGATGGAGTAGTGGTATTTATAAAAAATAATATTTTATACTCCCACTACTTAGTAACGATCGGACATTGTCAAGTAATCCAAGTATTTATTACGCTTAAAAATTACACACGAGTCTTAGTCACTTACTCACTTGTGTTTATCATTCTCCTTCTACTAATGTAGAAGAGTTTCTTCAGCATTTAGAACAATATCCAGAAAAAGCAAAAACTAAAGAGATCGACTACCACATAGTACTTGGAGATATTCTTATTAATATTAAATAGTGTCCATAAATTGTCCAGTTTAATATTAAACTGGACAACTCTGATGAGAACGTCTTTGCATATCTTAACTTAATGTACGATTACAATTTTGCTCGTTTGGGTATTTTATTATATACCTTTTATAAAGGATTTGAAATAAAAATTTTTGTGATACATGGTATACAGCCAGCTACAGGAATTTAGTTTCCTAGTGGGTTTTAAACAAATTTACATTTAATCCAGTACAAGATGCCACTATCAGATAACAACTAACAACACTAACTACACCAATTGAATTTTATTATTGATTTGTTGACCAAGATGTTCTAGATTTACTGATTAGGGAATCAAACAAATATTTGGACCAAAAAATAATTGATAGTACTGTTGAAAAAAAAATTACACCACACTCTTGGCTGCTAATGAAAGAGAGTTGTCTTCTACGTAGTTAAAATATTTTTTTTGTACTGAAGATTTAGATGGAAGGGATATTGTGCAGACTACATCGTATAAGTACCTACAATATGAAATTCGGTTGAGCAGAGATAACCAGACATGTGAGCTCCCACGCCGCATAGGATTAGCCTGGACAGCGTTTGGTAAATTAAACTAAACTATGTATTTAAATCGGATATACCCATAGGCCTCAATCGCCAGATTATCAGACAACCGATGGACAAAACGTATTTTGGAGTAGAGACCAAGGCAAGAAGCAATACGGAGCAGAGGACGCCCACCAACTAGATGGACTGACTAAATGAAGCATGTTAGCGGTAACTAAATACAAGCCTCACAAGACAAAGACAGATGGTAAGAGCTGAGGGAGACCCATGTTCAGCAGTGGACGCATACAGGTTAATGATGATGATTTGGATAGGTCCAGAGAAAAAGTCATCATTACGAGACTACTGGAGCAACAACAATTATAGCTCTACAAGAAACAAACTTTAAAAACAACAAAAACTACAACTTAAAACATTTTGATTCATACCACAAAATCAGAAACTACGCCAACAAAGCAAGCGATGGGGTATCAATATATGTTAATTTTAATCTAGAATCAGAAGAGATTCCTTGACACTCTGCTTTAGAAGCCGTAGCAATTAAAGTTCAATGTCCAACTCAGCTATTTGTATGCAATGTTTATATCCCATCAGATATAATTTTAAAAAATATAGGGCCTACGCAATGTACGTAATTAAGAAAAGTAAACTTATACCATAGCAAAATTATGTTTCCACAATAACCGAAAATACTCCTGCATCAGAGATCTGGAATAAAATCTGTAGGATTAAAGGGATTTCATACAGCAACAAAATTAACTCTGTTAAAATAGAGGTAAACTTAATTACAAACAACAGTCCAATAGCCAACGCTTTAGCGAACTCATTTCAGACATAGTCAAGTGATTCCGTACATGACCCATTATTTGTCGAAAACAAAAAGAAAATAGAAAAAGATGTCAAAATTACAGATTCCATCAGTCCGCTAAATGTTGCAATAAGAATGCAAGAACTAAACGAAGCACTGCAAGGACTTTAAAACTCTAGCTCTGGACCAGATGAAATTCCAAATTGTTTTTTAATTAATTTTTCTTTAGCTGCTCTTAGATATATTCAATTTTTTGTTTTCGACTAAACAATTTCATAACTCCTGGAGTACCGCTACAATAATTCTCTTTTGAAACCTAACAAAAACAAGTCGAACCCGGAGTCTTATAGACCAATATCCTTAACATCTTTCTTATGTAAATTATTAGATAAAATTTTAAATAGACGGTTACAATTCTTTTTAAAATCAAAAAATATAATAGTTAATCAGCAAAGCGGCTTTAGGAAAAATAGGAGCACAACTAACAATTTAATGTCGCTAAAATCAGCAGTTAATGAAGCATTTGCAACTAATCGACAAGTTATAGCTGTCTTCTTTAATATAATTAAAGCTTATGATACTATATGGAAATATGACGTTATTGTTAAATTACAGCATTGGGGCATAGAAGGAAATTTTCTAGCATTCGTCAAAAATTTTCTAGATAACAGAAATTTCCGAGTTAAATCAAATCAGGAATTTTCATAATACTATACACAAGAAAATGGCATGCCCCAAGTATCTACACTTAGAGCAACACCCTCTTTTATTGCAATTAACGATATCGAGAACAGAATCGTGTGCTATCGCCGACTCTTTTCAATATATACTCTGAGGAGATTTTTAATGAAGCCCTCACAAACCTAGACATGGGAATCCGAGTGAACGGTGAATACATCAATAATATCCGCTACGCCGATGACACTGTGTTACTAGCAACCAGCCTTAACGATCTGCAGGCCTTACTAGACCGAGTGCGAACTGTGAGCGTATCATACGGACTGAACCTTAATATTAAGAAAACTAAATTCATGGTTGTCAGCCGTACAAATTTAGATCCCGGGGCACTAATGGCAGGTAGCGAAGAGATCCAGAGAGTCGACAGATTCACTTACCTCGAAACTACCCTCAACGTACAATGGGACTACGCTCAAGAGATTAGATCCAGAATTGAAATGGCACGGTCTACATTTATTAAGTTGAGATCCTTGCTGTGCTGCAGTGATCTCAGTTTGGGAACCAAGATGCGGATAGTGAGGTGCTACGTTCTTCCAGTGTTACTATATGGAGTTGAAGCCTGGACACTGACGCAAGCCACTGAAAAACGAATCCAAGCCTTCGAGATGTGGATATACAGAAGGATACTAAAAATATCTTATGTGGACCATGTCACCAACGTTGAGGTCCTACAGCGCATGACAAAAGAAAAAGAAGTGCTTAATTTAATTAAACAACGTAAGCTTGAGTACCTCGGCCACGTGATGCGGAACGAAGAAAAATATCGAATTCTTCAACTTGTTATGCAGGGTAAAGTATTTGGCAGAAGAGGACCGGGGCGCCGTCGTATCTCGTGGTTGAAAAATCTCCGACAATGGTTTGGGATGACCTCAGCGGAGCTGTTTCGCAGAGCAGTCAACAAAACCATGATAGCCTTGATGATCGCCAACATCCGGACCGGATAAGGCACTGAAGAAGAAGAAGAGAACAGAATCCGAGACCCTGTTAAAGCAATCCCATATGCAGATGACCTCGTAATCTATATTTCTCATAAGAATCCTAATATGGCATCAAACATTATTCAACTTTTTAATAATTCCCTATAAGAATGGTCTAAAACAACAGGACTGAAATTATCTACGGTTAAAACCAAAGTAATGTGCTTTTCTCGAAAATATCAAATTGTTGCAAATCTTCCAAAATTAACACTGTATGATTAAGTTTTAGAAAAGTTGGGGAACTTAGATTTCTAGATATGATTTTTGATTCAAAACTTACTTGGAACAAACACATCTAGGTTTACAGAACATAAATATTCACCTGAGAAAACAGCTCTACTGATAACAAATTATAATACATTTTATACAAGTGTTGACAAGAAAAGTTTTCAGTTATTGTTAGATAAAATAAATTTCCGTCAAGTAACTGTCGAATCGATCACATTTTTTAAAGCTTTAGTTATTTAATAGCATTATATTTTTTAAATATATATTATATTGTACCGCATACGCTCGAGATAATTAAGAATTAACATTTTTTTAGTTTGCTGCATTTTATAATTATTTTTTTATCGGGAGAATAAATCTAAATCGGGTTTCAAACTGATTAATGACCATTTAATATGCCACAACAAAACACATATTCAAATACAACCTTTCTAAGAAATTTTTCTAATATTCATTTTACCATATCTAAATGTGCTTTTGTCAGGTTTGAGCACGTAAAGCTTATAAACTTTTATCATTAATGTACACCGCACTATTGTTGACTTTTCAACTTTAACCTTATCCCACGTTCTGGGATTCTCGATTATTGCGTCGGAAGTTGTTCTTGAACTTCCGCAAGCAAAAAACAAAATGATGTATGTCTCAGAAAATTTACCGAAACCTACAAAACAAAATTTCAAAACTCATTCGACTGATTAAATTTTATTTTATTGTAAGCATGGATAAGTTTTGTGAGTATCTTGTAGAATATATCCAGGATCATACTAAGTTCAAAAGTGTCAACTCTATTGATATGTATTATATCATACAGGGTGTTTCATAAAGGTATGTCATACATTAAATCACGCATTTCGGGGACAAAAATAAATTGATTGAATCCAACTTACCTTAGTACAAAAGTGTACACAAAAAAAGTTACAGCCCTTTGAAGTTATAAAATAAAAATTGTTTTTTTTTGCATTATCTACTAATTTACTTGACATTTTGTAATAAAAATAGACACGTTACTTTCTTGTTCTGAAAGCATTTTCATAAAAAAGAAACAACAACATCTAAGCACACAGAAAAATTTTAGGGGGGTGTGCAGGCCCTAAATCCCCCCAAATTTTTGAGTACGTTCAAATCAAATGAATTGTGTTGCATCATTAGTTTAACACATTATTTTTAAAATTTTTTTGGCTTATCACTTTTTTTAAAAAACAGTTTTTATTGAGTTACGGCCCTTTTCATTACCTTTTCCATTTCCTACCTTAAAAAAATTACGTGCAACTAAATAAATGGCTTAAATGAATTAACAAGAACAAAAAATGTCTATAACCTCTATAAATATGATATTACAATAAATGTTCAAAATGACCTCCATTTTCTTCAATACACATTTGGAATCGTTGTAATAAGGAAAACCGAATGCGCTGAAAAATCATATTTTTCTGGCGAAATTGATTCGCAGCTTCAATTATTCTAACCCTCAATTGTTGTTCGTCCTCTATTGTTACAGAATACACTTTCTCTTTCAAAAACCCCCAAAAGCAAAAGTGCATGGTGTTCAGACCTGGATTTCTGGGTGTCCAAGAAATAGGTGCGTCACGACCTTTTCCAGTCCACCAACCAGGATACTGCCTGCAAAGGTATTCCCGGACTTCATTACTGTAATGCGGTGGAGCGCCATCTTGTAGAAACCACATATTTTGCCTTATTGCAATATTCACTTCTTCCAAATACTCTTGTAAATCGTTTGCCAAGAACTACAAATAATGATCACCATTTAAATTGTTGGGAAGAAATACTGGGCCTATTAGATTGTTATCCACAATTCCTACCCAAACATTAACTTTGAAAGTCCTTTGGTAATGAGTCGTTTTTTTGGCGGGAGGATTTTCATCGGCCCAAATGTGCTCGTTATAATGGTTTGTTATTCCATTTCTACTAAAGGTAGCCTCGTCGGTAAACAAAGTATTTCTAATAAAATTAACACTTCGAGTGTTTTCCATTAACAACCAATCGCAAAATCCAATTCTTTTAGGATAATCTTCATCCAATAACTCTGGAACCGTTGTTAAGTGATAGGGTTTAAGCAGCTGATCCTTCAAACACCTAAAAACCCTTACGTGAGGAACATTTAGTTGAGCAGCTATTACCCTTGTACTTATTCTAGGGACTTCTTCAATGATTTCTAAAATGTCTTAATCAGTTTCATCCATTATTGGACGACCACTATTGCCAGCAACTTGCAATTGGAATGTACATGTTTCCCGTAAACGACGATCAATGGTCATAAATAATCGTCTATCGGGGGTATTTCGCTTGGGGTATTTTACTGCATAACGCCTTGCGGCGGCTGCAATATTTCCTTAACATTCACCTACAATATTCCCGATAATTTATTAAAATCATAATTTAATCTGATCCAACTTACCCCAAGTTAAATGCGTATCTGCCATTTCCTGAAATGTGTAGGCCATTGTAATATCTAAATTTTTAATATTAATCTTATTCACACAATAAATAATAGCTTCACATTATTGACTATTATTGATGGAACTGTTTGTAATTATTGTATCCGTAGAAACTAATTGTAATTTTATGGTCAACTAGGAAAAAACTAGTTTTTCGAAAAAGTGGTGAGAGGTAAAAGAGTTATAAAAATAATGTGTTAAATTAATGATGCCACAAAATTCATTTGATTTAAACGTACTCAAAAGTTTGGAGGGATTTAGGGCTGCACACCCACCTAAAATTTTTCTGTGCTCTTAGATTTTGTTATTTCTTTTGTATAAAAATGGTTTCAAAACAAGAAACTAACGTGTTCATTTTTATTACAAAATGTCAAGTAGTTTAGGATATAATGCAAAAAAACAATTTTTATTTTGTAACTTTAGAGGGCTGTAACTTTTTTTTTGTACACTTTTGTACTAAGGTAAGTTGGATTAATTTATTTTTGTCCCCGGAGTGCGTGATTTAATTTATGACATACCTTTTTGAAACACTCTGTCTATACTCCTATATACTATATATATATATATATATATATATATATATATATATATATATATATATATATATATATATAAATGAGTTAAGATCATTTTGCTATATAAAAATTCTTGCTTTTTCAGGTAGAATAAAAATTACTAACGTTCTTGAAAATACATTTTTTTGAAAAAAGTTGTTATATCGTTATTATCGTGGTAAACTGGCACTAATATTATCGTAACTGCATTTACCATCTTATCTTATTACATACAATGCAAATATTTTGACGTATTTATAGTTATAAGAAATTTATCAACAATATTACTTATGTATTTTTATCGTAAGTACATACTTGCATATTTACGATAATATTGTAGCTCTAAGGGTTAATTCGTATTATCGTAAGTAGGAATAAGATCTAAATATTTTTGTTTTACCCAGTGCTGATCGCATCGAAACTTGATATACGATGTTATTACGCCTACACTCTGCAACTCGCACCTTCTGTATACAAGCTGAGCCAAGTTACGACGCAACTACGCACTAGTTCCGATAATATTAGTCTTTCTTTACAAACAGTAAATACACGGTATTTTGATTTTCGGTGTAGTTTTTTTTTAACTAGGTATAAAAGAATGGTTTTTCTATAAATTTGATATTACGGTAAATTAGGAATAAACTGGATAGGTTCAAAAAGAAAAAAATTAGTGAACCTTGTAATAGGTATGTAAAAATTTAACTTTTAACACTGCTAGTCTAATATTTGCTAATAATTGGCATTGATTGTCCCAAATATGCAATTTCTATTAGTATTTTTGATTTTTAGAAACGAGAGAACTTAAAACAAATTGACTGGCCAGTTGGTTGTTAAAACCAGTGCCAATAAAACACATACACAAACACACACACACACACACATAATTTTTAGAGGGCAATAACAGGAGTAATAATGACAATGATAACAACTTAAGACGATTAACACGTTCTCCTACACCTACAGAAAATGACATTAACACAGGTCATGGATATCAAGAGGTCGAACGTAGTATTTTATGGTCGACAGATACAATATTTTTTCAGCGTGAAGAAACTGTTATTGATAGTTTGATTGATTTACAGAACACCGAAAAAATAGATGGAAATATATGTGAGATTATACCTGTCCGTGATAATGCTATATTGGAGGTAGGTTTCTAAAAAAAAAATTGTTTATGTAACCTATACCATACTTATATACTTGCTAAGTTATTTCAGATAAATCTCGCTTTTACTGCTGCTTGCGTATTTTTAGAGTAGCTTTTTCTAATTGAACAAATATGAGGAAACCCAAATCTTCTAAAAGTTTTTTTTTAATCCAGATTGAAACTGAAATTTAACAGCAAACCTTATTCGATGATTTTAGTGTTGAAAAGAAAAATAACAGTTTGTTATTTGTGGAAAAATCCATTGTTTTTTAGAAAAAGGGCTTTCCCAAAATAAGGAAGACAGTCTAGCTAGATGCATTAATAGAGCGACAAACAAAGATAAAGTCGTGTATACTCTTGACCAATAGATTATGCTTATTAAAATGGCAAAGGTCACTGGAGAACCTTATAACGTAATAAAAATGAACCAAGATATTGTTTATGATTTGAAACAGTTAGTAACAAATAATAGAAATTAAAAGACTGATGAAAGCGAAAAGTGCGTTAGATGGAATAATGTAAGGCAAACAGAAATCTCTAGTGAAGAACCGCTGAAAATAAAAATAAAATATGACTTTATAGATGAAAGTAAAAAAAAAAATTTTTAGACTTAAACAAGAGAAGTAATACAAGAATAAAGAAGCTTTTAATATGTACACCTAAAAATTTAGTCAAAGACTATAAAAACTTAATTTCTATTTAAAAAAAAACATATGATCACTTGCAATACCTATGCAAGCACAGAGTTCCTGAAATGTATTACAACTTTTATAAAAATATTACCTATCAAACACTTATCCAAGAAGACGTAGATGATGAAAAAAACTGATTACATATATTTTTTACATTGTAATGTACCTGGAAAGGTTGTCAGTAAGTTTATTTTCTTTTTCTAGTATGTGAACCACCTCAAAATTTAATTGTAGTAGCAGTGAACATCTGAGCAGTTTGGCTTCATGGACTTAATATTTATCTAACCATTGCAGCTCTATATTGTCGGTGATAAGAGTGAATTTTTTACTCCTGGGGGAAGTGACGAAACTTCTTGAGTGCTCTTGAGACTGCCAAGCACTCTTTTTCGTTAATGTGATATTTTCTTTCGGCTGGTCAAAGTTTGGTGGAAGCATAGGCAATTATCTTTCAGTCTTCAGCAGGAGCTTTGAAATAGGACGGCTCCCATACCGTATTCGAAGGCATCAGTTTGGCTGGCACCCAAAATGGCTGGTTCATGTCAGGTAGCTCTAGCTGAAGATCTCCAGATAAGACTGGTTTTAACTGATTGAAAGCTATTTCGGCCTCTGACGTCCATTTGAAATATGTCTTCTTCGATGTTAAGTCAGTTAAAGGAGTGATAATGACTGCGAAGTTTGGAATAAAATCTCGGAGCCAGTTTGCCGTCCCAATAAAATTTCTCAGTTATTTGACGGATTTGTGTCCGCTGGAAACCTTGGATTTTCTCACAATGTTTCTCCAAGGGTTGAGTGTCTGTGTCGGTTAATTTGTGGCCCAAATACTCTAGTGTTGGTGGCAAACCGATATTTCTTCAACGATACCCAGAATCCATGAGTTCTGAGTCGTTATAGGACGAGGTGGAGATGTTTTTGATGGTCGTCGCAGGAGTTAGAATAGATAATGATATTATCCATATAGACCTTTACAAATTCGTCTATGAAACCAGCGAAGACTGATGTAACCAATTTCTGGAAGGCTGCAGGTCCATTTTTGAGTCCGAATGGTATAACTACGAACTCATAAGCTGATCTGTCGGGTAGACTAAATGCTGTCAATGGTATCGAATCTTTGTGTAGTGGTATTTGCCAAAAACCACTCTTCCATCACCGTGTCTTGGGTAGTTGCTTAAGCTTGTCGTAGAAGACGTCTATGTTCTTATGCAGGAGTTCTCTTACGGTAGGGACTGCAAATGGTAAATCTTGATCGTTTTGAAGTTGAGTCTTTAAATGACATTGTTTGGCTGAATGCGACTTCCAGTAGAAGACTTTTCGTGATTTTTTGCCGACGTGTAAACATTTTCGGTTTATGTCTGTTAGTACCTCTTCTCTTTGGTACCAATGCATACCCAGAATTAGATCTTGGTTCAGATCTTTGACAATAGCACATCTTGTTGTGGACTGGAAACTTCCAAAATCGATAGTGACAGTTAATAACGCTATTTGTAATTGGCCAGCCAAAGTGAGAATCTGCGTCGTGATTGGTCACTCTGGCAACAAATTACCGTGTTTGTGATCATTGATCGGACGGAAAAGCCACTAGTTATCAGAAGAAGCAAAAGTCCAATATGTGTCAAGGAATCATGTCGCTCATCGGAAGAAAAGTGATATAACTCAAAAAATGCATAATTACAGTTATCTTGTTAAATTGACTCCAAATATCCTATACTTTTACCAGGAAAAATGTCACATAGATATCTACTACCAACTTCGAAAAATGGCGGTAGTGTAATTATTCCTTTGGTGGTAAAATGAATACTTTTATTCCGGAAGAGTGACACTTTTCAGTTGGGCTCTGACCTTCGAAGTAAAAGTATCGATTTTTATCAAGAAAACCGTTATATTTTGAGAAGTGTCCTAGTATTTTTCGGCGTTTCGACGAAAAAGTGAGATATTTAGATTTGTGTCGTTTTTTTTGAGAAATTGAGTAGGTTTCTTATTACATTTTTAATAAAATATAGTCATATTTTGAGTTATATATTTATTCATGAAGTATTTGATAAGATATATTTTACGTTTTTGTTTTTTTCCACATGCGACATTGTTCTTGAAAAAATAGATTTACTATTTATCGTCACTGTTGAAATATTTAGAGAAATGTCTTTTTTCTCGTATATTCATCTATTTTTTTTTGCAAATAACTGAACATATTAATAATTAGTGATGGACAAAATCAAATACCTACTTATAAGTTGATTTAAAAAATAAAATACTGTTTTAAATTTATTAATTATTCTAGATCTGTTTAATGTTTATATTCGTTAATGTCTCTTTTATTCATTGAAATATGTTTACACAATTGGTCGTGTTGATCATCTTGAGAATAAGCATGTTTTCTTTCAGAAGAACTGTCCTTCAAAAAAAAAAAGATCTGTTTACAGGAGGTATATTACTATCTGATTTAAGAGGGAAACACGGACATCATGATAAAGTTGACGAAAACATAAAAAATGATATCATAAAACACATTAAATCAATACCCAGAGTGGAAAGCTACCATTCCGGTGCCAAAACTGAAAAGCAATATATAGAAGAAGGTAAAACAATTGCAGAGCTACATAACAATTATACTAAAATTTGTGAGGAGAAAAATCAACCGTATGTAAACTACATGTTGTACGCTCGTATTTTTAATGAAGAATTTAATATGTCTCTCTTTGTCCTAAAAAAGACCGGTGCAAAGTATGTGTTGGTTATAATAACGCTATGGAAGAGGAGAAAAGGAGTCTTCTTCTTAAAGTTCCATCTCCTATCGAAGGTTGGATATCATAACGGCTATGGTCACTTTGTTAGCTGCTGCTCTGAAAAGTTGTAGTGAACTACAGTTAAACCATTCTCTAAGCTTTTTCAGCCAGGAGATGCGTCTTCTTCCTATGCTTCTTCTTTCTTGGATCCTTCCTTGCATAATAATTCTCAGCAGCTCATATTTTTCTCCTCTGGTTATGTGACCCAAATATTCTAGTTTTCTTCTTTTTATGCTGTTCATAATTTCTAACTCCTTATTTAGACGTCGTAGTACCTCAGCATTGGTAATCCTTTGAACCCACTGAATTTTTAATATTCTTCTGTAACACCACATTTCGAACGCTTCTATTTTCCTTATGTGTTGTTTCTTCAATGTCCAAGCTTCCATTCCGTATAGTAAGATAGAAAATATGTAACATCTTAGAGCCCTCAATCTGAGATGCAACTGAAGGTCTCTGTTGGTAAGCATTGCCTTTATTTTCACAAATGCTTGCCTTGCAGTTTCAATTCGGACTTTGATTTCTCTGCTTTGGTCATTTTTGTCATCAACCCAGGTTCCCAGATATTTATATGTCTCTACTTTTTCTATTTGGGTTTGCTCTATCATTAATCTTTCATTTCCATGTTGCGTTTTTGAGACAATCATGAATTTAGTTTTTCTCTTATTTATTTTTAGTCCGTATCTAATGCAATAATCGTTAATTCTATTTACCAATTCTTGTAGCGATTCCAGGGTGTCTGCCATTATAACGGTGTCATCAGCGAATCTTATGTTATTTACTATTCTTCCGTTTACAGACATTCCATCACCCAGATCCGCTATCGCTTCCTGGAATATGGCTTCACTGTACACGTTAAACAGTAATGGTGACAGAACACAGCCCTGTCTTACTCCTCTCTTTATATCTATATTTTCGGACTTTTGTTCTTCTATCTTTATATTGGCCTTTTGATTCCAATACAGATTGATAATGATTCTTAAGTCTCATCTGTCTATATCTTTGTTTCTCAGTATTTCTATTAGTTTTTCATGTCGGACCCTGTCGAATGCCTTCTCGAAGTCGATGAAACAGGAATAAATATCTAGGTTCATATCTAAGCATCTTTGAGAGAGGACATTAAAAGCAAACAATGCCTCTCTCGTTCCCAGTCCCTTGCGGAACCCAAACTGAGTATCATCCATATCATCTTCTAGTTTTCTATATAATCTTCCATGAACCACCTTTAGAAATATTTTGACGGTATGGCTTATTAGTGATATTGTCTAAAAGGAGTCTACGGATCAAGTATGACGTGCATCGTGTAGAAACAGATTTATCTCGCAAAGAAAAGGACAACGATAAAAGTTCTAATAACACGGTTGCAGTCTATGATCTTCAGGCGGTTTCACCATGCCCATCTGGAGAAGCCTCATCCTTCTATTATGTTTCCAAAGTGAACGTTTATAATCCAACTGTCTGCAACATTCAAACTAAAAATGTTCAATGTTACATGTGGCATGAAGGTAAGGCTCTAAGAGGAGTTAATGAAATAGGTTCATGTATACTAGAATAACTCAATAGTTAAAAAAAATAGGAATATTATATTTTTTTTTGATAACTGTGCAGGCCAACAAAAGAAACCATTTTATGGTAGCTGCATACGTATACGCCATTTTGAATATCGATGAGCTGCAGAGTATAACACATAAGTTTTTGATTACAGGACACAGTCAGAATGAGGTAGATAGTGCTTCAGTTATTAAACGCCAAATTAAAAGATCAAAAAGGTCAGGACCTGTATATATCCCTGATCAGTATGTGACGCTTGTACGCAATGCTAAAAAATCTAGAGGACCATACAAAGATGAAATTTGTCATTGAGACATTTTTGATCTGAAGCAATTACCAGTTGATATTATGAGTTTAAACTCTTTTTCCAAGAATACTAATAGCGAACCCGTAAAAATTTCTGATATAAAAGTTTTAAAAATCACAAAAGAATTCCCTTGAATATGGTTTTATAAAACTTCTTACTAGCAAGAACATTTTGATAGTGTGTAGATATTAAATCAAAGAAAAAAAATTACAAACCAAAATTGATAAAAGCTTAACTGAATATAGTAGGAATATCAGAAAAAAAAAAGAAAGGACTGATGTTATTATTTAAAAAAAAATTGTATCCCCAGTGCTGTTTGCCATGAATGCCTTGTTATGAATCTTTGTAGATTACCTACTATTTACCTGTTATATTCAAGTATTTTCGTTTTATCAAGTTAGACATAAAATGTTTATTTTCTTTTATATTTTTAATAATATTTTTTTATACTAGTAAGGTAATTTCCATATTTTTGTAAATAAAATTTAATTTCTCAAGTTAATACTTTAATTAATTTTTAAAAACGTGACCAACATTTTAAAAGAAAAGTGACATAAGTCAAAATTTTCCTTTTTTTTTCTTTGTTAAATCAGATATCATATTTTCTTTTATTCTTATACAGTTAGAAACATTCACTTATCCATATTCTTCATTTTTGATTTCAAAATTTTAGCAAAATTACCGTTTAAAACTGAAAAGTAAATTCAGATCTAAAAAATCAATCTTTGTCTCTCCTGAAATATGAGGTTTTTTGACTTGTGACACTGGTGACATCTTCCGGATGAGCGATGTGTTACACAACTTTAAAATCAACAAACTTCAAATTATAATTTTTAGTCGACATAAATAATTTGTTTACAAATAATTATTTTTCTACTTTTATATTCCGATGATATTCCTCTATAATTACGAAAAATATCAATATGTAAGTACATAAACAGACACATAGTATATAATAAGTTTTAATGTTCTGAAGCTATTTTCTTGTGGCATGTTAAATTAATTACTATTTAAATGGGAAAATACGGAATTAAAGGTTAAAATACGTTTATTGACGTTTCAATTTCCACTTCGGAAATCGTTCTCAAAATATAAACATTAGTAAATTAAACAAATTTTGTTTTTTGTTACTTAGTGAAAATTCTTCTAATAATTTAATTTTATCTGACTAATCTATATTGACAATTCAGACATACCTTATACATTTTAAAGTAGACGACTTTAAAATGATATTGCCAATATTGTTGAGTTGCGTTCCTGGGACGACTTTACTTATAAGATAGTTCATTCGATTACATGAAATCAACTTTAACTTGAGAATATCCGTCAGAAAAGATCATAACATGTAATTCGTCTTGAAAAAGACAAATACATGCCATGGTGACAGTAAAATTCTCCTGTTAGTGATTCCATAGTATATTATGAGGAAAAAACCAGGAAAAAAAAACCTCATAATACTATCCCGACATGGTAAGTATTTGATCATGCATTTAGTTTACCTTCAATAAACACCAAATTCCGATTTTATATGTTTGTTATTTAAAAAACATGAATGATGTATTCTCTATATGTTACTGACTTACCAATACTGGTATTTTCCTTTTAATAACTTCCTCTTTCAATATGGGTAACCAGATCCTACTACATTCTGCTGAGGAATTCGCGACACAATTGGTCTCATTTAGTATAATTAGAGCGGCTTCTTTGATTTTTCCCTTTTTACCATCCGTTTCTTTTAGGACTATATTTGAATCATTCCATTGAACCCTATGTTCATTATCCCATGCGTGTTTACAGATTTGAGATCTATCAAATTCTCTATTTTTAATATAGGATTGATGTTCACTTATTCTAACATTTAATGGTCTTGATGTTTCACCTAAATAAAACTGATCGCATTCACAAGGTATTTTATAAATGCAATTCTTTGTCCTTTCTTGTTCATTGTTAGGTTTGGTTTTGGACAAAATAGATCTCAACGTGTTTGTTGTTTTGAATGTTGTTGAAATGTTGAATTTATTTCCTATCCTTTTAAGCTTTCCGATAATCCTTTTATGTATGGTATTGTTATTTTCCTCGTATTATTCCTTGCATATGCTGTAGGATCTCGTTCTAAGTTGTTTTGTTCTATTCGATCAATTGTTGAAAATTCCTTATTTATAAAGGATAAAGGATAATCATTTTTTAATAAAACAGATGTTAACAAATGTTTTTCCTCCAAGAACGAATTTTGTTAAAATGTTGAATTTTCGTTAGAACAAGTAATTTTGGCTCTATCGTATAAGGATTTAATAATTCCCTTTTTAATATTAATATTGTGATTTGATTTAAAATTTAAATATCTGTTGGTGTGTGTTGGTTTTCTATACACCTGAGTTTCGTATCCAGTATCGTTCTTAGAGATTAAAACATCCAGAAAAGGTAATGTGTTATTATATTATATTATGAGTCAGATAAAATTAAATTATTAGAAGAATTTTTCACTAAGTAACAAACAACAAAAATTGTTTAATTTACTAATGTTTGTATTTTGAGAACGATTTCCGAAGTGGAAATTAAAACGTCAATTAACGTATTTTAACCTTTAATTGTGGCTTATTCCCATTTAAATAGTAATTAATATAATAAGTGTTATTACTTTGATATAATCTTATAAAGTTTGTATCTTTTTAAAGCGATATTGCTTCAAAGCGACCAAAAATTTTTTACAACCACCCATTAAGAAGTTGACTGTAGTTTATTTAATTAAAAGTTTTAAAACAATAATAACTTATTTTATGATTTCTGCTTTATTCCAAAAAAAATGTTAAAAGCACTACGATGATACAAAGGCGTTGTTCTGAATCATCATCTGAAAATCATTATACCATTTACAAGAAAATTTTTTAACAGTGTAGATTAAATTAAATTAGATTTTCTTTTATTGTCGCCTGTCATCGTCTGGAATAAAGTACAAAGCGGTTAACGACTACGAACTTATAGATTTTGAAACCGAGCCAAATCCGCATCGGTGGTCTTAATACTCTCTGAAAGAATTTTTAATTAGGATAAAATATCTGTTAGTAATTGTGGCTAATTGAAATGTTAATAAAGACATGATTGATATTATCACCAATATTATCCTAACTGATATAAGTTTATTAAATTCTGAATATGTATATTTTTTTGGCGTTTAATATGTTGAAACATTTTTATTTTATTAGTAACAGCCATCCACGACCTGTTTACGTTTTCTATGGGAATTTTTGTAAGTAACATTATACAATTTTCATAAACGAAGAATTTCACATAATATTAAGTTAAAGAAATACAAGTTTACTGAATCGTTAAAAAAGTCGAAAAAGTAATATTTAAATGCTACCGATAAAAATAAAGCTAGAAATAAACTGCGAGGCATAAGTTAGGATATAGCTTAATATTAAATAAACAATAATACAACAGTTATACAACTGTATAAATCAATTAAGTCACTTACCTACATTTACAAATAACAATGGTTTTTTGTTTTTTTTTTTTATTTAAAGAAATAAATAATTAAATTAAATTAAATTTATTAGCTGTTTATAGTTTATTACCCCATGAAACGAAGCCGAAAAATCACTTGAAAAATCAAAAAATTACTGGGCGCTATTTTTTAACTGGAATATCTGGGGGAAGTCAATAGAAAAGGCGTAATATCTCGTGCTTATCGAAACTTTTACTGTGTCATTACATTTGAGCAAAAAAGAGACTTTTTTCATTCATTTCAATATTGTGAAAAAACTACATACCCTAGATAAAAACGTTCAACAGACCACTTTCTTGAAAATACTTGCTCTTTAAATTGAGATTTTACACACACTGCTGACATTACCCAACTATACTAGTACTCACCCTCCTGCTCCACGCATACACACTATCGCCCTCTTATTTCCAACTTTAATACCACATATAAATTTATCCCTAACTAACCCTCTCCCGATCCCGCAGAATTATCCTTGGACCAAAACTTTACCCAGATATATATTAATTTAATGTGTCACTTACAAAGTTTAGTAAGGCAGAAACTAACCAGGATTTGATTAGGAAATCCTTACTAGAAATTCTTAATTTTAAGAAATTCGATCGGGTACTCTACACTGACGCATCAAAGAGCGAAACGGGGTTGGTTGTGCGGTTCTTCTTCTTTAGATGCAAATCCACTAATGGATGTTAGCGATCACATTTTCCATTAATTCTCTATTTCTTGCAATATGTATCAGAGATTGTATGCCGTTAATCCCTGTCCATTGCCTTATGTTTCGGAGCCAGGACATTTTCTTGCGTTCCATTCCTCTCTTGCCTTCAATTTTACCCTCGATTATAAGTTGGAGGAACTGGTATTTTTCATTTCGCATGATGTGACCTAGATACGCCGTTTTCCTTTTCTTGATGGTTTCGAAAAGTTGGCGTTCTTGGTTTATTCTTTTAAGGACATCTATATTTGTAATTTTCGCTGTCCATGGTATTTTTAGGATACGGCGATAGAGCCACATTTCGAAAGCTTCTAATCTGTTACCACTACGGAAACAGTCGTTAGTTCATGTCAAATACCTGCCACATGCAGCGTTCACGCTGGTGAACTGTATGCTATTTACCAAGCCTTCAAACTCTGTACAGCACCCAATCAACATATTGCCATCTGTACAGACTCTCTTGCCTCTATCCAGTCCATCAATAATCTATTTACTAATCACCCTCTTGTAGAAAAAATCCATGATATTTACCAAAATCGTATCATCCACGACATCCATATTACTATCATATGGATTCCCTCCCACATCGGGAGTATGGGTAACGACAACGCCGATCGCTTTGCAAAGGAAGCTGCTATATCCCATTGTACACCACGTAATATACAAATTGCCAGTGACCTAAAAACTAGTATAAAGAAACTCGTACCAAATTACTGGCAGAATCATTGGAACCAATCCACTACATTTTTACACCAAATAGATCAGACGATTGAGCGGTTCGTTATCCCTGGTATAACTAGAAATGAGATGGTTGTTGCTAGAAGATTGCGTATCGGTTACACCAGATTTACACATGGTCGCCTAATGAATTCTACACCTAAGCCAATCTGTCACTATTGCCAATCTCCACTAAGCGTTCTACACATCCTTGTGGACTGCCCTCACTACAATAAACGACGCGAAGAACTGGGCATGGAAGGCGACGTCAAAGATATATTATCGAACCAGAGCCAAGTCATTACAGCTATCCCGTTCCTGAAGCTAGAAAACTTATTAAATAATATATAACTATAGTATATAATATGTAATTGTACCTTTATAATTGTATCCACGGTGCCTCGTGCTAATGGCCGAAGCTGTCACAAGCACGTTAAATTAAATAAAAAAAAAAAAAGAATGAGATTTTCTAAACTAAAAAATGTTTACAAACAAAAAAGTGATTGCAAATTAAACCCGAAAACAAGCATGTGTTTCAATTGTTTATAATTGAAGACATGAGATGATAAAGGTGCCATGTCCACTTTTTCAGATATTGAGTATTTGAAGGAAACGCGTTTTCACTTATATATTTTTTTTAATAAATTTTATAAAAATTACCAATATGTTATTAGATTAGAATCGTTTTGTACTTTTTTATATAAATTTTTTTGTTTTTCTAGAATTTAAACTTTTTTAGTAATTTTAATTTTAATGGACATAGCACCTTAATCAACCAACATTTTATGCAGATGTTGGTATAAACTTGAGTAGAGAAAGGTGTTATGTCATCTATGCTGTATTTAAATTTTTAAAAAATAATAAAAAAACCTATTAAATAATCTGGAAATTAAATTTTATTTGCAGATTAACAAAAGCAAAGTAAGATACATTAAAAATTTATAAACAAAGACACAGAAACATTTAAATTTAACATGAATTACGTTTTTTCTTAGGGTTTTTCAAACATTCTTCTAAAACAATATCATAATACCATTTATACTCTGCTGGAATAAACGTAAGTTGATCGTGTAGATTTGAAATTTTTTCCAAAACCACCGCATTTAGGTAACTTTTGTAAAACAACTTAATTCCTTTGTACTATCAGTTCTCTTTTTTTTTGTAAGTCAACTTCCATAAATGGGGTAAACGGATCTAAACTAGTTTTGTAAAAGTATTTTCCAAAACAACTTACTCTTAGCCACTTCACTTTATCTCGAAAATTTATTTTTTGGTCAAGACTATTAGTGAGTCTTTTGTTTAAATGAAGTTTTGCAGGTGGAGTTTTAAAGCAATAAAAAAAAAATGTTCCGTTAGGTACTCGCAGATCTAATAATTTCCCGATATTGGTCTGGTATATAAATATTCTGATGTTTTCTAAGAACCTTTTCTATTCTTCCAAAGTCTCTGTCAGAGTCAAGGTAACTGTGACCAACTTCGGGAAATGTATGGTCAATGATCTTAAATATTTTATTTAATATTAGGTATTGAAAAAGATTAATAATGGAGAAGTTTTTGTTTTGTCCCCCACATTGATCTGACCAAATTATTAAATGGTCAATTTGGGGATTTTCTTTGGGGGAAGCAGACAAAATCGTAGCAAACAACTTGCTATTTCATTACTTCCCCTATTGGCAATATCCTCAGTCCATGTAAAAAATAGGACTTATGACCAGAACTGGTTAAACAGTGGACTCCAAAGTTGTATAGCCACATTTGTCTTAAGTAAAAAGATTTTGACGTTAATAGCTTTGGCAAAGGCATCGTTTGTTGAAGATCCATTGTTATGTAACATTTTTCTTTGGAAATTTTTACTACTTCGCGGTCAACTTTTTGCTGCGCAAAAGCAAGTTGAAAATAATTCGAGTGCTCCAAAGAGTTCTCTCCAGCATCGCATAAACTGCAAGCATCACTTTTTGGTACACCAAAATATAAGTTAAACCTTGTTTCAAATATATGTCTGTAAAAAGAGGCCTTTACGAAATATTTAGTTTCGAGCTTTTTTGTTTGACAATCCTCTATATACAGTTGATGAAGTCGGTTAATATTTAGTAAAGGAGAAAGGTATTTTTTATGTGGGTTTTTAGTCCTAGAATAATGTGATTCTTCTGAAGGAAACTGCTTGATATGATTTTCAATGCAGTTTATTACTTCATCGGATATTTTTTTTGGATTTTTGTGATGCCCTTGCTTATGTGGTGAGGTCATTACCTGGCCAGATTTTAAGTCATTTTGAGCGTTAAAGACTTTTTTCGTCCAATTCGGTATAAAGAGCAGAAAGCATCTTTACACACTAGTGTATTTTCTTTATCACACGTAATAAAATATTTAAAGCTGTAAGCTTTCGTTTTTATATTTTTACGAGGGCGGTGACGATTAAATGCATCTTAATACTTTTAAAAATTAAAATATTTTTGGAATTTTTATCTAGCTTATAAAATTTTCTTAGAATTTCTTCGCTGCTTGCAATACTAAACTTCTCAGTACAGTTTAGTCTACATTTTTCTTTACACAGTAAATCTCTTTGAATTGTTTTTTCTTCCATCACTTTACCAGTCTTTTGAGAAATATATTCTTTACCTTGTTGTCTTAACCTTGCAGCTTTATTTCGTTTTCAATTATCAGGTTTCCGGACTCTTTTTTTAGTTATTTTTAAAACTGGTTTAACAATTTCTCTTCTACTTATTTCATCGGCAGTAACATGGAATTGCTGGTTATGGTCTTCTATACGTATTTCCCGAGGTATTTCTTCCTGCACTTCGTCAATCCTATCCGGGGTTTCCCTGCTGTTTGTCGGAACATTAAAAATATCTTAGTTATTTATTAAATTTATACTTATTTTTAATTTCTATTTTTATTTCTTAGTCTTAACTTTTTTTAGCTTTACCTTTTTAATTTCTTGGTTATCAGAAAACATTTTACATTTGACTCTATCAACATCCGGATATTTGTTTATGAGACTCGTCGAATAAGAAATATTTGAGTTATCAGAATCCTCTTCTGAATCTTCTTCACTGGAAGGGGAATATTCGCTGCCTGATGTAACACTTTCATCAGTACAATTATCCATATAGTCTAAAAATTTAATTTATGTACATAGGTATTTATGTATGTAATAATAACTCAAGTAATGTATATTATATCTATATTTTTTTAAATAAAAAATTGAATTGCAGAGGGGGTAAATTGTTATTAAAAAGAGATGATTAATTAATAAAGGTAGAAAAAAAATTTTTAATATGCTTACCTGCTTTAGAGTTGACCTTCTTTTGAAGTCCACTAGTGCTTGGCTGCTCCAAAATCACCGCATTGGTATTGACCTCTAGAGAAGTACAAAATACAGTTTCTATGTACAAAAAAATTCTCTATTCGGACTTACCTTTATTTGAAACACATATTTTCTTGTTTTTTACTACTTAATTCTAACATTCTTTTACTTCTCGAACCCATGTTGAAAGATGTGATAAACAACAAACAAAACCTTAAAATGTCACATGGCACCTACCATGTAAATAAAACTTTCCCACTATCTAGTAAATAAAGGTGCTATGTCCTTAAATCTGGACATAGCACCTTTATCTAATAAAAAAGGGTACTTAGTCATGGGACATAGTACCTTTATCAATTAAAATAATCCTTATTATTAACAATTTAAGAATCTTGAGTTATTCAGGGGTTGTATTACGACTTTAGGTAACCAAATATACAAATAAGTCATTTTTTGAAAAAAATGGACACAGCACCTTTATCAACTTATGTCTTCAATTATTAAAATAAATTTAAAATAATTTAAAATAATTTAAATAATTATTAAAATAAAATCATTTAAAACACATTTTATAATGTGAGCACAGTTTAACCACAAAAGCACAGTTTCTTTTTATACTATGATATGAGTTTTTATGTATTTACTACATTTGCCAAAGATGCTCACAATCGGTCAAGTAGTTTTTAAACAAGTATATTTCCAGTATAGTAGGAAAATATCGGCTCTTAAGTTAAGTGAATTTTAAGTTAAATATAATCGTTGAAAGATTGCAAGGGTGAGTTGTTGAAGTTCCTGGGTAGGAGTAACATCAGAGACTCTGTCAGCTTATATTACATCAATTATATTAGTAATAAACAACAATATCTATTTGACAACATAAGAAGAACCGCCGAATATTTCAAATACAAACAAGAATTTCTAATCTTTTTTGTTTTTGCACCGGCTTAATTGCCTAGTTATAGTTTTGATACAGGACCGCATTCAGATCTAATGACTAGTTTCAAAGTTTATTTAAATGGATGATATTAATTCCGAATTAGCTCAGGAAATGAGCTGTATTTCACCACCAAAACTTAAACAATCGTACTCATTAGTAACCAGTACTATTAATTTTCCATCCAAACAGCAAGCTATTGTATTGAGTTCATTAGAAAATGTAAAATTAGAAGATTACCTTGTATCACTAGGATCAGTTATTTCTTCAAAATATATATTGTTCTCTTCACGTACAGCTAACAACAGGATTTGTATTTATTTATCTAAGGAAGAATTAGTTGACAAATTTATCAATGGTCATCAAGGAAAAATCGTAGTAAACAATCAAATAATAGAGGGAAGAAGATTAATCACTCCTAGTAAATGACTAATATTATCCAATGTATGCCCATCAATTCCACATAATATTCTAGAATCAGAACTACAGAAACTAGGTTTTATACTTATGTCTTATCACTACTTAGAATTGGCACATCACTTCCCGAATTTTAACATGTACTAAGTTTCTGTAGACATGTATATACTTCACCTTTAGTGGACCTAATACTTCCTGAATCCTTGTTAATTTGTCATGACAATACAAAATATAGAATTTTCATGTCTGTAGACCAACACTTCTGTTATATTTGTAAAAAGATTGACCATATAGCCTCAATAACTCCAGTTCAATAATAAATAACACAGGGAATACAGAAATAGAGAATTGGTCACCATTTACACAATTTGTGGAGGATCAATTAAATTCTTTTTCAGATCCATCCCCGCATGACAATATAAACGACTTAGTAAATAGATTTTCCTTCGTCATACTTTCCGCAGAAGATCATATCATCGGAAAAAAGAAAATAGTAATAAATCGTATTGGAGTACCGTGGTGGAACAATCACTGTCAGGATGCTATAAAGAAGACTAACAGAGCATTCAATAAATACAAAAGTAAAAACAAAAAAATCTTCTAGAATATAAGAAGTTAAAGGCTATTGGTAGAAAAGTGGTAAAAGAAGCAAAAAAAGAGTCGTGGAAAAATTTTTTATCAACAATAAACAGTTCTACCCCAGCAGCAATAGTGTGAAAACAAATTAACAAAAATTCGGGACGCCACACAAACTCATCAATAAGATTTTTAGAATATAATAACAAAATTCGTACATTTAGATCTGGAATAGCCAATGTATTAGCTTTATCCTACGAGTCATATTCAAGTAATGAAACTTTTCTCAACAGCTTTTACAATTTAAAACCAAAGAAGAATTACAAGATTTTAATTATGATAAAAGCGATAACCTACCAATAAATGCACCAATACTAGAAGAAGAGTTAACCGAATCTATAAATTCTATTAAAATCTCTGGTCCTGGTACAGATGATATTCCTATTATTTTCCTTAAAAATTTTCCTTAAAAAGCAACTGCCTATTTACTAAAGATATATAACAAAATATGGCTCGAAGGAGTGTTTCCACTATTTTCAATATATTATTCATTCTTCTTCTTCAAGTGCCATCTCCGCGGCGGAGGTCGGCAATCATCATAGCTATTTGGACTTTTGAGACGGCTGCTCTGAAAAGTTCATTTGATGTACATCCGTACCACTCTCTCAGGTTGCGCAGCCATGACATTCTACGCCTCCCTATGCTTCTCTTTCCTTGGATCTTTCCCTGCATAATCAGTTGGAGCAAGGTGTATTTCTCTCCACGTGTAATATGTTCGAGATATTCTAATTTTCTTGTTTTTATTGAATTTAAAATTCTCATTTCTTTGTTCATCCTTCCCAGAACCTCTTTGTTTGTGACGTGTTCTGTCCATAATATTTTCAGAATTCTTCTGTACACATACAGCTCAAATGATTCCAGTTTTTTCATTGATGTCGCATTCAAGGTCCAAGATTCCATTCCATAAAATAAAGTCGAAAAAACATAGCACCTCGCCAACCTAACTCTTAGTTTCAGTTTTAAATCCCTGGTACATAGAACTCTTCTCATTTTGTTGAAATTTGCTCTAGCCTTTTCTATTCTTATTTTTATCTCCTGATTGTAATCATTTGTGGAGTTAATCATTGTTCCCAGGTATGCATATTTGTCCACTTGTTCGACGTTGGTTTCGTTTATTAGAAGATTCTCGTTATTTCTTTGAGTTTTCGATATTCTCATAAATTTCGTCTTCTTGACATTCATTGTTAGACCATACTCTTTTCCATACTCTGCTATTCTGATCACCAGTCTCTGAAGATCTTCAATGTTTTCGGCTAAGATCACAGTGTCGTCCGCATATCTAATGTTGTTAATGGGAACTCCATTTACCTTTATTCCAGCTGTTTCACCCTCAAGAGCTTTTTTCAGGACCTCTTCGGAGTAGGCATTGAAAAGAATTGGCGACAATACGCATCCCTGTCTTACTCCACATCTAATTTCAATTTCTTCCGACAGCCGTTCGTTAACACGTACTTTTGCTCGCTGTTTATAGTATAAATTTGATATGATCCTGAGGTCGTTGTAGTCAATCTTCTTTGATTTCAGGACATTCATTAAATGTTTATGTCGTACTTTATCGAATGCTTTATTATAGTCAATAAAAGATGCGTATATATCTTGATTGACGTCCAGGCATCTTTGTATTAGTATATTAAGTGAAAAAAGAGCTTCACGTGTTCCTAGGCCTTTGCGAAAACCAAATTGTGTATTATTAACGTCTATGTCCAGTTTGTGATATATTCGGTTATGGATGACTTTAAGTAGTAACTTTAGCGTATGAGACATTAAGCTAATGGTGCGGTAATCGCTGCATTCTCTTGCGTTTTTCTTTTTAGGGAGACAAATAAAAATAGATGTTAACCACTCTTTGGGTAATACGCCTGAACTATAAATTTGGTTCAAGAGTGTCACTAAAACATCAATGTGCTTCTCATCTAGAATTTTTAGGATTTCTATAGGAAGCATATCAGGTCCAGGGCTTTTCCCGCTCTTCATTGTTTTTAATGCGTGCAATATTTCTTCTTTTGTAATATATGGACCTATTTCTTCTGACGTAAGTTCTATGTGCTCCAGATCTCCTCTTTCATCATCGAACAATTCATCGATATATTCTGCCCATCTTTGTATTTTCTCGTCCGTATGTGTTATAGCAGTACCGTGTCTATCCAGAATTGTACAAGTGGGATTTTGTTTTCTTAGTCCTGCCAGTTCTTTGACTTTCTTGTGTAGGTTAAACAGATCATATTTATTTTGAAGGTCTTCGATCTCTTTGCATTGCTCTTCAAAGTATTTTTCTTTTGCCTGCTTTATCGTTTTTCTAATCTCGTGGTTTATCTCTCTGTATTTATTGTTATCCTTGTTTTTAAATTGTCTCCTTGTTCCATCATATTGAGTATCTTGTCATTTATCCATTCCTCTTTTCTCCTTGAGGAAGTCTTTAGTATTTCTTTACAGGGTTCCAGTAGACAATCTTTTAGTCGATTCCAGTACTTGTCAATATCGTTGGTGTTTGTGTTCAATTTGCTGCAGTTCACATGCAGTTCATGTTGGAGTCATTCTTTTACTTTAGGTTCTTTAAATTTTCTTCTGTCTATTGTAGGGATTCTTTGATATCTTTTAATATCTTATTTTTAAGGATAAGAGTAATCATAGCGATAAGTGGATTGTGATCTGAGGTCACGTCTGATCCAGGATATGCTTTCACGGCTTTAACAGCATTACGGTATCTTTCATTGATCATAATGTAGTCTATCTGGTTTCTGACTACTTTCTCCGATGTATCTGCGGGCGATCGCCATGTATACAGTCGTCTGTTTGGTAACATAAAAAATGTGTTTGTAATAATAAAGTTCTGCTCTTGACAGAATTGTAACAGACAGTCTCCTCTCTCGTTTCGATTTCCCAGACCATAGTTTCCTATACACTTTCCGCTTTGTCCCTTTCCAATCTTTGCATTGAGATCACCTAGGACTATCGTGATTTCTCTTGTTTTCGTTATTCTAAGTGCCTCTTCGATATCTCGATAAAATAATTCTACTTCTTCTTCGTCTGCATTCGCCGTAGGAACATAAACTTGTATCAAATTCAGTTTGGCATGAGATGTCACTAACTTCAGTACCATTACTCTTTCTGAGATAGGGAAATAGCATTCCACCGCTCTATTAGATTTTTTATTAACTATTACTGCCACGCCGTGTCTGTGTTGGTTATTCTCGCTACCGGAATAATATATTGTGGCTTCGTCTGTTGAAAAACAACCTGAGTTGGGCCACCTAGCTTCACTGATACCCAGTACATCGATACTCAACCTGTTCATTTCTTGAATAACATTGTGCATTTTACCAGGCTGAAACATGCTCTGAACATTCCATGTTCCTATTCTAGTGTTGGACAGTCTTATTTTTTCATCTGCGTTCTTTTCATCTATTATTCATTAGGATGCTTAATTTTAGAGAATCTTTGATAGATTTTCCATTTCATTATAAATTTCAATTCATCAATTTTTTGATAATTTAATAATATTAATTTTCTAATGACATACGTCAATTGTCACGTTTGAGGAAGCATTCATCAATTTTTTGATAATTTATTAATATTAATTTTCTAATGACATACGTCAATTGTCACCTTTAAGGAAGCATTTAAAAGGCTGGCATTCGATACGCCTTCATAGCGCATGTCCACCATTCTTTATCATTTCTGCAGTTATTCCATCTGTGCCAGGTGCTTTATTTTTTAGATGTTTTATGACGTTTATCGTTTCTTCCAATGTTGGTTGCTCAACTAGATTTTCTGCTGTGTGGTGAATTATCTCTTCATCTTCGTTTTGTTCTTTTTCTGGGTTTAACAGCTCTTGAAAATGCTCCTTCCACCTTTTCATTATTTCCTCTTTCTCGCTGATAATTGCCATATTTTTGTCCTTGCAAACTATTGATCTTGTCATGTATCCTTGGGTGCATTGCTTGGTTTCCTTGTAAAATTTTCTAGTCTCTCTTCTGTTATTATAATCTATAATTTGTTGTATTTTTCTATTCAACATTTCTCTCTTTTTCCTTTTGTATATTTTCTTTGCATCTTTTCTGATTTCTTCATATGCCTTTCTATTCGATCGGGAATCCCTTTGTAGACATTCCTCTCTAGCTATATTTTTGCTATTTATTACTTGTTGGCAATCTTGGTCATACCATTCCTCATTTCTTTTGCTTGAGGTTTCACCTAATGTTTCCTTTGCCATATTTGTAATTGTCGTTTGGATGATATTCCATTCTTCTTCAATGTTGTTTTGTTCTCCTCTTTAATTTAATGTTACTTTTGTTTTCTGCTGGTACTCGTTCTTCTTTTTAGGATTTTTAAACATATATGTGTATTCCATTTTCTTTGTTTGGCGCCTTTCTCTTTTCTTACCATTGATATTCTTTGTTTTATCTTCGATATAACCAAGAAATGGTCCGAATCGCAATTTGCGCCTCCATAAGTTCTAACATCTGTTACGGAGGTTGCCCACCGCTTAGATATTAATATGTGATCAATTTTATTAAATTTATTAGTACCAGGTACCGTAACTAAACATACTAGTCTTAAATGAATTTTAAATTTAAATAAATTTCTCGAATCGACATATCGTTCACGCCTCGTGTAACGCCATTATTACAATCTATTGAGTTACAAGTAGTTTAACCAGACACTAAAACATTCTGAAATACTCCTTTACGATTTAATCTATTAAAATATTGCACCTTATTTCCCCAGACAATAAAAGCGTCTTGATGTTTCAATTGGCAGTCCTCGAGTTAAAATCTCACGTACTTACAATGTTCATAACCTTCACCTGTTCTTGAGCTTTGTATTGTCGTTTTCCCCAAGGTAACTTAATTCAATATGGACTACGCATTGTTAAACTGAGGAACTCTTATTGAGATAGTAGAAGGGCCATCAATGGAATTTCAATCAGATTCTAATTCACACTGAGGGGTATCCCCGCAATTTCTTTATTATATAGGACTTTCAATGAATTTATAGTAGTTCTTTATAGTATTAAGTTAAGATGATAAATCAAATGTTAAGAAATACTTTAGATATTAAAATGTATCGTACTGTAGTTAAATATTATTATGTTTATTTTTCAAAATATAATATTTATTATGTTTCTGTAACTTATTTGCAAATCCTTGACAAAAATATTTTTTGAATAAATTTTTGGTTCATGTTTTTACTTCCTAGTTTTGTTTTTACTACAAGATATTGAAACAATATAAAATAAAGAAGCCGTGCTAAAACATTTCTACGTTATTTACTACGTTTTCTGTGTTAGTTTAAAGGTTTAATGATCTCGTGTGATATTGATCGTAATGATTTAGAAATAATAATCAAATTATATTGGAAACAACAGTTAGATCATGGTCAATAATAAAAAAATATAAGGACAATTTAAAAAGAAATAAGAAAGGAATATTGAGCTGTGCCTCCAAACATTCTTCTATCCTTCTTTGCCATGTGTATGTTTTCTCCATTTCCTTACTCCAATCTCCCTTAACACTAGAAAGTCGGAGGGGCCAATTTGGCCCCTGTTGCGATTTGAAGTTATTGTAGTTCTTTTATTTGACACAATAATAATTTCATATTTTATGACTTTTAATATTTTGATACAAAGTCTTATTTAACGCAAAAAAATATTGTTTACTAAATTTATTAAATGGATTTTCTAACAAACCTACCACAGAAGTCTGAAGGTGCCAAACTGGCCCTGTATTAATTATTATCGTTTTCTCGGAAATTTGACGATTTCTTTTAACTTTCTGTCGGATAGATAAAATTATGTTTATGTACGTTTATTCCTAGAAGGTATTTTGTTACATACTGTTTGTTCCTTGGAAGTATTTTGTTTATTGAGCGGTTTATTAGGTTCTGCTGACTCTCGTTTCTAGAATATTGAAACATTCGTTCAATTGTGAAAATTCAAGACGACTGTAAAGATTTCTCGTCGTGGACTATCCGAGCTTGAACTTCTT
Organism: Diabrotica undecimpunctata; assembly: GCF_040954645.1. Lineage (NCBI taxonomy): Eukaryota > Metazoa > Arthropoda > Insecta > Coleoptera > Chrysomelidae > Diabrotica > Diabrotica undecimpunctata. The sequence goes on along the minus strand of NC_092804.1, from coordinate 133,536,995 downwards.
GAAGAAATACGAAAAATACAAGAAGATGTTTCGGGAGGTGAATCTGAATTTGCAGAAAATAATGAGTCAGACGATGAACAATACGTACCACCACAAAATAATGATTCAAGTGACTCTGATACTTCAGAGCAGTTAGAAAGTTTTATTGTACAAGACTCACCAATTTATGTAAACACTGCTTCTACAACTCAACAGTACGAGTCAGCTTATTTTATCGTGAATCCAAGTGCATCTAAGCCAAGTCACAAAAGAAAAAGAGGTCAACAAGGAAAAACTATTTCAATCGGAGACACCGAACAATCGAAAGACGGAACAACGTGGAAAGTTATTGATTCTGGATCAGTACCTGGTCTGCATCTAATAATCAACGACAGCATGTTACGTCATATAAAAGAATGCACTATTGCAGAAGCACATCGATGTTTGAAAAATGACACATGGACTATAACTTTGGAAGAACTGGAGGCTGCCCTTGCTATTATGTACGCAAGAGGAGTCTACGGCGCCAAAAATTTCCCAACCAACAGCTTGTGGTCAAGAGTATAGGGTCCTCAGTTTTTTAGGCAAACTATGCCACGAGACAGATTCAAGGATATTATAAAATATCTCAGATTTCACATAAAGCAAACGAGATCTGAACGATTGAAAACCGACAAATTTGCTCTAGCCTCTGCGGTTTGGAATGGATTTATAGAAAATAGTGGTGCATGTTACAAACCGGGAATAAACCTTACTGTGGACGAACAACTACTGCCTTCTAAAGCCAGGTGCCCATTCACACAGTACATATCAAATAAGCCGGATAAGTTTGGCATAAAATTTTGGCTTTTGACATGCGTATAATCGAAATATATTGAAAATGGTTACCCTTATACTGTTACCCATATATTCCAGAGCGACGAAAAGATAACACTTACTGCATACCAAGGAAAGAGTCATAAAAATGTGCTTTTGTTGATCTCATTACATTAATCAGAGGATGTTGCTGTCGTTGGAAAAAAACTTCCTCAAACAGTAAGTTTTTATAATAAAACAAAATACGGGTTGATGTAGTGGACCAAATGGCGCTCCTTTATACTACAAAAGTTGCTTCAAGACGATGGCCAATGCACGTGTTTTATAACATTCTTGACTTAGGTGCAATAAATGCATGGATTATTTATAAAGAAGTTACTGGAAGTAAAATCAGTCGTCGTAAGTTTATTCTTCAGCTGTGTGAAGAATTACGGGCTTCATACCTTGCCTCCCGAAATCTGGTACTATACCCAGGACTACCGGATTTACCAACCACCAGCACTGTTACTAGCCAAAAAAGAAAAAAATGTCTGTTAAAAATGTTTTGTAAAGGAAATCATACTTCCAATAAGTGCCACGGCTGTAACAAGGCAATGTGTGGCAAATGCCAAAAACTGCAAACTGTATGGTGTTCCAAATGTTTAATTTGAAACTTAAAAATTAAATCAAATTCTATCGTCAAGAGTTTATATAATTTCTTAAAACTATTTATTTTTATTTTTTGTTTATTTCCAAATAAATAGTTAATTCTAAACTTGGTTTTTATTGATTTAGGAACTTTGGGCCAAAATGATCCCTTCGGGCTTTCTAGGTAGGTATGCTAAACCCGACTTTCTAGTGTTAAATCGTTCTACACATTGTTTAGATACCGGAGTTTAGGATGTCTCATTCTTCTTTATTCGACCAGCCTGTTTAACATGGTTATTTTAGAAGGATTACTTTCATCCATCCAATAACGTGGCCCACTTATCTTAGGCGGTTTATTTTGATGATTTTCACGATATCTGCATCACCAAACTGTCTATAGACTCCAGTTTTTGATCCAGAGTTTTAAATTATATCGCATTCTCCACAGATATTGTTCGTTAACTCCGCCATATATGGTCCATAATACTTTCTTTGAAAGATTCGTAGTTACTCTTTATCTCGAATCGTCATTGCCCATATTTCCGATCTGTAAGTGAGCACTGGTCATATTATTGTTTTATAAAGTTTACACTTTTTTGCTCTTGATATACTTTTTTCTCGAAGTTAAGAGGCTAGGCCAAGATAACAGCAGTTAGTCATGCATATTCTTATTCGTATTTCTTTGCGTTTTTAATACGTATAAAAACTTCAACTGCTTCATTTTAGGTTATTCCAATGATCACGATATCATTAGCATATTCCATTATTTGTATACTACGGGTATATAATAATATCGTCTCAGTTCAGTTTATTCCCGAATCTCTCATAACTTTTTTTTAATTAGGTTGAACAGCGTGCATGATACACATCTCCATGACGCAGTCCTCGGTTAGTTTTAAATGCTTCCTTACGCTTCTTTAAAATCAGTATAGATGTAATGCCAATATATGTCGTCCTCAGTCGTTTTTTTCTAATATTTGTGTGATGGATGATATGAGATCAATAGTAGATCTGTTTTTCAAAAAGCCGCTTTAATAGGAACTTATTGTATTGTCAGTATACTTTGCCAATTATTGTTTGTTAAGTATCAGAGACAAAATTTTGTATGCTATATTAAGAAGGTAAATCTCTCTAAAGTTAAAACAGTCAAGCACGTTTCTTTTTTTGTGTATAGGGCATATATTTCCAGTATTCCAATCTTCTAATAAAGATTGTTCTTGTCATAGCTGTATTATTTTTGAATCTGATAGTAGATCTGTTTTTCAAAAAGCCGCTTTAATAGGAACTTATTGTATTGTCAGTATACTTTGCCAATTATTGTTTGTTAAGTATCAGAGACAAAATTTTGTATGCTATATTAAGAAGGTAAATCTCTCTAAAGTTAAAACAGTCAAGCACGTTTCTTTTTTTGTGTATAGGGCATATATTTCCAGTATTCCAATCTTCTAATAAAGATTGTTCTTGTCATAGCTGTATTATTTTTGAATCTGATAGTAGATCTGTTTTTCAAAAAGCCGCTTTAATAGGAACTTATTGTATTGTCAGTATACTTTGCCAATTATTGTTTGTTAAGTATCAGAGACAAAATTTTGTATGCTATATTAAGAAGGTAAATCTCTCTAAAGTTAAAACAGTTAAGCACGTTTCTTTTTTTGTGTATAGGGCATATATTTCCAGTATTCCAATCTTCTAATAAAGATTGTTCTTGTCATAGCTGTATTATTAGTTTGTCAAAGTGGGTTACAAATGTTTAACTGTCAGATTTAAATATCGTTGCGGGTAGGTTATCTACTCCGGGTGACTTATTTCTGGCTAGAGACTGAATTGCTTTATTTATTTCATTTATTCATTCAAAGTTAGTACGCAGTTTTCTCCTGTTCTAGTTCTCTGTCATATCTACCTTTAGCTTTAAGTTCTTCATTAAGTAGCGTTTTTAAACTATATTCCAATAAACTAATAATAAAATAACAACCAACCTTGAATAGTGAAGCTATCACCTAAATAATTGGATGCCAATTATTATTATTTAACAATAAAAAAAACCGGTGTGGCAGTCCAGTGGGACTGCCGGTAGAAGTTATACTTCTATAGACGCGTTCGCTGTTACAAATTTATATGGGAGTTAATCTGCATAATCATTACATATGTAATGCTATAGGTAAGAGAGATCAGAAAGAGAAACAGAATTAGCTGTATAGGTATATGGTGTATCGTTTGTTGTATATAAATAACATTTGTAATAGGAGTATACTAAATGAAGGATTGAATCAATATTTTGATGAAAATGTATATTTTCATTTTCATTTATGTATGAAAGGAGTTGAATGCAAAAAAAAAATTTTTACACATACTCTGCAGTAAAATTCATTGTTTATTTTGTTATTAATATAAAAATACAATACAATACACTGCAACATAATTCAATATTTCAATCAATTTATCAAATTAAAATACAATATTCATAAGTATTTAAAAATGACAATATACATAACTTACTTACGCATATGTTTAATTTAGAATAATAATATTATTAATAAAAAAATAATAATAATATTAATAAATATTAAATATATTTACAAAAGAAACATTTTTATTCTCGAGGGAGAAATATATCTTTTGTCTCTCTCTTACCTATATCTTACGTAAAGTAAGTAAAGTAAAATTTCATTTTATTTTAAAATTTTGCATTTTTGCGTATATTACATATATTTAATAAGATTAATATGGGTTTTTTAATTATTTCAAAAATAAAAAAGGGGATTCCACTACGAGGTGTCGAACGAGTAACATCGTTTTATATTTTGTCGTGCTTACTAAAACATAGTGCAAAAACAGTGAACATAAGTGTACCTTCAACTACAAATAAATGTATGTATAATTCACTCATTACTAGTTGAGGTTTGTTTTTGTTTCAACTGATTAAAATCACAAAAGAAAAAATTTAAACAGGATTGCCTTAGAACCGGCAATCTATTTTTATTTTAAAATGAATAAAAAGCTGAAACTTTACCATAACACATAGAAGCTAAATTATAATTTCAACTAAAAACGCAATTGCTTTTGACTACATGAGCAGTGGCGTACCAAATACCAAAACAGTAAATATGTCTCAAACACAAAACCAAGTTTTATCCTATGTATCAGTAGCGAAAACAATTCCACGGCCAACTTTCCCAAGCAAACATCAAGCCATTGTGATGCATGCCGAAGAAAATCTGAAATTGTACGATTACGTTAAAGCTATAGGTGATATAATAGGCCCTAAACAAGTCTCCTTTGCATCTAGGATATCAAACAATCGCATTTGTATCTATCTTTCTAATACTAATCTTGTTGACCAGCTCATAGATTCACATCCTATAATACAGATAGGAGATGTTTCTTTAAATATCCGAAGACTTATTTCCTCTGCTAAAAGAATAATTATATCTAATGTATCTCCGTTCTTACCACATGACATAGTTGAAAATAGCATTAAAAATCTTGGACTTCGCATCGCATCTCCTATATCCTATTTAAGAGCAGGCATTCCTGGGGACGAATATTCACACGTATTAAGTTTCAGACGCCAAGTTTACGTATACCCTCCCTCCGAAGATTTTGAATTACAAACATCAGTACTTATTTCCTTTGAAGGGAATGAACACAGAATCTTCCTTTCTACAGATAAAGTACATTGTTTTATCTGTAAACAAACAGGACATATAGCCTCCAACTGTCCAAATCCTCCAACAGACAATACACTCCCAACCGAATATATACCAACAAGCCCCAACTCATCCGTAAAAATTTCATCTCCCTCTACACATAATGCCAAAGAGCCACAAATCGAAAATAAAGACTCCAACACTGAAACTCAATCCAACACTGAAACACAATCAGACCAAATCGACATAACACAAATATCTCAAAAACGAGGACACTCTGAAATAGAAACTCCTAGTGAACTAACAAGCCCTGAAATTCCTGAGAAAGAAGCTCAACCATTGTTAGATATGCTTCCTCCTCTATCAGCTTCCCCCAAAAAAGGTCTCAAAGCTAAGAAAAAAAAGCACAAACCTGATACTCCAACAGAATTAGTATTAACCGAAACCACCAAGAGAACAATCCAAAAAGCATACAAAAAGAACCCACAAACCTTTAAAATACCCATAGACAATTTCTTTTTCTTCCTTGAAAATAGTTTTGGACATTCTGATCCTTATTCGGAAGCGAAAAAGCTCACGGATGATGTAAAAAGTCTACTTTTAAACCTGCATACTATATATCCAAATCTTTCAGATAGATCCTTAAAAAACCGATTTACCCGTCTAAGTAAAAAGATCAAGAAACAACTACAACTAGAATCCTCTGAAGCCACAAGTTTATCAGACCCAATTTCATCAAGCGATCTAACTGACGATGAGTGCCTTTCCGATCGATCCCAAAGGTCGCAGCACTGAAAAATCCCCCCTTCTAATATTCTTCTCATTCAATTTAATCCAGTGGAATTGTGATGGGTTTTACCCCCATCTAGAAAATCTCCAACTGCTTGTTGCTGATACTTCACCCGATTTCATTTGTTTGCAAGAAACCAATTTCTCTAAAAACCATAATCCATACCTTAAAAATTACGTTGGCTACCACTTTATACGAACATCACACGCACGAGCTAGTGGTGGAAGCTCCATATTTATTTCTACAGATATGTTCCATCAAGAATTTCCCTTAACAACAACTCTAGAAGCCGTTGCCGTTACTGTTTGGTGTCCAAATAAAATCGTAATTTGCAACGTATATATTCCTCCCTATTATACCCTAACAGCTCTCGAAATTACAAATCTAACTAACCAACTTCCTGAACCATTTATCTTAGTTGGAGATTTTAATGCACATAGCACTATGTGGGGCTCCAGTAATACTTTCGGTAGAGGCAAAATGATTGAAAATATCATAATCAATTCCAACCTTAATTTTCTAAACACTGGAAGCAGCACATACTTTCATATTCAAACAGGTACTCTCTCTTCCATCGATTTAAGCATATGTAATCCAGAATTATCTACTCATCTTACATGGAAAACACTGGAAAGTCTCTACGGCAGTAACCATTTTCCCATTTTAATTTCTAACAATGATAACTCACAAAGACAAAGCCAAATTAAGTGGAAAATTGCTCACGCTGACTGGGATCTATTTAACTTAATTGTCAAGGAACAAACAAATGAAATCTCCTTTACGAATTCTGCTGATGAAGATCTTAACATGTTGATTAATTGTATTATAACTTCTGCTGAAAAATGCATCGGTAAATACTACTTTGATCCCTCCAAAAAATATGTTCCGTGGTGGAATGAATCATGTAAACTAGCTATAAAAGATTGTAAAAAAGCATTAAACCGATATCGTAAAACTAGAAACCAAGCGGACCTAATAAATCTTAGAAAACTAAGAGCTAAATCTAAGCGAATTATTAAAGAAAGCAAAAAGAACTCATGGAACAAATACATCAGTAGCATAACTTCCGACACACCTTCTAGTCAAATATGGACTAAAATAAAACAGATGAAAGGTAGATATACAACATTCAAAATTCCAGCCATTATAGAAAATAACAATGTCATAACTGATAACCAGCAGATTGTAAACACACTTGCCAAATACTATTTAAATAAATCTAAACTTGATAACAACTGTACTGGACCAACAAACATAAAAAATAAAGGTGTTGTACGTCCAAATTCCAATGATCATCCTGTCAATCTCCCACTAACAATCGACGAATTAGTCGAAGCTGTTAACTCCCTAAAGATCAGTGCTGCAGGGCCGGATGGCATTCCATCGATATTCCTAAAAAATCTACATGAAGATACCCTAATAAAGTTACTAGAATTCTACAACAACATATGGCTAGGTAACCAATTTCCAACACTTTGGCGACAAGCTATAACAATTCCACTCAAGAAAAATGATACTTCTGCCAATACAACTATGTCATTTAGACCCATCTCATTAACGTGCACACTTTGCAAACTCCTGGAAAAAATTGTCAACAAACGCTTACTTTGGTATCTTGAAAAACATAATATTATCAATACCGCTCAATCAGGATTTCGTCCAAATCGTTGCACGATCGATAATCTTATCACTCTTCAATCCGATATCATAGAAGCATTCTCTAATAGAAACGACCTTATAACTGTCTCACTCGATATAGAAAGTGCTTTTGACACAGCATCAAGGCCGGCAATTCTAGAAAAACTTAAAGAGTCTAATTTATCTGGAAACATATATCTATTTGTTGAGAATTTTTTAACTAACAGAAGTTTCAAAGTTTCTGCAAATGGTAAAATGTCTCCCTCATATATACTGGAGACAGGAGTACCTCAAGGATCAGTCCTCAGCACAACCTTATTTTTACTGCTTCTTAACGACCTTAGTTCCTTAGTACAACCCTCTGTCAAACATAATATCTATGCGGATGATCTAGTTATTTACTGCTCGGGTAAAGTAACAAGCTCCACTAGCACTCTTTTGCAAAATACTATTGATAACATTTCTCACTGGTCTAACAACATTGGTTTTAGCTTCTCGCCTACAAAGTCTAAAGTGATTAACTTTAGCAAAAAATATAAACAAACTCTTCCACTCATAAAATTAAAAGAGCATCCACTACAAGTAGTTGAAAATCACAAATTTTTAGGGGTAATTTTCGACAAAAAATTAACATGGAAGAGACATATAGAAAAAACTAAAGCCAGTGCCTCAAAAAATATAAATCTCTTAAAATCACTAGCCAATCGACAATGGGGAGCCGAAGAAGAAGTCCTATTAAGTTTATACAGAGCCCTAATAAGATCTAAGTTAGACTATGGATCGATATTATATATGTCTGCCCCTAAAACTTATTTAAAATCACTAGATACAATTCAAAACACTTCATTAAGAATATGCCTTGGAGCCTTCAGATCTAGCCCTACAGAAAGCATATATGTCGAATCGTGTGAACCCCCTCTAAATATTAGAAGACAACGTCTACTAAACTCCTATTTTGCTAAGGTCTCTGCAAACCCAAATAATATATCATTCCAACTTATTAAAAATTTTCAATTAACAGGAGCACACAGTAGAGCTACTGCCAATTCATCACTACAGTTTCTATCCCCACTCTTAGAAAATTTTGACCTAAATCTTACCACCCCCATTAATCAGCCCAATACTCCACCTTGGCTAAAAATATTACCTGACTTTAACGTAAATTTGTGCAGATATAAGAAAATGGAAACCTCCACGATACTCATGAAACAAACTTTTAATGACATAATTAATAGAGGCAAGTTTGATAACATAATATTCACAGATGCATCTAAAGACGAAGAAAGTGTCGGATGTGCCGTTACTTCCACAAATAACAGACTAGCAATGTATAGACTACCCAAGATTACCAGTATATTCACAGCAGAACTCTACGCCATACTTAAAGCTCTGGAGGTTCCAATGCAGGGTACCAAAAACTTAGCAATCTGTACAGATTCATTATCATCCATAAATTCCATTAGAAAAATCTACACATCAAATCCGTTAGTTAATGAGATCCACGAAAGATGTACAGCACTTGCTAAATCCAACACTTCGGTTTCGATGATATGGAATCCTTCACATGTTGGTATTAAAGGAAATGAGAATGCTGACCACGCAGCAAATGAAGCACGTTGCTCTGACCTTACAGATGAAAAATGCCAATTGTTTCAAGATATAATAATTGAAATTAAAAAGTTATCTACCTCAATGTGGCAAAATCAATGGAACAGGTGCACTACCCAACTAAAGTCCATCCAACCAAACATTTTAGGACCTAGAATTTTTTCTACGGAAAGAAAATCGAAGACCATCATTAGAAGGCTTAGAATTGGGCACACCCGGCTAACCCACGGATATCTGATGGTTCCAGAAGAACCTCCAAACTGCCAATATTGCAACTCCCGTCTAAGTGTACACCATATACTTGTGGAATGTAACCAGTACGCAGCAGCACGGATCAAACATGGTATCCACGGAAGTTTATGTGATATTTTAAATTCCAAAAACAATATGTCTAATGTGATAGAGTTCCTTAAAAACTGTAAATTATATCACCTGTTGTAATTGTATCACCTATCTATATTTTAATTTTGTATTCATCTGCTAGTTTTGTATTTTCTTTTTTTTTAGATATCAATGTAACTTAATTTATTGTTTTCTGTAATACAGTTCCTCGTGTCAATGGCCACAGCAGCCGAGACATGTATTTTGAAATAAAAAAAAAAAAAAAAAAATAAAAAAGGAAACTAGTATTGGGATTCGAACTCACATATACCAGCGTATGAACAAAACACGCAAAAAAGTTGCCAATTAGACGGCAGTAATGTATTTCAAAATTGACAGTTCTCGGTCATACATTCTCGAGAGAGAAAGGGAGAGAAAATATATCTTCTGTCTCTCTCTTACCTATATCTTACATATGTAATGATTTTGCCGATTCACTCCCGTACAAATTTCCAACGTCGAACGCACGTATAGAAGTGTAACTTCAAAAACACCCCAGTCGTGTAATTATAAAAATACACTTGATATGCCAATTTTACCGTTGGGGCTTTTATTAGCTCTTTCTTAAGTGTAGGCACGTCTTACTTAATGCAAAATGAACAATGAGAAATTTGTCAGGGGCAAATAAAAAATTATAATAACTAATCATAATTTCTAAATGATGAATCGGTTGCACAGGTGAGTCCATTTCAACAAGGTTAAAAAATAAATATTAAGAATCAATTTATTGTACTTTGGAGAGCCGTTTCGAACGCTAAATGTTGCTCTTTATCGCCAGGTCTGCGAAAAGGTTACATTAATACTATTAAAATATAAAAAATACTAAAATTATAAATAGTAACTATAAGGGGTCCATCAGGTATACTATAAATTATGACCACATTGTATATACTAAGTTTTAAAGAGTATATAAACTGCTTAAAATGAAGTAAAAACTTCTGATTTATGATGGTATATTTTATCTTTATCTTTATCTCTTTATATTTAAAATATTTTTGGTCCAGTTGAACCATCAGCAGTGAAACATCTTAAGAGTAATGATAAAAAGGTTGTTGGTGTGAGCACATATTCATAAATGTTAGGGACTAGGGTCTTATACTCACAATCCGTGTTAAGTTGTTGTGGATATTTATTAAGAAAAAGATTGGGCAACCGGTTTCACTGTTTACAAGTTATACAGCGTCATCAGGCCCTTAAGAAACTAAAGGCTGAAATGGATGATATATGTAAGACAATATGTGTTTAACCAAAAAAATTCATTCAAAATGGTACTAGTAATATATAGGACTTAGTTAACAGTCTTTAAAAAATTACCCAATACGTAGTAAAATTATCCTTAAAACGTTTAGGGTTTAGTAGGATCAGCATCAATTAAACATTTTACAAGTAGTTGAAACTAGCTACATATCTGGGTACAGTCACCATTAAATTACATAAAACACATAATTAATTTTAAAAATGTGGCGACAGGAGTTTTATATTATAGGATATTACTCTAGGATAACATATATTTATTCCTGTTTGAAAAATTGACAACTTGGTCCAGCGGTTGATACCAACCAACTGAAATATTTTGAAACATAGGATAGCGATTTTTTTAAGGTTTAGGGTTGAATACTTTGTTGTAAATAGTGGCGCAGTCATTTATATTATCTTTAATAGCACCAGAGAATTTTGCTCTTGGCATTTTACTTGGGTGTCGCATTCTTTTTAAATTAATTATACTCACTGAGCGTAATTTACGTGTTGATTGAGTTTCTTCCATTTAGTTTTCTATTAGTTGAGAGGCTTCACTTCGCTTGGAAAGCTACTTGCTCTCCTTGATTGCGTTTCTACCTCGGATACATTTAGTTCTACAGTTAGTTCTTTATCATCTGTCCATTATTCTTTTTTCTTTATTTTGTAGCGATAAGACTACTAAAGACAATTGAAATACTATTATAAAAATAATACCTTAATCAACCATGGGAGCTTATCGTCTATGCTTCGCCTAGATCAGTATCCTAAGTGTAAGTTACTGAGCAATTAATACAGCCAATAAACAGTAAATATGGTCGATAAACTAAAATACAACAACAGCTTCTATTAGAGACACATCATAAAGGGTTTAATTTCCTTGCCATTTTACAAAATTACAATTAAACAAATAGCGGATGGCAAAGATAAAATGAAATATAATTATTATTACTTTTTTGAATTCTGTTCAGATCCTTACATGCATATAATCGAAAAACGTGCTTTTAAAAAAAGTGAGGTTACGAATATTGAAAATGCTGTCAGAATTATAGAATAAAGATTACAATGAAAGTACTTACCCCAAGAGAATGTTACAAACCATAAAAGGAAGCTTATTATAATTCTTACCTTCTTTTATAAATTTCAATTATAAACAAAAAATAATCCCACCATTAAAGGTGATTGACAGAAAGTAGGAAGAGACTGCATGAAGTTAGCACAGATGTCATAGGATGTTCCTATATGATGGAATTAGCTTTTCTCTCAACATAGAACAGAATATTTAGTCTACCTGACAGAAAGAGAGAGGGCGAATATTTATTTTACGGGACATAAAGAGAGAAAAGAAAGACAGAGGGCGCCAACTACTTTTTGAAGAAAAGATAGTAAAAACAAAGCTGGAGGTTAAGGAATTAATAAATTAATAAAGAAATTAAAGTAAAATAATTATTTAAATATAAACTAATAAAAATGTGACGTTTATAACGTTACAATTTTGTTGCTGCTTTTTATCCTCCAATTATTTTGTACTATATTTATTTGAATTTTAAGTTGTATGATAACCAGATTTTCCTTTTTTGTTTCTTATGCATCCAATCATTTTATAAGAGCTGCTTATCTTTGCTTCTGGTTTGATTCCTGATCGATGCTTATTTGACAGCGGTTTTACTGCATTATAAATAAAAGTCGACCGGTTCAATAATGTTATGGAATTAATTTAGACAACACTTCAGACTTGCACTGTTTAAAATATTTAAATCAGATTTACAGTACATTAAATTAGACAAATTGCCTAATCCAATTTTGTTTATTTCGATCAATTTAGATTTCTAATCTAAACTGTTATATTAGTACCAGTTATAAAACAAAAATATCAGATTAAATAAATAACAAATATATAAATTATTAAATATTTACGCATCTAACATGAACTCAGAAAATGAAATATACATTCTTGCTATAGTAAATATTGTGCCGTCCCATAGATTAATTTTTTATATTACTTAATTTAATTTGGCTGCAAAATATGTGCTCCAGCTCATAGCACTGCAAGCCCTGGATATCTCATAAAGTAATTAGTCTTAAGATAAAAGTATATTAAAAGGCAGATATGAGAATAAAGGACAAGAGAACGCTCAAAACTGAGAATAATGCACACGCAGCTATCAGAAAATTGCTGATCCTCCAAAAGTCCCACACCACAAAATACGAGGGAAATTCTAGGAATAAAATATGCAAAGAAGCCTGGATTTTCTGGATTCATTATTAAGCTGTAGGATAAAATTGTAATACGGAGGGACCTCTTTCGAAATTAACCACTTTTTGAAGCACAATATAAAGTAATTAACTTTTTTAATGTACAGTTCAAGGGAACATTTCAGTTTAATGTACAAAATCAAGGAAAATATAAGAATTTTCAGGTATTTAGAAATTACAATTACAATAATATTAAAAAAATATTAAAATGAAATCATTTATAAGGAAAGATCAACACTTATAGTTAGATTGCCAGTTGGCAAAAAAGTTAATGATAAATACTATTTACAAACTTGGAGTATCGCTTCATTAGGCTGAGTCTGACATGGTTTCCCTTTGTGACTTTTTTGGTTCTGGGATTCTAATTTTCCCGAAACATGCCGATTTAACAACATATTTGAAATATATAGCAACTGCTGACATCTTCAGCCTGACAGATTCTGTTGGCTGGCGTCAAGACGGTGGAACATGTTCTGTGCAACTGCCCAAGGCTGGATATTATAAGGCTCATACATTTAAGCATTACCAACTAAAGCCCCACGACTTTATAGAAGTGTTACCTAAGGTCACAATAGACTTTATTAAAAAGGCTCGGTTGACGGCATAACTTTAACCTCGGGATGAGCCACAATAGATCTCTTAGTTCGAGTGGAAGGGTGGCAAAACACCCACTCATATTTAACCAAACCAAAATTAAACAAAAATACTTTATAAAAGAAAATAATTGAATGGTTACGGGAAAGAACGATCAGAGTCCATTTTTAGTCGGAATTCAGATATTGGCACCATATTTAAGCTTTTTGTGGAGAGAATCCAAACATCGTTGCGTTTGTAAAATAACAATCACCGTACAGAAGCTAATAGAGGGGAAGGATATAAGTTAACGTAGAATAAAAATCAGGTTCCTCGCGTTGACGGCTAATAACGACCAAGTTCCGATGACCTTGTAACTGAAAGTTAATTGTCGTTGACGTCTATACCAGTAGTTCTACTCTGTTAATCGCTAAACGAAACGCTGTTCTTTCGCTATTTTCACTAATTTTTTTTTAAGTAAATTTACAATGTCAACTGATCTTAGTACTAGTAGTAGTAGTAGTAGTAGTAAGTATATATATATATATATATATATATATATATATATATATATATAAATATAGTGTATATAACGACGCTAAGAATACAATTCTTTGGTAGGTAACTTTCGGGAAAGCGTCAAGTCAAGGATCGGCTAGAGATGGTATAAGCCAGTTTGGTGTAGAACTTTATTCTAAATGTGAAATTTTCGGTGATAGGCTGTGACCTTCATCAGCACCTAAATGGAAAACTTATTTAGTACAAATGGTGGAAGTTAACATTTAAAAACCTACATTGAAAATGTTCCAACTGAACATTCTGAACTCTCAGCAATTAATTATACGGTCCATGAATCGCTTCGGGGTAAATGCTACATTTAAGCGGTACGTGATGGACTCGTACATGAACTGTCGTACGAGCGTCACCGCCGGTAGAAGATTGACAAGAAAGATCCAATTGTGTAAAAGCATTAAACGGAGAGACCCCTTATCGCCCTACCTTTTCAATATGGTGGTCGATAAGCTGATATGCAAGCTCGAGAAAAACAGGAGTGGCCTTCTGATTGCAGATGGCAGGGAGATCTCAGTATTGGGTTATGCTGATGATTTAATCTTGCTATCCGAATCGGCCAAAGATGGTACCAGACAGCTCCGGACAGCCGTCGAATTCTTCGAGAAAAGAGAAAAGAAGGAGAGATGACGGATTCTCGTTGCGATTTAGAAATAGTAAAGCTAGGCACCATAAAGGACCATACGCTACCGGTTTGTTACTTTCCGGATTGGAACGGAAAGCAATACCTATTGTATATTGTTCTACATTCTTAAAATAGAAAAAAAGTTACAAAATAAACTAGATTCACAAGTTGTCTATTAATAATTTGCATTTATTTTACGTATATTTCTTAAATAAAATGATTTCACCGTGTTTCGATTTGCATACAAACCACTGCATTATTTTGAAGTTTTTATTAAATATATGAAGTGCACCTGTATGCATTATTGTAACTACTCCAGGAAAGTCTTTAGCTCAAGAAAAAATAATAAGAATGCATACTAAACGAGCAGGTGAGTGTAATATGAATGAGCGCGAAGTTAAGAATATTTAAAATTTAATCATTGAAGAAAGTAACTTAGTCCAGACAGGATTTTTTTGAAGTGGACATTTTCCATAGGAGTCTATTTTTTCGCTGGGATCACTTCAGAATGTACTTAGCATCAATATTCACGATATACGCCAGTCGCAAATGTTGTGTTTAATTTTTTATTGAACGAAATCTAAAAAAAAATTTAGAATTTTTGCTTTTTGCGCCCATATTTTCGCAGATAACTCAAGATATATTGCTTGTGAAAAAAAAACTTATTCAAGGTAAAAGTTTAGTTTTTCAATTTTTTGATTGTGAACGATTTCTGAAGTAAAAATCGAAACGTCAAATAGTAATTACGTTAAGATACCTCAAGAAAATAGTTTCAGAACAATTGTATAAATACTGGATGATTTATAAACAACAATTACATTTGCAAGAATCAAAACTTTACACAGCGGTCTCATCAACCTGAAGAAATAAAATGGACTGTGCAAAAGATGCTTTACTTTAACATGTATAAAAAAGTGAAAGAAGCGACTGGTATCTTCAATAAAAAACAAACTGCATTGCCACAGGATGAACATGGTAAAGTAATATTTGAAGTAAAGGATAAACTTAAAGAATGGGAAAATTACGTCACGAACCTATTCGAAGACGATAGGAGTTGTTCACCTTCCGATATTACTAACTGCAACGGACCCCTAATAACACGCTCTAAGGTTATAAAAGCCATACAATCATCAAAAGATGGCAGACCAACTGGTCCTGATTAAATTCCAACTGAAACATACAAGCTTATAAATGATAGGAATGTTTTAGAAGCTATAACTTCGTTTTTCAACACCATTTATACCAGCGGACAACTACCTAATGGTTGGTCTAACTCACTGTTTATAGCTTTACCTAAGAAGACAACAGTAAAAATCTGTGCTGATTATAGAACCATCAGTTTGTTAAACAACTTATTGACAATTTTTCTGAAGGTAATACATGGTCGTCTCTACAATAAATGCGAGGAATACCTGGATGACACACAGTTTGGTTTCCGTAATGGGTTTGGAACGAGAGAGGCACTGTTTGGAATGAACGTACTTGCTCAAAGATGTCGAGATATATCTGTAGACATATCGCACCATCAGTGCAAGACTGCAGTAAGTTAGAATAAGTAAGTTTCGAGATAAAGACGATTTTGTTTATTTTCGTGCTAATATCGGTGAAATAAGACACAAGTTTTAAGAAAAATTAACATTTAATTATGATTTTGCATGCTTTTCAGCCTATATTACATTAACCAAAAATAGAAATTTAAATAAAATAATATTAATGCTAAAAAAATTAGGAATTTCAAAGTTACAACACTTTTGCACGGAGAAAATTGTTAATCACTACACATTTACTATTAGAATTTTAAAGTTACAACACTTTTGCATTAAGAAAATTGTAAAAAGTGTAGACATATTTTCTGTTAGTTGTTGTCCTCTTCTCGTATATCATCTTGGGCCAAAATATTTTTATAAAAACTATGGTGGGCTTCTGGTATCATACCCGAATGTCATAAGTATACCAAATCTTTCTTTTTGACCATTTGAATTTTGCAATATTTTTATTTAAATTCAAAACAAAAGGACTATAATAAAAATATGCAAATCAGGCTACCTTGAGTACAGTGATTAACAAAAGGATTGAAATTCACTACCTTAGTAAAAGTTGGGAATTACGGGGGGACAATATGATAAGACAATCGCCCCGGTAGGTTACATGACGATTTAATACAATTTGTGATTTAGTTTTTATAGAACAAGTTTTCTGAGAATAGATATTTTTAACCTGTCAGTATTGTTAATACACAAGTTTTAAGATAACTGTTTTTCCTTTCATAAGAAAAAATACTTTTTGGCTGTAAATAATTAGTCTTAATTTATGTGTTTTTAATCCAATCTAATACATAAATGGTCAAACGACTTCCGGTCTCGTAAATCTTTCTTTATTGTCTCGGCCGTTAATGGATTACGTAGACACGCTGTATATTAAAATTAAACACCACAGATATAGATATTAAAATAACAAATATCTTATTTTTGTCGTGCCTTTCATTGCTTGTTATCGAAACTATTGCAACGTTCCGTGCAAAACTGTTGTAACTCTGTTACATTAGAATTACAATAGTTTTGCACGGAACTTATGTACAAAAAGGCAAAATAGTTAAACTGTTGTTGTTGTAATATTTAGCCGGTTGAGCATTTGAAAGTTACTAAAGTTTTACAGGAGATAGATATGCATGTTTACAGTCGAATTCCATGATTACTTCATTTTCATAAAATTTTGAGTTACTGCAGTCTTGCACTGAGGGTGCGATATACTGTTGTTTTATTGACTTCCAAAAGGAATTTGATCGTGTTAAGCACTCTATATTGATCGAAGCTAAAAAAGACATTGGCTTGGACGGCAGAGATGTTCGAATAATTGCAAATTTATATTGGAATCAAACAGTATCAGTTTTAGTAGATGGTGTGGAATCACAGGCTCTTAATATTAAAAGATGAGTATGGCAGGGATGCCTCTTGTTACCCCTGCTTTTCAACGTTTACTCCGAAAGAATTTTCAGAGAAGCACCTTCTGAAAAACAAGAAGGAATACTTGTGAATGGTCAAGTCATCAATAACTTGCGATATGCGGACGATACACTACTCCTAGCTTCTAGTCAAGAAGATCTGCAATCACTACTTGATAGTGTCGTTAAGAGATGTAGGGAGGCAGGTCTGGATCTAAACATACGGAAAACCAAAATACTCGTAATAAGTAAACAACAGCATATAAACCGTCTATATATGTAAATAGTACCAAACTTGAGCAAGTTGATAAAATCGTTTACCTTGGACAGCAATTAAATTGTAACGCAGAAAGTCACGGCGAAATTAGGTCTGGGATAGAGCAGGCTAGAGCGGCTTTTAGAAGGATGTCCAAGGTGTTATGTAACAGAGACCTAAAATTGGCATTGAGGATCTGCCTACTTCTCTGCTACGTGTTCTCGGTCTTACTTTATAGTGTCGAGTCCTAAATCGCCTTGAGGCTTTCGAAATGTGGTGCTATAGAAGAATTTTAAAAGTTTCCTGGGTGGAGAAGATTCGAAACTCCATAATACTAGAACGTCTCAGCAAGACTACTGATATCATAAAAAGCATTGTTCGGGAATCCTTATTTCTTTATTTTATATTGAATATTATTATAATACTTAATTTATTTCGGGTAGAATAAGTTTTAGATCTTTAATAATTATATTTCCTTGAAATGATGCAGAATAACCTCATGTGCTTATTAGTAACATTTCATTCAAAGCGCGATATAATATGATTTTACTTCGACGCACACAAATCGCTCATATATCCAAATGGGCATGCTTGAATGAGTAGATTTTAACCAACAAGGTACGACTTCGCTTCCAACCTTTAACGAAAAAGGTTATGAATTCGAAACGTTACATATCTGGCGGTACCGTCTCGCGTCCAACAGGAATTTCATGGAAGGAATCCATTGAAGTGATGGAGCAGTGATGAATCCAGTAATCATATTTGGGTCTGCATAAGTAACTAAATCCTAAAGAACTCCAATTTAAGGTAAGCGATTGTGTGCATAACTTGTAGAACCGAATTATTTGAAATTCAATCTTAAATTTACCAATTCGTTTTTCATATTTCCTACAATTACTATTCAAGCATCAAGCAGAGAAAACTTGAATATTTCGGACATGTAATGAGAGGTCCCAAATATAGGTTGCTACAAAATATCATGCAAGGAGAAATAGCAGACAAACGATTGGTATGGTGTTGATAAAAGCATGCTATTTAGGGTGGCAGTGAATAAAATTAAGATAGCTATAATGGTAACCAACATTCTGAAAGGACATGGTAGATGAAGAAGAAGTGCAAAAGATACTTAAACACCACCCTAAATCACAGATTTCCTATATTCAAGAAGAAGATCTAACCAAATATTCTAAAATCACAGAAATTGATGGGTACTATACGAATCACACCCATGTTTTCATTTTACATTTTCCTATCCTTTATTTCAAGTCGTTGACTTTCCCATATGGATATAGAAGATGATCTAAAAAGGCTTAGTAACAAATTGGAGAATGAAAGCAAAGGAGGAGAGTGGTCAATCAAGCCATGGGTCTAGTATGCTAAACGAGCGAATTATTATTATTATAATTAATTTATTTTAGGTATTGTTTTATTAATATACAAGTTTTTTTATATAACCAACATTTTATATCCAATATACAAATTTGATTGATTATTTTTTACTTAAATATTAAGTCTTTGTCCTATATTGACTGTATTTATGCGCTTAGGAAAGG
This sequence comes from Diabrotica undecimpunctata, assembly GCF_040954645.1. Classification (NCBI taxonomy): domain Eukaryota; kingdom Metazoa; phylum Arthropoda; class Insecta; order Coleoptera; family Chrysomelidae; genus Diabrotica; species Diabrotica undecimpunctata. The sequence continues at coordinate 133,517,499 of NC_092804.1, read as the reverse complement.
GCCTGTGTAATAGTATTCGAACCTTGTTTTTCTGACCATCGAGCTCAATTTTTACTTTGTGACTCTGAGCATAAAGTTGCTGACACTAATAAAACATTTCAACGATTTATTACTTCTTCTGGTTTACAGAAGCTTAAACGTGCGCTAGCTAGTACAAAGATGGACTTCTCTATGATTTTAATAATAATCCTGATTTTTTGACAGTCTTTCTTACCAAAACTTATAACAACTTAATATTAAAGCATTTCTCACTAAAAAAAGTACGACAAACTGCTAAAAAGCACCCGTGCAATGGTTTAATAATAAATTAAGGTATTACAGATCTAATCTTTCTTTTATTAAACACATTGCAGATGCCACTAAGGATCTCGATTTGTTCAAAGTATATAAAAAACAAAAATTTAAATATAATTGGCAATTACAAATTTCTAAAAAGTCAGCCTACTGTAATCTTAATAGTAATTTCAATAATAAACCTAGAGACTGCTAGAAAATAGTAAATTTCTAAATAAACAATATAAGATCCAGTTCGGTAGAACCTGATCTAAATCCAGACAAAATAAATAATTTTTTTACTACAATTGCAGAGAATATAATTACATATCTTCCTACTGTTAATATCGATGTCCCCCTTAATTATAGAAATTACCCTGCTCCGAGCAAATCGTTTTTTTTTTTTCGTCCCGTTGTGGAAGAAGAGGTCTCTCAAATAATAAAGTTCTCTTAGTAATTCTAATTGTATAGACGTTCACGAAATCAATAGCGAAATTTTAAAATAAACTTACCAAATAGTTTTAACACCTTTTACCCATCTTATTACTTTAATATATCAACTGGAGTATTTCCAGAAGTACTAAAATACTCAAAAGTACTACCCACCTACAAAAAAGGTGATTCCTCAAAACCTGACAATGACAGACCCATAAGTATTGTTTCTACTTTTGGGAAAGTAATTGAAAAGGTTATCAAACAACAATTTTATTCCTATTTTGAGTCAAATAATTACGTTAGCAACTCACAATGTAGATTCAGAATTGCTCGTTTTACTACAAACGCGGTATTTAATGTTGTGCAATTCCTTTTTGCATTAATTCTAACATCTAATTCTTTTAACTGCATTTTACACGAATTTTGCTCCACAAATTAAATTACTATGGAATCAGAGGTATCCCTCTTAAGCTTATAATTTCTTATCTATGTGACAGACACAAGGCGGTAGTCCCTAATGGTCATCTCTCCGATTTTCTATACATAAAACATGGAGTTCCACAAGGTTCGCTCTTAGGACCGCTATTGCTTATTATTAATGTCAACGATTTGCCTACATTCATATCTTTGTACAAATCAATTTAATTTGCATATGATACGACTTACGTTATATGAGGAAAAAATAATGAAGATCTAAAATGTCTCATGAGGAATTTCTACTAAATTTAGCAACTGGTTTGCGGCAAATAAACTAAAGCTTAACTTTGATAAAACGCTAAATTTGGTTATATCTGCAAGTAATTTACACAATGATCTAGATAACAAAGAGACTGTTTAACTATTGAAAATAACCATAGATAATTGGCTTAACTGGTCGGCTCATATCTCACAACTAAAGAAAAAGCTATCAAGTGCATTATTATTTATTTGCCAACTAGCAATGATTGTCAACTTTAAAACATTAAAAATGACATGTTTTTCTTTATTCCACTCTCACCTAAACTATGGTTTATTCATATGGGGCAATTCAACAAATGCACTTCATATTTTTAGAATTTAGAAGGAAGCTATCAGAATTTTAACAGGGGTTAGTTATCTAGAACACTGCCGACCTTTCTTTATTAAATTAAAAGTTATGCCGCTACCTACTGTGTTGATATTCCAAATTCTAACTTAAATTCACCAAGAACAGGCCCATTTAATAAAGCAGTGTGATGTCCACGTTCACAATATGCGAAACTGTTACTATGAGAAATTATAACTATTACAATATTTTACCAAAAAGTATTCAACAGCTAAGCGGTAATAGTTTCGAAAATGTTTTAAAAAAATATCTTCTGAAACATTGTTTTTATTGACAGAAGAATATAATAACTCATTGCAGAATATCCACTGCACTGCTTACCTTAACTTTGCAATAAATCTTTTTCTGTTTAATATGTGTTGTTGTTTGTGATAGATTTATGTTACGTTTTATATTCCTTTTTGATATAATATTGTATTTTTTTTACTTGCTACAAACAGTATTTGTAAATTCTAAACAGTACATAAAGAAATAATACATTTTTACGATATTATTTTGTAATTTTCACATTTCATGCTGTATTTTCGAAATAAGCAACGTTTTACCAAAGCTCTTTTAAATCAAAAACTCTTTTACTTTTACTGTATAGTAAAATTTTAGTGGTGCGTATTTTTTACAATATACAGATTTCCAGTGCCTTGAAAATTCATGTTGAAATACTAGTTTTATCAAATCTGGGTAAATCATTACGATGAATTAAACATAAAAATTATTGTTTACGAAATGACGCTTTCAGTTTGAACTCACTCGCTGTCTAATAATTATATCAGATAAAATTTCAAGTCCTCAGTTTCGTCAGCCTCACTAAAACATAAATTGTATATTTTTATAGTCGATTGCCAAAACTCACCAGTTTATGGACCCAATAAAACTCAAAATTGAGTAAAATGCTCAGAGATAAGAACACTTTTAATGAAAATAACGAAAGAAGGTAAAGGTAGAGAAGTTCGTTTAGTGTAATTACCTCAACCTTGATTCGGTTAGGGTTTACTAATTATCTTCTGAGCACTTAATTCATTACGCAAGGGCCTAATTTTAATTTTTATTTTTTTGGGTAAAAAAGTATGATACAGCTTTTTTATTAAACCACTAAATTATAATTTCTAGCAAACTAAATTATAAAACTAATAAAACATAATTAAAATATTGCGCTGCTATAAAAATGCTATAAACTATAATGAAGTTTGTATTGTTTCACAATAGCATTCAATATAACTATGCCCATAAAGTATGAAATAAATTTATTTTGTTTCTCTACAATATATAAAGATTTTCAACAATTGCCGAAACACGTCAGTTTTTAATTTTAATTCTTTAAAATTTTCAAAAAAATATTATTCAGGGTGGTACGCCCTAAGGTTGTGACGTTATAGGTAGTCCCCTCACCCGACTGATAGTTTCTACCCTTCAGGGACGATTTTTAAAAAATAATTATTTAATTTACAAATGCGAGAGAACTTTATTGTGTTCGACAGTTCGAAAAGTTAATGAATAACGGAAACCGGTTCTTTTTTCGTCAAAGAGTTAAAACTCACGAATATCCGCAATGGAATTCTACGAAAAATCCACTAAGACTGCGCCACTGATAGTTTCTGCCGTTCAGGGACGATTTTTAAAAAATAATTATTTAATTTACAAATGCGAGAGAACTTTATTGTGTTCTTAAAAGTTACAATATTAAAATCAGACTTCACTGTACAAAGTTTCAAATCAGATTAAATAATAATTAATTAAAATGAAATACATTACACATTGGAAAATAAAACAATAATTCGCAAGTTGCACTTTTATTTTCAGGTCGATCATAGTTCAGGTGCTGACGCATCGGATTTAGGGTATTGGCTTATGGGGTCAACGACTATAACTCCTCCACCCTTAGTTTCTGGAATTTTTCATGGAATTGAAAAATGACCTAGGTTGGGCTTGTGGTAGGTTTTCTTCAGGATCATCTTGGATGTGAACACTCTCCATGGGATTATCATCCTTTCTTTGTGAATTCGTTCTTTTTATACATTTAATACCAAAATATGCAAAAATTATTACAATCAATAATATTATTGGTAAGTTCCAAAAATTAAAAACACTAGTAGCTTTTGAGTTTTTAAGTATCAATGTTTTAATTTCTTCTTGTTTCTTCTTAACTAAATGAATCTGGTCCAGTTGGACATCTTCGATATGAACTTCGGGAATCTCTTCTTGATGAGGATGAGGAATAACGATATTTGGAAGTAGGTAATAGTGGCTGACTTTCAGAAATGAGGCGATTATTGCTAAATGTTTGATCTTCTGTGCTAAACTGGCATTGGAAAGGAGCTGTGATGAGATAATTTCCAGAAATTAGTTGAAGGTCTGTGTTAGTACAGTTCATTTGGATTTTGGTTTTGGTTACCAAAATAGCGATGTAGTGGGACTCATCTACTTGTTGGATCATATTTTTTGAAATGTGAACTTCTATTCTTTGGCATCTCGTAGGATTAGATTTCAGTTTAAGGAGTTGGAATAGACAGTCTTCTTCATTTTTACTTTTCAGATGATTCTCGGGACAGAAGAATTTTGGCTTCAGATTGGAGCATGGTACAGATGTGTATTGGTAAAAATTTTCATTCATTATCAGATAGGTGTTAGGGGGCACTATGGTAGTTCGATTTAAAGTAGGAATCGAGTATAAATAATAATAGGAGTATTCGTCGGGATAAGCTATTGAAACATCGTCTGATGTGATATTCGAATAAATTAGTTTGTTTCTTGAATGATATTTCATAATTTGAGTTAATATTGACTTTAGTTCGTTAATCTTTACTATACTACTATTTAAAATACCTAGTCTCGCAAATGTTATAGAGTTTTCTATTTCTGTTAGCAACTGTAATATAATATTTATACTTATACTTAATTGATCTAAAATATTTCTAGTTATAAGGAAATCTTCAAAATTAAAAATAAATTTATTAAGGTTTGAACGAATAGATTCTAAACCAGAGAAAATTACTTCTTGATTAGTCTTTATAAGAGAAATAGTATTATTAAAATTCTTATTATTATAATACTTTTTAGTTCTTCTAGTGCGCTATCATAATGTTTTGCGTCTTTTGTATCTAAGTTTCCTGTAATACATTTAATAATTGAGCCTAGTCCGTCTATAAGACCTCTTTTTGCTCTGTGGTCAGGTAAGAGTGATTGGAGTTTTTGTTCAGCTAGTTGTAGCTGGAAGAAAATGAACCGGTCAAAATTTTCTAATTCGGAATAATAAGGACTACTAACGCCATCTTTAATTGCAGCTGTTACATTTTGATAGGAAAGCCTTAGGGTATTAATTTCTTTTTGAATTGGTTCTAAATTGACATAATGAATAAATGAATGAGTACTGGATTTAATTTTTGCAGTACCTAATTTATAAAGGAGTATACCGGGATTGTCTTTAAGATTTGTAAAGGTGATTTCTTTAGTCTCGGCTTGTTGAAGGGCCAGGACCATCATCGTTGTCATTAGGAACCTGCAAGAGTTTTTTCCGGTTAGTTTTTGGTCGTCGTAAGTTTTGTTTATGTAAAAGTCTTTTTTGAGTAGCAACTTAAATTTTTGCATCTTTAACAACTTTATCTTTCATAAATTTAGGGTTAAGTTTATTTCGTACAAGTGTAGTGTTTTTCCTGTAAACATCACTATCTTCTTCGTATGTGAGTGGTTCGTGTCGATCCTTATTGTGATATTCAGTACTTTTTTCTTTTTGTTCGATCAATTTTTTATTAAGTTCTTTATAGATCTCTTTGGTCATATCTCTATGTTTTTGCATATAATTATTAATCAGTTTTTGGTCTATGTTCATATCAAATATTTCTTTAGTGTTAATGTGTCCATTTATAATATCTATAGGCTTTTGTTGAGTTACGGAATGTATTGAGTTCTTATATCCTAAAATAGCATAAGGCATTTGATTTAAGATATCAATTTTTCCATCTGATTTGCTTCTTATTATTCGTAGATGTTCTATTAGAGTAGAATGAAATCTCTCTGTAGATCCTTTAGATTGGGTACTATTTGTAGTAACATAATGAGTTTTTACTTTATGTATGTCGAAGAATTTTTGTACAACAGAGTTTTTTAATTCTGTGACTCGGTCCATAGTTACGAGATCAGGAATTCCATGATGTGTCATGAAGGTTAGAAAAGCTCTTACAATTTTAGTACTTGTCAAAGCTGAAAGTAGGTATGCTTGACCGTATTTAGAAAATGTGTCTATTATAGTAAGAAATTTTTGGCTTTGACTTTGAAAAGTGTCTGCAAATATTATTTCAAACGGTTTTGTAGCTGTGGGTGTAATCGTTCATTTTTGATTTGGCGGATTACGATCATATTTATATACTTGGCAAATATTACAATTATTTATAAAATCTGTTACATCTTGTTTTATTCCTGGCCAATAGTAGGTACGTTTAATTCTAGTTTCTGTTTCTAGAATACCTCGGTGATTGGTTTTTCCTTCATGAAATAACCAAATTTTTTATGCCGTTCATCTTTGTCTACTAAATCTTTTAAGATGCTGTTACATTTTATTAACTTGTAGGCAGAATTTTTAAATGTGTTTTTTAACGTTTCTAATATTTCTGGTATAAAGGTGTCTTCTTTGAAGTACACAGCATATTTGTATTTTGGGCCAATGTAATTTTTAAACATATTAATAGTTTCTTGTACAATATTATCTTTTGAAATTTGGATATAAAGTCTTTTTCTGTTGGGAAATATTTTTTCAATTTTTGGTTTGGCAGCTGAGTGTAAAACAAAATCAATTACAATTTGGTGATCAAAAACATTGAGATGTTTATCAGAAGTGAACGTTCCTAGTATTTAATCCTCTATACTGGTATGTACAGTCTCTCCATCATCAACATTATCTTCAATGTCGTTATCTTGGTCATTTCGTTGTTCTAGGTTTTCTTCGTTAATGTCGTCGTCGATATTTACAGCCATCGAAACACTATCATCATCGTTCCTTGTCGGAATCTTATTTTGTTCTTCGATGTATTTTAAAAATTCATTACAATGAATCTCTATTCTAGATAGGGAGTCTGCATTTGCATTGCAACTTCCTTTCTTGTATTCGATTATGTAATCAAATTCCTCTAATTTTAAACGCCATCTTACTAATCGTGAATTTGGTTCTTTTAGAGGCATAAGCCACTGTAAAGGTTTATGGTCTGTCATAATTTTAAACTGTCTTCCAAATAGATAAGGCCTAAAATATTTAGTTGCCCATACTATCGCAAGAAGTTCTTTTTCTATAACACTGTAGTTTTGTTCGGACTCGTTTAATGTTCTCGATGTATAAGCTACTGGTTTGTCTTGACCATTTACCAGTTGAGATAATACGGCTCCTACTGCTACATTACTTGCATCAGTAGTTAATATAAAATCTTTATCAAAATCTGGATACTGAAGTATAGGTTCATTAATTAATAGATTTTTGCAATCTTCGAAACATTTTACAAATTCTGGAGTGTGTTCTATCTTAGCATCCTTTTTTAAACATTTCATTAATGGTTTAGTTAGTCTGGCAAAATCTTTTATAAATCTCCTGTAATATCCTAACAATCCTAAAAATCCTTTTATTTCACGTGCTGTTTTAGGAATTGGATATTTGACAATTGCATTAATCTTATCTGGGTTTGGTTTTACACCTTCTGTAGTTACAACGTGACCAAGATAAGCTACTTCTTTTCTTAAAAATTCACACTTATCTAAATGTATTTTAAAATTGTTGGCTTGTAAACGTTTAAAAACTTTTTCTAAATTTACAATATGCTCTTGTAGTGAGGTAGAAAAAATAATTATATCGTCTAAGTAAACAAGACAGATGTCACCTTGAAGACCTCGCAGAATATCGTCCATAACTCTCTGAAAAGTTGCAGGAGCATTCTTGAGTCCAAATGGCATACGAACGTATTCATAATGTCCATTCTCAACATTGAAAGCTGTCTTAAGAATATCGTCTGGGTGCATCTCAATCTGATGAAAACCACTAGCTAGATCAAGTGTACTAAAATAGTTGCATCTGCCTAATTTATCAAGTGTATCGATAATATTTGGTAATGGGTATTTGTCTGGAATTGTTTTCTCGTTCAGTTTCCTATAATCTACGACAATTCTCCATTTTTTTTTTCCTGATGCATCTGCTTTTTTGGGTACTACTCAGATAGGCGAGGACCAAGGTGAGTTGCTTGGTCTAATAATTCCTTATTCTAACATTTTGTTTATTTGACTATTTACTTCTGGTTTATGAACAAAGGGGTATCTATACGATTTACTATAAATAGGTAGTTCATCCTTAGTTTTTATAAAATGCTTAACTCTATTTGTAAATGTAAGAGATTTATCCTCGCTATGAAAAAGATTAGAATATTTATTACAAATTTTTAGAATATTTTGTTTTTCTTCAGAGTTCATATGAGATGTACGGATTAAATTTTCAATATTAAATGTTTCGATTTCGTCAGCAGGCACTATGTCTGCATGGAATAATTCATGACAATTTTCGTCAAAGGGAACAGTATCAAATTAAACAAATTTTTTTTTTGTATGAACAGTATCAATTGGAGCATCTAAGGTGACAAAAATTTCATCTTGGGTTCGGTTATAGATTTCGACTAGAGCAAAACCGTCTATTGCGTTCGAGAAACATGCAAGTATTTCACATTTTTGAATAGTTTGGTCAGGGATAAATATACATCCTGATTTTTGAGAATCATTTTGAGAATCAAATGAGAGAGGTATACTAGAATATGGAGTAGTTAAATGGAAATTTACGAAATCTAACTTAGCATTAAGATATTTTATATCATCTAGTCCTAAAAGACCATCGAAATTTCTATGAAAATCAAAAAGATAGAACTTAATTTTACCTTCCTGATTAAATTCTGAAAAAATGGGGATTTCTGCACAAAAGTCCTTCTTTGTACTTTGAAATACTGCGGAAACAACATAGGGTTCATAAAAGATATAATTTTTGTAAAAAAGGTTAGCTTTTTCTTAGATTAGGGATTTAAAAAGGATTTAAAGGAACCTGTATCTACCAGTAACTTAAATGGAGGATCATGAATCTGAATATATGGCAGTTCTCTTTTATTTGTGGAAAATTTTAATTCTATTAAGTCGGTTGGTTTTGAAAGATGCCGTCTTGAAAATTTTGATGATGCTCTTTGTTAACAATATCATAAGTTTGTTGATGAGAAGTCTGAGGAGTATTTTGGTAATAATTAATCGATTCGTATTCAGTATTATATAGTTTTTCGAATGTAAAATTTTGATTTGGATTTATAGGGTTGTGAAAATTATTCCTAAATTGGGAAGTACTATTTCTAGTAGTTGTACTCATAGGAGAAGATGTGTTTGGAGGAAAATTGGGATTTAATCGCCAAGCGTTCTGAGCTGGCTTGTTAGAGTTTTGAAAGCTATTTCTCAACTGGGGAATACTATTCCTAGTAGATGTAGGATTTGGTCGCCAAACATTTTGAGTTGGCCTATTAGAATTTTGGACATTATACTGATAGTTTTGGGGAGTGTTTCTTTGATACTGATGTGATTGTGAAGGTTGAAAATGTCTATCATTGCGAGAATTTATTTTGGAATTTAAATGAAAGTTATGATGGTTTTCTAGAATATTTGTTACTATTATTATTATTCTTAGTATTAAAATTTTGACTTTTTTGATAGTATTTAATATTATCTTCTTCTTTAATGAATTGTATAGCTTGCTCGATAGATTGTGGTCTCATTGCACGAATTATGGGTCCTAAAGGTTCTCTTAAACCTGCTAAAAATGTTTTCAATGCTTGTTTGTTAAAGAAATCTCGTTTGTATGTACGTTCCTGACCAAGATGGTGTAAATTTATATAGTTACAAATAGAATTTAATAAATCTAGCATCTATTCATGAAATTGATAAGGTGTTTCGTTTGGCTTTTGTTTAAGATTAACTAGATCCTGATTTAGACAATTTTCGTCTCTTTAATCAGCAAAATTTAAAATTAATGTATTTTATATACCATCCCAATCAGTATTGCCTCTAATCGCAATTATTTCTTCAGCTCTTCCTTCTAATTTATTTAATATACCGTTCAATAATAAACAGTTTTGAAAGCTATTAAGATTAGTTGTATCAAAATAATGTTTTAACATTGATTCGGTAGTATTTATAAATCTATAAAGTTTATTGATATTGCCATCAAAACGAGGAATAATGGCTAAATTTGCGATATCTAACTTAGGTACAATAATAGTAGCATTTGAAGTACTTGGTGAAGCCATTTTATTTTTATTTAATACTTTTCTTTCTTAATTATATTCTTATCTATCAAAAATAATAAGTGAATAATACGTACTTTTGACTATTATTTTCACAAAAGGATTTAATAGACAAAGAAGAGTCTGAATATGAATAAAAATTATTAGATTACCACATTTATGTACTTCTGCTTGATGTCTCTGGAAATTCTGGATGTCCTGATGGAGCCCAAAATCACTGACAGTTCGAAAAGTTAATGAATAACGGAAACCGGTTCTTTTTTCGTCAAAGAGTTAAAACTCACGAATATCCGCAATGGAATTCTACGAAAAATCCACTAAGACTGCGCCACTGATAGTTTCTGCCCTTCAGTGACAATTTTTAAAAAAATAATTATTTAAGTTACAAATGCGAGAGAACTTTATTGCGTTCTTAAAAGTTACAATATGAAAATCAGACTTCACTGTACAAAGTTTCAAATCAGACTAAATAATAATTAATTAAAATGAAATACATTACACATTGGAAAATAAAACAATAATTCGCAAGTTGCACTTTTATATTTAGGGCGATCATAGTTCAGGTGCTGACGCATCGGATTTAGGGTATTGGCTTATGGGGTCAACGACTATAACTCCCGTGACGCAGCAGTATCTTGTTCTCCAGAAATACGAGAATTGTCAAACGACACTGAGGTCACAATTTGACTACTTCTCAGTGTTGAGTCACTCGATACGTGAAGTGACATGAGAATCAAATAGTCAGAAATACGTAGTTACGATTGCCTTCCATCTTCTATACATATTTTAATATTTTTTGTCTTGTTGCTGCGAGCTATGCCGACACTTTGGTGTAACAAAATGAAGTTAATTCCCAGTTTAGGGTAATATTATTATTTTAGATTTTCCTTAATTAATTTTTTTTTTTAAATATTATATTGTTCATGTATTATTATTATAATATCTTATTGAGATGTATCTAAGAAAAGCAAGGGAATGTTATCTTTTTCATATAATGAAAATTATTATTTAAGTAGGTTGTTTTGGATATATCAGTCAAGTTAGTTCTCTGTGATGTTGTACTGTTCTTGGTACCGCATTTAAGTAAGAAGTGGTATATATCGCTTATATTCTTAATGTCACTTAACATTGAGGGGAAAAGTCGTTAAGGAAAATATATGATATTTCAATGAACTCTCTTTTAGATTTATTGTTCGGTGGAGAATTGTAGTGCAAGTATAGTCCATGAAATGACCAGTGGAATTGACATGTTTGTCTAATGCACAACGGTCAGGGTGAAGTCGAGAATCACTTTTGTGTAGTGTGATACGTGATTTCAATAATTGAGAGGTTTGGCCGATGTAGGAATTATTGCAAAAGAGGCATGGAATGTAGTAGACAATGTTACCAAGCATATCTATCGGAGTCTTATCTTTGATCTTAGAATAAAGATTATTAATCGTTAGGGCTTATCTACAAGCCCCATTAAATTTAATATTATTATTATTACCAAAGCTATGTTCAACACTTTTTAGAATCCTTGTTAACCAAGGGGTAATATCACTGAAGTATGGCAATGAAAAATATTTGTTGATAGGAGTATCCAAGACTGGGCTCCCACTTAAGACATCAGGATCAGCATTGCTAGTCGCGAAGGAAGGTGAAGTACCCTCGTTATGGACAGTGTTAAACAAAATCTTGTTCACTAACTTTTCGGATAGATTGGTATCAAAAAGATTTCCCCAATATTTAAGAGTTTACTATTTAACTTATATATATATATATATATATATATATATATATATATATATATATATATATATTTACATATTTACATTATAAAAGATATACTTAATAGTTTTTTGTGTAACATGGTTAAGTTGATATGCCCCTTTTAGGTCTAAAAATAAACAAGCAAGGTAATTGTTTTTGTAAAACGTTATTTGAATGTCAGTAAACAAATGTAAAATTACATCCAGTGTACCAACAACAACCCCAAATTCCATATTGTGTACTTAGAAGAATACTATAATGTTCTATAAGCCATTCTAACCCAATCTTAATAAGTCTTTCAAACGTCTTGCATAATAATATGCAAGTCAGTATGATGTATGTATGTAACATCGGTCAGTATGCAGTATGCAAGTCAGTATGATGTATGTATGTAACATAGGAGAGTATTTTATCTTTATTATTTTTAAGAATTAAACAGATAACTATTTCTTTCATATGATCAAGATATCTTTCATTAACAAGTCAATCGTTGAAAATTGTTAGTAGACTTTGTTTAGCTATAAGATGTAATTCATATATAATGCAGTAAGTAATTTGATCGCGCCCCGGAGCCGAGGAATTGCAAGACTTAATGCAGCCTCAAATTCTTTTACATCAAAACTTTTCTCTGAGTTTCAAGTAATTTTTCAATTAAACCTTAATAGTTAATATGCCTTACGTTTTATTTAAAGATCTTAGCTAAGAGTTTTGCGATACATATATTCAAATACTTTTATAATATTAGAGGTATTTCAACAAAATTTCCATATTTTTCTGGTCAGTCGTTGATGTATCAATCAATAAAAATTTCCGACAAAAAGTTATGTCACATCCGGACTCATATTCCTTATTTAAAAAATTTCGAGAGAATCAATCACTGCATACCAAATTGATTTTTTGTTTCACAGTCTCCCAATTTGCACGTAATTTTGTAAACCATTAAGCAGTAAGGTGTTGTAAGGCATGTGAAGATGTTCAGGTGACATGATATCGAACGTGCATTCACATTGCACAAGGAAATTGATTGCAAACCACTTGTTACTCGGTTAATTGCAGGTGTGTTACGACGACGCAAGCAACAAGGAGATTCAAGCAGCATTATTAGTTCATTCCTGTTGTACCTTATAACTATAGTGTACAATTCGGATAACAGACACAGTATTAGAGTGTTTGCTTAAAATTGCTCTTAATAGCAGAATATAGGGTCAAATTCTATTGTGCTTTTTATTCCTTGCAGTTTTTATTTTTTGTATATAACAATAAGTATTATATTATATAAAAAATCCAACAAAATCGATTTAGTAAGAACAAACAAAAAATTCTGTATAGATAATACAAAAAATACTATTCGAAAAAAAAAAACAACTTATTGCTTATGTCGCAAAACAAAAAGGATATTAAACAATTCGTTTAAAACTTCAGTTTTAGTATACATTATTTTATATTGACCGTGAGCATTCTTCATTAAACTGTTTATTATCGAGACTTAGAGGTACATAGTAAAATTGTCCACTAAATGGAGTGCCCATAACGTTTTGTTATAACATACCTACATAAATAACTGTACATTATTTTTGTACCCATGTCAATGGCCATAGATGTCGAGATACGTTAATTTCAATAAAAAAAATATCTGTACATTACATTATCCTAAAATTGATTATTTAATAATGGAAGAGCTTTTAATATAAAATTACTTAAAGTGATGAATAGTATAAAGCACAATATAGTTTTGCTTACCAAAGGGAAGTACCGAAGTTTAATAAATAATGTACATGTACAGTTTAATAAACAATAAACTTTGAAGTAATGCGAAGGATAGCAAAAGACCTAGAAATTTTGTCAACGATCAAACGAAGAAAACTCGAATATTTGGGTCACTTGATGAGAGGACATAAATACGCATTACTTCAAAATATAATGCAAGGAAAACGGAATCCAGGCCGTAGAAGAATGTCATGGTTGCGTAATTTGAGAGAGTGGTTTGACTGTACCACTAATGAACTCTTTAGGTCAACTGTAAACAAGGTCAGGATAGCCTTCTTCTTCTAACGTTCCATCTTCTATCGAAGGTTGGAAATCATCATGGCTATGCGGACTCTGTTGACTGCCACTCTAAAAAGTTCTGCACTACTTCATTCAAACCATTCCCTTAAGTTCTTAAGCCAGGATATTATTCGTCTTCCCACATTTCGCTTTCCTCGGATTTTGCCTTGCATAATAAGTTGTAATAATGCGTATTTTTGCCCTCTTATCACATGTCCTAAGTAGTCAAGTTTTCGTCTTTTGATAGGTAATATTATTTCCCCCTCATTTCCTATCCTTCTAGTTACTTCCACGTTTGACATTCTTTGAATCTATGATATTCGTAAGATTCTTCTGTAACACCAAAATTCAAAGGCGGCCAACTTATTCAGATGGACTTGTTTTAGTGTCCACGCTTCCAAGCCATAAAGAAGAGTAAAGAACACGTAACATCGAAGCATTCTCAGGCGTAGTTCTAACCTTATATCCCTCAACAAAGAAATTTTTAAGTTTAGTAAATGATGCACGTGCTATTTTAATGCGTGTCCTAATTTCTTTGGTTTGGTCTACATCTGATGTTATCCATGTTCCTAAGTATTTATAGTTAGTAACACTCTCAATTGCAGTATCTTCAATAGTTAGTTGGATATTTGTATGTGCAGATTTAGTCATGATCATTCATTTAGTTTTCTTTAAATTTATCTTCAGTCCGTACTCATGACAGAGTTCATTAAGGCGTTGCATTACGTTTTGTAAATCATTGTTGTTATCCGTTAATATTACTGTAAAACGTAAGTTATTCAAAACTTCTCCATTGATAGATATACCTTGATTGATACCTTTGATTCCAATATAAATTAGATATAATTTTCATATCACGACTGTCAATATTTTTGCTTTTTAATATATCTACAAGCTTTTTATGTTAAACCTTATCAAATGCCTTTTCAAAGTCTAGAAAACATAAGTACATGTCCTGATTTATGTTAATGCATCTCTGAGCCCGCATATTCAAGCCAAACAAAGCATCTCTTGTACTCATACCATTTCTAAAGCCAAATTGTGTGTCACTAATTTCATATTCAAGAGTTTTAACAATTCTGCTGTGAATTATTTTCAAAAATGTTTTAACTGTGTGACTTATTAAAGCTATTGTTCTGTGATCTGATCAAGTTGTTGCACTTGGCTTTTTGGGAATTGCTACAAAGGTCGATTGCAGCCATTGTCTGGGGATTGTGGCAGTCTGATATATTAGATTAAAGAGTTCAACCATTACATCAATAACATCTTCATCGATGAGTTTTAATAATTCGATTGGCACATCATCTGGTCCAGTAGCTTTACCCTCTTTTGTGTTTTTGATGGCATAAATGACTTCTTCTCTTAATATTGGTGGTTTGGTATCCTCGGTGATTTCTAATGACAGTTCTTCTCTTTTTTCATTAAATAGTTGTTGGATGTAATTGGTCCAGTGACATAATCTCTCCTTCATATCAGTAATAATAATCCCTTTATCATTTTTAAGGATATTCGTTCTCGTACGTTTTCTAGAACCTGTCATTTCTTTGATTTTTTTGTGTAAATTAAAGCTATCATACTTTTTATCCAGATCTTCTATTTCCTTGCATCTGTCGGAGAGCCACCTCTCTTTTGCCTCTCGAATTTTCTTTCTGATGTTTCTCTGAATTTCTTTGTATTTATTCCGGTCTTTTGCTTTATTTTTTCTTCGTTCTTCCATAAGTTTAAGAAGTTTTACTGTCATACAAGGTTTTATTTTTTTCTCCAAGTGGTTTAAGGGTTTCTTTTCCAACTGACACAAGGGCATGTTGAATTTTTTCCCATTTTTGGTCAATAGTTAGAGTTTCCGCATTATCTTCTTTGACTTTCCTTAAGTTCTCGATTATTTTTAATTTCGTTTCCGCATATGTGTTGTCTTGTTTTAGACGTCTTGTATCCATGTTTTTGTTGGTGCTAGGGCTGTTGACCTTCTTTAGTTTCACTCTCATCGACAAAACAACCGGGTTGTGGTTGGAGGATATGTCCGCTCCTGGATAAGTTTTAGATGATATTATAGAATTTCTATATATTCTGTTATTTGATATTTGATTTCTGACTATTTTGTTGTTATTGTCAGCTGGTGACCTCCATGTATATAGTCTACGTTTAGGAAGTTTGAAAAAGGTATTTGTAATTATGAGTTCCTCATTGAGACAGAAATCGACAAGCCTATCGCCACGTTCATTCCTTTCCCCGAGTCCATATCGCCCCACGTAATTCTCCAGTTCTCCTTGGCCCACTTTAGCGTTCAAATCGCCCATTATAATATTTATATCTTGTCTTTTAGTTAGCTTTCAGACATTGTCGATTTGTTCATAGAAGTCTTCTATGGTGTCTTTATCCTTGTTTGCAGTGGGTGCATATACTTGGATTATATTTATTTTACGTTTTAAATGAGAGTTTAGAGACAGCATTAATACTCGATCAGAGTAAGAACAAAGTTACAAACAGCTTTCTGAGAATTCTTATCAACTATAATGCCAACTCCCTGTTTGTGCTTGGAGTCGTTGTTTCCAGAATAATACATTGCTCCATTTCTGGTGTTACATTTTCCTGATTCAGGCCACTGTATATCGGTAAGGCCCAGTATGTTAATTTTCATTCTGCACATTTCCAACACAGCTTTATCCAGTTTGCCTGATTGGTATAAACTTCTTACGTTCCATGTTCCGATTTTCAAGGCTATAGAGTTATTCTATAGGATAGCTTTGATGATGTCCAATCTCCTATAGGAGTGGCACAAGAAGAAGAAGTACATGTTAGTAAATCTAAAACTAGTGCTAAAATATTGGATGTGTACAAGCCGTTGAAAACGTATGATGTCATGAAGATTGCAGAAACTGACAAACTGATTTGTCTCTTAAATAAAGATAAACATAATGATTTATTTTACGTTCGTTTGGTAGAACACTTTAAATTGACTGACGGAGCACATAAATCTATTGTCCATGAAGGTAGAATAAGAATGTTGATAGAAGTACAACAGATGTACAAGAACATAACTGTAGAAATTATAACGATCTGTTTGGATATGTGTGAAACTTTTCAGAAAAAATCGCAAAGTTAACAAAAGAGGTTTAGTAGTAAAACCTATACTGTCAAAAGAAATGAATAGTAGATGTCAAATAGATTTAATGCAAGCTTAACCAGATAATAAACTTAAATTCATTTTTGTCTATAAAGATCACTTTTGTAAAAACAAACTTTGTAAAAATTACGGCTGTTGAAAACTAAACGTGCAAAAGAAGATGCATTAGGTTTTCTTGACATATTTTGTGCCTTTGAAGCTCCTAGTTTTCTTCAAAGTGACAATGGACCAAAAATTGTCCAACATAATTATGGAAGAACTGTGCTCCTTGCGGAAAGAATAAAAGATAGTACACAGTAAGCCAAGACACAATCAGCCACAAGGATCTGTTGAACGTGCGAATTAAGACATTGAAAATATGCTGAGTTCCTGGTTGAAAAGCAACTAAACAAACAAGTGTCACAGGGTTTTTGATTTGCACAATTCGCCAAGAACCAGACTTACCATTCTGGCGTCAAGTACAGTCCGTATAAAACTACGTTTGGAGTTCCTGCTAAAATTGGTTTGAAAACTTCATCACTGCCAGAAGATGCTCTAAAAAATATTTCGACTGAAGAAGATTTGGAAGCGTTGGTGGAACAAGTCAGGTCCCGATTCTGAAAAACGTAAAAAAGCAGAAGTGGATGAACCAGATGAGCTTCTAGTAGAACAAGAACCAGAACAACCTGAGTAACCATCACTAAATTAATCTAATGCGATTCTAAAAGAACTATCTTCTAATCAAATTTCAGGGAAATAAGATTCTGTTGCAATTAAACGGACACTTGCAGAGGAAGGTCTTGAAAAGCAAGCGAAGAAAATGAATAAAATATCAAACATCAATAATTAAGAGTAGGTACCAGATGTTTAAAGAGCACGAAGTGATTCTAGAAATATTATGGTATTATTAGTGTTTAGGTACTAAAGAAGGGCGACTGCCACAGATGGATAGCAGAAATTAATTCCATCTGCAAAGAATCATTAATTTCTCTAGACATGGTTTCAAAAATAAACATTTCATTGCGCGAGTATGTTACAATAACGTCTTTATCTGTACAAGACTCTCAGCGATGTGCTTGCAAAACTAAATGTAAAACAGATGTAAAGAACTAAGTGTAAATGTACAAAAATGAAAAGTTGTGTAATTCCAAGTGCCATGAGAGTTTGCCAAGTCAAAAAAATAGTCAGTAAGTAAAGTAATAGTATTAATCCAGGCAAAAAAATAACTCAATTCAGGTTAAACATAATGTCTCTTGTTTTTAATTCAGTCCAATAAAAATCACACTTTATGAATAACTGTTGAAATTTATTGTTTTTGTTTCATCATTTTATAATATTAAGCCCTGTAGTGATAGATACGAGAAGAGTGGTGAATAATGATTGTTTATTGCGAATAGTGCCTAAGATACTTCATTTTAATTAAAAACAAATAAAAAATGGGTTTATTTTAAAACAGACATGGACAATATTATATTCTCTGTCTAAATTTGTGTCTACGTGCTAATTTTAATTAGAACTTAAGATAAATATACAGTAAAATTATTAGCAAGAAACTAATAGATATAACTAACTATATATTAAAAATAAATAAAAAAAGGTACAGTAGGCGGTATAGTAGACTTGCGCGAAGCCCCATATTATGCTTTCTTTATTTTTAAAATCTAAATATTATTTTTAAAATGAAATAAAGTATTTTTTTTATTTATTATTTATATTTTAAACATGATATATTATATTCAAATTATTAAAAAAATTATTATGTTTACTCCTAACACCACCTGCTAACGTATTAACAAAGCACATATTGTTTACTTCTGACTGACGGGCCTGTAAAATTAAATTAGGAATAAAATATTTGTTGTCTTTACAAGAGACATAAGATACTTCAACGCCATCAATGTTGCTTACGTATTCGACAGAGATACCTCTTGCTTTTTTTTATGATGTCTTCACTTGGCAATTTTTGTGTCAATCGAACTAAGAGTGAAACATGTGTAGAAATTGTCGCAATACACTCGAAAATTTGTAAAACAACGAACGTTTCTGCATAGTCTAATAACAATTCAATCAAGAGGTCGGGGATTGAGGGAAGAGACTTAAAAATAATAGCTAACCTGTATTGGAATCAATCAGCGGTACTTCGAATAGATGGAGAATATACAGATCATGTCAAAATCTAAAGGGGAGTGAGACAGGGGTGCATAATTTCATCACTGATATTCAATCTGTACTCGAAGTACATTTTTGAAGAGGCTCTAAAAGATATTGATGAAGACATCCCAATAAACGGCGTCAAGCTCAAAAACCTGGGGTATGCAGATGATACAATAGTGTTTTCCAATACCATAGAAGGGCAACAAAACTTAATAAGCAAAATAACGAAAACAACTGGATATAAATACCAGCAAAACCAAGCTAATGATCATCAGCAAGGAAACATAACTGGAGCAAATCTGTATGTGAAGAAAATAAGAATTAAACGTGTCTTACAGTACAACTACTTGGAAACTATAATCAATGAGTTGTGGGACAATACCCATGAGATTAAATGTCGCATCGGAAAGGCAAAAAGTGCATTATTGACTATGAGCTTTGTGTTCAAGAGCCATGACCTAACACTAGAAACAAAAATAAGGCTCCTTAAATGTGTAACGTGTACTCAGTGCTTCTGTACGGGGTAGAAACGTGGACATTAAAGGTGGGAACTCTATCAAAACTTCAAAAACTTCCTTTGAGCTATGGTTATAGAGAAGGATCCTGAAGATACCATGGACAGACAAAGTCACCAATGAAGAAGTACTGCGGAGGATGAACACAACCGTGGATTTGGTCAACATAGTGCCGTAAGGGCCGTAAGCTGCAGTACTTGGAACATATAATGATAAATCAAAGCAGATACGAACTACTCCAATGCATTTTGCAAGTTAAAATTTAAGGAAAGAGATCCCTAGGACGAAGAGGAAATCCTGGCTTGCTAACCTGAGAGCATGATATAGAAAGACCTGAACACAGCTCTTCCGTATAGCAACCAACAAAGTCATCACAGTTAGAATGATCACCAGCGTTCAGAATGGAGAGCTACCCTAAGATGAATATATTTCACATTTATGGGAAAAACCATAAACTTCACAAAGCACATACAATTTGTAACCCCATTTGTGGGGTTTAGCAGGTAGACTGAAATTTAGAATTCATTACATCAACTACAGGTCGCAACTTGTATAATTTATCATAATTTTCATAATTTTTTTCATTTTTGCTTCACTCAAATTCATTTTTGCTTATGACATCAGATATCTGGTGATAACCAAGGAATGCTGACAAGTACTTTCGCATATTTTACATATGTACAATTGACATGTATATGTATATATCCAAATATTTTTTGAGCTGAGTAGAAGTCACATTTGCAGATTTATATACGTCCACTTGCGTAGAAATCAAATTAGATTCGGAAACAATTTTCTCTAAGAAATTATCAACAAAGAAATATGAGAAAAAAATTAATTTTTAAATCTGAAATATAATTAGGCACAGTATCGTCACCCACAAATTCTAAACTTTTTTCAGGAAAAACTAAATTTTTGAAGTTTTACTTCTATACGCGCGTTCGACGTTGGAAATGTGTACGGGAGTGAATCGGCAAATCCATTACATATGTAAGATATAGGTAAGAGAGAGACAGAAGATATATTTTCTTTTTCTCTTTCTCTCTCGAGAATGTATGACCGAGAACTGTTAATTTTGAAATACAATACTGTTATACCTAATTGGCAAATTTTTTGCGTGTTTTGTTCATACGCTGGTATATGTGAGTTCGAATCCCAATACGAATTTCCTTTTTTATTTTTGAAATATTTAAAAACTCCTTGTTAATCTTATTAAATATGTGTAATATACGCAAAAATGCGAAATTTTAAAATAAAATGAAAATTTACAACATAATCCGAGTTGTTGGTTTTTTATTTTTATCTTCCACAAACATTTTTTGAAGTTATACTTCTATACGCGCGTTCGACGCTGGAAATTTGTACGGGAGTGAATCGGCAAAATCATTACATGTGTAAGATATAGGTAAGAGAGAGACAGAATATATATTTTTTCGCTCTTTCTCTCTCGAGAATAAAAATGTTCCTTTTGTAAATATATTTATTATTTATTAATATTATTATTATTTTTTTATTTATATTATTATCGTGGTAAATTAAACATATGCGTAAGTAAGTTTTGTATATTGTCATTTTTAAATACTTATGAATATTGCATTTTAATTTGTATTGTATTATTATATTGAATTATTTTGTAGTGTATTGTATTGTATTTTTATATTAATAACAAAATAAACAATGAATTTTACTGCAGAGTATGTGTAAAAAAATTTTTTGCATTTGACTCCTTTCATACATATATGAAAATAAAAATATACATGTTCATCTAATTATTGATTCAATCCTTCATTTACCATACTCCTATTACAGGTCAAATGTTGTTTATATACAGCAAACGATGCACCATATACCTATATACCTAATTCTGTTTCTCTTTCTGTTCTCTCTTACCTATAGCATTACATATGTAATGATTGTGCAGATTGATTCCCATATAAATTTGTAACGGCGAACGCGTGTATAGAAGTATAACTTCTACCGGCAGTCCCATTGGACTGCCACACCCGTTTTTTTATTTCCATGTAATTTTAGAATATTTTTCCTTCAATTTTTTGACATGGTTGTTAGGCAAATTTTCGCCGTTATTAATTTTGCTATCATTGACCTTTTCTGTAGATTTGTCAATAGTAGCTGGAGGTAGTAAAACAGTTCCATCTTCTAATTCAATATCAATCGACTCTAAATCAAATGGTTCTTCGCTAACTTCCATAGTGTTACAAAGATCGACAGAATCTTTAACTTCAAGCTCTTCGTCAGACTTATGGGTTTCATCAAAGTAGTCTTCACCTTCTGATAAATATGCCAATATGTTTTCTAACTCTTTTTTTGTTAAATAACCTTTATATTTCTTATAGGACGTTTTTCTGAAGCAAGTTTGTCTTCGTTAGGTGTATAAGTATCACTGAAAATAATGAGTGAATAATCATATATTTACAGGATTTGTAAGTTATATATATATATATATATATATATATATATATATATATATATATATATATATATGCCCTATTATATATATATATATATATATATATATATATATATATATATATATATATATATATAGAAACGCCGAAGAAAACTTCAGTATAGACCAATATAATTTTGAGGTCGTAAATAAGTTTACATATTTGGGTTCTCTCATAACAAACGATAATGACACATCTGAAGAAGTAAAACGGAGTGTACTGCTAGCAAACAAATGTTATTTTGGACTAAGCAAGCAGCTAAAAAACAGAAATTTAAGCCAGAAAACCAAACTAATAATATATAGAACACTCATCCTACCAGTGCTGACATATGGGTCAGAAACATGGACCATCTCCAAAACAGACCCAAATCTTCTGCTCGTCTTCGAAAGGAAGATACTAAGAAGAATAATGGGCGCATTCTGTGAGAATGGTATTTGGAGAAGGCGATATAATTTCGAATTGTACGAGAAGTATAAAAAAATAGTAAATGGTAGAGATGTAATATCCTTCATAAAAATAGGTAGGCTTAGATGGGCTGGACATGTGTCGAGAGCAAATGAAAATTACCCACCCAGACGAACTCTATTATCGGTCCCAGTGGGAAATAGGAGTAGAGGCAGACCACGACTGAGATGGAGGGATGGTGTGGACGAGGACGCAAGAAAAATCGGCGCGGCAAATTGGCATTTGTTGGCGATGAACAGAAACGACTGGCGAAATAGACTGGGGAAGGTCAAGGCTCAACTAGAGCTGTAGCACCACTGATGATGATGATATGCCCTATTGGTCCGATCTATCAGATCTGCTTCAATATTTATAGCACCCTATCACCTAAATATAATATTTTTGTTTCATAAAATAATAACTACTTTGTAAAACTAAACTTTATGTATTGGAATAAATGCAGAGCAAAGCACAATTTTCCGGTTGTTTTTGTAAATTTTTATAAATAACGGTAGCCTTCGTCACCACTGACCACCAGTACGACTTACAAAGAACTGACCTCTTTAATCTCACTTTAATTACTTCAATAAGAAAATCCCCAAAATAGCCTTTGTAATCCGATAAATAAGAATGTTGCAGATTAGTTAGAATATCCCGCTAACTGTCATTTTCGTTTAAATAGTTTTTTAGATCACAAAACACCCGTTAATTTAAAGAATACAAAATTTATTATGGTAAAAAATAAGCGAGTTATGGCCCAAAAACGATTTTTGACATTTTATGGAATTTTCAGGTTGTGTCAATATTTTTTGCTAAAATTTGTTGAATCTTTATTTTTTATGATGCTAAACATTACCACAAAATTTGAATTCAAGTTTCTGCTGGGGCAATTTTGACATTCTTATCAGGCCCTTTCTAACTGATCGCAAGTTAGCTTTCAACCGAATATACAAGATGCTAAAGTATTACATTTGGTCTGTTCTCTTGTACGGAATTAAAGCATGGTCGGTAAAAGCCAGATTCATTGACACACTGTAAGTTCTTGAAATGTGGTGCCTGCGCCGAAGGCTTAGAATATCATGGAAAGACAGAGCATGAGGAAGTATTAAGAATTGCAGGCCTTTAGGATAGGGAACTTTTTAATTATGTATAAAGTAAGAAGACTGCATATTTAGGGTACACATTACACGGAGAACGATATACTTCTTAGCACCTTTTAGTACTAGAGGAAAAGATAGAGGGTGAGAGGACTAGGACGTAAAAAGACGACATGGTTGCGCAATATTCGACAATGGACAAAAATCCACATTTATAAAATGCTTCGCAATGATCCTAAAATAGAACAATTTAATTCTGACTTTTAAACTTTAAGAAGAACTTTTATCTATTTAATATATTAACAATTCAGTTCTTGAATTATTCTTAGTGAACTCGATTTCCTTTTTAAATTACATCAAGTGGTTACATTCCCTTATTACGTCTAAAGGTAGAACGTTGCTAGAATGTACGCTTCTATTATATTAAACCAAAACTACCTAATTGTTTAACAATTATTTAACACACCTCTTAATTAAGTTTCCAGTTAAAATGAGCACGGTTGTATACATTGCACTTCAACGATTCCATTTAATTACTTGGATGATATTGTTGCCTTTTATAATTAAATTAATTAACATTATATAATCAATGTTATGTTTGTTTAACATTTCGTTGGCAAACGATATCAAAAACAACAGCAATACAGGGTTAATTAAATATATTAAAATAATTTTGCAATCTTACTTTAAATCATTAAACAATTATTGTGATAATTAGTAATATCTCTCTATCGTTCAAATCTTTCACGTTTATTAGGTATTCTTGAAACAACGGCCTTTATGCATCTTTCCTTCCTCAATTCGGCTTCAGTTAAAAGCGCTACTATTCTTTCAGGGCAGCATTTGATATGACTACTTAAATCTGCTACGTTTCTTCTTCTAGTGTGTTGATGTTTACATGCCATTTTTGTTAGCTATGTGGTGTGTGCCTGAATATATTATCAACATCTCTCACTCCACACCATCAGTGTTTATTTTTTTTTATTTTCATCTTAAAGTTTATATTTTTTACCATTCAGACTTTGGCCAAAATATAGGACTTTGTGTTATTTCATTGACAGAAGAAACAGTACTTCTTGGTTTGTGACGTAATGTGTCTCTATTTTTTTTCTTTTCTAAGATCTTAGTTTTAACGGCCATATTTCACGATAACACGTGATCATGGTCAATATATAGCCCAAACAGCGACCATTCAATTTAATGGGAGGTCGACAAAAGAGTGTAGAGGAGATCCTTGTACTTTGAGACCGCTTGTACTTTGAAACGTTCGGACTTTTACAGCATACTAGCGGTTCAGGTGCAATAACTAGTTATATAACGTTCCTAACGTTCTATAACTAGTTACTACCAAAGAGAATTGAAGTACTATTATAGAAATAATACCTCAATTAACCATGTGAGCTTATCGTCTATACCTTGCCTAGCTCAGTATCTCAAGGGTGAGTTCGTCTTGTCTTAAACTAGGGATTGAACCTGAGTTCTTAGTTGATAACAAAAAAGACACATTTTAACCAAACATATTTATTAAAAAGAATAAAAAAACAATAATTAACCCTGCCAAAGCTTAACAGTTAATAAGTGCTACTTATTGCTTCGATGGGCTGCTTGTGTGTTCTAGCTGTTAGGTCCTCCAATTAAAAGTTGTGGTTTCTAGGGAGCTGCAGTCACATGTGGTTGTATGTCCTGATTAGGTTGTTAAATCCAATAAAGTCAATAAAGTTGTCAATATTGGTAACATTTATTTGTCTACCAAAGAAAGTAAATGCCAAAGAATGTAGTGATTATCGAACGATCAGTCTAATGTCACTTACCTTAAAAACCCTGCTAAAATTCATCCATAATAGAATACACGCTAAGCTGGAGATGGATATAAGTGATTGCCAATTTGGATTTTGGAATGAAGTGGGCACAAGAGAGGCACTATTTTCTTTTAGCGTGCTGATGCAAAGATGTTTGGATGTTAATCGAGATCTTTATGTATGCTTTATAGACTACAACAAGACATTCGATAAGTTAAAACATGACCGACTTATAGAAGTATTCAAAAACAAGAATCTGGATGTGAAGGTTGTAACATTGATATCAAATTTATACTACAGCCAACGATCAAATGTGAAAGTTGGAAGAGAAGTGTCAGAAGAAGTGGACATAAGGAGAGGGGTCAGGCAAGGTTGCATACTGTCGCCGTTATTGTTTAATGCTTATTTTGAAGAAATCATACAAGAAGCTTTGGTAAACGAGGCAGTCGGCATAAAAGTGAACGGAAGTTCAATTAACAACATTAGCCGACGATACAGTCATAATAGCCGACAACTTGGAAGACTTAGAAAAAATAATGAACAAAATATTAAGATATAGTGGAGAATACGGACTCTCTCTTAACATCAAAAAAAACAAATTCATGAAAATTAGCAAGAACAACAATACAAACGAAATATTAACGGTAGGCGGCCAGCAGATTGAGAGAGTAAAAAGATATACTTACTTGGGAACGATAATCACAGAAAATAACGATTATACTGCAGAAATAAGAGTCAGAATTGAAAAAGCACGTGCCAACTTCGTGAAAATGAAAAAGATTTTATGCAGCAAAGATCTGACATTGGCCCTCAGAATAAGGCTAATTAAATGCTATGTACACAGTGTACTCTACTATGGAGCTGAATCATGGACATTAAACCGGAATACAATAAATCGACTTAATGCGTTTGAAATGTGGACATTTAGAAGATTGTTAAGGATTCCATGGGTAGATAGAGTCACGAATACAGAAGTGTTAAAGAGAATAGGCAGAGAGAGGGAAATGGAAAATACAATAAAATAAAGGAAATTGCAATATCTCGAACATGTGATGAGAGGCGAAAGATACAACATCTTGAGACTCATAATTCAAGGAAAAGTAAAGGGTAGGAGAAGCGTAGGAAGAAGACGCGTTTCCTGGTTGAAGAACCTGAGAGAGTGGTTTGGTTGCAGCTCAAGGCAATTGTTCAGAGCAGCTGCCTCGAAGGTCAGAATAGCCATGATGATTGCCAACCTTCGTCGCGGAGATGGCACTTAAAGAAGAAGAAACAAAATGGGAAAACAAAATATAGCTGCAAAATTTGTATTAAATTTCTCTGTCTCGATCACGTTACCTATGTTTGTAGTCAATTCTTTAAGGGGAGTGTAAACAAAGACTTTTGTAGTTTTAATTCAATTTTTTTGTACTTGCGTAAGAAATTAATGTTTTATTTTTATTAATGATAAAGTAACTACTTGTTGTATTACTTTTTTGTTTTATTACTTACATCATACAATACAATACATCGATCGATACAATATATATTTTTTATTGACTGACCACTATAAAGTTTAAGTTACTAGATCCTAACCTTAAAAACTCATAGCAAGAAATTTTAGTTTTGAGTTTTGGCAACTAATTTGAGACATTTTAAATATACTTAAAAAACGTTCGATATAAAATTTCACATAAAAAACAATCTAAAACGTTTAAAACTAATTTTTTAAATGAAACTAGTTTTTAAAAAGAAACAAACCTCTGCTATGAACTACACCTAAAATCGTCTTCTTGGAGGCATTTCCCGTGATCTTTGATCGCTTGAAATGTAACGCATTAAATTCTGCGTTTTTTTATTCATATTTCAAATGCCTTATCCTTGTTACCACAACTTAAAATTAAAATTTCATATCATACGTTTTAAAGATTGATCCCTATAAATGGATATTTTACTGCGACTGGTCAATGAAAGTGATTGATCTCACGAGTATCGTAAAAAAGGGCAAAAATCGCGCCATATTTATTTATTTAACACCTTTATAAATACTGATTTTATTCGCGGCAAAATACAAAAATTGTCACGGCAAAATACAAAAAGTGCTAATACATATTTTTGTTTAAAATTATCTCAGCTACATTTTTTATTTAAAACATTTTTTTACGGCGTTCAGATTCTTGGTAAATCGAATTTTTTGCATTTTTACCCCCTACGAGGGCGGTTTTAGGGGGAAGCCTGAGAATAAAAGGGATAAACTTTGTTGCATCTTTTTTGGGACCCCAAAATTAATATTCTCGGCAAAATTCAGCTTGTTGGTATGATTTTTAGGGGTCAACTCTCTAACGACTGGACTAATTTCTTAGCTACAATAATTAATTCAATGATATAAAGCAAGCTTTTTGTTAAATATTGAAAAACTTACCAGTGTAACGAAAAACATTTAGATAGAAAAGATGTCGCTGGTTAGCTGGATGGTTGACGTCGAAAAGGGCCTGTCATCTTTGGAACGAAACATTAAAAAAATTCTAGAATTATATGGTTTTACATTAAGTCGGTTAGATGGTGTCGGACTTATCCACTATATATATCCACTATTAACCGCTTCGAGGCTTTTGAAATGGAGTTCTTTTAGTGTAATTGTGCAGTATACAGTGTACAGTGAAGTGTAGTTAAACACTAAAAATATCTTGGAACACGAAGTAAACAAACGACGCAGTTTTCAACATAGAAGCAAAAACTACTCGTCTGTTAGTTGATAGCGTCAAATCAAAAAAAAATATATTATGTCTTGGATATATAATTGGAAAAACATTTTTCGATTAATTATGATGGGTAAAATGGATGGACATAGGTGGAGTCGTAGAAAACAAACTTCGCGGTTGAAGAATACCAGAGAATAGACCAGAAATCGGAGAGTAAAACAACTGTTCAGAATAGCTAAAGATAGACAGATTATTACCATGTTGATCGCCAACGCTAAGAAGAATTTATAAGGCCTCTTAAACAAAAAGTTGGCTCAATCATGGGCCATAAAAAATTAAGTATAGCCCAAAATAAACAGTACTGAACTTGTAATTATTTTATTGTTTTAAAAAATACGTATTATTGACACTTTATAACATGTTCTAAATGAGCTCCTCCTCTCTTAAGAGAGACTTCATACCGATATTCCAGATTTCTCGGAATGTTATGGAATAAAGGTTGTCCCATGCCCCAACTCTATGCGTCTGGAGATGTTAAGTCTGGAGAATGTGCAGAATAGGGGAAGTCAGTTATTCGTGAAATGAATTTGTTTGAAAAATGTCACTGAAGAAATTGACGAACTGCGACAGCAGTATGGCAAGTTGCCCCATCCTGCTGGAAAAATTGGTCTCGAAATGCCAAATTATATGTGCACGACAAAATTGACGTAGATCAGGGATAAAGCATGTTAAAATTTGTATGTACCTCTGTTAATTAAGTGTGACTTGCCTACCATTTTCTTTGATAAAGTATGGACCAATGATTCTGTTTCCCAAAACTGCACACCAGACACTCATCTTTGCGCTATGTAAAGGAACTTCATCTGGTCTGTCAATGCCCAGAAATCGATTTATGCGACGATTTACATGGCCTGACAAATGAAAATGTGCTTCGTCTGAAAACCATACATTTTTCAAAAATTAAGGATTTTCATACTGTAATGCAAGAATTCTGGCACAATATTCCACTATATTGTGATAATCCCTGGGATGTAATTGTTAATGTACCTGAATCATATACGAAAATGCACCCAGCTTCTTCAGAATTCTTTGCAAGGAAGTTCGTTTTAAGCCAAGGTGCAACGCTGTTCTTGTCTGACTGGCTTTCGGATTTTCCAAGATTCGCTCAAAAACACGTTCATGGTTATCGTTGTTGTTAACTGTCCTGGGACGCCCTGAGTTTCCTTTTCATTGGCACAATACATTACCTGTATTTCTAAACTTTTAACAACCTTCAAAATTACAGCATTACTTTAACGAACGTTATTTTAAGAACGTTTATTAAACCATTGTGTGAATTGATCACACACGTATTGCAGACTTGCACTATTACGTCGGCCGATTCCGTATGAGCGAAAATAATGCTCCACAAGAAACACTTTCTCCTCTGTACTTAACACCATTTTTAACAATTAGGCCTTAATAACTAATTGTTTAAGGAATACTTGACAGGTCTATACTAGTTAATTTGAATATAACAGCGCGCACAAAGAAACATCTACGTTTTAGTTTCAGTACTGTTTATTTTGGCAATACTGTGTTAATTGAATTAAAGGAGTTTTTATATTCTGAATTTATTACGTATTTACTAAACAACCGAGGTAAAATTTTCAATAAGTTTATCCAAATACTAGCTTATATAGATGATGTAGTCTCTGTCGCACGTACGACTCATAAATCACAGAGTGATAGATGTGAGTCTGGCCATCAACGAAAATTAAACTAAGCTTATGACATCAGGGACAGGTCACAGAGTTAGAAACATTGGAGATAATATTAACGACGGTGACTATAATTTTAAAGTTGTTCAACAATTATCTTATCTGGGAAGCATGGCAAATACTATCAACATACTATTGGAAGGGATAACCATAGAATAACGCTTTCTAATAAAAATTACTACCGAATAATTAAACACTTTAAGAGCCACTGCTTAATAAGTAAAACAAAGATCATGATACCTATATATACCTTAATACTTTAAGTTCTGACACAGATGAAAATAGGCTATTGATATTCGGAAAGAAAATCCTGAGGAAAATCTAAAGAATTAGGTGGCTGGTGCCTTCTGAACAAACCAGATGCGGACGTATTTTCAAGTAGAGTAAAGTAAATCTTTAAATACTGACAATATGCAGTTTTAATTTATAATTTTGATTATTTACTTTTTAATTTATAAACTGTGATGGGTAGCCATTTTAGACAGCAGACTCAATAAAACTCCGGTTTAGTTTAAATAAAAATATATTTGGAATAAATAAATAACAAAATAAAATTATATTCAAGATATTAGGTATAACATTTAAATGTCAATGCAAGCGACGACTGTATCGATATACGGCTCGTTGACCCACTGTTTTATACCTGCGAAAAATAAAATATATTTAGTGTCATAAATATCGAAAGGAAAATGCGGAGTAATAATAGACACACGTTAAACAGAAGGATGTATATCGATCAACACTCAATCCGGTAAGGAGTGGAAAGTGACTAATCAAGACTTAGCTATGGATCAGGTCTATCGCAGATCATGACAGGTAAGGAATTGCCACTAGATCAACACTCTATCTGAAGTGTTTGGCCTTCGGTCAAAACCCGAGGGCCAGTGGAGTTGTTCCCAGATCAACACTATGGTAGAACTCTTGGACAGTTGGTCTTCAGTCAATACTCAAAGACCCATTGGAGTTCCCAATAGATCAGCTCTCTGGCGGAATTCGATTCTCTCTTGTGGTGTACGCTGTTTTATACCGTTTTCGGCCTTCAATCTCCTTTAGTGCGCATCGATGAAAGTCGAACTCACTGGTTTGAGTGCGTGTGTACGGAGCATTGTCGGGACGGTAGAAATAGCTATCGATGCATTTCAGTACAAAACATATCCACACTACTTCATAAGTTCACTGAAGATGGTCATGTCTGACCGAAAACGTTCATTATAAACACTTGTAATCCATTAAAATTTTTAATTTTAATATTTTATTAAACATATTTTAAAAAATTACATGGGAAGTCTCACTTCAATGTAAAGTTTTTTATCAGTAGAATAAGTTCTTAAAAAATAATAATAAGGAACCTGATACTGATACAATAACAGCTAAATTATTGAAAAATATAGAACAAGCTTTATAGAAACACAAACGATTACTAAAGAATAGAAATGGGACTTTATAAACCCCATTCACAAGAAAGGGAATAAGTATGAATGCCCCTATATAAGAATTATGTTGTTAAACATATCATACAAAGTGTTTTCTTCTCTCCTGTATAATAATCCGATGCTCTTTTCTAAAGAGGTTGTTGGTGATTGCTAATGTAGATTTTGGGGTTTTGGCTAAACCGATTGACTAATATTGCATTAAAATATACAACCTATTTATTGATCTTAAACAACATTTTGACACTGTCAATAGAAAAAAAAACTATATAAAAGCTTTGTGCCTTTAGGTATACCCAAAAAATAATTCAGATTAGTACTGCTTACTCTTAAAGTCATCAACGCAGCTGTAGTAACAAATATAGAGTGAAAACTTTGAGATTATTAACGGCAAGACTTCGGTGCATAAATAGCAATGAAATTATTGTTTTTTGATTGATAATGAAGCGTACATTTTGAAGCTACCGTTCATTGGTACAATGAGAAATTAAACCAGCAAAAATAAATGACCTAGACCTTGTTTCACCCCGAGCGCCCCTCCTGTTATAAGCGCTTCATTAACGATTAAAAAGCTATTTTTTTGAAACAAAATAGGCCCAAAATACTTAACGAGAAATGATAGAGCAAGGTTTGAACTTGAATATAGATCCTTGGTAAATTTTTCTTAGTTTTAAATTATTCATAACTGGAAAACTATCAAGTTTCTAGAAGACTTATTTTGTTTAGAATAATCCCAAGCTTTTCACCTTGTCTATTATTAAAATTGATGAAGAGCTATTAATTGATTTTTTTATTAAAAAATTAGGTATTTGATTTTTACTTCGTATAATTAGCAGATAATATTAGATATATTGCGTCACCCTTCTCAATTTCAATTGTTTTAATTCAGAAAAACTCGTTTAAATTTCAACTAGCTCTTAAATATACGGCCGTGATTTAGATTAGATTAAAACTGTTAATTGCATAAAAGAACTAGTAATAAAAGAACGCTTTTTAGTTTCAAATTAATGTTTTAACGAGATATAAAAAGGTCCTTGATATTTTATCGATTACGAATGTTTTTTGATAATGTATTTAATAATTAAGTATCTAAATTATTAAAAGCCTTTGGAGAAATTAAAACAAAAATATTTCAAGACATTTTTTTAGTAACCAGCAGTAAGTCATGACTTGTGTTGCAAAGGCAGATAAAAGCTGTCGAAAACTTGCAAAATACTGCTGTAGAAACACCAATATGACACTTTTTTTATACTACAAGTACATTCTTTTATATTTTTGTAGCAATTACCAAGCAAGTTTGTTACAATTGAAAATAAACCAAATTTATTTTAAACAGAATTATTAAACATTTTTGGCTTTACAGATAGCTTATTATTTAAAATTAAAATCGTGCTTAATCATAGATTTTTTTCTTTACTTTATAAACTCAAATTAAGTGAACAGTCACAATATTAATTTATTCCAATTTGTTAACGTCCAGCTATATAGCTACGTAAAGCATATTTATTAGCCTTTTAATAAGCCCGCTGAAATATTGGATTTATTAACTTTGAAGTACATTTTGGTGTTTTAATTAATTGTCGCTGCTTTATAATAAGTAACTCTTAAGAAGTCCGGTCATAAAAGAATCAACATTCAATGCGCTGTTTTAAGTTACGTCAACTTAACACTTTCGCGACAACTTTTTTTAGTTATGAGAGTTATATAATTAGTTAGGATTTTAGTTAATATGCAAAAGAAACATTTATAAACACAAAAAAAACACAATATGAAACAACCAATTCCCACTAGATATATATTTTTCATAAACAAATGACAAAGAAACAATTTTTTTTATATTTAAAAATATTTAATCTGATCCGTTATATACATTAAAATTATGTATGTAGACTTTAAAAACAATCTCTAACCATAAGATGATTTTACAATGACATCATCTTATCTTCTCATTTTCTCAATTTTTTTTGTTGCAATTCTGACATCTCCTTCTTGACGGTCCCTTTATTGGCAAATGTACAACAGGAAAACAAACATACAACTAATTTGGGGCATTTCATATGTTTTCCAGCAACAATGACAAAAGTATTAATGGTGTTTTCTTTTGGGTTATAAAATCTCTTCCTCTTTATATACTGTGCTACCAAGCGATCAGTGATTGTATCATTTCCTTAAGAATGAATGGATCCCCTTCTATTATTCAGGTGGTTTAGGTATATACACATACCTCAGTTGCTGATGATAATACACCTGAATATTTCTTTATCGAGCTAGAATCATGTCTTTAAATTATTTCAAATAAAGAAATCTCTGTCATCGTAGGCGATTTGAACTCAAAAATCAGTGTTGCTATGCCTGACAAACTTATTATATGAAATGTTGTAGGGATACATTGCATAGGTGAACGTAGTTCAAGGGGGAACTGCTTTATCCAGTTCTGCATTAACAATAATTTGGCAAAAATGAACCCATGTATATGCACCCTCCCAGAAAATTTGGATCTCACCTAATGGACAGCAACAAAATCAGATCAATTATATAATGATTAAACATCACTAGAAAACATCTGTTAGCCAATGTAAAATACGGCCTGATGCTGACTGTGGCTTTAATCACCAACTCCTTTTTGTAGCACCAAAGTAAAAACTTAAAGCGTGGGCTAGGATTTTAGGGGGCAATTACAAATAAAAGAATATATTTGAAAAATAAATTTAGATTTGAAGGAATAACGTAACATGGCAATGTAAGACTCCACTGGATTAGCAACCCCAGTGGAGTCTTACGGTGCCATGTAATCAATTCCTCTTGGAGCTTAAACCTCATAGTGTTTGATTTTAAAAAATGTAAGTCAAAGTTAATCTAACAACATTTAAAGGGTTTTTATCCATGTATTTAGTGGCTTCAACGATGTATATCCAGATAGCACTGATGATGGAATATTAATTCCGAAAACGTTCTGTGATGTAGCCCGATAGGGTTCTTATTTTTATACCTTTTATAAAGAAATTTTTAAATAAAATTTTTGTAATACTTAATACTCTTATCATTACGTGTTCTTGTGTCTTGGGTTATCATATCCCAGGTATGGAATATTACAATTATCTTATTTAATCGACCGCTTCAGAATATATTTACATTATTAATAGCTTGAGAATGATATTTTTTGTTGAGTATTTTTGTTATTGTCACTTATATAAAAAAAATGGTTTTTATTGTGACCAACCCCCAGATGACCAATGCTCCTGGCGAAATATATGTTTGTTGTATTAGGAGAGCTATTACTTAATGAATCTGAATCTTAATGTAACGGGCCATATTGAT
Organism: Diabrotica undecimpunctata; assembly: GCF_040954645.1. Classification (NCBI taxonomy): domain Eukaryota; kingdom Metazoa; phylum Arthropoda; class Insecta; order Coleoptera; family Chrysomelidae; genus Diabrotica; species Diabrotica undecimpunctata. Next base: position 133,482,846 of record NC_092804.1, on the reverse strand, counting down.
ATCAAAGCAGTAAATATTACTGCATATGCACATGATGTAGCTATTGTTAGTAGAAGGAAACAACGACTAATGGAAATTAATCTTGAGGCACCAAAAAGAGGGCTCTAAATAAGCAAAACAAAAAATCAAGTACATGACCGTCAAAAGAACACCTTTCAATGAAAATAATATCACAATAGACAAAAGATAAACTTACAGTTAGAGACTGTCATGGCTGGGACATATCCAGAGACACAAAGATACAACATACACAAAGAAAATATTACAAAGCTGATAGAAAGACATAAAAAAATGAACAACAAGAATGAAATGATTGTGGAATGAGATGGATGAGTGGAAGATAACCGGAAAACTATGAGTGTAATACAATGGAGGATAAGGGCACAAGAGAGGTCTGAATGTATGGACATAGTCAGACAGGCAAAGATCCGTCCAGGGTTAGATGCCAAAACAAGAAAAAGAATTGTTTAGTTTATAATAATACTATTTTATAAAACAAAAAAACTGTAATAAAGGTGAACAAAATATTCATAAAATAATTACACGCACTAAATTTTGCAATTTTATATAAATTTTTCGGTAAATATTCTTCAACTTAAATGGAAAATATTTCAAAATTTGTTGGCACTGTCTTTCCATATTTGTTCAGAAAATAACTTTACTTACATAAAACAAAATACATTAAAAGTTAAACATTTAATGAAACTCCAACCAGGTTGTTAACTCCGTTACAAGAGAAACTTTCAGTTTATTTTACAGTTATTATAAGTCAGTTTCTCCGCTGTTTATTTATTGTTTAGTAAGGTTTAAATTAAGAAGTTAAGAGTTTCTTATATTTTGTTCATGGCAGTTTTGAAATAATGTATTTTTTATAACTGTTTTTAACTATTGTTTTAATTAGTGAGAGTAGTCTATGATATAAAAATAACGTTTGGAATTTTAGCCATTTTCACAGAATGACCTATACAGTATACATAAACTAACTTATTCATTCTCTCTCCTGATGCCAACTCCACAAATTGTTGGATTGGACAAAATTGACAAAATGCACCTGAAGATGCTCTAGGAAGCGAAAGTACTTCGGCAAGATTTAACTAATAAACTGTGCTCGATATCTGCCTTTTCATTTAATCAAAGTTCATTTAGTCAAGCATTCAACCTTATATAAAATTAACTAACTTATTGTTCACAATTATTTTAATAACATTTTTTATATAATATTACTTTTAAACAATCTTTATAATGACAAAGATAATGCCACATATTGCTGACTAGCTCCATTTAAAGAAAAAATCCACAATCTATGTTAATTACGATTTTTTTATTAAAAGTGAATAGAAGTTATTACCTAATTTTTATCACTACCTTTTCAAAACCTAATCAAAGAGAAAAACCGGAAAAGAAGAAGAGCCTACCGCACAAGAACGGTAGAAGACAAAAGGATTGCAAATGAGCTAGACAGGGAAGTGAAAAAACAACTTCAAAATCATAGAAATGAAAGCTGGGACTCCTATATCGATGAGCTAAATCCTAACAAATCCGCCTTCTGGAAGTTATCTAAAATCCTCCGAAAGGACAAGAAACCCATACCTCCCCTACACGGAGTAAACGGAATTGTCCATACGGAAATCGACAAAGCCGAAGTCATAAACGACGAACTAGTCAGGGCGTGTAGAAACAACGAACACCCCGACGATGACATAGACTTTGAAGAAGAGGTAAAAAGAACAGCGAGAAGACTTAGAAGGAAAAAGGCAGAATAGGTATTACACATACATCTCCCGAAGAAATAAAGGAACTTATAAAAATGACAAATGCCAAAAAAGCCCCAGGACCCGACAACATCACAAATAGGGCGCTGAAAAATCTACCAACAAAAGCTATTGTTTATATCACTAACATAATAAACAACATGCTAAAACTACGATATTTCCCAGATAGGTGGAAAGAGGCACACGTAATAATGATTACAAAAGCTGATAAAAACGGCACATTTCCGCAAAATTACAGACCTATCAGCTTATTATCATCTATAAGCAAGATAGCGGAAAGAGTCATACTAAAAAGACTCAATGAAGAGTCACAAATGCTAGGAACCATACCAGAGGCTCAATTCGGGTTCAGAAGCGAACACTCCTGTGAATTACAGGTACAGCGACCTACAGAATTCATCACCAAAGGATTTAATGAAAAAATGTATACAGCTACAGCTTTTCTGGACGTCAGCAAAGCCTTCGACAGAGTCTGGCACCATGGACTCATCTATAAAATGAATGAATTTGGTTACAGTGAGGCGATGACATGCCTCCTTGCGTCATATCTTGCCAACAGAAGGTTCAGAGTTCGAATAGGGGCAACCCTATCCGAAGTCGGGACCCTGGAGGCAGGTGTGCCTCAGGGAGCGGTGCTGGCGCCGTACCTGTACAGCATCTATACGACCGACACGCCAAAAGAGCCAGGCTCTCTGTTGAGTCTTTACGCTGACGACACAGCAATAGCTGTTAGCTGGAGAAACCCGGATCATGCAGCTAATCATCTGCAAAGAGCACTAAACAAATTCCAAAGATGGTGCATAAAATGGAAAATAGCCCTAAATCCAGACAAAACACAGGCTGTAATGTTTAGTCACAGAAGAAGTGTACCAGTACCCCAGTAGACTGGACCAACCAGGCTAAATACCTAGGGGTACATCTAGATAAGAAGCTAACGTTCACTGAGTACATCAATCAGCAAATACGCAAAGCCAAAGCGTTGAAAAGTCAGCTCTCAACACTTATTGGAAGGAAAAGTAAACTACGATTTAAAACCAAAATCAGCGTTGCGAATAGTATTATCCTGCCAGTCCTAACATATGCATCCGCTGCGTAGGAACACACCTGTAAAACAAACAGGAAAAAGATACAGACCACTCAAAATCAAATAGTCAGAGATGCCCTTAAGATACCAAGGTACGTACCCTTGAGATATGTATATCGAGACTCAAGACAAACAAGAATCCTACGCACGCTAGACGAGAGAGCATATGAAATTTTCAACGGACTAAGAAACCACCCAAACAGAATGTTAAGAGAGCTGACTAACTACAATGAAAACACAAGGACGGTACACAGAAGACCAAAACAACAGATAGTTCGATATAGGGAGAACCCGAACGAATAAATAAAGAATGAGATGGTTGCAAGAAGAACGAACAAAGAAATGCAGTCAATCAGAAAACACACCAAAAAAACTCTGGCGAGAGGGTACGCTTTTTTTTTAGGTTTTTAGGTAATTATAAGTCCAATATACACCGGGGTGTGTGAGAGCATTAAACACTTGGGAATGCACACCCCAATACACGCACACAAATAGGATTAAGGAAAAAAGGAAAGAATTGTTGCCCAGGCATTTTATAGTCCCGAAGCCACAAGGAAGTCCACAAAAAAAAATGTGTTTTCTGATTAAATAACGTAAATTCATATTGATATATTTACACTTTTCATTAAACCGTTTAACGTAAATTTACCTTATATAGCAAATATAGAAGGGGCCCGTCAGGCCTTCTATATACCGCTCCGCGGACTAGGCCCTTAAGGCAGATCGAATGAAAGATCTACTCGCGAAATACGAGCACTGAGGTCATGTGCGGCATACATGGGTTTGGTGGCCGGACCCCTCTCAAATCGGCGGCTGAGTGACCGAGCACACACTCTTTTCCGGACATAGAGTCATCAGCTCAGGCTGATGGCTCTATGGTCGGAACACACGCTCTTTTTTCTTTTTTTTTTTTTGGGACTCAAGTCCCGACGTAAAGTAGAGAAAAATCAATAGAGTCAGTAAAGTAAATAGGGAGAAAAACCTAGATGTGGCTACCCCTACAGTTAGGTGGCATAACCACATTCGCTAAAAACCGAGGATGTCCTATTACCCAGGGCATCTTAAGTAGATTTCAGATCATAAGCCTCCTCACGTAAGTCACACGATGAGGAGGGGTGGTGGAAAAGCCTGGGGGTCAGATAGGTACCACTTCGACTAGCGAAGTGTGACCGGTTTGATCTTCGGACATGTGGATCCCATTTCTACATTGGTATACACATGTTCCTAGGGGCAGGGTTAATCACTGCGTGTGTGTGTACCTTTTCGACACTTTAAACACTCATATGCTCGTTTCACTAATCGCATCCCCAACTGTCATCATTTTTATGATATTTTAACAGGTTGGCTACCACAATGGTACCTATGTAAAAAAATGATCCCTCTGGTCATTGTGTTTTTTGTGCAGAATTCCATATAAATATATAAATACTTCTAAGTTTTGGTTATATTATTCAGTAAACTGTACGTTTTTTTGCATATTCTGACAAGAAGCCACATGTGCTACTGGCAGCCCAAAAACAAAGATGTAGTTCTAATGGCCACGTGAAGTCGAATAATCAGACATGTAAATGACACCAAAAGGGGGAGATAACTATATACTTCGATAGTTGCAATAAATTTGTCAGTAGTACGTATATGCTTATCAGAGCAATATCGTATGTTTACTGTATCAAGTCAATATGAGCTACGAGAAGCAGCTAAACTGGTTAGAAGCTTTATGGCATGTAATAAATTCGCAATATTGTATAAGTGGGAAAAGTATTCTAATATTGTTGTATTATAGGAGACCCTCTCAGATGAAGATAAGCAGGAAATATTTGAAGATAGTTGTTCTGATAAATATATTCCCGATAGCAGTGCTGAATTATCAAATGAAGATATTTCTGATTATTACAGTAAACTGTCTCCAGATAATGTGACATCCTACATTTGGACAGAAAACGAGTTTAAAAAACAGTCTTCTGAAATTGCTATGTTTGTTTTTGATACACTTAAGACAACAGATAGGGAAAGCCCTATTACTACTGGGCGATTAGTGAGTGATGGATTCGGGGAGCTAGAACAAAAATTCAATAGTCGTGGCCATGGCCTGATTCTGGCTTTCTAAACATGCACCAAAAAATGTAAAAACGGTGAAGTATATAAAGTCTCAGAAAAGTTTATGAGAAAAAAAGAGGTGATTTACAAACCATCAGAGTATATTAATATTATAGCCGAACATTCGAAAGTAGTAAAGGTTGGCCAAGACTGTGACCTCTTTGACTGGAAGAAAGAAAAGGATGTATTTATGAAAAAACCGGCATTATTTTATTTTCATCTGAAGACCTACAAAAGGATTATTCTGAAAAGAACTAAAAATAAAAATGTTCTCGTTAGAGGTAAATACCAGTGAAGAAAGTTGACGTCATCAACTTGTTGAAGAAGCATTATGGGGACCAGTGGAGGGACAATAAGGATTTACTCTTCTACAAAAATGTCATCGATGGGGCTGATGGCAATGCAGAACCCGGGTCAGTTTTTAAACACATCGAAGAAGTCATTATCCTTAACGTTTAAAAATGCGTTATTCTAAACAGTGTACAAAGCAAGTCTGATTTACGAAACAAATAACAATTAGTTTTAAAGAGTAAAACATCATAGCACTGCAATATATTGTTTAATGTTTTTATTTCTTCTTCTTCTTCTTCCTTCTTGTATGTAAGCTTTAAAGCCTGTTTCTTCTTCAATATTAGCCTCTTAAATTGTTAAAATTGTCGCACCATCTTCTTCTTGGTCTGCCAATATTTCTTCGTCCATTTGGTGACTTATCTTGTGCTATTCGTACTATCCTATCCTCTGCCACTCTACTAATGTGTTCGTTCCACTCCTGGTTCCGTTTTTTCACCCATCCATTTATGTCTTCTATATTGCATGCTCTTCTTATGTTTTCGTTTCTCTCCCTATCGAACAGACTTTTCCCTGATATTCGTCGGAGTATTTTCATCTCTGTTGTTTCTAGTAGCAGTCCCGTTTTAGATGTATCAGATCTTGTCTCCGCCGTGTATGTTAAGATAGGTCTAATTGCTGCTTTATAGATTCTTGCTTTTGTGTCTTTTCTTAGGTGTTTGTTCTTCCAAATTGAGATCCCGCCGCTTTACTTGCTTTTAAGCTTTGTTGTCGTTCTTCTTCTTCAACATCTCCGTAACTAGTTATATCTATTCCCAGATATCTAAACCTTGCTTTCTGCTTTATTATCTTCCCATTAATTTCGATTTTACATCGTAGTTGGTATTTAGTCTGCTGATATTATCATATTGTATTTCTTGGCTGTTGTATTGAAGATGTGTGTTAATCTTTGGAGTTCGTCTTCTGTCTCGGCGATTAATGCGGCGTCGTCTGCATAACATAATAATTGGATTTCTTTGTTCCCCATTCTGTAGCCATGACCTTTGCGTACTGCTTGTATTATTTCGTCCATTATCATATTAAAGAAAAGTGGGCTTAACGAGTCACCCAGCCTGACTTCGCTTTGTACTGGTATACACTGTGTTAGTTTTCCATTTACCTTTGCCTGTATTCGATTATGGAAGTATATGTTTTTGATGGTTTGTATAATATTGATTGGTATGTTTCTTTTATACAGTAGGTATAAGACGTCTTCGACTTGGATACGATCGAAAGCCTTTGTCAGGTCTATAAAACATAGATATGCTGGTTTATTGTACTCGATGGCCTTTTCTGTGATTTGTCTTAGTACAAATACGACGTCTACAGAGGATCTTCCGAATCTGAATCCTTGTTGTTCATCTGATACAGTTGTTAGTTCATTAATTTTGGTGGTTAGGACTTTTGTGGTAAGCTTAAGTGCAGTGTTTAGTAGATTTATACCTCTATAATTGTCGGGGTCTTCTTTATCTCCTTTCTTGAACATTGGTATCATTATGCTGTTTCTCCATGCGTCTGGTATCTTGCAGTGCGATATTAGTTTTTGTATAAGTTTTGTCATCTCTAGGGTTATACTTTCTCCTCCGTGTTTTAGAAGCTCGTTGGTTGTTCCGTCTGGTCCTAGTGACTTTCTATTTTTGAGTGAATTTATGGCTATTTCTACTTACTGAAAACTATTTTCTATTTCGTGTCTTAATTCAGGTACGTTATTGTGTTGATTATTATTTTCCTTTGCTTTAAACAGTTCCGTCAGGTATCTTTCCCATTCCTTTGCTAGTAATATAATAGTCTCCCGTTTTATACCGCTTCGCGGCTTTGGGAGTATAGCAGGGTAGTCTGCTATATCTAGGGCCTACGGTATACAAGGAAGGTAACATGGCCAGTGCTACGCTTCAACCGCCTATTATTACCCCTGGTTTTACCCAAGGTACTCATTTTATTCAGGCTGAGTCGGACCTGGGGCCTATAGACATTTTTTTAAAAATGTCTAGTTGTTCTTGCCGGCGGTAGGATTCGAACTCCGGACCACCGGCATGCGAGGCAAGCATCCTACCGCTTGCGCTACGCAGGCCCCTCCTTTGCTAGTTTGTTATTTATTTCCGTTGGTTTCTTATAAATCTCTATATTTGTTTTTGCTTACCGTAGAAGTCGCTTTTCATCCTTTTTGTAAACTGTTCCCAGTGTTTATTGTTGTTTTTCTTACCAACTGCTTTGTTTCATTGCGTATTCTTTTATAGGTGTCTCGGGATTCTGGGGTATTTGATGTTTTGTACTTCGTGTAGACCTCTCGTTTCTCTTTACATTTCTCTTTTATTTCTTTTCTGAACCGTGGTGTATTGTTGTTGTTTCTTTTGTTCAGTATGACTTTCCGTTTTCCTAGAGCTTCTGTTGCTGCTTCTTCAATGTTGTTTTTAATTTTCTTTAAGCTCGCGTTTATATCTTCGATGTCGTCTATTTGTTTCAGCTGCATCTTCTGTGATAGCCTCCTTTGGTACATTTCTTTTGTAGAGTCGTTCCACAGCGATTCTACATTGAATTTTTCCTTGGTGATTTCCTGAAGAAAATGTTTTGGTGTTATTTTCATTTTTATCTTTGCTAGTACTAGTTTCTGTTCACTCCCTGCGTCTGCTGAGTTTAAAGTTCAAATATCTAGAATTTACTTTGGGTGGATTTTTCTATTAGTCACTTTAAAATCAATCTTAGATTTGTGCCCCCTAGAGTTTCCAAATGAATATTTATACTGGAGCTTATGGTCGAAAAATGTTTTATTGATTGATGTTTTTATTTCTGACCGACAAAAATCATAACAATATAAATCACCTTATTTTTTTTGTTTCTAGTTTTAATTTAAGGTTAAACTATAAATAAAGCAAAGTTTAAATATTTTGCATCATAACTAGCATTATCCATGAGATTTTGGTGCAAAACTCACAGTTAACCACATTTTGGTACAAAACTCATATTGTCTGAATTTTATTATTAAAGTAGATATTTATTTATTTTATGAATTAAATTTACAAAACAATCTTCATTAAATACACCCATAAAGTTTAGGCAAACAGTTTCTATTACAACAAAGTTATTACACAAAAAAATTGAAGCAATATACCATGGTCTTCAATAGTAAACAGTTTTTTAATTTTTCTGAAAGTTAAGAAACGCGTAGAATGTGAATTTTGCATCTATACAATACAATTGAAAAAATAGTATAATATATATAATAGTATAATATATGTAATATATATAACATATAATAAACAAATTAAATATCTCATAAACTATTAAATATTTTTCAGCCATTTTTTTGCTTTTATTAGTAACGTCCAATATTTTCTTTAATTTGTTTCTTAAGCTTTATTTGTAATTATTTAAATAAATTAAAGGGCAAATTTAATTTAGCAAACTCGTAAATGAAAGCTTTCCCCTACAGCAAAAAAAATCTTGTTATCTATATTTTTTATTTTACCTATTGCATTTTTACTTCAATACAATTTTTAGAATGTTCGTTTCCCATTGTATTTTTATCAATGTATGCAGTAAATTCATGGCGAGCCATATTTTTGTTCCCTTTTAATTCCTTAGTTGTTGTGTGCGGATTGTATTATTTATTATCGAAACGTCGTGTACGTTATTGATTAATTGCTACATCGCAGTAGATTTCTTTTGATTTACTAAAAAAACAAAAAATTGTCAACATGAATTTTCTGACCCCAAATCACTTTGTTTCGAACAGAGTCAGGAACTGAGAGACTAAATCTGGAAGTAATCTGCTTGATTTATAACAGCTAAAACTACCCAGTAAATTATTCGTTTGGATTAACGAAGTTCGTGGCTAGAACGCTTGTTTTTTTCTTTTTATTTCCTGGAATGTTTATAGTTATCGCAACTGATCAAGTAGATGAGTAACCTTAAAGAAAAACTTAGATTTTTATTTAATTTTTGCACGAAAGTAATTCAAAATAACTTACATAAAACTTAATATCGAACCATTGAAACAAAACGTAATTCAAGGACTCATAAAAGCGCTTATTGGTACGAGTCAGTAGTACTACAATCACTATACTGAATGACGTGACCTTTGGTTAGTTTGATAAGGCCTTTATTTTCAACAAGCATTTTTGGAAAAATTAAATTAAAAATGTTATTCAATATAATAATTATTAACTAATATTACTTCTATATAAATGTTAAAATAAACACCTAAACGCAAAACATGGTGTATAATGTGGTGTATAACACAACCAGAGGAATGTTTCAATATCTGTTGACCTTTTTGATAGCAGAATAAAAAGAAGAAGCACTTAAATTTCATCTCTAAATTGATAATAAGTTATGGGTGTATTGTAACGTAATATATTGTAATGTAGTGTAATGTAATTTAATCTAATGTAACGTAATGTAATGTAATGTAATGTAATGGAATACAATGTAATGTGGTGTAATGTTATTTAATGTAATTATGTAATGTATGTAATGTAATATAATATAATTACATGTAATGTAATGTAATGTAATCTAATGTAATGTAATGTAATCTAACGTAAAGTAATGTAAAGTACAATACTACTGGTACTTGAATATCAAAGACGAAGGCAGTTTTGAATAGGTGGCATGGAGACAAAAGTATAATTCAGTTTTATGCTTCGTCAACAAAAAACAGGAAAGCTGTCCCTTACCAACCAAGAAAAGAGCACTTTCCAACTTTCTGCATAAATCGCATGGGCTGAATAGTATTAAAATTGGTATCAAATACCGCCGGTTGCAATCATACCATGACCATACTTGAACTTTGATAAAGCTAATTGGTGCATTTACCAACGAACTCATTAGAATCTTGCGATGAATTCCACTAATATACAAAAATTATAACAGGTTTAGATAAGCAGTAATTTCTACAGCAAAGAAATATATTTCCAGAGGCTGTCGCAAGCAGTACATACTAAAATAGAGTAAAAAAAACCGAAACCTCTACCAAAAATATCTTAAAACCATCAAAAGCACCAATGCGGACGAGTTTCTCCTGAGTCTTAATATAAGAAGAAGAGAAATATTGGTAGACAAAGTTGAATCGCTAGACTTTAAAAAATCTAGTCGTTAAGTGTGATTGCTCTTAAGAAAATTTAGAGGAGACTAACCATCGACACGACAAATCCATGAGATAAATCCCAATCAAACCATATCACACATTGAGTTGCCATTTACAGAGAAGCATGCGATAAGAATTTAAAAAGTAGTATAAAAAATTTTAAATGCTATCAATACCAATAAACTTTTTTTCATATATTCTTCAAACAAAGAAAAATCAGAGCCATCGTTAAACCAGCAAAACTAGCAAAAAAGCTAGAGAATTATCGTCCTATTGCCTAACTTAGCTCAATTAATCTCGATAGACTGATCCTCAAAATAATTGACCCAAAGCCACTTCAAGAAATACCACTTAAACAAGACCGATTCTCCGACCACAAAAAAGAACCACTCACAAGTTCTCTCTTTAACCTTTTCATTGCGGGAACCTTAAAAATTGATGCCTGTCCCATGCGCGTTAAATTTACGAATGCGAGTGTACTCGTTATGAGCAGTTGACTAGTTGACAGTCCGGCGATTATACTCGTCTGGAGCAGCGCACCGTACAGGACCAATAGACCAGCAGAACAGTTTTATTTTTAATTTCTAGTTCAGATTTTTTCGGCTATCTGATTATGAAATAAGAATTAACAAAGTGATAGACAGTTTTTATTGATAGTATAGAAGAAAATTCGAAAAGAAATAAGAAACCACTTATCATTTTTACAGAGCTATAAAGATGATGTCAATTTTTGTAAAGCATTTGAATCAAACGTCTTTTTCTGTGTGGTAAATACCAAAACAAGGCACAACACAAATTGCTACATGACAGACGAAGCACATATATGTTGATTCTGCGCGTTTTTTATTTTTGTCTCATACAACGCACCTCTTAGTCGGATTTTTTTATAGGTTGTCGGTGGAACTACATCAGGAAAATGTCTGTCTGTGAGCAAGTCACATTCAGCGCCACATTTTCTGCCTCCTCCCATGCGGGAGGGTGGAACATAATATTTAGCTATAATTTCTTTTACTAATCTGAGTTGGAATTTGGCTACTGGAATATTTTCGCCAGTTTTAGCTTTTTAAAGTTGATAAGAGTTAAATAGAGCTAGATCCAACAAATGGAAAAACACCTTCTTGTACCATTTAATGGTTTTCCTGACACTTTCTATCGATGAAAGTAGCATGTCGCATTTGTCGACTGATCCCATATTATTATTATATTCAATGATACAACGTGGTTTTTTGATAATGTCTCCTATAAGATAATCTACACATTTCGTATGTTTTAGTTGCGCAGTGTAACAGCTAGTGAGCATGAAAACTTAACGCTTATCTTGCCATTTCAGCATGAGAAGTTTATCTGTAGACCTGGGCACAACTTCACCACGTTTAAGTTTGCTGTCAGTGTTTGGCATAAATTTACTGTTTGACTTTACTGTTCCACAGGTATTCGTTTTTAGATAGTAAAGGTGTGAGAATAACATAGGACTTAAGTACCAGTTATCTACAAATAGGCTATGCCCCTTGTTCAAGTAAGGCTTCAAAAGTGACAACAATGTCACCAGATTTTTCCAGTTTTTCAATTTTATATTCTTCAATATCAGATGTGGCTCCCGTGTATATGATGAAGTCGAGAACATAGCTGGTTTCACAATCACAAAGGAGAAAAAATTTAACTCCAAACCAATGTATTTTTGAAAGAATTTACTGTTTAAAAAAAAGTCTGACTTTATATAATAACAGACTTTCATCTATGCAAATATTTTGAAACGGACTAAAATTTTCTCTAAATTTGGATTTCAAATGATCTACTATAATCCTTATTTTACGTAAACTATCTCTTTTGACAGACTCTTCATCATTATCAACAAAATGCATCATCCGCAAAATTAGTAAAAGGGGATCTCTTGTCATGAGGCGCCTAAAAATTGGAGTATTCATAAAAGGTTTACTAGTCCAATAATCATTGACATTCGATTTTTTCGTCTGGGGCATCAACAGATTGATTGCTAAAAAGCTGTACATTTCATTTATATTAACTGATTTCCATCGTTGTAGAAGCGAATTCGCATCAACCGGTTGTCTACTTTCCTGTTCATAGTATCGATTTGTCTCATCTGCAATTTTCTTCATTATTTGGGGCGTGAAAAAGCTTTTTAAAAAAATCTACAGCATGTGGCGTATCTAATAAACTATCAATTTTACATCCAGAATTAGTATTATCAAAAAGGTGTATGACCGGTAAAAACGTTTCATCTTTCCAAACAAATGTTGCAGCTTCCATAGTTGTTATTAATTGTTCGGCTGGTGTGTTGTTCAATTCATCTCCAGTTTCATTTTCTGCATCATCTTCAGCCTCGTTTTCAGCAACATTTTGTGATTTTTCTACGAGCGTTGATGCTAGAATGAAAGCAACGCTTATATAAAATCAACACAAACACAAAAATATACAACACACGTTTTAAGATCAACGTGCAGTACAAAAAGCTTAAAAAATATATATTAAGTTTACCTTCTGCATCTTCTTCATCGCTTTTTGGCGATCCATCGTCACTCTCATAATCGTTCATAAAATCATCTTCAAAATCACTTTCTTCTAGCATATGCGCGAGATCTGCATCGGTAAGATATTTCCGACTCATTTTCGCGACGGGTAACACAATACTGATTCGAGTTCAAATTGCAACAAAGCAAATATTTTGTATAGTACCTTATGCGAGTTACCTCGTCTAAAGCAGTCTGAGCGTATGTACTATCGGTGTGTGTGGACAGAGACGGAACGCAAGATTCGACTTGTCTATAAGCAGGTGACGTCATATATCGAATAACAAAGCTCTACTGCATATGAAAACAGTTCTTATGATTTACGCGAGTTTACTCGTCAAGAGCAGTCAGCCTATAAGCGAGTATACTCGTCAAGAGCAGTGAAAGGGTTAACTACTCACATAAAGGCAGGTTACCAAGGAAAGTTGAAGATAACTGTGGCATTCATTGACTTATTAGCTGTATATGACATGGTCTAGAAATATGGTATGGTAAGAAAACTTTGTGTAACCACGGGAAATAGAATAAGCAAACAGAAAACTCAAAACAACGACCTTCTTAAGGGGTTTGTACTTACACCGCTACTATTTAGTTTGTATATATCTGATATGTCGCTTACTATCTCTAAAAAATGTGGATATCTAGACGACTGGGCACTGGCAACTCAAAATTCTTTAACCCAGAACTTAGAGGATATCCTAACGGAACTTCTTTATCTTGAAAGACTGGTTAGGTATTGTAAAAAATCGAGACTTAAACCCAATTCCAATAAAACTGAGGTTAGCTAGTTTTACTTAAACAACAAAATGGCCCACACTTATAGTGTAGAGTATTTATTTAACTATATAAGAGATACAAATATTGTTTGTATCAAGTCAAAAAAAAATACATAGTATTAAAAAAGGAATAAAAAACTAAAAGTAACTTAAATATATACAAACAAGAACACATATTAAACAGAAAAACATTTATAGCAAAGTTACAGGTAAGCAATTTAGTGGATGTTCTGCAATGAGTCATATATTCTTCTGAGCAGTAAACACAATATTTTAAAAGATATTTTTTAGAACTTTATCGTAACTATTACAGTTTAGCTGTTTAATACTTTTTGGTAAAATATTGTAATAGTTATAATTAAGACAATTTGTTTTCTGAAAAACTTAATCTACAGCGATTAGTTCGTAGGTAGTGACAGTTTCGCATATTGTGAACATGGACATTAGACTTCTTTATTAAATGGGTACGTTTTCTGTGATTTTCAGTTAGAACTTGAAATATCAACAGAGTAGGTAGCGGCAACATTTTGAATTTGACAAAGAAAGGTCGGCAGTGTTCTAGATAACTAACACCTGCTAAAATCCTGACTGATTTATTTTGCATTTGTAATGAACTTAATAGCTTTTTTTTTAGTTGTGAGATTTGAGCCGACCAGTTAAGTCGATTATCTATGGTTATTCCCAATAGTTTAACAGTCTCTTTGTTATCTGGGTCATTGTGTAAATTACTTGCAACTATAAACAAATTTTGCGTTTTATCAGAGTTAAGTTTTAGTTTGTTTGCAGTAAACCATAAGCTAGATTTAGTAGAAACTTTCTTATGAGACATTTTTAAATCATCAATATTTTTTTTCTGATATAACGTATGTCGTATCATTTGCGAATTTTATGGTTATCTCCGCAAATTGTTGATATAAATAATAAAAAAAAGAGGTCTTTAGACCGAACCTTTTGGAACTCCATGTTTTAGGGATACAAAATCGGAAAGATGACCTTTAGATACTACCTACCGTCTGATGTCTGCCACATAGATAAGAAGTTACAAGCTTAAGAGGGATATCTCTGATTCCATAGTAATTTAATTTGTGGAGCAAAAGTTCGTGTAAAATGCAAATAAAAGCCTTCGACAAGTCGCAAAGAGAAATTGCTATGCGATTGCCACGTTCGAGCCCCTCAATCACCTCGCTCACAACATTAAATACCGCGTTCTGAGTTGCTAAGGTAAATATATGACTCATAATAGGAATAAAATTGGTATTTGATAGTCTTTGCAATCACTTTCCCAGAAGTAAAAACAATGCTTAATAATTAATATATAGAATAAAATTATTAGCAAAAAACGAAAAAAAAAAGTCAAATCTGACACACTATCTTTTTTAGCAGCAGCATTTTATCAAGTAGTGTTTGATTATATTAACTATATTTTGTCCGAAACAACGTAAGTTTAGCATGTGTTAAATTATTTATGCTCACTCGGAGTAGATTTCTAAAAAACCATATTCATAACGATTTCTAACGATTAAAATATTGTAATATTTATGATTTATTCCTAAAAAAATAAAATTATAAAACTATAAAATGCCACAAGAAAACAGCTTCAGAACTCAATTAACCATCGGATGGGCGCGCTTTTAATAATCACAAAAGTGGGCGCGCGACGGCACTTTATGCCGCAAGCAGAAAAACAGATAGATTAAATTCAAAAGATACGTGCTTATCCTTAATATAAAGTTCTAGATAATCATAAACCTATATTTTTTAATTTGATAATTAAATCAAACCGTTTATTTAAAAAAAAAAATAAAAATCCTATATTATTTTACAATACAGTAACATAATAAATAGTATTAATATAGAAGAATATGTTTCCTTAATATTCTTCTTTCTCCACTTGAGTAAGTAGATATACAATTTTGGCAGCTGTAATATTAGTGTTATGCTTCTTGCCTAGTTTACATAAAAAATGTTTTTGGAATCTGGATTTCTATAGAATCCGAACTTTGAAAATCTTCATCCCCGTATAGTTCTCGAGTCGCTCTTATATAATTTCTTTAACCTCACTTTTCTCTTCATCGCTAAAGTCCACTATATCCTCGTCATCTGACAAATTATCAGCCTACTCTTGTAACTCTGGCCGTCAAAATTATTACTTTACTACAACTACCTCTAAGATTTTAGACTAAGTTTTATAAAAAAAATCATTTTTACTGAATAAAAGCTAATAAAAACTAATTTTACTTACACCGTCGGGCGCGCTGCGGTACGGAATGCCGCAAATTTAACACGTGTTACTTCACTGTCTCACTGGCAACTAAATAAATCATATACCGTTCTGAAGCTATTTTCTTGTGGCATTTTAAAGTAATCACTATTTTAATGAGAATAAGCCACAATTAAGGGTTTAAAGTAAGTTTATTTATAAGTTTTAATTTCCACAAATCATATATCGACGCGGTATGTGCGTCGTAATTGAGGAGCAACTGAGCAAAAAGCAGTAAATCCAGTTTAAGACATTTTTTAAGTAAATACTACAAATACTTGGCTTGGTTCAATCTACATTTTGAACTATTCATTTCAGGCAATATGCTTTTAATCCAATATATTTTGCTATATGAATAATTCAAAACCAAACAAAAATGCATTAAATCCCATTTTAAAACCAAGCAAACTGACATAAATTCATCATTTTAACTGCAATAAATGCTTAAAAAATATTTTTGTAAAAGTTTGGTTCAGTTTGCGCAAATTACCAAAAGATGGCAATCACAGTTCTTTTCATTTTGTTATGCGTAAGAATATATTTTGCCTACTTAAGTACTTTAGAGGAAGTTGTTTGTTTGTACAGTTGCATCAGACACTGCATGTTAATTTACTAAAATGAAAGACGTTATATCTAGTATTTGTGTAAAAAAAGGTAACAAGGGAAGTCGAAAGAGAATGGCTAAGGTGTCTAAAAGATCGGTTAAAAAAAGTAAAAGCTAAACACAAGTTAACATTTATTATTTCTAATGGTTTTAAATGGTGATTTAATTTATTTGTAGGTATAAAGAAAAAGATCCGTAACTAAAGAAGTTTGAGAAGCCATGTAGTTCTTCAGGTAACAGCTATTATTGTTGTTTGTTTGGGTTTATATAACTGCGGACACTAAATCCATTCGACAACAGGTAACAGCTATAAATGCAGTAATATTAAATTATCCAATATAAGACGATTAAGGCAATATGCTACGACTGATAAATCAGAGCAAGATGCAAAACTATCTTATGTGATAACTGTTGGTCCCGTAAAAAGAGAACAATGTATCAAGCCAAACCCTGGCTCTCCAAAAAGAACGAAGAGGGGGAGATAAGGTTTCTCAGAAAACAGTAAAGATAAAGAAAAATATTGTTTAATTTATTAGAAATGACAGGTAAAAATCAAAGAGAATCTATTTATCTGTCAAACTAAATATATCAAAATTACATAAACTGTATATTTCACAATCTACGGATAATAACCATATCCCCAGTGTGATGGTGTTTGCCAATATTTTAGAATAAAATTTAATATCGGCTTTTCTTTCCCGGCATCTGATTGTTGTTCTCTGTGTACTCGATTAAAGCACAAAAATTAAAATAGCAAAGGATGACTAGGAAAAAAGCGACTGGATGTTACAGTACAAAATTTATAATAAAAAACGCAAGGCTTTTTATGAGTTAGTAAGAGAAGTGCCACCGGATTCAATCACCTTTTGCTTTGATATATAGCAAGTGCAGATACTTTTACGAACACGTATTATTGATGATTTTTATGCTTAACAAGTGAGTTTATACGTTTTATGCTTTGTCAACATGCACGCTAAAAGTACCGTATTCTACACATGGACAGAAGATATGACTGGATGATGATCGATTAAAGTATCATCTGCTTTACTTTGTCATCTGGATTCATTAAATCTTGAAAATAAACAATAAGTTTGTTAATTTTGGAACGGATGTGGAGGGCAAAATAAAAACGCTCATGTTATTTTGCCCTCTACTATTGACTGAATAAAAATCGCCTGAAAACTTAACTGAACTTTATCTTACATTTCCTGTTAGAGTCACACCTTCTTAATAGCTGACATAGTAGTTGGACGCGTTGAAAAAGCCTTTAGAAAATGTGCTTCTTTAAAGACAAAAGAGGAATATGATAAAAATTTACCGCTCTTTTTAGAGCTGTACATAGCCTTTCATTGTGTATGATGTTAAACAATGGCAATCATATTTAAAAAAATATGGAATATCAGATGTTCAATGAATTATATTAAAGAAAAATCATCCTTCACCAATAAACATTACTTGCTTTGAACACTTTAGTTTTGAAAGTAACTCTAAAGTTCCTAAAATGTTGCTTAAGAAAGGTAAAAAGACTCACAGTTGACACTAGAAAACACGAGATTGGGAAGACCACTAACAGAAAAAGAAAAATCGTTAAACCATTTACTGATATAAGAATTTAAAAATACGTAGGAAGAAGAAAAAGACCTTATAGACATTCTAGAAACCCGAGAAGATAACACTACTAATGAAGGTCATGAAGTAGAATAGGAATGTGATTGTCTAGAAGATGATACAGGCCTACATATTTAAGAAGTTTTGTTTTATAAATAAATAAAAGTATTTTCGTATAGTACTGTCGGTGTTTTATTTTCGACATTTGGGTATTTACTTATTTAGCAAAATGATATAAATCCAACCAACGGTTAAGCAAAACGACATACATCCATTTATATGGAGCAAAATGCTATAATTCCACACAATGTTTAAGAAAACTGAGATAAATCCAACAAAAAAAAGCTTTAAAAATTGGAACCTCCGAAATTAAACACAAAACTCCAATTTTCTGTCAAAAATAATTGTTTGGGAAAGTATGTACTATTTCTTTTCATATTTTTACTATTAATATTTCTGTTACGGTACTGTAATGTGATCTAAGTTCAATGCTATGTATCCTAACGACTTTGGTAAATATATTGCTTCCTGTAAAAACTGGTTGTCTCATGTATTATGTTTGAAGTACGGAGAATTTGACTCCTTTGTATTCTGTGTCACAAATATGCACACAAGTGTACGGTTTCGTATTACGGTCTCAATTAACTTAAATTATCGCATTCTAAATCACAATACAATAGGGTGATTTATTGATGTACCCTCTTCTACCCAACGGCCAAAAGATTCTTTTCTGACCTGCAATCTCAAGAACACTTCATCTCAAGACAGCGAACGAAACGCACCAAGTTTGTTGGCTCTCGTGCCATAGAGCCGCGTCGGCCGGCGCCCCGACGGTACCAACGAGATTTCCTTGGCTACGATTCCAATATTTCAAAAGGTAAGTCTATATTCTTTGTACAAACATCAATAATGAGTAAGACCACTTAATTTCCTAATTTATTGACAGTTATATTTGCTTTTTTTCGCTAATTGATTTACAAACTCAGAATCATATATTTTGGATTTAATAAGTTTTTCCCAGTTGCTCCTCAATTGGCTTCATAAGTAGCATCGTATACAGTTTTAACAATTAAAATGAATGCTCTACCAGATTTATTGGTGAGTGTTCTTTTTTATACTGCTACTGCTAATGACCAACCTATAAATATTTAATATCAGCAACAGCAAATTCAACCAGAATGCCCAAATATCCTTTTTCCACAAAATTTTCAACCAAATTCAGCACAAATTTTAAACAACGTACCAACAACAATATAATATGTTCCTAAATCACAATCTTCCTCAAACTGTCAATACTAAAATAAATTCCACATTATCTACACCTTAAAATGAAGCTTCTGATTCTATTGAGATGACACACACAAAGTGAAGAATCTTTAGGGGAAATCAGCGATATTGAGTTATCGGACATCCACGAATGGCAAACTATACTACATAGTAACAAAAAACGAAAAAATAATCTTCCGACACCAACAGAAAACGAAGATACGGTAGTAAGCAGCAATAAATTTCAGATTTTACAAAATGAAAACGAAAACGACAACAATAATTGTACAGAAAATACCAACGAAACTCCAGCAACCTCTAAACCCCCACCAATTTTTATATATGGTGTTACTGAATACAACAAAATGGTTAATAACCTATCGGAAGTAACAAAAACAGAGACATACTATTGTACAGCATTAAAAAACAACACAATAAAAATAAATTCCCGGGACTCTGAAACATACCAAAAACTGGTAAGACATTTAAACAAAAAAATTGACATTCTAAGACATAATGACTGTAATAGACCTTATCACTATGTCAAATGTGGAGGCAACCATATGTCAGCCGATTGTAAAAAACCTAGGGACATAACTGCCATATGCGCTCTCTGCAATGGAGCACACACCGCAAATTACAAAGGTTGCATGGTATATAAAGCGTTAATTAGCAGTAGAAACAGAGCAAGAGGAGTATCATCGCACACTCCAGCGAACAATCAACTGCAATATAACAGAAATATAGTACAGAATAATCCGAACTTAAGCAATCAAAATCACGCGACTTACACACAAGCAACGGGTGGAACAAATGTAAATAATGTCCATGAAAATACGAACTCCTACAACCAAAATCATGGAACTTACGCTCAAATAACAAGTGGAACACATGTAAGTAATACAAACAGTGACTTTGGAGAGATGATGAAGAGTTTACTTAACGAATTCAAAGCTATGTTTTCACAACTAATAAATCAAAATAGCGTGATCTTAAACATGCTTTCCACAGTAATAAATAAATCCATCCAGTAATGGAACTCAGACTAAATCAGCAGACTAACAAGAAAATATTTATCCAACATCTGCCAGCCCACCCCAACGAGAAAGCAAGACAACTACACTTCCAACCAGAAGTGAGACGAAGATTAAAGAGACAGTGGCCAACAAACCTTATTATTCACTAATTTCACTTTTAAATTTTAGTTTTCATTTCAATTTTACTTTCAAATTATAATCCTATATTAATTTAATTTGTTAGTGTTAGTATTGGGAGTGTTAGGAGTGGATAATTTCTCCTCTCATGTATTTTCAATACTCACATTTACTAATAGCTTGTAATAGCAGATTGTAATTTTGTAAATTTAATAAAAAAAAAGCGCCGTACGTAGTCATTTGAGAATCGCAGGACGGACAAGCGAATGTAACTAATAATACTTTATGAGATCTTCTTCTTCTTCTTTAGGTGCCGTCCTCTTAGCGAAGGTTGGCGATGACCTCTGCAAAGTCTTCCCTATTTTGGGCTTTCCTTATTAAACTTTGAAAGTCTAATCCTGTCCAATCTTTGATATTGCGCAGCCAGGTCATTTGACGTCTACCCGGGCCGCGTCTGCCTTCTATTTTCTCTTCAATAATAAGCCGAAAAAAGTTATACCTGTCGTGTCTAAATATGTGTCCAAGATAAGACGTTTTACGCTTCTCTATAATTTCTGTGAGTTCACGTTCTCTATTCATACACCTTAAAACTTATTCATTTCTAACGCGGTCGGTCCATGGAATTTTCAGCATACGACGAAATACCCACATCTCAAAGCTCTCTAAACGTCGTAACGAGCTGACTGTTAACGTCCAAGCTTCTACGCCGTGTAATAGTACACTATATACATAACACTTTATCATGCGGTATCGTAGGGACAAATCAAGATTACGGGTAGTGAGTAACTCTCGCATCTTTAAGGAGGTGTTTCTTGCCTGTTCTATTCTACATTTAACTTCTTGTTCTTGGTCTAAAGTTTTATGTATCCAACAGCCTAGATACTTAAACTTTTTCACTTGTTCAACTAGATTGTTGTTGACTAGTATGTTTATAACTGGTGTGTGTTTTTTTTTGAAATTACCATTGTTTTGGTTTTTTTACATTCACCTTAAGGCCGTATAGTTCTCCTTCTCACACTACTTTGGTTATCAGAATTTATAGTTCTTCTTCACTGCTAGCAATCAGTACTGTATCATCGGTATACCTGATAATATTTACGATTTTTCCATTGACTTTTATTCCTTCTTGTGCTTCATTTAGAGCATGTGCAAAGATGTCCTCTGAGTACAAGTTGAATAATAATGGTGATAGTATACAACCTTGTCTAACTCCTCTTTGGATGTTTATGGTTTCAGTATCACCCATTTCAGTTCTGACAGAGGCGTTTTGGTTCCAGTAGAGTTCACGTATTGTATTATTGTCGTTTGGATCCAGGTTCTTTTTTTGCAAGCATTCTATTAGCTGATCGTGTTTGACTCGTCAAATGCCTTTTCATAATCTATAAAGCACAAGTAGACATCTTTTTGTTGGTCCCGAGACTTTTGCATGAGAACAATAAAACTGAACAAAGCTTCCCGAGTTCCCATACCTTTTCGAAAGCCAAATTGTTCCGGACCCATATCTTCTTCGCATTTTTTGTAAATTCTGTTATGGATAATTTTTAGAAATAGCTTCAGAATATGGGGCATGAGACTTATTATACTATATGAGATCTTAAACTTACTAAAAAGACGGCATACAGAACCGATTATATTCCATAATTCGTTAAGTTCTGGAAGACTTTTGACCCATTCTGAGTCTTTGTTAGTTAAATCTTATATCATATTTTAAAACTACTATGATACCGTTTTAAGGACAATAGATAATTTTTGGTTTGGTTTTACTAAAAATTCTGTTATTTGGCTAATAAAAAGCATTATTTTGTTTAATTATCTGTGTTCAATTGTTTGTAACGACTTAAAAGACAAGTTTGTTTTTGTCAAATCAAATTTTTGTATTTTTTATTTAATAAAAAAAAATATTAAATATTTCAAAAATGCTTACTTTACTTTTTAATTGACAGAGGTAGTACTAAAATCTAGGGTTATCTTTATTACTCAGTATAAATCGGTGTATACACTGAAAATGCTCCCTTAATGCCATTTTATTACCGACTATATACACCCCTTTAATTATACATTGTTGTAAAATAACCTATCGTGTGTTGTTAGTTAAAAGCTTATCCTAAATTTTCGTTTATAAGGCATAAAAATATTTTAAAAACAGAGTTTTACTCTTAAAAAGAATAGTAAATAAACACATAATTTTAATCAAACTTAACGTTAATCATATTGGGATCACAAATGGCAAATTTACTTTATATAACATGTCACCAGAATTATATTCGTTATTTTATGAAATGACATCAATTTGTTTTAATTTTATATTATCTCACGCCGTCTTTTAAATATTTTAATAGATAACGTAAAGTTTAACAGATAATGTATACGTAATCATATATACTTTTTCTTTATATTAATTTTTTTTCAGCGTATTCGTAAAATAATGTAGGTATTCTAATAAATATAAGGGAATCCTAAAATAAAAAGCCAAAAACAACAATTTGCATGTATAATCAATTTATTTATGACAATTCTGTTAATAGAATTTTTTTGTAAATGTCGTTGCATGCAAGCGACAGCATTATCATTGTTCTGGTCATTTAAATTGCAATCCGATATCCATTAGCAGATGTCAGTCATGTCATATAGTCTGTTTTGGATCGTTTGTTAGATGTGTAGAAATCAAAGCGTGAAATGGTATACTGTGTGACATCCATGCTATTAATATCGTCTAATAAATTTAGTTCATTGGTGTAGAGGGATGAAACAAGTATGAGAAAAGAAAATATTTATGTTGGCATAAAAGGAAAGAAATATATAGCAAAAAAATGCTTATATTACTGATTAAAGATGGAAACAAATAATTGCTTATATAGCAGGCCCGCAAGACCCGCATGGTTTGAACATGAATGTACCTCAGCTAAAAATAATATGAAGCAAAGTCTCAAAATTGCATAAGCAAATAACTTCTGCCACACCTACAAGACAAATTTTCTAACATCAAAAAAAACCTATAGACAATTAATTCAAAAGAGAAAACATAAATATTTTATAATTTATATTCTCAGCTTGAAAAATCATCATCGTCATCAGTATTTCTTTTCTTGATGCATACGTATTGGACAATCTTTATTTGACTACATACATCCCCCAAAACCATATCATATTGATAGCAGGATATGTAGCCTGCTAACGAAAATCTGGGAGCGAGTGAAAACGCCAGAAGTATAGAGAGTGGCAATATTAAGTTCCATTCATAAGGAGGGAGATAAAACAACGTGCGAAAACTACAGGAGTATCACTGTTTTGTTTGAATCTGAGGATTCAAAAAGGACAGATCCACCATAGATCAAACATTCGTGTTAAAAATGATTCAGAGTACTACGTACGAGCAACAGTAAGAGCTAAACCTTCTCTTTATAGATTTCAAACAAGCTGACGATTCTGTCACAAGAAGGCGTCTGTACCATGCCCTAAGAGTACTTGGAATTCCGTAAAAGCTGATCAGACTAGTAAAAATGACCTTAGTGAAGATCGATAGTAGACTTAGGATAAAAGGAAGCCTAGCAGGAATATTTGAAGTAACAAGGGGACTAAAGCAGGGAGATCAGCTGTTCAAAATACTTTTCAATTTATTGTTGGAGGAATACATGAGAGAGAGTGAAATAAAAACGAAAGATATGATCCAGGTCCAGAATCCAGGTCCTCGCATTTGCGGACGATATGGTGTTAATGGCAAAAACCATAGGGGAACTTCTGACGATTTTTAAACTGTTTGAAAGAAAGGCTAAACAATATGAAGTATTAAGTATTAAGACTACTATTAAGTATTCAGACTACCACAAACAACGAGAGTAAAAAGTATTGCTTTAAAAAGGTGACTGAGTTTGAGTATCTGGAAGTAACCCTAAGAAGTAAAGAGGAAAAAAGCCAATAAATTGAGAAGCGGATTTTAAGGAAGAAAGGCGGTCGGAGCTCTACATAAACTATAAAGTATAAAAAACATCTTAAGAGAGGCAAAATTGAGACTATTCCGAACAGTAATCCAACCCACAGCCTTTAAGAAAGCGAAACATGTGTTATGAATAAAAATCAAAAAAATAGGTTGAACATTTGGGAACGGAATCTTTTAAGAAAGATATTCGGGAGTGTAATAGACTATGAAGACGTTTGGAGAAAACGAACAAATGAAGAGATCTGAGACCTATACGGGAAACCAGAAATTAGCCAGATCGTCAGGACAAAGAGACTTAGATGGTTAAGCCATTTTGCGAGAATGGCAGGTGGAAGGTGGGCAAAGGACTCGCTGGAGAGAGGGGAAGAATAAAGGAGAAGGGGACCACCACGAAAATAGTGACTAGAACAGGAACCTCTAGGGCATGTTAGGCTGTATATATTAAATTCATATATATATATATATATATATATATATATATATATATATATATATATATACATTTATTTATTTATTTACAAAAATTTATTTGATGGCTTATTACTAAAGCGTTGTGAGATGTGGTACAGTAGAACTGATGCAGAAATCTGGAAGATGTTGGATCATATACCTGCTGCTGACTCTGACGCAACCGATGTGACTATGATTCTGATGGTTCTGATAGTTTAGCTGATCCTGTTCCTGAGGATGCTGCTGATTAAAGCGCTGATGAAATGGTATTGGATAGTGCAGCTTCAACAGTTGCCCAGAAAACTCCAAAACAGTGCAGGGAGCCTCACAACCTTTTAAGCGACAAAAACGTCCTCGAACGCCAGAATTAACGGAAGAAAATGGTGGTTAAGTAGTAGCAGTTTGTGGTGTAACAGGTGATATTGTTGCCATGAAAAATAATTTTAGCGAATTTAAATCAATTATTTGGGAAAGTAAACACCTTCAGTACAGTAAATTCATGTGAGGTGGTATTTCGAGGCCAAAAGCAGTTTCCAGAAAAAAATGAATAAATTAGCCACTCCATTACGAATGTTTGCTTTATTTTCTTGACGACACAATGGTTGATCATCTAGTGGAGCAAACAAACTTGCACGCTTGGCAAAATGATATACAAACAAAATTCAGTATCCAGTGCTACGATATTCGAAAATTTGTTGGTATTCTTCTATATATGTCTGTTTATCGCTATCCGAATGTCCGATCATATTGGGGAAAACACTTTTTTGAGCCAATTCGTCAGACTATGCCTTTGCTTCGGTTTGAATCCATAAGCCGGTACCTACACTATAATGACAACTCAGTAGCTGTGGAAAGGGATACGATCCTCTGCATAAAGTTCGTCCGCTAGTGAAACATTTAAATGATAGATTTCTATTAGTCCCTATGCCTTCTAGGTTGTGCGTAGATGAACAAATGTATGGAAATGTACTGGAAGTGACCTCCGACAATATATGCCCAACAAGCCACATAAGTGGGGCTTCAAATTTTTTTGCTCTTGTTTGTGACACTTCTAGATTTTCGTATTCATTCGAAATTTACACTAGTGCAGGAGACAACATAATCTTTGACGATACTCCAGATCTTGGGGCTGCCTCGAATGTTGTGGTTTGCTTATCAAAGCACATTCCAAATTTTTGTCCGTGGCTATTTAGAAGAATTTGTTGGTTACGCATATGGTATAGATATTACCTCTGTATTGTGAAGCGATACAAAATATGTGCGACTTTTTCGACTTATGTTGGTGTGAAATCATTTGCATTAAAAAATGATAGCGTACAGTCCCAAAAAATTAGACGGTGGGACAGAAAAAAAAGAGTTCATTATGAAATCGATTGCCCACAGATCATTAAAAAATATAATCGGCATATGGAAGGTGTTGATTTGATGGATGGACTATTAGGTCGGTATCGCGTTCATATGAAGACCCAAAAAAGAAATAATCGTATTTTTACCACCCCATAGGTGTGGCGGTGATCAACGCTTACCTACTGTATCACAGGTTTCATCATTCAATCTTCGCTTATCCACTGCTGGACATAGATCTCCCTCATAATTTTCCATCTATTTCGATCTTGTGCCTCTTGCATCCAATTCCTATGACAACATTTTAGATCGTCAGTCCAACGTGTTGGTGGACGACCTCTGCTTCGGTAGGCATCATCTCTTGGTCTCCATTCCAGTATCCGCTTTGTCCATCTATTATCTGTCATTCGAGCCACGTGACCTGCCCAGTTCCATTTCAGTGTTGCTACTCTCTCTACTGCATCAGCCACTCCTGTTCTTTGTCGTAGCTGGCGATTTGGGATCTTGTCTCGTAGTGAAACGCCCAACATAGCACCCTTTGACACACACGGATCTTTTGAACTGTTCTCCTTGTCATGGTCAACGTTTCGGCACCGTAAGTTAACACTGGCAAAACACACTGATTAAACGTTTTTCTTTTAAGGCATATTGGTATATCAGACGATTTGAAAATATGGTTCAGCTTGCCGAAGGCTGCCCAAGTCAGTCTTATACGACGGAGAAGCTCAACGGTTTGGTTATCTTTTCCTATGCGAATCTCATGACCTAGGTATTTATAGGCCATTACCTGGTCTATGGATCTTGTTCCTACGCATATATCTTCGCTGACTACAAGATTTGTCATCATCTGGGTTTTAGATATATTTATTTTCAATCCCCCTTCTAGCGAGGAAAGGTAGAGCTGATTTAAAAGTTGTTTGGCCTCATCTATCCTATCAGCTATTAGTACAATATCATCTGCAAACCTTAGATGGCTAAGCTTTTCTCCGTTTATGTTTATGCCCTTGTCGGTCAGTTTTGCCCTTTTACATATATATTCCAAAAGCGTAGTGAACAGTTTCGGCGATATGGTGTCCCCCTGGCGTACTCCACGTTGTATCGGGAATTTCTGGGTTTGACGATCACCCACTCTAACACTGGCTGTTGCGTTTTGGTATATATGTTTAATTATATTTATATACCGATAGTCAATTCGGCATTCTGTCAAGGCTTTGTAACAAAATACTGGGGTGTGTAGGAGGAGAGAGGTATAAGAAGAGTGGTCTATATATATGGGATAAAATAGATAACAATTAAATATTGAACGGAATGTGGCTAGGCTAGCAATGTAGGCAAGAGAATGACCACTAGACACTCAAGGATGGATACGGCCAATTTGCATGCCTTTTTAAGACAGTAAATCAGGAAAATATGTATGATGGATAGAAAAGAAGATATGAAAAATGAATAGATATAATGAAAATTAACAAAGAAAACAAATTGAGGGCGCCAGAAGAGGGATACTACTCTAAAAAGAGTAACGGTCACTCTTCCAGGTATCGTATACTGCTAATATTAATTAAAGTTGACTTAATAAACAAAAATGCTGTAAATGTAAAAAGGTAAGGAAATATTAATAAAAAATTATATGCAAAACAAATTCAAGTTTATTAAATATAACTTCTTAGATTTTTACAATCTCTAAGTTACCAAAAAGTATATGAAAATTTCACAATATAATCTTTAAAAAACAATGTTGAAAACAACTATAGTAAAAAGTGGAAAGTTACACAGAATAACTCTGATATAGAGTGTACAACCTACATCTAGGTTAAAAAACAACCTTAAACAAAAAATAATGCTAACGTTGGAAGAACGTATAGCCAAGTAAATATATCATACTAACCTACAATATGACCAACAATATTGTTAAACAACTCTAAATTCACATATAATAAATAAGTAATATATATAAACGGGAACAAGCCAAATTAAACAATTGAAACGGTATATTATCCTGAAGGGATAATAACCGGAGTTAATAACGCAAGATGAAATATAAAAAATTAGTTAAGTAGACAAATAATGAAATAATTAAAGTTAATAATGAAATAATTAAAGTTAATAAAGAAATAAATGGTTAATACAAAAAAACAATGGAAGATAATCTCTGGGTAGAATTTGAGCTCAAACTTACCGATACCTTACACCAAGGGGAGTTATATTAATTAATATATATACATAAAAATATGTTATATAAAAAAACCTATAACTGGTGAAACAAGATATATATAGTTCTGCAGCAAAACCCAACTGTCCTCCTAGGTGAAACAGTTGTCTGGAAGGATACTCCCGAATGGCTTCGGTGTCCCAGCGAAGTCCTCCTTGAGGTCCGAAATTAGCACGGAGCTGGTGCTAATTGCCTCAGTTCTGATGATTACTGTCCTGCCCTACCTCTAGGTGCAGGCTGGAGAAAAAATGAGGGTGGAGTAGACAATACTCCCTGTGGCTTGTCCCAATGACTCTGATTCTAATAGAGTTGAAGTGGTACTCTCCCTCGGATGTTCTGAGGGAAATTTATAATTCCATGGTAGGTGGCTGAAAACAATTCCCCGTTACTTCTAATCTCAATATTGATAAAAAGAAATCAAAGAAGAAGTGAGGAAAGTTTCTTTCAGCATAAGAAACCGGAGCAAAAAGATAATTATGGTAGATAAAAAAAACCCATCCAATCGGATGTAGCGTGACCTTGCTTCACATAGAGTAAAAATATAATGGCCTTGGACAAAATACTATATTAAAATATGAAATAATGAATCTGAATAATAGGATATAGATAAAATACTCTAATGTTTATAATATAAAAAATTATTATTTACCAGATAGCTACTTAATTCCGTGCTAGAAATCTCACTTCAACTTCCCGAGTTTGCGAAAACACCGTCAATAAAATTGTTATGGTATACTTAGAATATTTAACTTCTTGAAGTGAAGGAAATTCTACGCATTAATTGGATTTTCTTTCGCTAACTGCCACCTGTGTATGTACCACTTCAAACTATAGATCAGAAGTGAATTTTAATTCACAGTTAATTAACCAAGAAGAGCCAATTTCCACCTCCCTTAATCTCCTGTCATCTCTTTTGGTTCGCAATGGTACCAAATTAGAACAGAGTGACAACTTAAATTATTAACAATACACACTTAATGGGCAAATGAACACTTAAAGTTAGGCAACCCATACTACATCTCTGAAATTATTTTTATATCAATACAGTATAAGTAACGACTGTTACATTCCCCTACTAGTCGGGAAAAAAAAATTTTAGTCAAAATTTTTTTCCATAAAATTAAAGTATCAATAACTAAGTGTACTGGCCTAACATTCCACGTTGATCTGCAAGTTTACACAAAAAAAATAACCACGAACTAAAGATCACGGGAAAAAAAAAGAATGGTCATGACGCCAGACACCACAAACTCAGATGACTCGAAAGTCGAATCAAAATCTCAATCGACAATATGCTTAAAAGCCAAATATTAACTAAATATACCAACTAAATTCTTGCTGACAAATAAATGTCGAATTGGGCACTAAATCCAAAATTGAACTATCCATGGACATCAGATCTATAAGACTAAGTATATCCAAGGACGAACAACCAGGCAAATGTATGAGCCAATTCAACCAATATCTCACCCGGAGATATACTAAACTAAGATCAAAGAAATCAAACTAAATAGGTTAAGAATTGAACACTTAATCCAAAATTGAACAAACAATGGACCAGATTCATAGTAATATATCCAGAGAAGAACAATCAGGAAGATTTATGGAGCAATTCTCACCAAACCAAATAACACAAATAGTAATCTAAATCGTAAACATACCAAAGTATATCAAAGGCGTAATAACCAAAATAAATGTGAAATAGGACGCTTAATCCAAAGTCAGACTATCAATGGACACCAGATTCATAAAAGCATATCCAAAGAAGAACGACCAGGAAGATTTATGAACCCATTCACACCAATACTAAATCTCAAAACTAAATGAGGTCTACGTACACCCACATCTGGTAATACGAACCTACATAACCAAATAAACCAAATAAGTGAGGAATCAGACACTGAATCCAAAATCGGACTATCGATGGACACCAGATTTATAAATAGAGCATATCCAAAGAAGAACGATCAGGAAAGGACCAATTCTCACTAATGCTAATAACTAAATTAGCTCTTACCCTCATCCGGTAATATGAGCCAATACCAACTAAGTAATTACAATAAAGCAAAATTTCCTAAAGTGTGAAGCAGCATTGTCACACTTATTCAGACTAAGTAATGTAATATGTAACTGAACTAAACCAAAGATAAAGATAAATACCTAAAGTCTAAAATGGACGAAAGGAATTCAGAGGCTAAATAAATTTTGAGTGTGCTGGTATTCGCTAACTATAGCATGTGGCTACAACAGATGTATGAGAATAACCAGACACCGATAAAATTCCAATAGAAATCCTAAGAAAATATAAGTGGTGGACTTTTCCTATAATACCATTACTAACGATAGAAAAAAAATATGTCGAGAACAAGCAATCAATTTTGAACAAAACTGTAGATTTATAACAAGTTCTCGCAGCATGGAATTATCCGGGAATAGTCCTACATCTAAACAGCAATTTATGCCTAAGGAAAGAAGTGGGATTACACTAAGAGGACAACTCATTTGTCTAAACTCTTAAATAATGAAAATGACTAACTTGACATGTGTAGGGATAGTTAAAGGAAAAAACATAACCTGAAGTAAGATAACTAATATGAACTAATTAAACTTCCCTATCAAGTTGTGAAAAGGTAACTGGAATATTTGGACAATCACACAAGAATGGTTAGGACATGTCGCGAGCATTTCCTGACCAGAAATATTATGAGGCATAAACATCTGCCTACTCTGCAATAAACACATATAGTACGAACCTAATTGAGCAGCAGTGATCAGTTGCTGAGCAACAATCTCGAACCCACGTATTCACTAAAGCTGAGTATTGACAGATTCATTGACAGAAAATTCAGAAGAATAAATAAGAAGAAATAAGAAGGACGCCGGCCATCCTTACCTACTTCAAAATTCCAAACTAATTCCAGAACCATCCTGTATATGGAATCAGGACATAAATTATTGTAGAGTATTTAAGATTTTCGTGACAAGTGAGAATAAAGCAGACCAAAGATAAAAAAAAATCACAACATCTTTCCAAATTGGCAAATATTGAACAAATATATCAAAACAAATACTAAGGAATCAAATATCAAAGATATAACACACAATATATGATTGATAGGGTTACTCAAGACCCACAAAAGTATCCTGATTTTAAGGTAGAGAACAATGTGCTGTACAAACACATTTTAGGTCCGGTAGAGACATTATCTAATATGTCCGACTGGAAAATAGTCGTACCTACGCCAAATCGGGAAAACATTTTGCATATGTTTCACGATGACGTTACTGCTGGTCATTTTGGCTTTTATAAAACGTATCACCGTATTGCAGAGTTATATTATTGGCCCGGCTTGCGCAAATCTGTAAAAAAGCATATTGCTAAGTGCATGGTTTGTGCTACTTGTAAACCAAGTAATTTACCACAAGCTGGACTCATGGGCGCCCACGTTGGGCGCCAATGTAACAAAATACTGGGGTGTGTAGGAGGAGAGAGGTATAAGAAGAGTGGTCTATATATATGGGATAAAATAGATAACAATTAAATATTGAACGGAATGTGGCTAGGCTAGCAATGTAGGCAAGAGAATGACCACTAGAAACTCAAGGATGGATACGGCCAATTTGCATGCCTTTTTAAGACAGTAAATCAGGAAAATATGTATGATGGATAGAAAAGAAGATATGAAAAATGAATAGATATAATGAAAATTAACAAAGAAAACAAATTGAGGGCGCCAGAAGAGGGATACTACTCTAAAAAGAGTAACGGTCACTCTTCCAGGTATCGTATACTGCTAATATTAATTAAAGTTGACTTAATAAACAAAAATGCTGTAAATGTAAAAAGGTAAGGAAATATTAATAAAAAATTATATGCAAAACAAATTCAAGTTTATTAAATATAACTTCTTAGATTTTTACAATCTCTAAGTTACCAAAAAGTATATGAAAATTTCACAATATAATCTTTAAAAAACAATGTTGAAAACAACTATAGTAAAAAGTGGAAAGTTACACAGAATAACTCTGATATAGAGTGTACAACCTACATCTAGGTTAAAAAACAACCTTAAACAAAAAATAATGCTAACGTTGGAAGAACGTATAGCCAAGTAAATATATCATACTAACCTACAATATGACCAACAATATTGTTAAACAACTCTAAATTCACATATAATAAATAAGTAATATATATAAACGGGAACAAGCCAAATTAAACAATTGAAACGGTATATTATCCTGAAGGGATAATAACCGGAGTTAATAACGCAAGATGAAATATAAAAAATTAGTTAAGTAGACAAATAATGAAATAATTAAAGTTAATAATGAAATAATTAAAGTTAATAAAGAAATAAATGGTTAATACAAAAAAACAATGGAAGATAATCTCTGGGTAGAATTTGAGCTCAAACTTACCGATACCTTACACCAAGGGGAGTTATATTAATTAATATATATACATAAAAATATGTTATATAAAAAAACCTATAACTGGTGAAACAAGATATATATAGTTCTGCAGCAAAACCCAACTGTCCTCCTAGGTGAAACAGTTGTCTGGAAGGATACTCCCGAATGGCTTCGGTGTCCCAGCGAAGTCCTCCTTGAGGTCCGAAATTAGCACGGAGCTGGTGCTAATTGCCTCAGTTCTGATGATTACTGTCCTGCCCTACCTCTAGGTGCAGGCTGGAGAAAAAATGAGGGTGGAGTAGACAATACTCCCTGTGGCTTGTCCCAATGACTCTGATTCTAATAGAGTTGAAGTGGTACTCTCCCTCGGATGTTCTGAGGGAAATTTATAATTCCATGGTAGGTGGCTGAAAACAATTCCCCGTTACTTCTAATCTCAATATTGATAAAAAGAAATCAAAGAAGAAGTGAGGAAAGTTTCTTTCAGCATAAGAAACCGGAGCAAAAAGATAATTATGGTAGATAAAAAAAACCCATCCAATCGGATGTAGCGTGACCTTGCTTCACATAGAGTAAAAATATAATGGCCTTGGACAAAATACTATATTAAAATATGAAATAATGAATCTGAATAATAGGATATAGATAAAATACTCTAATGTTTATAATATAAAAAATTATTATTTACCAGATAGCTACTTAATTCCGTGCTAGAAATCTCACTTCAACTTCCCGAGTTTGCGAAAACACCGTCAATAAAATTGTTATGGTATACTTAGAATATTTAACTTCTTGAAGTGAAGGAAATTCTACGCATTAATTGGATTTTCTTTCGCTAACTGCCACCTGTGTATGTACCACTTCAAACTATAGATCAGAAGTGAATTTTAATTCACAGTTAATTAACCAAGAAGAGCCAATTTCCACCTCCCTTAATCTCCTGTCATCTCTTTTGGTTCGCAATGGTACCAAATTAGAACAGAGTGACAACTTAAATTATTAACAATACACACTTAATGGGCAAATGAACACTTAAAGTTAGGCAACCCATACTACATCTCTGAAATTATTTTTATATCAATACAGTATAAGTAACGACTGTTACAGCTTCCCAACATTTTTTGTTGATTTACGGTGTCGAATGCCTTTTCATAATCGACAAATATTAAAGCTAGTGGTTTATTATATTCAGTGCATTTTTCTATAAGATTTTTTATTACCAGTAGGTGATCGTTTGTTCCATAGCCTTTTCTAAAACCCGCCTGTTCTATGGGCTGATAAAATTCCAATTTATTTTCTAGTCGTTTTGTAATTATTTTTGTAAATAGTTTATAAATATGTGAAAGTAGACTTATGGGCCTGTAATTCCTGAGGTCGGTAGCATCCCCTTTTTTATGAAGTATGATAATTTCTGCGTTATACCACTGGGTTGGTGTTATTGCTTCCTGCAAACATCTAGTAAATAGTTTGGCAAGGACCTGCCATAATCTTTTTCCAGCCACCTTCAAGGCATCTGCCACTATTTCATCGCCTCCGGGGGACTTATTGTTTTTCATTTCTTGCACTGACCTTGGAACTTCATTGGGTGTTACGTCCGGTAAAATTTCAGATCCCTGATTGATTATCTTTGGTAATGATCCACTCCGGTTACATTGCTGTTCTTTGTATAGTTGTCTATAAAAACTTAACGTATTCATAATTTGAATTCTATCCTCAATGATTTGCCCCTGTTCATTTCTTAATTTGTGGACGTTTTTTCTTCCAATGGACATGCTCTGTCTGAGTACTTTCAAGCTTTTCTTTTCTTCTATTACTCTAGTTATTTCCATCGTATTGTATCGTCTCAGATCTTTTCTAACTTCCTTTTTAATTGTCTTATTCAAAAGTCTTAGTTCATTTTGGTTATGATTCTGATTTTCCCTAAGTTTTCTTCTTTCCCCTAGAAGATGTTTTGTGTTGTGGCTTAATTTTTTGTTATTATTTTCAGGACGAGGACAGTATTTCTTTTTAGCTTCTTTCAATATTTGAGTAATATTATTGTTCATTTCATTGATGCTGATATTCTCTAAGTCGTGTGTATCCAAATTAGTCTTAATATTTTCTTCGTAAAGTGTTATATCTTCTGGGAACAGCCACCTTCCACTTTTCTTTTTGAGGATCATTTTTGTTCTTTCAACTTCAGTGTTAAAAGTGGTTTTTGCTCTAACTAGTCTATGGTCGCTCCCATCACAGGTTTCATTCCAAAAAAAATATTGAGTTGCCTGTGTTTAGAACACAAGTAGCTGAATCACTCTGCTTGTGTGGCATGGCTCTAGTCAAACGACCTGTTAGTCGACCTTCCAGTTGTTTATCTAAAACCACTGCAAAAGCACCAAAGAGAGCATATCTTTCGCCGGAGGACATCCGTTACGATCAAATAGGCCACTGGTGTGTATTTCTGGATCGTACTGGTAAAAAACAGTGCAAATTTCCAAAATGCACATCCGAAACTTAAGCATATTGTATAAAATGCAATTTAGCTTTATGTAATTAAGCCACAAAAATATGTTTTTACGATTTTCATAATAAACAATAATTTAAATTTGTTTTTATTTGCTTAGTTTGACAATTAAAAAAAATTAAATGCTGTTACCTTAATGTAATCTGTATTTTCCTTTTAGACGTACACCTAGCAGTAATATCAATTTTTGCCTCAGTACAATAAATTTGTGTTCGTAAGTGCAAAATCCAACTTTCCTGAATTTTTCAGCTCGAACAAAAGTTGATACATTAGAGGGTTATTATGTCAACAATTAATTAGATTGTGATCATTTTTTAATGAGTTGCAATGAGTTGGGTTTTATGTTTCAATTCATAATGTGGCATCTCAACGAAAAATTTACGTGGTTACAAATAAAATATTGTATTATTTCTCAATTACTTCAGAACTACAAATAAAACGTAGTCATACATCACAGTAATTTGCATATTATTTAAAGTTTAACATAAAAATGTGTTTTTCTCGGGCTAGTTGATTATCAGAATTAATCGCACGCTATCATCAAAAGTAGGTCAAATTAAGTGAATTTTAAATAAACGCTGACTAAGAAAAATCAATTTTATGGATATTTATATTGTAATTATCTAGAAATCATTCAGTTTATTTTTTAAGTATCCTATTTTTTAAGTAGTACATTAAAACAAACACATAAAAAATATTGTTCTGAAGCTATTTTCTTGTGGCATTTTAAATTAATTACTATTTAAATGGGAATAAGCCACAATTAAAGGTTAAAATACGTTTACTAACGTTTCAATTTCCACTTCGAAAATCGTTCTCAAAATACAAACATTAGTATTAAACTAATGTTTGTATTTTGAGAACGATTTCCGAAGTGGAAATTGAAAAGTCAATAAACGTATTTTAACCTTTAATTGTGGCTTATTCCCATTTAAATAGTAATTAACATAAAAAATGTGTAAGAAACACAGTTTTTCGATAGAACGGGGTTTTCTCTAAAATATACACAGTTTTACATCATTTACATATAATTTCTATTGTGTATTTTTAGTAAACATAAAGTATTTAATTTGGAACGACACAAATGCGTTTTCGGTAATTTTGCGCATTCGAAATGGGGTAATTCCACGCAGCGCGGATTTACCCCATATAAAATATATAGCAGTATTAAATAAAGAAAATAAAAGTGGGAAAAAATCCAGCTATAAAGAATAATCATTGATGACTGCATTCAATGCTGTAAAATCTGGACGAAAAATAAGGGAAATCGATCAAAGCTTTGGTATATCAGAGTCAATATTTCGAGAATGAAAATTAATAGCAGACGAAAAAAGAAAAGTTGAGTCGAAAACCTGTATTTTCTGAAAAGCAGGAAGCAAAATTGACGGTAATTGATGATTAATTTTGAAATTATCCAAAATGTTTTTTGGTTTATCTCCAGAAGAACTTAGGGAACTTGTTTTCACCTACGCCGGGAAAAATAATGTAAAATATGTTTTTAATGCAGAAAAAACCGCAGAAAGAGATTGTTTAGCACTATTTATAAGTCAAAATCCAAAGATCAGGTTACGCCAGCCTAAAACTACAGGTCTGAATAGAATAATTACCGCTTATGGCGTGAAAGACGTGAAATTATTTGCCGTCTTGGTCTATGTGACCGAGAGAAAAATTGCTCTGCACGCCAGCGAGGTCTATTTGACCGAGAATTTTAATGTAACTGTGATGCTGTCTCGGTGACTATGGCGTGAACGAAATATATTACAAAATCCTCTACGGCAGGCAACATGTTATGTTAAAACTGTGATGAATAAATATAAATTTACTTAAAACCGTATTTATAATACTGATGAGACCGGTATTACCACCGTACAAAGTCAATAAAGATATTGGGAAGAAAAGGTAAAACACGAGTAAGTACAGTGACTTCTTGTGTAAAATGGTCACTAATCTTTAAAAATTCAGTGCTTCAGGGTTTTATATGTACCACTAATGTTCATTGTCCCAAGGATAATAATGACTAAAGAACTAAGGAATGGCCAGCAGGTGATTTATATAGATCTTCAGATAATGGCTAGATAAACGTATCGTTATTTGCAGGGTGGCTAAAACATTATTATCACCATGCAAAGCATACAAAGAAAAACCGATACTCTTGAATAGAAGCTTTTTTATTTCCTGGGTTTGTTAGTCTGATGTAAATAAAGCTAGTTAAATTTTGCTTAAACGTTTCGAAAAATTTGGCATTTTCAATAAGCACTTTATTAAACTTTAAACATTACATTTTACAGTTAATGTTAATGGATTATGTTACATGGATTAAAAATTGGTATCTGACATTGACAGATGACATCTGGCAGATATCTTAAAGTATGAGTGGTTCAGGATCGTATCTTAAAAATCTGCCATAGTGCATTTAAAGAACAACTCAATTTATTAAATTATGATAATAATTGCAAAGATCTTTGATGTCAGTCTTATGATTGATGGAATTTGGATCTTTTTTATTTGAATCATCTCCAATATGCATCTTTTGTTATAATTTTGTTCTTTTTCCAAAATCTGTACATTTTCAAAATCAAAAGAATGGCTATTTTCTAGAGAATGTTTGGCTAGGGCTGTTGTGTTTAATGCCTTGGTTTGTATACTATGTTTATGTGCAACCATTCTTCTATGTAGGTATTGGTGTGTTTGTTCAATATATGTTGAATTGCAGTCTTTACAATTTATTTTATAAATATCATTTGATCGATGGTCTTTATTAAATTTAGCTTTAAATTTTGAAAAATATTATCCAGATGGTTTTGATGATGTATGTCCAACATTAATATTGTACTTTGCAAACATTTTTGACAGTTGTTCAGAAAATCCATTAATGTATGTTAAGGATATATATGATATGTTGGAGTTAGTGACATTATTATTATTATTGCTAGGTATGGTTTGGGTTTGTTTTAGTATGGTATTGGAATTGGATTGAATTTTGATAATATAATTTCTTTTTTTAATAAGTGGGTTGTAAAATTCTGGTGGATAAATATTTTTTTCTAAAATATCTTTAACTTTTCTCAAATTTGCGGAATTGTACTGTGGACTAGATAGTTTAATTGCTCTGTCAAGAAGACTGAAGACAACACCTCTTTTATGGGCTATGG
The DNA here is from genome assembly GCF_040954645.1 of Diabrotica undecimpunctata. NCBI lineage: Eukaryota > Metazoa > Arthropoda > Insecta > Coleoptera > Chrysomelidae > Diabrotica > Diabrotica undecimpunctata. The sequence goes on along the minus strand of NC_092804.1, from coordinate 133,444,276 downwards.
GTGCGCTGGTTTACAAAAGATGTTTGGTCCGAAAGATAAATAATCGTACTAGTTTTTTATTTTTCTAAATAGAAGCGTTCTGGAGTTATTAAAGAAAGAAAATCTTCAAAGAGCTCTAGCTCCTTTAGGAAGCATTTTCAGACTAGCTGAATTGGGTTAAATCGTCTTAAAATTATCTGAGGAATCTGCGGTTTTCGTTTGTCAGGAGAATTTCTAAACACCCTGTATATTGCATTAAAAAGTTTTCCTAATATTTTTATGTTATCTTCGTCTATTAGCTTCAACAACTCAGTTGGTATATTATCTGGACCACAAGCTTTAGTAATTTTAGCATTTTTTAAAGCGCGTGCTACCTCTGGTTTCATAATTTCTGGGCCGTCATTACAATTTTGATATGATTCGGTAATATTATTTCTTTCATCTTCAAACAACTCTGATATCTAGGTGTCTTAATCTTTTTATTTCGTTTTTATTTACAATAATATAGTTGTTATTGTTAACTAGTACAGAGGGAACTTGTTTTTTAATAAAAATTTAAAATATAATATACTCTAGGACAAACAAATAATAAAAGATTTTCTAAAAATAAAGAATAAAAAAAAATCGAGAGCGACTTTTTTAAAGTATAATTGTTGTTTCGGATATATAATTTGACAATCTTTAAAACATTTAAAAGATTACATTCTAACAGTTTGTATAAATTAATAAAACAAATAAGTTATTTGCGACGTTTAAAAATGCCCAGTAATGGATATTATTTAAAACAAGAAATTTGAGTACCTAGTCGGAATATTTCGATGGGTTTTTGACAGAACATCGTAAGCGACAATAAAGTATAAAATACTTTTTTGGTCTCATACGATTGTTGGGGTTGTTCTACATCAGTCCTCATAAAACATCGTAAGCTAAACGTACTTGATGTAGTACAATAATGTTTTATTTTGTATCGCAAGCGCCTATTTGGTAAGCCGTCCTAAGAAATTGTAACCGAAAATTATCGTAAGCACCAGTTGATCCCTACAAAACATCTTATGCGACATGAATTCGTGTCGAATACGATGGAGTGAAAGGCGTTTTCGATACCCGACTCTGTATTGCTGATAATAGTTCTCGCCGAAATAAAACGGTAAGTAGTAAGTAATAACTACGTGTATAAAGTGTATCAACATAAAACTTTACAAATTAATCGTTATTATTGTTATGGTGGTTATTTATAAGATTATTTGTGCGTCATTATTTTGGCGAGTTAAATACTCAATAATTATTATTTTATTGATTATTATTGTACAACAATTTTGTAGGTTAAATATGGCTTATTCTTTAAGAGGTTATAAAATCCTAATGGCATTGGAGAATGCTGAAAAGAACAGTGCTGCAAAAGCTTTAGAAAACAATGATAATTCTGCCATTGTTGAAAATATCGAGACTGATTGCCCTGTTTTAAATATTTCTAATCATCTTGATAACACATATACTCCTAGTAATCCATTAGATTTAGAAGAGTTGGTTGACGTTGCTAACATTTCGATTATTCTTGTAGAGGATAGTATTAACGCCATCGTTTCTGAAATACAATCTGATAAAGATGATTATGATAATTCTCTACCTGAAAAATCTGATATTTACCAGTTGAATCAAATTCATCTAAAGCAAGATCAAGAAACTTATAAAATCACCAAACAAAGACGTTTGGTAAATTATTCGAGTTCTGATTCGGAAACGTATCTACCTTTTGCCAATAATTCCCAGAAATCAAAAAAAAATTAAGAGATTTGACTCCGATTATTCTTTCCAAGAAAACAAGGAATCTGATTTTTTCTTTTCAAGATCTGATTCTGATCACGACATTGCTGCTAAATTTTTAGATAAGGTAGGTGATGCTGGTGTAAAAAAGCAAAAAATAACAATAAAAAACATGTAAAGTCTGCTGAATAGGTGTTTGGTGCCACAAAATCTGTTCAGGAAAACCCATGCAAAAAGAAAGCTTGTCAAAACTCATGTGCCAAAAATTTCACTGAACAACAACGTCATGAGATCTTTGAATTTTACTGGGGGTTGGGTTGCTATCAAAAACAAAGGGATTATCTTTTACTGTGTATGAAAGAAAAAACAATTAAAAGAAGGCGAACAGGCACTGAATCAAGAAGAAATCGAACATTTAAATATTTTATTGAATGGGATGGAACAAAAGTCCCAGTATGCCAACAATTCCTTTTAAAAACATTGTTCATATCCCAAATGAAATTAAGATACACCAAAGATAATGCAATTGCCAAAACATTTGCTAAAAAGGATGAAAGAGGCAGACATGATCCTGCTCACAAAACTAAAGCTCTAGATAAAAATTATGTTCACGGATTTATAAAGCAGTTACCAGCAGTAGAATCTCATTACTGCACAGCAAGTACATCTAGAAAATATTTGCCTGCTGAGTTAAGAAAAATGTATCTTTTTTATATAGAATTTTTGTAAAGGATCAGCAAGAAAACCATAATCTACAAAGAAAAACTGTTTCTTTAAAAGTATTTCGTGGCATTTTTCATAAGGATTTCAATATTGGTTTTCATTTACCAAAGAAGGACAAATGTAGCATGTGTGAGTCAAAAAAGAATAAAGATATTACATTTACAGCAAAAGAAATAGCAAAACATGACAACCATTTGAAAGATAAAGATAAATGCAAATCACAATTTGTTTCAGATCAAAAACTTTCAATGAAAGATACTAGTTATTTATGCGTTAGTTTTAATCTTCAAAAAGTTTCAAACACCCCTCACGGAGACAACTTACTTTTATATCATTCTCGTAAATATGCCATGTACAACGAAACTGTCTATGAAAGTGAAAGCAAATACGCTTTTTGCTACCTATAAGGTGAAACAGATGGTAATCGTGGTAGTAATGAAATAAGTACAGTTATTTTTAAATACTTAAAAGAAATTGATGAGAGAAAATATTTCAAAACAGTGGCTTTGTATTGTGACAGTTGTGCTGGTCAAAATAAAAATAGAGCCATGTTAGGCATGTTGCATACATTCTTAGGATCATCAAAAAATATATGTAACATTAAAATAACATTCCTTCTTTCTGGCCACACTTATATGCCTGTAGACTCAGCGCATGCTTCAATAGAACAATTCATTTGTAAACGTATTGTATGGGCACCTTCCGAATGGCCAAAATTAATTGCCAATACAAGAATTCACCCAAGACCGTTCAAAGTCATTGTTATGAAACATTTAGAATTTGAAGATTGGAAGACAAGGGCATCGCATAATTTACCTGAAAGTATTAATAAGACAAGTGATGGTCGCGCCTTCCAAATTAGCAAAATAAGGGTAGTATATTTAAAGAAAGGGAAAGACTTTATAAAAATAAGATATTCGTATTGCGATTCCGCTGATGCGCACATTCTGCCGATTTCTAGCAAACCAATAGCCAAAGGTAAGACTTATATGGTGGTTATTTTTAACTTGTAATACTATTGTTACTACATTATTAAGGCAGATCAAAAAATACAACGCAAGAGGTCAAAATTCTATATCCATCTCCTTTAAGTATCTCGGATAAAAAATATGATGACCTTAAAAAGCTCTGCGAAAATCGTGAAATTCACCAAAGATTCTGGAATGCATATAAAATTTTAAAAGCTAGAACAGATGTACCAGATGCCTTAGCAGAAACAGACGAAGAAGAAACAGAAATGCACATTTCTTAATATTAATAGTATTCTATAAAATAAAATTTCTGAATTTTCGGTTTTGTTTATTATTGAATAACTTTTGAGGTAACTTATATTAAAACTATACTTTATTGTTGCTTACGATGTTCTGTCAAAAAGCCATCGATATGGACAAAACATCGTATGTGCATCGTAAGCTACAATTTAAGCAAAAAGTTTGCTTGACAGAACATCGTAAGCGACAAAATAAATACAATTAATTGTCCATTTTTACAATTTTGACCTTTAAAACAATTCTTGGGAATGTAGAAACCTACTGTAAAATTTTGATTAAATTTCAATTTTAAAGAAAGCAGTTATTCAAAAAAATCGATTCCTGTAAAAATGTGTTTAAGAAATATCCTGAATTATGTAGATTCAAAGAGCAGAAAATAATTTCAAAAAGTTGTTTTATATTTTATAGCGATTTTACCCATTAACCACTTTCTAAACGATCTTGCTAAAAAACTGTAAACGGTATTGTTGCCATAATCATTCAATCCGCACAAAACTCAAAAACAGAAGAATAAAAATTGGCTTCTAACAAAATAAACATTACACGAACTACACAAAGTAAGCAAATGTCTGCATAAAATTTGCCTTTAAGTATTTAAAATTTCCTTTTTAAATAATTAATTCTAGCTCAGTTGACGCAGACGCTAACTCCAGAATATTAAATATCAAGTGGTTGATGGTCAGCTCTGGAATATTTATATAGGGATTATATATTCGTGACAATACTGTTCTGTCGAATAATCTGAAAATATACGACTAAATGAAGTATGTATTTCAATTTGGGTCAATTTGCAATTTTAGACATAAAGCAAAAAACGTGAGAAAATCGTTATTAATGATATTAAGCATTCAAATGAACTGGAATATTATATTCTTTGTACTTTTATTTCATTTTATTTTAAAACTAACATTCTAAATTATTATTTTCACTAAAATCATTACTCGTAATTGACAAACACTGAAGAAACCTAACACACTAATCCTATTTTTGTGTGGCACCTTGTTAGAAAGGGATTTTAGTCGTTAGTTCAGAAATATAAAGTTTTCTAAGTTTGGTGCAATCATAACTGAGAAAATTAATTTTTAAGATATACAATTTTGATAATGTCTATCACAAAACTTTAGGTTAAATGAAGATAATATTTTCACATAATATTTAGAAAGTATTTTTCAATTAAATAAAATATTTAAAATGACCACCATTCACTTCTTGACAATAGCCGAGGCGATATTGAAATTCTCGCACAACATTTTGTACGACCTCGGGGGTTATTTTGTTAATTTCTTTCATTATTCTAACTTTTAAATTAGCAATACTGTTTGGTCTGTTAAAATATACTTTAGATTTTAAATAACCCCATAAGAAGTAATCGAGAGGAGTCAAATCGGCCATTCGATCTAGCCGGCCATTCGATCGTTCCACGTCTTCCAATTTACCTATTGGAAAAAACATCTTTTAAATAATTTCTAACTATACGTACAAAATGTGGAAGAGCTCTGTCTTGTTGGTAGTAAATAGATCGATGTATCGCATTTGAAAAAATCTTCGTATAAAAATAACTAAAAAGTTCATCAGAAAATCTAGATAAACCTCACCATCAACTGTGCCCTCAAAAAAATAAGGACCAATAATTTTATTGTTAATGATACCAGCACAAATGTTAATTTTTTAGGATATTGCGTGCGTCACACACCAAGAGAGGATTTTCTCTGAGTTTGTTAACCGTTCCGTTTAAATGAAACGTCGCTTCATCAGAAAAAAATTTTGTTAATGACTGCAAATCTGCGGTCATTCTATCCATCATTATTTCACAGAATTCTTGCCTTCTATCGGGTTTATCCTCATTTAACTCCTGAACTAATTGAACTTTGTAAGGGTGATATTTTTTAAGTTATACTTCTATACGCGCGTTCGACGTTGTAAATTTGTGCGGGAGTGAATCAGCAAAATCAGTACATATGTAAGATTTAGGTAAGAGAAAGACAGAAGATACATTTTCTCTCTCGAGAATGTATGACCGGGAATTGTCAATTTAAAAATACATTACTGTTATGTCTAATTAGCAAAATTTTTCCGTGTTTTGTTCATACGCTGGTATAAACGTGAGTTCGAATCCCAATACGAATTTCCTTTTTTATTTTTGAAATATTTAAAAACACTATGTTAATCTTATTAAATATATGTAATATACGCAAAAATGCGAAACTTTAAAATAAAATGAAAATTTACAACATAATCCAAGTTGTTGGTTTATTATTTTTATCTTCCATAAACATTTTTTAAAGTTATACTTCTATACGCGCGTTCGACGTTGGAAATTTGTACGGGAGTGAATCGGCAAAATCATTACATATGTAAGATATGGGTAAGAGAGAGACAAAAGATATATTTCTCCCTCGAGAATAAAAATGTTCCTTTGTAAATATATTTAATATTTATTGATATTATTATTATTATTTTTTTATTAATATTATTATCATGGTAAATTAAACATAAAAGACAAAGGATCCTTTCACAATACAGGAGTCATCGAATGTTGTTTATTCTATACCGTGTGTCAATTGTAAAAACGTGTATATCGGAGAATCATCTCGTAATTTTCACAGTAGAGTAATATCACATCGCAGCGACATAAAAACCAAAAAGATAAACGCATGTGCGCTCACAGAACATCCATTAACTTTAAAACATGAATTTAATTTCGAAGATTCCTGTATTTTGGCAAAGAAAAAAAACCTTTCAAAACGTGTTTTCTTGGAAATGTGTTTCATAAAATCTAATACGTCTTGTTTAAATAAAAAGTCAGATATAGATAAATTGAGCAACATTTATTGTTACTTACTGACAAAACATCAAAAATAAAATAAAGATTTACTTTTACATATACACACCATAATACACCTGCATACAAAACATGTTGCATACTATCAAGACAGGTTTAATATACTACTTCCATTAATATAATAGCAAGAACTCCTAATTACTTTTTAATCATACTATTTTTGTTTTTTTTTTCTGTTCTCTATGGATCAGTCAAAACACACCATTAAAAGATGTCACTAACAAAATTTTAACTCTTTAACTAAATTTTAAAATGTATTTTGTCCATTATTTTACATGTTATATTTTATATATGTTTTTAATGTTGAGTGTCATAGCTTTACACAAATAATCTCAACGACTAGTAAGTTGCAATGACAATTTGTGATATGTTGTAAATATTTACACATTCTTCCAAATACAGTGTCTTGAAGAAGGAATAAAAGAATTCCGAAAGCTCGACCAAAAGTCAAAAGAGTGTTTCTACAGTGTGACCCATTTAGATTGGAAACACCTCTATAAAATTTGAAGTTGTAAACTGATTTTAACCAAATTTTTGTTTAATGCCATGTAATAAAATGTCTATTGCGGGACAAAATATGAAATATTTAGTTAAATTTTCAGGGCATTCTACGATACTTTTTCTTCGTCGAAAATGGAGAATTTGTATTAGCGATTTTTTTAATTAAAAAAATTTCTACGCCACTGGCTTTAGAGTGGCTTCAAATAGCTATGACAAAAATTTCATTAAGATATATTTAAGAATAACAAACTTATGACAACTTTTTTAAAACTCACTAAGAAAAAAACACTCTGTATTAACAGAAACATGGAAACATAATTTTAGTTTAAATCCTAGTTGCCTCTACCAATCCACCATCTAATTGGATACATTTGTCGTAGTGTTTATGAATATTTCTAATTACATTTCTTAGTGCACATGCCTGTCGAATTCTTGCACGAAGTTCGTTTACGTCTCTTGCACAGGTTTGGTAAACTTTTAGTTTGATAACTCCCCAGAGAAAGAAGTCTAAAATTGTGAGATCTGGAGATCTGGGTGGCCAATCTATCAACGCACTACCCCGGCCTATCCAACGGTTCGGAAAATTTTTATTTAACCATTGCTTCACGGTTCTGGCATAATGAACGGAACACCCATCTAACTGAATATACCAATATAATCATTCGTTAATTGGCAGCTCATGAATAGCATCCCACAAGTCGGTGTTTAAAAATTCTAAAAAGTTCTGTGAGTTCAAGTTTTCTTCAAAAAAGAAATGACCAATAACTCGCTCGTTCAGTATATCACACCAGACATTGATTTTTTGAGAATACTGGCTTTTACAGTTTATTACCCAATGGGGATTATCTGCTGTCCAATAGCGACAATTCTGTGATGATATTACTGCATTTGTAGTGAAAGTGGCTTCGTCGGTAAACAACACGTTTTTTAGAAAATTTAAATTGTTTAAATATTCCCCTTGGGCCCATAAACAATATTCTAAACGTTTTGCTTCGTCGCCTTCTTGTAATGTGTGTAAGAATTTTGGTTTGAAAGGTTTAATATTATTTACCTTAAGACATAGCCGAATACTCTTTCGAGGCACATTAAAATATAAACTGGCATTCCTTAAACTGGCATTAGGGTTATTTCTGAAATGATCTAAAATTATTTGATCATTTCCACTTCTTCTTTGTAACGGGTTATTTTTTAAAATTAGTTTTGATACTGCACCATATTCATTAAATATTCTATTTATTTTGTTTACCGTACCGCAGCTAATATTAGGACGATCACATGTCTGTCATTAAATATTGTACAAACTTCCCTGGTACTTCTATCTTTATCTCCCAAAAGACGTATAATTTCAATTTTTTCTCTCAAACTTAATGTTGCAGCCATGACACAAAATATTATTAAAAGAATTTGAATTAAATATTGTTGCAGATATTATGCATAAATTTATGCTAGCACTAAAATTTGTATGACACAAATAATCTCAAACAGTAATATCGTTGTCATGGCAACTGAGATTTAAGTTGTAGCATATAAGGTTATTAATAATGTAGCGTTACTTGCATTAAATTTTTATGCTATTTTAAACATTTTTTGGCTAGTAGTGGTTTATTATTAAAATTATTTGAAAAATAATTAGTTTTATGGTTATCTGTTGATACAGGGTGTTCTTTTTTGACTCTTAGCTTGGTGAGTTTTAAAATTTTAAGTTGTCATAACTTCGTTATTAATAAATATATTTTAATGAAATTTTTGTCATAGCTATTTAAAGCCACTCTAAATCCAGTGGCGTAGAACTTTTTTTAATAAAAAAAAACGCTAATACAAATTCTCCATTTTCGACGAAGAAAAAGTATCGTAGAATGCGCTGAAGATATAACTAAATATTTCATATTTTGTCTCGCAATAGACTTTTTATTACATGACATTAAAAATAAATTTGATTAAAATCGGTTAACAACTTCAAATTTTACAGAGGTATATATATATATGTATATATGTATATATATTTATATAAATACATATAAGCATATAGCAATAAGGGTGATTGATTAGTGTCATAAAGCTCAGCAAATCCATTATAATAATAGATAGCAATAAAAGTTAATAACAAAAACTGTAGGCAAGTTTGAGGTTTATATTACAAAATTAGCCAGAATGTTACAGGGAGCTCGAAAACATAGTGGCAGACCAAACTTATATTTTTTATGGATTTTAAACAAATTTTTGTTTTATTCGAATTCTTGTTTACTTACCTATTAAAACAATATAAAGTTTTATTATGTTATTTGGGGTATTTACAAAGTTATAACCAATCTTCTATAAAAATCATAACAAGTTTAACTTCCTGTGTAATTAAAAGGAAACATAGTAATGAATTGAAACATTTGTCAAATTTTTTAAACAGCTAACAAAATTTTTTAATTATGATATAATCTTTAATTTAATATATAAATATATATATATATATATATATATATATATATATATATACATATATATATATATATATATATATATATATATATATATATATATATATATATATATATATATATATATATATAGGAAAACCAACCCTGATTGATCAAGAGGAACCAAAAATTTAGGAGTTTTTTGTATATAACGCCAACGATAAATAGATTCTATTGATACAAGGACGTGAGTAGAATTTTTTGTTTTTATTCTTTATGGGATATAAAAATTTATTGCCACGCAGGTCTAACGTTTTATAGTGTTTTTCCTTTAGATCTTGATAGATAAGAAACAATGTTTGACATAAAATATATTGTTTTAAATAAAACATTGTATGCAAAACAAAAGTTAAAAAAACATTAAAGATCTAAAATTACACTTTTCACTGCATTATATAAATCAAGTCTTCTTTAGTAGGTATTCTCTCAAATTTTCGTTTCAATAAATAAGATTGGACAAAAATGCCATTGATTTTATTAAAACATGATCATTGATTTAACTTATTTGTAATAATTGAACTTTGATTAAAAGTCCTACAGTTAAATACTGAAAAGTGATTCAGTATACTTACCATAACAAGTTTATTACTTTTTGTTTATTTTAACCAAGATATTGTTGATTGAATTTCTAAAAGTGCAATTAAAAATAAAATAAAAAATATCTATATATGCTATCTTTAGCATAACACAAGTTTTTACTCTCACAAGTCATATAAAATTTGAAATAAAAATATTATCGTAATTATTATTTAAATGGGAATAAGCCACAATTAAAAGTTAAAGTAAGTTTATTGACGTTTCAATTTCCACTTCGGAAGTGAAGAACGATTTCCCAAGTGGAAACTACCTCTTTCATGTTCAATAGTTCAAACCAAAATTCATTCCACAAAGATTCTCCAACCATATACGCTGATAATTACTGATCCAGTTAGTTATTTTAGTGCATTAGAACTCAAATAAATTCCATTAAAGAAAATTTACACTAGGCATCCACTAGTAAAGCTCGTTAAAACAAAATTTGATTTAGTCTAAAAATTAAATTCACAATTACCTTCATGTCGGTTCCAACCTGTATTTAAATTGTGAATAAAGAAATAGATCTCCTGTGGCAATAAGCTTCTACAAATGAAAGTGCGGTGCAAGTATTAAGGGTAGTGTCTAATTACTTTAAAGTTTACCTATAGTATGGGACCTCAAAATACATGTTCAACGACCTCGAAAACCTCCGAGGCTAATTATATAACTAATATTCACAAAACTCTAAAAGTAGGTGTTAATAAGAATCTTACTGACACAGGTACTCCGGAGACTCTTTCTAGTATCATATTCTTATTCATTGACCTCGAAACCACACGAGTAATTAATTTTTTTATCAATATTATTTAACAGGTTATAAATTTTTTAACTTTGAATACTTCTTTTTTTCCTTTAGAAGGACCTGTACGCTAATGCTAACTCAAAGGTAAAGTTAGAAATAATCTGTCAAGTGGATTAAAAATGAATAAAGGCCTTAAGTAGGGCTGCTGTCTTTCCCCGACATTATTTAAAATTTATCTAGAACAAGCTCTAAAACTATGGAAGCGCAAATGTAGAAATATGGGAATGCCGATTAACAATAATAGTATACACTTTGTCATTTGCAGATGATCAACTAGTGATAGCACAAGATTATGAAGATATTGAGTATATGACTCGAAAATTAATCGAGCAGTATAAAAAATGGGGACTTGAAATCAATATCCAAAAAACCGAGTATATGTGTATCGGCGGGAAACAACAGGACCTCATATTGGAAGATGGAGAAGTTATCAAACATTGCAATACATATAAATATTTAGGTATGATCATTACAAAAGAAGGCAACGTAGACGACACAATTGAGGAGAAAAACAACCAAGCAAGAAAAGCAATTTCGCTTCTCAATAGTATTCTTTGCGATCAATCAATCTCTAATAATAACAAGCACAAGATATATAACACAATCATTAAAAATGAAATTGGAATTAGCATAAAAACTTACATCCATTAAATTTTGAAATTCACAAAACATTAAACTTAACTTATAATTGTATATAGTATATATATATATATATATATATATATATATATATATATATATATATATATATATATATATATATTGTTATGATGTGTTTTTTGTTTGAATGATGAGCAATGAGTATTTTTAATATTATAATATATAGGGTTTTTATCGCGGTTCTCAAAGAATTAGCTTGTAAGTACTTTTTTAAATTATCTTTATTATAACTATTATGAAACACACATATATATCTAACCTAATCAATGTAAATTTAAAATAAACTATCTTTAAACTGATATTCTTATAAAACTAATTAAATTCTATAGACAATCTAAAATTTAAACAAACTATCTTCAAAATTGAAATTGTTATGACATTAACTAAATTATATTAACAAAATTTTGTACCTTTCTTTCACTGAATGCCTAAATGAACTGTTTTCCACTATATATATTCTAATCACCACTGAAAGTCTTCGTACTTCGGTTATCCTTGTTTTTGTGAAATTACTTTTTTCAATTATCAGCTTCTACCAATTTAAGATATAGTTTTCTTCACCAGCATTTCTACACCACCAACCAAACCAGCAAACAGCATTTATATTTATTCTTCTTTTCAAAATAGCAATATCCAATTATTATAAGTTGATTTATACTAATCTCCAACCATAATATAATTTAATTTCTTCCAATATACTTTTTTTTTTTTTTAATCTGATTCACTGACTCCAACTAACTTTCATATTTCTTACTAAACTTTTCTGACTGACTTCTTGAAAATTCTGAACAATATTACTTCACTAAATGTGTCTACTTAACTTTCATAATAAACTGGCCTGACTTCTGACTAAAAACTTCTAAAACTGCTTAAAACTCTTCTGACTGCACTATCTAAAACTTTTCTGACTAACAACTTTCAAAAACTGCCAAAAACTGCCATCTTGAATCCAAATCACGGGTATTTATATCTTTTGGACATTCTAGAACCATCTCGTAAGAGATCATGTTCCAATTTGTTCTATTTCATACTTGTATGAATTTTCTGGAACAAACCATTTCGCAAACATGGCCACCTCCGGAGATCCAGAGAACTCCACTCCCTTCCACCAATAATTTTGTTTACATTTAGGCTTTTCAGATCAGAATATATAATTAAATTAGTAACTTAACATTCTAATTTAATAAAATACACATTTCAAACAATATATTATTATAACCCACTTTATATTCGTAAATATTTTTAAACGTCACTTCAGAGTATAAATATCTGTCAATCTCCGAGAGTATTTTTGGTTGCCTAAGCACATGGCTCACTTATATATATTTACAATATTAAAATACAACTTTTTACAATTATTATGCTAATTTATTAAAAATGCCCTCACATAAATATATTTTTATTAAATTCTCTAGTATATAACTTATTTAAAACAACCAAATATCTAATATTATGTAGTATATAACTTATAAATTATTTTCTATAAACCCTAATTGTCACAATACCCCAAAATAATATTTAAAATAAATAATTTACTTATTATTTTTTTAAATATTAATTTTCTCATATCTTATTAAATTTAATAAATTAATAATTCAATTTTTTTTTATTTAAAATGTGTTAAATACATCCCTGTTCGCTGTCTATGTCAAAACAGAGAACAACGGAGCACAGTTCGGCTATTCTATGGTCAAACTGTCATGTCAAATGGAGCAATGGATGCGATATCAGAGAATAAATATAACCTTAATTAAAAATATAATCTATATTGTGTTCTGTTTATTTATAGACAAAATCTAGGAATTATTTCCATTCAACAGGCTTTCATCCATATGAATTGGTAAGTTTTACACTTTTTATAAAGACATTTACACAATCAATTCTGTATCTAACCCCAAATTATGATTTTTAGGGTACCAAACAATTTACATATGTACAAAATTCAACAAGTATGATGTCAAATTGATTCAAAATAATGAAATCTACCATCTATTTAACAAATCAAGTCTATTGAATAAAATGGATATATCAGTAAGCTGTTAGTATTTTTATAATTAGTGTTAAGTTTATAATATATTACTTCTTCTTGAAAAAATGGGCATTGGGTAGTAATTTCTTTTGCTATACTTATGTCATTCTTTGCAAAATAATTGTTCCTAAATATCATCCATAGCTTTCTTGAACCAATATGCATATAATTGTTATGTAAATTTTTCAATATTTTCTTTGCTAAAGTTCTAGTTATTACATATACTTCTATGCCATTTATTATTTTATAATATACCCCATCTTTCCTAAGGACTTTTTGTTTTTCACTCAAATTGATCTGATCTCTTATAATTTCTTCTTTAGAATATAATCCAGTACTTTCTACTAATTGATTTAATCCAATTTTTATTGTTCGCTGCCCTTTTTGTGGTGTATTTTCTAACCTTGATAAAGCATCTGCCACTATATTGGATTTTCCAGAAATGTATTTGATTTCAAAGCAGTATTCACTAAGTATTAGACTCCACCGATGTATTCTACTGTTTCCATATTTGTTATTTAATATAGACGTTAAAGCTTGGTGATCTGTTTCTATTGTAAATTCATTACCCAACAAATAAAATCTTAATTTTGTGACACAGTGTATTATACTTGCTAGTTCTAATTCTGAAACTGAGTAACCCTTTTCATGTGGCTTTGTGATTCTTGAAATGAATTGTATTGGGTATTCGACCCCATCATGTATTTGTAATAATACCCCTGATAATCTCTCTATTGATGCATCTGTTCTTAGTATGAATGGCTGTGTATAGTCAGGATAGTATATTTTCAAATTTGACAGAAAAATGTTTTTAATCTCTTGGAATGCTAGTTCTCTTCTCTGATCCCATCTCCATTTTACACCTTTTCTCAGTAGTTCAAGTAATGGAATTTCTTTTATACTTAGATCTGGTATCATCCTTTTATAATAATTAATTATTCCAATAAATCCTCTTAAAGTTCTTAAATTGTGTGGTGTTTTATATTCCTGAATGACTTGTGTCCGTTCTGGATCCATTTCGATTCCCTTAGTGTTAAGTTTATAACCTAGATATATGACTTCTTTTTGAAAAAATGTACATTTTTCTTGATTTATTTTTAGTCCAACTTTGTCTAATCTATTTATTATAATTTTTAGGTGTTTCTCATGATCTTCAGCCGTTTTAGAAAAAATTAATATATCATCAATGTAGTGAATTACAAAATGTTCATATTGATCCAAAATATCTTGAAGACATCTACATAGAGCACTGCAAGATGATTGAAGTCCAAATGGTACTACTTTGAATTGATATACTACTCCATCTATCTGAAATCCTGTATACTGTCTACTTTTTCTTTCTAGAGGTATTAACCAGAAACTATGCTGTAAATCGATTTTAGTGAAAAATGACATTCCTGTAATTCTTCCTAATATTCCATCTATACTCATTGGTGCTTCAAATTGCTTTTCAGTAATCTTGTTAATATTCCTTGCATCCAAACATAACCTGATTTCACCTGATCTTTTTCGTACTACTACTATGGGGTTAATAAAACGTGTGTCTGCCTTCTCAATGATCCCATCTTCTAACATATTATTAATCGTTTTGTTTACTTCTTCTCTGTATTTATATGGTATTGGGTATGATTTTGTTTTAAAATCTTTTTCCTCCTTAACTCTTATACTATGGATATAATTCTGTGCAATTCTATTTTCTTTATTGACAAGTCCCTTGTGTTGCTGCAATATGGAAATGACTATTGATTTATATTCTTCAGGGCAATTTAAAACTTTCATCATATCTTCTTCTTTACAAATAACATTATTCTTAATTATGTACTCATTATTCCTTGCTTCCAATTTTACGCACTCCGCCTCGTAGGCATCCATCTGCTTAAAATTTCCATTCCTTAAATATTCACTACAATAATTATTCTTTACATTCTTTTGGGACATTTCCCTATCATCAAAATACATTTCTTCTTCATAAACATCATTATTTTCTTTTAATAATATCCTATCAACTCTTATTCCTTCTTCCACCTCATCTTTCTGCATAAATTTAATTATTTGCCCTTCCAAAGTTACCATTTTTTCTTCAAAATCTATCTTTACTTTCTTCTTTTCCAATTCATCATTTCCCATTAATATATCAACACATAAATCCTTGACAATAAATCCTTGCATATTAATTTCTTTATTAAGAATATTAATTTTAAAATTGGCTAGTTTATCAATTTCACCCAACTTCTTATTATTTGCACCAATAATTTTAATTTTTGGAATCTTTATTATATCTGATAGTTTTAATGTATTAAAAATAAAATTCTCCGAGACTAAAGTACTTTCTGAACCAGTATCTATCATAATTTTAATCATTTTATTTTTGGCCAAAGCATTTATATAAATTAAATTAATAGATTCAATAATTTTATCCTCATCTAAAGAAATAAATTCAGAAGGTTTTTCATAATAGCAATGGCCTAACTTGTAATTCAGAAAGTTTACTGCACAAAATTTTGATTATTAGAATTGTCAGATTGTATCTGACCACTTGAATCTGATGTCCTATGTCTTTCCCTACTATGACTTCTACTCACATTTTCTTGCCTTGTACTATTTCGTTCCCTGTCTTCGCAGCTTCTATTCCTTCGAACACAATTTACCTGTCTGTTATAGTTAGGTTGCTCTGTATTTCTTCTATTGTTAAAATCTTGTTTATTATTATTAGTACTGTTATTAAAATGTTGTCTATTATAACTAGTATTGTTATTAAAATTCTGTCTATTTTGATTACTATTATTATTATTAAAATTTTGTAAACTATCAACATATCTATAATTATTATATGATTGTCTATATTGTTGATTATCATTTCTATTATATTGAAAGTTACTATTGTTTTTTCTGTTATTATTATTACTTGTCATATTGCCTCTTTGTATTCTTTGAATAAAATTAATAAAACTATCTATTGTTTGAATATTTTGTACAGTTACGGTTTGCACAACATCAGCATCAAAATGTCTAGATACATTTAAGACTGTTTCATCCTCTCTAAGTGGTGGTTCTAAATATTTTGCAACTGTTATCAATTTCAATGCATAATCTACCATATTTGATTTTAAATTTTGATTATACTTTCCAAAATATAGAATTTCTCTAAACTTGGCTTGCTCTAATTCACCCCAATAATAATTTAAAAATTTATTTTCAAATGTTTGAAAATTATCTAAATCATTCTCAATACTAGCAAACCAAGTTGCTGCATTGTCATTTAATGTCATTCTAATATAATCTTTAATATCATTAATATTATTCACAAATCTTAATTTATGTTTTAAACTATTTATGTATACTCTAGGATGCAAATTTTTTATATTACCAGAGAATTTAATCCCAGTCTCATTTGTTAAATTTAAGTAAGGTCTCCCTATGTCTCTCATTTGTGAAATATCATCTATTCTCTGTTCCACATTTCTTATTTGATTACAATTTATTTGGATATTTTGTTGTATATAGTCTAATTTTTCTTCTGTGTTTCTCCTGTCTTCGTTAATTTTTATTTCTAAGTTACATTTCTGTAACTCTATTTTCTGTTCTATATCTATTTTATTATCTTGAATAATCCTCTTTACTTCTGTCCTCTCATTGTCTATCCTTTTCTTGTAGTCATTCCGTATACTTTTTATTTCATTTGCTACTTTTTTCTCTGCAGCTTCAAGTTTTTTATCCATTTGTTTTACAATTTTATTATTATTATCTTCTATTTTCTTTTCTAATTTTCTATAATTCTCTTCCAATTTCTGTTCCATTTTTTTCATGTCCTCTTTGACTTCTTTTGAATTCTCTTCCAATTTTTTTATGTCTTCTTTGATTTCTTTTAAATTCTCTTCCATTTTTTTTGTATTCTCTTCCATTTTCTGTTCCATTTTTTTTATGTCTTCTTTGATTTCTTTTGAATTCTCTTCCATTGTCTTGTTCATCTGCATCATTAATGACATCAAAGCTGCCATATTGACATTTTCCTCTCTTTCTGGATTCATTTCTGCAGTATCTTGTGGAACTTGAACTAAACTCTCCTCTTGTATAGGTTGTGTTTCTACTTCCACATCTTCTTCATTCTTTTTGCTTCTTGTACCTTTCTTTCCTTGAGACATTTTGAGACTTTACTTGTTCAAATATAATTAAAAATAAAATCTATAATTTTTCCTTTTTACTGATGATTAATTTAATTATATGAGAGCACTTATCTTCCCAAACTAATTCTTTTAAATAGAGAGCCACCGCGTTGGGTGCCAAATTGTTATGATGTGTTTTTTGTTTGAATGATGAGCAATGAGTATTTTTAATATTATAATATATAGGGTTTTTATCGCGGTTCTCAAAGAATTAGCTTGTAAGTACTTTTTTAAATTATCTTTATTATAACTATTATGAAACACACATATATATCTAACCTAATCAATGTAAATTTAAAATAAACTATCTTTAAACTGATATTCTTATAAAACTAATTAAATTCTATAGACAATCTAAAATTTAAACAAACTATCTTCAAAATTGAAATTGTTATGACATTAACTAAATTATATTAACAAAATTTTGTACCTTTCTTTCACTGAATGCCTAAATGAACTGTTTTCCACTATATATATTCTAATCACCACTGAAAGTCTTCGTACTTCGGTTATCCTTGTTTTTGTGAAATTACTTTTTTCAATTATCAGCTTCTACCAATTTAAGATATAGTTTTCTTCACCAGCATTTCTACACCACCAACCAAACCAGCAAACAGCATTTATATTTATTCTTCTTTTCAAAATAGCAATATCCAATTATTATAAGTTGATTTATACTAATCTCCAACCATAATATAATTTAATTTCTTCCAATATACTTTTTTTTTTTTTTAATCTGATTCACTGACTCCAACTAACTTTCATATTTCTTACTAAACTTTTCTGACTGACTTCTTGAAAATTCTGAACAATATTACTTCACTAAATGTGTCTACTTAACTTTCATAATAAACTGGCCTGACTTCTGACTAAAAACTTCTAAAACTGCTTAAAACTCTTCTGACTGCACTATCTAAAACTTTTCTGACTAACAACTTTCAAAAACTGCCAAAAACTGCCATCTTGAATCCAAATCACGGGTATTTATATCTTTTGGACATTCTAGAACCATCTCGTAAGAGATCATGTTCCAATTTGTTCTATTTCATACTTGTATGAATTTTCTGGAACAAACCATTTCGCAAACATGGCCACCTCCGGAGATCCAGAGAACTCCACTCCCTTCCACCAATAATTTTGTTTACATTTAGGCTTTTCAGATCAGAATATATAATTAAATTAGTAACTTAACATTCTAATTTAATAAAATACACATTTCAAACAATATATTATTATAACCCACTTTATATTCGTAAATATTTTTAAACGTCACTTCAGAGTATAAATATCTGTCAATCTCCGAGAGTATTTTTGGTTGCCTAAGCACATGGCTCACTTATATATATTTACAATATTAAAATACAACTTTTTACAATTATTATGCTAATTTATTAAAAATGCCCTCACATAAATATATTTTTATTAAATTCTCTAGTATATAACTTATTTAAAACAACCAAATATCTAATATTATGTAGTATATAACTTATAAATTATTTTCTATAAACCCTAATTGTCACAATATATATATATATCTACGGCATTAAGTGAACTCCGCCCATGTTAAAATTCAGGTTCAATTGAGCTCCGTGGTCAAGTGGATACCGATATACGGAGCTCACTTGACAATTCCGTAATATTGGTTCAGTCGATTCATCAGCATGTAGAGTTTAATAATTTATAAAAATTTTTTGGAGCCCGTAAATACCCCTGTATCATAAATGTATATCGCTTAGTTCACGTGTATATATTATGGGGGTCGTTCAGATCTTCTTCATTGTATATTTGAACCATACGTTTATCGGTTTAACTAAGCTCTGAGAGTTTGGCAACTGTGCGATTATACCGTATATTTTCAACATATACCCTGAACGGTTTATATGGGCTCCTTATTTTTATCTACTGTTTGTAGACAGTGGAATGTCATACGCATAACACTGTGTAACAGAGGATATCATATTACCTGGTATAACTACGTACTAAAATGTAACTGGTTCTTTAAAAAACAGGTATGAAGATACAAAAGGATTTGGGCTTATTATTGAATGGAATGTTCGCTTGCATAGAAAATTTTATTTTTTCTGTATTTTTAAAGATGTTGTTTTTTCATTTAATATAATTTTATTAGTTCAATGCCGAACTTGATGTTTTTTTTAATTACAGAAATTTCGTAATATATTTTGTTTACGTGAGTGTCTTTGTACATTTTATGTAAGCATCTGATTAATAAAAACTACTTTTATTTTATTCAATCTTCTGCGATATATTGTATAAAGCTTTTTTAATATTTTAGTTCTGGTCTTATTTGTGTACTACATGTGATATCTCGATAGAAGGTTATCTCAAAATAAATATGGTTAAGTGCTACGATAGATATTTTTGTGTTAAAATGGGTAGTAGTGTGCACAAAAAGAAAGAATGGTTAATTTGTCTAACAAGGTATATTCGGCAGCAGAAGCATATAGTACAAGCGTCTATGTTTTAAGGGCGGAAGGACGTGCGCCTCATTTTTAGCTGACAAGCTTGCGAAGAATATTATTTCTGGTCCTCAATTTACCTTTTAGTTTTAAACAATAATCTATGACTGACCCGGTGTGATACAAACTATTTTCAAGGAATTTATAGGAAGTCTACAGTTCAATGATTTTATGACAAGATTGGATGTTCAGTTTTGTGAAAACGTCTATGTTGAGGAAATTGAAGGAGCACCCACGACTTTTTCAGGGGTTTTGGCTGAAAATTTATTCATAGTTTATTTTTATTGTGCAATAATAGGTGTCTCGTCTATATAATAGAAGTCCTAGTATCTACCGGTATGGATCGTTTGTTTGTGTAAATGTTATACAGTGTAGGTGCCTTTATGCTACCCCAAGCGAGACCGTTCTTCATCTGCTACTGTTACCAGTGAGTGATACAAAAAATATTCTCTTATGTTGGCATACGCAGACAATGTAAGTGAGCTTGTTATCTAAGGGGATATCATATAGTTTTTGGAGAAATATTCTGTAATTTAAGGTGCCGTAAGCGGCATTTAGATTGAAAAATACCACCCCTGATACCGGATATTTTTCGTACCCGTCTTTTTTTTGCCAGGTTTAAGCAAGGTAACAACTTTGGGTTGTCTCTAAATTTTGGCTATCTCCATAATTTGAATACAGTTGTTCATCATGCGGATAAGCCATTGTAGAGTGTTTTTGGTCCAGGTTTCGTAATAAGCTTTGTGCTCAGATCCTCAATGTCGGTAGTTGTATTATTTTTCATTAAATATGTAGATGGTGGATCCAAGCTCAACATCGTTAAAAGGTTCTCTCGGCTGACTGGTTTTGTCCTTTCTTACATTAAGTTATTCTTTGCTTCTTTTGCGACAGAAATAGCATGTCTATATCTTTGATGTGGTTTTCAGCTATCAGCTATATACCAAATACCCTAGGTTAGGCCCTATATGTGTTTCCTGCACTAGAGATAAGTTACATTCGTGTTTAGCTCATATGTCTGATAAGTTTAAGTAAAGTAAAGTTTCTTGATCTCTAGATATACCCTTAACAGTTATAGACATATGTTATTAGAAAAGTTGGTTCTAAAAAGGACCAATTTGACAAAATCATATTAAAGGGGTGACTGAAGAATTAGCCGATTAATTAATTAATCATTACCCGGGGTATGCCCGATTGCGGTGATCTTATTAGTACTTCAATCTTCCTTAACGCGCGTTCTTTGAATCCCATAAGTAATGCCTAATCTTTTACTTTTTATTAAAAATTTAAATTTTACATGCCGTGTATTACTTTTTGACGATATTTCGAATCAGATTTGTATAGTAATAATTTTAGGTATTAAAGAGCCTCTTTGTGAAAAATAAATAAGTTTGTGATATCGGTCGCAACTCATATCTAGATAATAACAAAATAAACAGTTAAAATAAGTGTAAACAATTTCAACTACATATATCGGTGCCACTGTTCAGGTGATGGGTTTATCACAGATTATTAAAGATTACATTTTAATTCAATGTTCTATTTACGTATTTTCAATATTAAAAAAGTAGGAAAAGACATGTTTATGCTTTTATTTTTTTAAATCTATTCTATTTTCTTTTTAGAGTTCCGTCTTTTTTGAACGACCTGTGTTCTTTTTTTAATTGGGCACTTGTCCAAAGCTATGACAAATACTCTGTCCTCTACTATTCTACATTAATATGACTGATTCATTATTTTCTCTAAACACTCTGTCCTCTGCTATTCTACATTAATATGACTGATTTATTTTATCTTTCTTGCAGCAATTTTAATGTTTATCCTGTGTATCTTCTTCTTCTTCTTCTATTTATATAGACATGACTGTCATTTTTCAATGTGCCTCCAGTAAGTTGCCGTTCCATCGTTTTCGTGATCTTCCTACTGATCGTCTTCCTACGGGTTGACCGTCTCTTGCCGTCTTTACTACTCTATTTGTTGTCATTCGGCTTATATGATCGTTCCATTCTACTCTTCTATTTCTTAACCAGTTCTTGATCTTCTCCATCTTGCATCTACGTCGTATATCTGTACTTCTAGCTCTGTCCCATAGTGTCTTACCATTAATTTTTCTAAGTGTTTTCATCTCTGCTGTTTCTAATATCCTTTTTGTCCTCTCTGTGTCAGGTCTTGTTTCTGCCGCGTATGTCATTGGTCTGATGACTGTTTTGTAAATTCTGCCTTTCGTTTCTTTCCCGATAGTTTTATTGCTTCATATTGTTTCATTTAGTCAGCCTGCGGCTCTGTTTGCTCTATTCACTGGATCTTCCACTTCAGTTTCGAGCTTTCCGTAGCTAGATAATGTGATGACTAGATATTTAAACTCCATCACTTGTTCTATTATCTGACCTTTCAGCTCCAATTAACATCTTAGTAAATTTGCTGTTGTAACTATGAATTTTGTCTCTTTTGGGGAAATTAACATGTTAAATTTTCTGGCAGTTATATGAAATTGGTGCAGCACACGTTGTAAATCATCTTCATTTTGAAAGAGTAGTATTGCGTCGTTTGCACAGCAATTTTAATTTGTTTTTCTTCCATTTGGTATCTTTTTTTAGTTCTTACTTTTTTATTATTTCATCCATAATCAGGTTGAACAATAGAGGACTCAGGAAATATCCCTGTCTTATCCCATTGTCAGCTTTATTAGGGTCGGTTGGTTCTTCTTCTACTTTTACTTTTATTGTGTTATTTTGGTATATATTTTCGGTCGTTTTGATTTTTCCTAGAGGTATCTCTCTTGCGTACAATAAGTGGATAACGTTTTTTAATTTGTGTTTCTTCTGCATATCATTATTTCTTCTGTGTATTAAAAGTTAAATTTTGCTTATTATTAAGATTCCCGTGTTTATTAATTGTCTTGTTTCTGTAGTACGAATATATGTGTATCATGATAGATTGTAATGCATATTTCATTTGCGTTTGCCAATTAGTTTTTCACTTCCTCAGCGATAGGTATTTTTTTCCTCATCAATAACCTTATCTTATCCTCGCTCGATACAGCTATTATAAGATATTTATATTTCACTATATGCTCTATCATTTGGTTTTTATCTCAAATTTGCACCTATGACGAAATTTATAATACATATCTAATAACTGGTGCTTTCATATGAAACTGGAATAAAACACTTGGTAGATAATATTTATTTGTTTTGAGTACACTTTTTTTAGAACCTAGTTCATAAAGGAATAAATATTTGTCTGTTTAGTGTTTTCCAAGTGTGTAAAACATAAACAGGCTTAAATATTAGATTATACATTTATTAAGAATATTCAATATCGAAATTGAAGATTTTGTATCACAAAATATGAATAGGTTTTTACATTTTGTTTGACGTTTTAATCTTCTAATCGGAGTTCATTTTTCGAAAAACTATAAAATTGTGAGAACAAATTGCTATATAAAAGTACGAGGCAATATTCTCATGCTGTGAGCTTTGCTGCTCTGTTACTTGTATAACGCTTAAGCTATTTTTAATTTTTTGTCAATATTTTTGAGGTGTTTCCTTAAATGACCATGTTTAAGGTTAGTACGTTTGATTAAATGAAATTGACATTAATTTAATAGTTTCCATTTTATTAGTACTGATGGTATATAACTAGCATCTGTTGGTACTATATATCAATTTTAACATGTGGAAGTGAGAGCACTCTCTTGTTAGTATTTTCAGTGTAAATTATGTGGCAGCCGTAGCTCAGTGGCTGTGTTACTGGCTTAACAAGCTGGAGGGCCCGGGTTCGAATCCTGGCACCGACAAAATTTTCAATTTCTAATTTAACTGCGCTGCCACCGTGCTTCGGAGGGTACGTAAAGCCGTCGGTCCCGGCTACGAAAGTAGTCGCGTTAAGTCATATTAGGGGCGCTTGCGCGACCTGAAAACCCTAACACTAGACCTTAGCCAGAAGGTTACACGAACTTACTTACTTACTAGTATAAATTATGACGAAACCAGAAATAACCCATAATATTCCCCCCGTGTGATCTTAGTATTTCCATTGATTGAATAATATAGGGTCTCCAATATTTCAGTCAACGGTATGTCAGAGTGGTTTTTAATAATTTTTATATATATTTGCAACATGAAGAAGAAAGTTCAGTATAGGCAGTTAAACAGCTAACCTGTCAATTTAAAAGTAAGAGCAAGTACCAACTTGCTGAAAAGCATACCCATACAGAAAAGGGATGATAAAATGTACTGCACAAACTATAGCGGTATAAGCTATGTATTAATTATTAGGATATACAGATTTTTTTCTAATAAACCTATAACGATTGAGTAAATAGGTGAACTATCAAATAGGAGACTATTAGTGTGGAATTAGAAAAAACTTAATAAATCATTGATCAATTATTCACAATTAGGCAGTTAATGAGAAATGTTGGGAATACAAAAAAAAACATTAAACTAGTTATTTATAGATTTTGAACAAACACATGATATAATAATAAGAATAAAACTATGGAATACTATGGAATAACTAGGCTTACCTAAGAAATTAATTAATTTAACAAGGAGTAACGTACAAGTAAAGTAATATTTCAAGGAAAATTATCGACTTATTTTCAAATGTACATTGATCTCAAACAGGAAACATGTACAATCATTATACAATATAGTAAATACTTATTTAGATAAACGTAAAATATTTCACTGAACGTTAACGATAAAAATGTTACAAATAAAGGTTAAAACATTCTTTTCAATTCGCGGTAAAAGATTTAATAGAGTTCAGCACACAAGATAAATTCGTAACCAAATTCATATACCAGTAAACGGTACTCGATACAGCAGCAAAGTAATTTTAACAACAAATATAAATCATAGCATCAGCTCTGGAAAATGGTGTTTTCTTTGACAGACAGCATCCACAAATGTGAAATTAGGAAAGATTAGTATGAAATTAGAAAAACTGAATGAACTATTGATCAAATATTCAGAATTATATACATAATAAAAAATGTTAGGAATAAAAAAAACATTACACTAGTTATGTAATTGTATGGCAGAACTAGGCATACCTAAGGAAATTAACTGTCAACTCACTTTCAAATGTACAGTGACCTCAAACAGGAAGATGCCGTGTCTCTAATCGTGTTTACCATCGTGTTGTAGAGCATCACCCGCAAAGTAAATACAGAAAATCTAAGTTTAATAAGCAAGGTCCTTACATTATATAGACTTTCGACGATGAGTTAAATATAGTAGCAAGTATAATTATTAGTAAGAAAAAACATTAAGACATTTAATAGGAAAAAGCGCAAAGAAGGGTCCTCCAAATCAACGATGACAAAAAAATATATGGCTATCATAAGAAGAGCACTACGAAACAGGATAGGACATAATATTTCAATAGACTTTGAAATGGTTCATCGGTCTAAATATTTGGGATTTAAGAGCAGTTTTAATAAAAACACTACAAAAGAGAATAACAACAGAATACAAGCTGGCAATTGCTACGTTTTAAGCAAAAAAATTAAATCCAAAAATACATCCCGCAGTACCAAAAATAAGAATCTACGTATGTAAGTGAAACACGGACAATGAAAAAACAAAATAAGAGCCGATTGAGCGTCGCAGAAAGAAGAATTCTTAGAGAAATATATGAATCTTATGAATCACCAATCAATACAGAGTGCAAAACAATAACTTTGGCGTTGAGATTTAGTTTCCTGTACGACGTTGCAATCTTTATATACCTGTTTGACCTTAGCATTAGTTCCCGGTCGTAAAACACTTCTGGGGGTTTTCCTAGCAATCCTGATCTAATTAATACCTGAGTTTTACTTACATTGTTTTATATATCCTCATTTTAGTAGTTCGTGTTAGACTTCTGGATTTAAAATTGTTATGAGGGTTATACATATATTAGTTTGCTACCTGAATTTTCCCTTTGATCTCTTATGTGAAAACATTATCTGCGATATCTAAAACGCTCCTATCTTTCAAAATTATAGGGATCTATTGTTAAGTTATATGCCCTACTACATCGTCTCTTTTGTCTGTTAATGAACATTTATTTGGTTTTCTCGTTACTGACTACTATATCGTTTTTTTTTGCTGCTAATAGCATTATTCTATAGTATTCTAATATTTAATCTATGGATTAAATCTGGATAGCGGATAGATATTCTTTACTTTCTCGGAGACATTATATTCTAACTCACAAAAATCCTATTAAATTGCCAAAATCGCCCTTGCATATTCTATTTACTTATGAGGGGCAGCAGCAATATCAGTACCATAATAATGCATATAGTCATGGACTGGCTAATCGTTGGATAATAGGAAGCATGAATGTAGCAGTTTTAATAGTTTGGTGACTGCTTGCTGAAATCGGGGAGTAGAGATATCTACCTGGGATACCTGGGAATTACACTGTCTAGCTACGGAGACCTGGACAAAGAAATGAGAGATCAAGTACTAAAAGCAAATAGACTGGCAGGATGCCTTAATAACACTATATGGCTAAACAGACACATTAACACTGAGATGATATCAATTTATAAAGCCAGTGTAAGACAAATAATGACATATGCTTCAGAAACAAGACCCGGCACAGCCACAACACAAAGAATAATGGAAACGGCAGAGATGAGAGTACTGAGAACAATTATAGGAAATACGCTGAGAAATCAAAAGAGAAGTGAAGACATTAGAAGAAAATGTAACGTAAAGTGTATAAATGAATTGACACAAAATAGAAAAAAAGAATGGAATAATCACATAAGCAGAATGGAGGAGACCCGTGACGTCAAAATTGGAAGAGATAAGTCACGAATCGGCAGAAGAAGTATCGGACGATCGCGGCGCAAAAAATTAAGTGATAACCTTCCATAGAGGTATTATTCCACCAATGAACAAGTAAAATTGCTTATAAAGAGAAATAATAACAAGAAAAAAAAGTAACATCTCTCAGATAAATAAGCGGAACAACAGAAACTGAGTATAAACGTGAAATTCCAGAATTAACATTAAATAAATTACCGCAAATCGTACGAACTGAAATAAGTGTTATTTTCTGCTCATATATATAATAAGAACTATATTTAAACCAAGTGACAGAAAAAAAATTATATATACATTTACTTCTAAATGATTAAGGTCTATAAAATTATTATTAAAGTTAAAGCTTATACAAGCGACAAAGTTTTTAAAACAATTAGATCGAACATAATATCATAACTGTAAAACATAATATATACGGAAACAATAAAGAAATAGATATGTTTAGTGGTTATGAAACCGCTTGTCGTCTGCCATGAATTTTATTACAGAATCAAGTTACCAATACCATAAGACACCAAAATATTTTGTCTGAGTAATGACTTACTACGATAAAAAGAAATAGAATACTTTTATAATACACAACGTTATAACGTTGTGTAAACGCATGTTAATAACAATTGGTAATAAAGACATAAAGATACCCACTAGAAAGTTTAAAATTTCAAAACGACAGTAAAATAAAGTTCAAGTATATTATTTTCAGTATTTGTTCAATACTGATGCCATCAATTTTTATTTTACATCTAGTTGGTTTTTTGCTGACTACTATTGTTTTAGTTTTCTGAGATGAAATTGTCATAATAAATTCATAATGCCAGGTATTTTATTTCCATTACCTATGTGGTTATTCCATTCTTTTTTTCTATTTTGTATCCATTCATTTATACACTATACGTTACATTTTCTTTTCGATTTCTCAGAGTATTTCCTGTAATTCTTCTCAGTACTCTCATCTCTGCCGCGTCCATTAGAATAGAATAGAATAGAATAGAATATTCTTTATTAATCCCATCAGATCACATTGTGATATAGGACAAGTCATAAAGTACATAAAGCATGATCAACAAGTTATATAGGACAATTACATAAAACAAAATCAATAAAATATAAAAAAAAAGATATGCGATATAGAGCGTCTCTGAACCCGTCGGTCCTCATTCCCTGTAGTCTTTTATTAAGTCAAAATAATCATTTAGGTTGTAAACGCATAATTGGATCAAGCATGCTTTTAATTTATTTTTGAATTTTTTTATATTATTTTCATTTCTTATATTAAGTGACAAACAATTGTAAAATTTAGATCCTGCAAAATCAGGGCTAGTTTCAAAGAGAGTTGTGGAGTGTTTAAACACGCTTATCAACCTCCCGTGTCTTGTCGGGTAATTATGAAAGTCAGAGTTGAGGGTAAAATTTCGAAATTTAGTTTTGACGTGAATAATACATTTATAAATATATAAAGCATAAAAAGTCAACAGTCTGTGTTCAATAAAATATTTACGACATGATTGTCTATTATCAATATTGAATATCAATCTAAGAATTCTCTTTTGAGTTATAAAAACTCTAGAAGAGTTTCTAGAGTTTCCCCACAACACAACATTATAGGCCATATATGAATAAACCAATGCATAATACACACTTATCAATTGATTGGTGTTAAATAGAGTTTTCAACTGAAGGATCGCATAGTAACCCTTATTCATTGTTTTGCATACTTTAGTGACATTTTCATCCCATGTCATATTACTTTCTAGAATGCTACCAAGAAATAGTGTTGTATCACTAAAGGGTATTTCCTCGGAACTGACTGTGATTTTATAACCATGGGATGGCTTACAGCGCGAGTAGAACTGCATACAAATAGTTTTCTTTGCATTTACCATTAAAGAGTTCCTTTTACACCAGGTTGTAAATTCCTGTGCTACTAAGTTCATTTTTTGAAATGAGTTCGACTTCAGTTGACTCGTCAACTACAATTGTTGAATCATCTGCATAAAGAACTGTATGGTCTGCAGTTAAAAAATTTATCAAATCATTGACATATAAAAGAAATATTAAGGGTCCCAATACGGAGCCTTGCGGTACACCTTGATCAAGATTAAAAATAGATGACTTCTTATTATCGACTTTTACTAGGAATTTACGATGTTGTAAGTATGACCGTAACCAGCTCAAGAAATGACCCCGAAAACCAAGGGCTTCTAATTTATGCAGTATAATTTCAATGTCAATAGAGTCAAAAGCCTTAGTTAAGTCAAAAAAAATGCACCCACATATGTTTTTCGATCCAAAGCAGCGTGGATATAATTAAATAATGAAATAGAAGCACTCTCGGTAGATTTATTAGGAAGAAACCCATGCTGGCATTTATTTAAGATATCATATTTATTCATAAAATTTAACATTTTACTGTAAATACACTTTTCGAAGAAGATAGAAAAACGTGGAGGAACATTGGGAAATTTAGTTAATAGCTTCATGATATCACGATACCTGCATCAGGTTAACGACTAAGAAGAAGAAGACACTTTTCGATAATCTTAGAGAGTACACTTGTTACGGTGATTGGCCTGTAATTATCAACCAAACATGCATCTTCTTTTTTAAAAATTGGACTAACTACTCCCGTTTTAAGGTCACTTGGAAACTTGCCATCCTTGACAGATAGGTTGATGATGTGAGACAGAACAGGAGATATATATATGAAGAAATGTATTTAATTATTTTAGTGGGGATTTGATCAATACCTACTGAGCTGGTATAGTTTAAGGAAGATATAGCATTTTCAATATCAAATTATCATTATTCTTTGCGTTGTGGCTGTGTCGGGTCTTGTTTCTGCTAATGCCATCAATTTCTATTTTACATCTGTGGTCCTTTGCTGACTACTATTGTTTTAGTTTTCTGAGATGAGATTGTCATATTAAATTCTTTTGCTCTTATGTTAAATTTGTGGACCAATCTTTGCAGACTATCTTCATCTTGGGCTATTAATATTGCGTCATCTGCGTAACGGAGTATTTTAGTTTCTTTGTTTCCCATTCTGTATCCTCTTCGTTTGTTAACGCTTTTGATGATTTGATCCATGATCAAATTGAAGAGCATGGGGCTCAATCTCAACGAATCCCCTTGTCTTATTCTGCTGCCTATTTCTATAGGTTCTGTAAGTTGTCCCTCTATTCTAACTTCAATTTTGTTTGGTCGATGTTTTCGATAGTTTTTATAATATTTAGGAGAGCTTCTCTATTATACAGAAGATGGATTACATCTTTCAGTCTTACTCTGTCAAACGCTTTCTTTAGGTCAATCAGACACAGAAATGCTAGTCTATTATAATTCAGTGATTTCTCAGTAATTTGCTTTATAACGAATTTTGCATCTGTACACGATCTACCACTTAAAAAACCCGGTTGTTCATCTGCTAAACTTATATTGTGATTAATTAACACTTGTAAAATTTTAGTTGTAAGTTTTAGCGTAGTATTTAACAAGTTTATACCTCTGTAGTTTTTTGTCTGTTTTTATCTCCTTTTTTATATAGTACAGTTAGTTCGCTCCTTATCCATTCTTCCGGCATTTTATAATTTTATTAAAACATAAAAGAGCTCTGAAGCCTGGAGAACTATAAAAACGATGAGAACAACGACAAAAAACCAAGTCATAATAAATAGAATACCAGAGAACACATGGGTAGAGCATTTTGAGAACTTATTAACAGAGAGAAGAGAAAGGTTTAAACAGACAAATGAACAAGTGGAAGTAGAAGGAAGAATCGAAATATCAATAGAACAAGTGAATGAAGCAGTTAAGGGAATAAAATTAAAAAAATCTCCAGGCCCAGGCGGAATACATCCAGAGTTGATTAGATATGGATCATCAAAACTGTTTGAGATGATCCGAAAATTATTCGAAAGATGCTTAAACGGAGAAGAAGTTCCAGAAGAATGGAGACAATCGTATATCTCTCCAATACACAAGAAAGGCACAAAGATGGATCCTAAAAACTATAGAGGGATCGCAGTGATTGCTACTATAGGCCGACTATACTCAAAAGTACTACGAAACCTGATAGAAAATGATATCAAAGACAAACAACCCGAAGAACAAGCGGGATTTAGGGCCGGACGCTCCACTATGGATAATATCTTCACATTAAAAATTGCAATGGAAAAACGAGTGCAGAGAAATAGAGAAACTCATATAGCTTTAATAGATTTGGAAAAAGCATATGACAGTGTACCGATCTCCCAACTATGGATAGAAATGGGTAACTTGAAAATAAACCCAATTCTTATTAACGCCACTCAAAAATATTACGAACAAAACTTTGCGAGAATTAAAATGGGACAAGAAATCACCTCTCCTTTTCAAACAACAAAAGGACTACGACAAGGCTGCTGTCTGTCACCCACCTTATTTAAAATCTATTTGGACAGATTCTTAGTGAAATGGGTAAAAAAATGTAGAAACATGGGAATAACGGTGGAAGAAAACAAGCTATATACACTTTTCTTTGCGGATGACCAGGTAGTAATTGCCGAAGACAGCTACGATCTTAGCTATATGGTAAGAAAACTGCAAGAAGAATATAAGGTGGCAGGTCTAAACATGAATATGACAAAATGTGAATATCTCTCAGTGGGAACAGATGAAATATGTGACCTAGTCTTGGAAGACGACAAAATCAAAGGCGTGCAATCCTGCAAATATTTGGGGGTCATTTTCAACAAGAAGGGAAATAGCGCAGATGAAATCAGGGAAAGAATAAACAAGGGCAGAGCAGCGACCCGTGCCTTAAACTCTCTTCTCTGGCAAAAAACAATTCGACGAGAAACCAAAAAACACATTTACGGTAGTATAGTTCAAAGTATTACACTTTACGGTTCGGAAGTATGGGACGTCACCAAAGCTAATAGAAACAAACTTATGACGACAGAAATGGATTATCTGAGACGAAGCTGCGGTAGATCGAAACTGGAGAGAGTTAGAAACGAACAAATAAGAAACGAAATGAAAATGGAGAGAAATATCAATGATGACATAGAAAGAAAACAATTAATCTGGTTCGGACATGTTAAAAGAATGCCAGAGTACAGATGGCCTAGGAGAGTACTGGAATGGATCCCTCCTGAAAGAAGAAAGAGAGGACGACCACGGAGAAGTTGGCGCAACGATATTGATGAAGCAATGGCGGCAAGAGACTTAGATGAGGCAACTGCATATGACAGAAAAAGATGGAAATTGGGGGCGGAGAAGCGGCGACAGCCTTAATAAATCCGTTATTATATATATAATTTTATTAATTAATATTGTTAATTGTTCTGTCATTGCTGCTCCACAATATTTCAGTATTCGTTTGGTATCTCGTCTTGACCTGCTGCTTTTCTGTTCCTCAGGTTTTCAAGTATTTTCCGAACTTCCTGTACATTTATATTAAGTTCTTTATATGTTGTAATTTCTGATGTTTCCGGTTCTAGCGTCGTTTGTTCTTCTCCTGTATATAGCTTTTTTAGGTAGTCAATCCACGTATCATTTTCTATGTATTTTAGTTCTATTAGTTACTTTACCTCCGTTCTTTGACGTCTGATGAAGCGCTATATTTCCTTTTGCAGACGAGAAAAATTATGTTCCATTTCTTTCGAAAAACGTTCCCAGTGACCATTTTTTATTTTTCTTATAAGTGCATGTGTTTCGTTTCTAATTGTCTTGTAATTATGTTATGCCTCTTGTGTTTTGGTTGACATGTATTTCAGGTAAGCTTTTTTGTTTTCTTTACATTTTTCCTTCACTTTACTTATATTTCTTTTACCGAGAACTTTCTTGGTCGAGGCTAAGATATTAGACTTAAGTATTGTTCAGCTTTCTTCGACTCCATCACTTTCTGTGATATATGTATTTCTGTTTTTTTCGGTTCTTCTTTTCTGGAATAGGTATCTTGTCGAGTCATCCTGTAAGCTTTCGACTTTTATCTTTGTGGTGTATTTCGGTGTTTTGTTATCACATATAGTGTTTTCATTCGGCACAATACCAATTTGTGATCGCTTCCTATTTCTGCTGATGTTAGTGCTCTCTATTCAACAGAATATAGTCTATAATAGATCTTTGTCCTCTACTGTTTTCAAAAATGTATTTGTATTGTTCTTTGTGAGGGAAAAATGTATTATTATTACGTATCTGGTTTTTGCTGCAGAGGTCCGTTAGAAGGTTTCCGTTTTCATTTCTGATATTTTCGTTATATCGCTGTTTTATCGCTGGAACTAAATCATTGCCAACACGGGCGTTAAAATCACCCATAATGAATATATATTTATCATTTGGGGTCTCGTTTATTACAGTCTGAAGGTGTTCCTAGAAGTTTTCCCTTGTGGTGGTATCTTTGTTGTTCTCTGGAAGTGAATTGCTACCACATTCAGAGGTTTAACATCCAGTATAATTTTTACACTTACTATTTTTATACTTGGTGTAAAAAAATTTTGTGTACTAACAGAGCGACTCCTTCTTTGGCTCTGGTTTCTTTGGCAACACCACTGTAAATCATGAGATGGTCATCTATAATAATTTGACCCTTTTCCTTTTTTCTTTGTATCTTTTAACGCACACATGTCTATATTTTTTTTTCTATAAGCTCTTTTGTAATTTTCTGCTCTCTTGTAGAGACTTTACGTTCAAAGCACCGATGCGAAGTGTATTTCTCGTTTACCACAAATTCGTTGTCCTCTTTCTCCCGTTAGTCGTCGTAATGAAATCATTCCTGTCCCGAGGCATAATTCTGTTTCTATGAGCTGTATGGTCTTAAAGTCTATCAGTAGGGTGCTAAACTAGCTGTAGACCCCCTCCTCCTTTATTTGGGCTTGGAACCGGCAACAGTTCTGTCGAGCTACTCGATCTACCCAAAAAAACTGCAGGCGGATTTGAGATATGTTACTTAAGGATGTACTTAATCTCTATTAATTCTTTGATCTGTTTTTTATTCTCTTTCAGATCTGGTTTATATTAGGTAATTTCTTATTTCATTCCTTAGGTAAATTCTTATTTCAAACCCTCCGGCGCACTTTCAGGTCTACATATTATATAAGTATTTTAGTTTTTTTTTTTCATTTTACTTTTTCCTCTTTTTGTACTTACTTTACTTTCCGTGTCCGGAACACCAACAGCTTTAAATTTTGTATTTCCAATGGTTGGCTACATAAATGGCCCTGTCATTCGCTAAAAATAAATCTTCTTCTGTGTAGGTCTCTCTCATCTCTGTGCATGCTAGTAGATTTTTTGTGGTAACAAACTTTATAATCTTACCGAAGGGGCTTCTAATTTCAGAAACTGTTACACGATTACTCTATTTGATATACGTACATTTATGTACTAAATGTTTTAGTGCCAATGCATTTTAATAAAAAATACTAATTAATAAAAACGGAAATTTTCGCTTTTCCAAGTTTATAATACACACTTTCTTATGTTTGAAAATATATAAAAATAATATAAATTACCGCCTTGCTTATTAAAACTAAAAAGTAAAATAAAGGTATATGGTGGTTAACAATTTATATTTAACTACATAAATTAGCCAAATAGTCCTTAAATTCCTCCATGATTAAATTAATGGATATTTAAATAAATTTCAAGTTCCAGAATGTATCTGCTGTAAAATTTGAAAATCTACTACTAATACAATTATTGGCAACATCGCAGGAGTTTAGAAGTATATGCAATATCGTAAATACGGATCCCAAAAATGGTTTATCCTTTTGTGGAGTCCACTTAATCCTACGTGTTGGTCGGAGTCTACATAAAGCGCTACTTAGATAATAAAATACACGGTGTATATTCTACTGGAGTTAGTATAATACCGTTTTAGAACGGAGCTTACATTAACCGCTAGATGTATATATATATATATATATATATATATATTGATACGATTAGGGTTTATAGAAAATAATTTATAAGTTATATACTACATAATATTAGATATTTGGTTGTTTTAAATAAGTTATATACTAGAGAATTTTATAAAAATTATTTATGTGAGGGCATTTTAAGAAATTAGCATATAATAATTGTAAAAAGTTGTATTTTAGTAGTTATGATTTTGTAGATATTTTTAAGTGAGCCATGTGACTAGGCAACACACTATACCCTCCATTCCTAAGTGTCATTTTAAGAATTTTACGAATATAAGTGGGGTTATATTGTTTGAATTGTGTAATTTATTAAATTAGAGTGTTAGTTACTAATTTGAATGTTTATTCTGATCTGAAAAGCCTAAATGTCAACAAAATTATTAATAGAAAAGAATGGAATTCTCTGGATCAGCGGAGATGACCATTGTTTACAGTCGAACATTCTCGATATAATGATTATGGCGGTGGATCGAACAGATATTTTTTCGAGAACATCTATATAGAAGTTAATAGAACGATTGGAACATGATCTCTTACCAGATGGTTCTGGAATAGAAAAAAGAATATAAATACCCGTGATTTGGATTCAAGATGGCAGTTTTGGAAGTTTTTAGTCAGAAGTCAAGCAGTTTATTATGAAAGTTAGTTGGAGTCAGTGAATCAAGTACAAATAGTCAAAATGTTTAATATAGTGAGTTAAATGAAGATTAAAAATTATGCATATAATTTAATGCACATTTATAATTATACACAAATAATTATTGAAGATAAAAAAAGGTATATTGGAAGAAATTAAATTATATTATGGTTGGAGATTAGTATAAATCAACTTATAATAATTGGATATTGGTATATTGAAAAGAAGAATAAATATAAATGCTGTTTGCTGGTTTGGTTGGTGGTGTATAAATGCTGGTGAAGAAAACTATATCTTAAATTGGTAGAAGCTGATAATTGGAAAAAGAAATTTCACAAAAACAAGGATAACCGAAGTACGAAGACTTTCAGTGGTGATTAGAATATATATAGTGGAAAACAGTTCATTTAGGCATTCAGTGAAAGAAAGGTACAAAATTTTGTTAATATAATTTAGTTAATGTCATAACAATTTCAATTTTGAAGATAGTTTGTTTAAATTTTACATTGTATATAGAATTTAATTAGTTTTATAAGAGTATCAATTTAAAGATAGTTTATTTTAAATTTACATTGGCTAGGTTAAATATATATGTGTTTCATAATAGTTATAATAAAGATAATTTAAAAAAGTACTTACAAGCTAATTCTTTGAGAACCGCGATAAAAACCCTATATATTATATTATTAAAAATACTCATTGCTCATCATTCAAACAAAAAAACACATCATAACAATATATATATATATATATATATATATATATATATATATATATATATATATATATATATATATATATATATATATATATATATATAAGTATATATATATATATATATATATATATATATATATATAATTACAATATTTTAATTTTATTTACTTTTGTAGAAATCATGATTGACAATCTTATATACTAAAACGCTAAGCCCTTTTCTTGTCCACCACTTTACTCAAAAACCATATTAGGTAATTAAAATATTTTTTCGGAATATTATTAGTATTACGTATGAGATTATCAAGATATACTTTTGGTACAAAAATTCACTTCCGGTTTTGAGATGACCGGAAGTTAAAATTTACTTTAAGTTTTAGACCCCACAATGATATGGATCAAAAGGTCTCGTCGAGACGAATCTAAATATGTACTTCCGGTTGCGATCCTACACCGGAAGTTACCCAAAACGCGCATAAAACGTCAAGATAGAGCAAATCTGACACCGGATTCGTGATCAGCATGCAAAATTAACTGCTAAATGATATCAATAATAACTGTCGGTGCCAAGCAAAAGTTTTCAGAAAATGGAGACATTGTAACAAAAAACATTGTTTTCGACGAAATATTTCGTGATATTTAATATACTTTTTACTTGCATTATTATTGATGAATGTTATGTATATTCTTGCTTATATTGTTTGTATTGATCTCTTAATTTTTCTCGCAAAATAAAAATTTCATTTAAAAAACTCGATGTCGAGTTGGTCCGCTAGTAATTATTATTTTGATGTTTGATTTATGTCAGAATGACACTCATTTCTGTTTATTATATTTTTTGTTGTTGATAACAGTTGTCGATTGGTATATGGTTGCGTACAAAGTGGCGCCAAATATGAATATTTAATTTTTTTAAATTTATTCTGGAAATTTAATATTAGGGAATTATAATACTAATTTTCGTAAGACAGAATGTAATTATAGATATTGCTTAGTTTATCAAGTTCAGTTTTTTTAGAATAGACTTTATTTAAATTTTTTTTAATAGAATTAATGTAAATGGTATGCATAAATAAATATCAAATGCGTTAATAAAACACATACTCAATTTCCAAAAAAAAAATAAATGTTTGGGCAGATATTTTGGGAAACCACATAGTTGGGCCTGTTTTTCTCAATACTATCTTAACCGGTGAAGTGTATCTAGAAATGTTACAAAATGCAATTGAACCGTTAATACTTGAAATTCTGGAGGATAATCCAGATGAATTCGGCAACTTATCAAACGTTTTTTAAACAAATAACGTTTTAACAATATGGTGCTCCTGCACACCATTATGGTGCAGTAAGACGTTATCTAGAAGAGGAATATCGTAATAGATGGATTGGATGACAAGGTACGATAGAATGGCCAACTCGGTCACCGGACCTCACACTGGAGTTTTTTTTCTGTGAGGATACTTGAAATCCAGCTAAAGTAAAGCAAAAAAATCCAGCTTTATGGACCATTTTCGAACGTTTTAGTCTATGAAGCTGAAATTTTCCGTTTCTTAGACTATAATATTTATAGTCTATAATATCTGGATCTGTTTTAGTTCTACTTCCAATTTTCTTGAAATTGAGAATAAATCACTTTTAATGTGATTTATTAAAATATTGAGTTAGAAAGATATATGCGACGTTTTAGAAAACACACTGCACATCCAACATCATGAAGTAATTTTAAACAAACTTAACCCATCAATGCCCAGCGTTGCGTTTTCTCAACAGTTGACATAGCCCACTATGGCGACATCTTTTGAAAAATGACATGAAAACAGTTTCATATGTATGTTTTAATGGAAGTTGGTGCAAAACTTAAGTTGATTTATATATATATATATATATATATATATATATATATATATATATATATATATATATATATATATATATATAAATCAACTTAAGTTTTGCACCAACTTCCATTAAAACATACATATGAAACTGTTTTCATGTCATGTATATATATATATATATATATATATATATATATATATATATACGTGTTTTTAGTTAATAGTAAGGTAGTAAGTGGTTTGTGTATAAATTAACTGGATAAAAATTTGGTTTTTAGTAGCAACGTATTGTTAAATAATTAAAAAAGATATATCTATCAAGTAAGTGCTAATATTTTATCTGTGCTAGTTTTTACAACTGCCCAGTTATCAGTGTTGCGTTCTCGCAACACTGAGCACAAGGCATATTATTAGCACATAAAATTATTTTTGTTCTAGAAGGGGGAAAAAAGATGTTAAATCAACTTAGCTTAACCAGTTGCGGTCGTACTAGTAATAATAGTCGTCCTAAAAAATTTTTTACGAATCAAGGGCACATAAAATTATATCCATGCTGGAAGAATCAAACCTAATGGAGTCGGTTTCTAGAGGTTTTCCTAGCACCTCCTGACTAAACTGAATTGACTGATGAAGATAGTGGAGATGAAGACTGTGGAGGAACATACAATAACCTAAACAAAAATATGTTGGATATGGAATCAGAAGCTGTAATTCATTAAGAAAAAGAAAGAAGGACCGTTGGAGAAAATATAAATCTCTATAAAAAAGAGGCAGATAGTGTGGCATAAGTTCAGGAAGAAGAAGACACGAAAGGGATTGAGATGAAAATAGAAATAGAGAGACAAAATAAAGAAATTCAGGATATTTAAGTGGCATCTACTGAGATTCGTGCAAAAAGTGTAACTCTCCTACCACGGAAATAAATTTAGGGAGATTTACCAGATGAAAATTCCCTTTATTTGGATATTAAACATAAAAAAACTCAATGGAATACATACACTTCTTCATTTTATTCACGACCACTCACACCTTTACAGATCTTTACATCAACAGATTACAACAAATATTGCAAAGGAGACAGTTCGTATTCTCTTCAAAAAGGTACTAATTTAAAATTTGGAGTAGATGAGTTAAAAGCCGTTATAGGGATATTACTAGTTAGTGGATATAGTATGAATCCAAGAACACGCATGTACTGGAAAGAATCTGATGACGTTAAAAATATACTGATTTCAAGTAACATGCGTCGTAGCTGAATTGAAACCAAGATTTCTCTATTTTAACGATAACCTAAACATAGATCGTTCAGACAAAACATACAAAATTTCTTCGTACCTTGAAAGTCTCCGCAAATCATTTACTAAAACACTGTATGGGGAACCGAATCTAGCGTGGATAAAGCCATAATACCATTCTATCGGCGTCATGGTATGAAATAACATATAAAAGGCAAGTACATACGCTTTTGGTATAAATCGTGGTGCTGGAATCAGAAATCTGGTTACCTCATAAATTTTAATATTTATCAAAGAGCCAAGGAAAAATACAATGAATACAAAAAAGAATTTGGCCTATGAAGCGCAATAATATTGCAGTTTCCTCATCTTATTCCCAAAATTGTGATAGGGTTATGCCTCATTGCTTATATGCTGATAATTATTTTACCTTTATAAAACTCATTGATTTTTTAATATCGAAGGGAATAGGTTATGTAGGAACCATACGATCATATAGATCAGAAAAGTGTCCATTCACTGAAACGTTTAAAAAATCCATACGTGAAATTTACGAAAATTGGTACGACGAGAAAAATAACGTGCCTTATGTAGGTAAAATCACAAAAGCATAGTTACTTTGGCATGAAATTACCATAAATTGACGCCAGCTTATCCAGCAAACAGATACTTCTTTGCCCCAAGCAAAAAAATGAAAGTAACACAAACACATCTTAATCAGGCTTATAACGAAAATATGGGAGGAACTGATCAAATGGATTAAAGTGTTGCTTATTACAGAACAAATATAAGATTTAAGAAATGGTATTGACTTTTATTTATCTGGGGTCTTAATGTCTCCATACAAAATGTTTGTTTAATTTACCATAGAATGAGACACATTATCCCTGAACGACCCGAAATGGA
This sequence comes from Diabrotica undecimpunctata, assembly GCF_040954645.1. Lineage (NCBI taxonomy): Eukaryota > Metazoa > Arthropoda > Insecta > Coleoptera > Chrysomelidae > Diabrotica > Diabrotica undecimpunctata. The sequence goes on along the minus strand of NC_092804.1, from coordinate 133,403,960 downwards.
TTTGCTGTAGTTTCGTCGAAATATAGCCAAAGCCTTGTTGACGATGTTTGGAACTCCTCCAAGAAGATCTGGTTTATCTCAATTTTCCATAAATGTTGTTTGTTACTCAACAAAAAATAATAAATGTATTAAATGCCTTACATGAAAAATGTTTATTAAATTTCATAGGAATCCGCAATATTTTTTTTATTCTTCTTCTTGATGTGCCTCTCCTTTACGAATGTTGGCGATCATCAAGGCAATCTTTATCTTATCTGCAGCAGCGCGAAAAAGCTGCACAGATGTTGTATTGAACCAGATTCTGAGGTTCTTTAACCAAGATGTTCTTCTTCTTCCTGGACCCCGTTTTCCAAATATTTTCCTTGCAGGATGGCTTGAAGGAGAGTGTATCTGGATTCATTTCGCATAATATGTCCGAAGAACTGTAACTTTCGAGATTTGATGGTGGTCAGTACTTCTCTATTCTTATTCATTCTTCTGAGGACCTCCTCATTTGTGACTCGGTCAGTCCACGGGATCTTAAGCATTCTCCGATATAGCCACATCTCAAATGCTTCCAGTTTTCTTTTAAGGTCCACGATTCAACACCATAAAAAAGGACAGAGAAGACGTAGCATCGCAGCATTCTTACCTTTGTATCAAGAGAAAGGTTGTGACTCTTGAAGAAGGACCCCATCTGATTGAAGGTGGATCTAGCTTTTCCGATGCGTGCTCTAATCTCCTGGTTGTTGGTTCATTCTTCATTTATTATGGTGCCGAGGTAGTAGTAGTGCGTCACTCTTTCTACAGGGGATTGGTTGACGTAGAGTTGACCTTCTGTTATTCTTTTCTTAGTAATTATCATAAGCTTTGTCTTCTTAACATTTATATTCAGTCCATATTGTTAACTGTAATACGTGATTTTGTTCAAGAACTTGTAGGTCTTCTAAGTTGTCCGCAAATACTATGGTGTCATCTGCATATCTGATGTTGTTTAGCTGGCAACCATTTAGTAGAATACCTTTTTCAGTTTCGTGCAAAGCTTCGAAATTTTTTTTGTATTATTTTAATATTAATTTATTTAAAACTCTTTTATATGATTTAATAAAGCATTTTAAGTTAAAAACAATTAAATGGACCAGTTAGTCGGGGGGAAATCCCAGATGACCCAGCGCCCTCAGATATACGTCAAAAAAATATAGTTTTTGGTGAATGTGTAAGGATGGATATCTCCCCAGGGGCAGAGCTGACACCTTTTAATAAGAATAGCATCCACAACCAAGATCGCCCAGTAAGTAATATAAATAATTTATTATTAATCCAATTTCGTCAAAAAATGATATTCAAACAACAACAATGAGCATCGATATCACATCGAAAGAAAGAGAGGAGTTTTTGTATGTAAGTACTGATTTAGGCCCGTATCATATTTATGTTGAGAATAATTTGGTCGAATTTAAAGGTAAATTAAATGCACTTAAAATCGGAGATATAATTCTTTCTAACTTTCCGGAGATAGACAATAAAATTATTAGTATTATGACATCGGGTTCCCCATCACCATAGCTAGCTTTCTGAAGACACTGTACACTAATAGATCAACTTTTTTAAAGACCAACCATTCCATCTCTCCACCACGTCTTACAAATAAAGGACTTCCACCGGGTAGCATACTAAGCCCAATACTATTTATTTTATATAATATGGAGTTAGAAAGTTATATTAATAGCACAACAAAAATTATTCAATATGCTGATGATGTAGTAGTTTACACAGCTCACAAATCATTGGATATATGTAAAAATAATTTTGATCTCTCAATTAAAGCTATTCTTGATTACTATAAAAATATTGGTTTAGAAATATCAGAATCTAAAACAGAAATTTGTATTTTCTCTAAAACACATCAAATTCCACAAGGTCATCTGGAAGTAGGTCAAATTCAATTCCCTATTAAAAATTGTATAAAATACCTCGGTACTTATTTAGACAGAAAACTTCTATGGAGGGATCAAATATATCAACTTATAAAAAAGTCTGAAAATGCAATGAATATTCTAAGAGCCTTTTGTATAACTAACTGGGGCGCTGATCCAAATGTAGCACTTTTATTTTACCGTACTATGATTCGTCCCATTTTCGATTACAGTTGTCATTTGTATGAAACTGCAGCAAACACACATTTAAATAAATTAGAAATACAAAAAAATAAATGCCTTCGGCTTTGTCTTGGATATTTGAATTCTACACCCGTTAATATAATGGAAGTTGAGGCGATAGAATCACCTCTAAAATTTCGACAGGAGTTTTTAAGTGATAAATTCATTACTAGAGCCATAGAGAAAAAATACTTACTATCTACAGGATATTCATATTTTATCAATTTTAGATCTAACTGATAAATATTGGAAAAATAAAAAATGTTCTCTTCTGGTAAAGTTACTTGAGGATATTTCAATACCGACATACTTTCTATACGTATGAAAATCAAGTTTCACCTATGTATTCCCATGTATTAGAAGAGCTTTTCTCAAAACATAATTATACCTTTTTTATGGACAGTAATTTAGATTAAGTGGCTTTTCAATTATTTATGCGGCATAAATGGCCACATTATCAGTTTTACTATACAGATGGATCTAAAGTACAAAACAAAGTAGGATGTGTATTAATTAATATTCAAAGTGGATTTAAAAAATTATTGAAATTGCGAGCTGAATCATCGATATACACTGCTGAAATGACAGCGATTCTTCTTGCATTAAGGCATATACATAGTAACGAACCCTACAGCTGCATAATATTTAGACAGTAAAGGTGTCGTCGAGACTAACAAACGTACATGGGTCCAAACAACTAAATCATGTAGAACTAGAAATGATGCCTATTTATAATAAAATCACAAATTTACAACATTATTACACAAGGAAAAAACATTATTATATCATGGAGAAAGGGACACGCGGACATTAAGGGCAATGAAATAGCAGACAGCCTAGCCAAATCTGCCCTAGAGATAGGCGGAGAAGCTTGAACTTACTCCTCTTTTCAGACATTGATATAATTAGTAAACGACATCAAAAAGAAAAATGGCAAACATATTATCGAAACACTAGAACTGGATATAATTACAAACAAATGCAGCATGAAATACCCATAAAAAGATGGTTTCATACTCTATCAAATCGCAATTTTATAAGGGTTATAAACAGATTAAGATCTAATCATGCTCTTACCCCCATTCATAATGTACAAGTTGGGTCTTACGGAGTCACCTAATTGCAAGTGTGGAAAAGAAGGTAACCTATTACATATTTTTCTTAAATGTTTCCACAAATCACGAAACATAAACAAATTTTATGATAATCTTATTATATTAAAAATTCCACTTCCCGTCTACCTGAAAAATTTGATTTTCTTAGAGATATCAATATATTAAAAACGATTTACGAACATATCAAAAACTGTAAATATAAATTGTAGCTTTAAAACTAACCCTTAAATTTAAAAAATATTGTATTATATTATAGCAGAAAAAAAAATTAAAGAAATAAAAAATAAAAAGGCAGATGTAAACCTCCGAGATTTTAAATCGGGGGCTGTCTTAGCGCAGGAGAAAAAAAAATTGTAATTTATTAAAAAGTGTACGTTAAATAATTGTACGGATGATTGTGTTTACTTAATAAAAAAAAAATAAATTGTAATTTACTAAAAATTGTACGTTAAATTGTACGGATGAATTTAACAAAAAAAAATCAGAAATACAGAAAAAATCCCTCTGATTGTAAAAATTGTTTGTCTTTAAATTTGTCTAGCTAATTTGCTAAGCCAATGCCACCAAACTAAAATAAAACAATAAAAAAAAATAAACTTCCCAGGGTTGCATCTTTGCAACAGCAAATTATTAAAAAAAGTTTTTCATTTTTTAAACATATATTTTTGTTAATTTTGTGACTTTTAGAGCATAAATTTTTCAGAAATTAATAAAAAAAGTAAGCATAAATAGTTCTGGGCATAAATGGGTTAAAAGACACAAGGGAACTAATATACCTAACGTTGTTTTGAATAAAAAAAAAATATTAGTAAGACTTATAGAAAACTATCTGTGATATAAGAGTACAGATGTATTGTTTGCTTTGTGAAACTCCTAGATCGCCCACATAAACATTTACCTATTAATTATTAACACTGCCATTTCGCCTGCTTGCGAAATTCACTCATCAACGAGATGTACTCATTTACCGCCATCATTACAGACTAAATACGAAACTTAGCTACTAACCTTCGCTTTGACTAGAACTAATTATAATCCTTTACTCGGAATTATACCTATATCTCCTTTTTCCCGTAGCTTACGGCGTCAGGATAAATCTGTCGAGTGTCGCAATTGTTCTATTGGTAACAATATTAAGTCTTTCCGATGTGCCAGGATTCGGAATATTATGAAATATAATAAGTGAATAGCAAACAATGAATACGTTATACAATAGCATTTTCGCTAACAATGTTTGCCTGTCAAAAGGTGGATTTGCGGGAAATGTGAATAACATGATTTATTAAGTTCACAAAGGATCATCAAGAAAACTGTGAATAGACTATTTAAATCTCCCCAGGCATGATAATCAATTAAAATTGTGTCAGTAAAACTATTTTACAAAAGAGCAATTTACAGTACTTTGGTTCGTGTAGAACAAAATTTAACAACTTAAACGTCGCAGCGCATAGTAAAAAAAGTTGATAGGGCAAAATATTAAACATGTTTAAAGTATTAGTTTATCCATTTTAAACGATTATTCTTGAGTTTGAGTAAAAATCGTACATTTTATTTTTTTTTTATTGGAAAAAACGGTCGCATCCACCAAAATGTTATTAGCGACGGAACAAAATATAAATAACAAAATTGAATAACTACAGATTATAGAAAATGTTTAAAGATCTTAGATATTTAATTATATTATCATACGAACACTGACCTAGACCTTGTGCTAGGGAGTTTGAGATATTGTAATGATGTCTTTCTTGATCTTATTTATCACAATTTATTAAAAAGTGTTAAACTGTTAATCGAAGGTTACACTGATCACATATGGGTGCGCTATACTTCATGAAAACGTAAGAGTTTGTTAAGACGTAGACGCGCAAGAACAATTTGTTCACAGGAATCCACTGGGAAACATTACTCTTAATATTATTCAGCTTAGAATTAGTTTGAGACCACTCATTTCGGCACAAACATAACACTTTTTTATTTTTAAAGTTTTTAAAGCTTTTAAAACACTGGAAACACACTTGTCTATAGGCTCCTAATAATCGCTTAAAATTGCCTGTCCTGCAGTCCTGTCAGCTTCTTCGTTTCCCGTTATTTCGACGTGTGAGGGTATTTACAAACATGGAACTCTTCTTCCATTTTGATAAGCTTGGGGCAGCTGGTATTTTAGTAACTTTTCAAAAGGATGTTTCGGAAAAATATGTTTTAATGAGCTAGAGGAATCTGTTATGATCAGGGCTTTTGTGAATGTAAGCTCGTTAAAAAGTCTCACAGCACGGTATATAGCAGGGGTGGCCAACTTAATCGGACTCGAGATCTACTGTCTTTCTAATTCTTTGCGATCTACCGACTAGGAAATTTTTAACTATACTGGCGAACAATAAAACTTTTAATCCATAATTTTAACGTTAAAAGTGAGCTGAATATCTCCAGAGATGCTCACTATATCCAAGAAATTTTAGTGTCAGTAAAACTGATTCGGCTTTAAATGCTAAAATTCTGAATGGATTAGTTTTATTGCTCGCCAGTGTGTAATACCTAAATAAAACAAAAGTATTAATTCTTATTTATTTATTTTTCTAACTATATTAAATAAGAAAAAAATTAATGTGAGACTTGCGTTTGAACATTTTTTGCTAGGTTCTTAAAGTCTGGCCTGTAGTTGGAAATGTCCAAACACCCAAGAAATGCCCAATGTTCGTTTGTTTTAAATATAAAAACACTGACTCACATAAATGGTTTGAACCAAAACATGATTGGAGTTTTTTTTTTTTTTTTTTTTTTTTTTTTTTATTAACAAAATCGCATCAGCCAAATTGGCTATTAGCGAAACAATGATAGTGAACAATAATTTGTATTACATTTATAATGTTAGTTTAGATAGCATTTAAAACGTTAATTGAGCTTAAGAAACTTTTTATGTTTGAAATATTGAACTGTAGACCTAAAATATCACTAAGTTTGTTTGGTATATTGTACAACATGCGCTTTGGCGTTAGTGCTGGGCATTTCTCTAATATATGTTTGGTTGTTAATTTTTCATCACAGTTGTCACATCTTGGTACTTGTTTGTTGGAGAACACGTAGCTATTAGTTAATCGCGTATGACCCAGTCGGAGTCGCGTTAATATTACCTGGTCTCTCCGACTTGTTGGTAATGTGGGCCAGGGTTTTATCGATTTTTTAACATCGCGTAGCTTGGCTGATGACACTTTCCACTTTTCTTCCCACATATATCGCACTTTATATTTAACCGCCGCTTTCACGTCCGCACTCGTAAAAGTTTTAGTACACTCCGCACTATCACTACTTGCAGCTTCTTTTGCAGCATTGTCTGCCTGTTCATTTCCTGGGATTCCAATATGGGATGGTATCCAGAATAATATAGTGTTTTTTCCATTCAGTTGGGCGGTGTGGATTTCTTCTTTTATCTTGATGACTAAAGGATTACTTGGATAGATATATTGGAATGACTGTACGGAACTTAGAGAGTCTGTGAGTATAATATAATTGGTATTATTGGATGTGTTGACAGCAATGGTGGCCTGGTATAGAGCATATAGTTCAGCAGAATAAATGGAGTACTCTGAAGGGAGTTTATATTTATTTGTCGATGTTGGGGTTATGACTGCAGCACCAGTACCTTCATTTGATTTAGATGCGTCTGTGTATATATGTGTATAATCCTTGTAGTTGTGAAGCATATCGTTGAACGCAGATTTGATTAACTGTGGGTTTGTTGAATGTTTGTCGAAAGAAATGAGGCGGGTTAGGCACTGAGGGTTCTTTATTTGCCATGGAGGAATTGAGGACGATTGGGAGGAAAAGCATTCTGGGAACGTGTAGTTTAATTGATTTAAATAGCTTCTAATCCTTGCGTAGAAAGGTTTGGCAGTTCTTGGCTTATTTATGAAGAGATTTGGGAATTTTTCTGTAAAACAATTGTGAATAGTAGGGTTTTTTGGGTTAGACCTGAGTTTTGCGGCGTATGCTACACTTAGATAAAGTCTTCTGTCTTCTAAGGACGGTTCACCAACTTCACAATAAATACTTTCGATTGGTGTTGTGCGAAAAGCTCCAGTTATTATACGTAAAGATAGGTTGTGAAGACTGTCAAGTTTTTTTAGCAGTGTCTTAGTGGCTGTAGAATACACAGTAGATCCATAATCTAATTTTGATCTGATTAATGTTCTGTATAACATTAAAAGTGTTTGGCGATCCGCACCCCATTCTTTATTGGCCAGAGTTTTTAGAAGATTTAATCGCTTGTGACAAGATAAGATCAAATTTGTTATATGAAGTTTCCAGCTTAGAGTTTCTTCGAATGTCATGCCCAAGAATTTTATTGACGTTACACGTTTTAGGTTCTCATCACATAGTCTTAGGTTGGGGGTGTTCGTGATATTTTTCTTAGAAAACAGGATGAACCGAGTTTTTTCAGTGGAAAAACAGAAACCTGTTTTTTGTGACCAGAGTTCTAAGTGTTGTATAAAGTTCTGTGTGTGACAAAATATATTTTGTATATTTTTACCTTTGCAAAAAACTACAAGATCATCCGCGTAAACGCGTGCTTTTATAGGCGATTTTAGATTTTTGAGAATATCATTGATTGCCACTATAAAGAGCGTAGGACTTATAACCGAGCCTTGAGGAATGCCATTTTCTGGATACATTATATCTGATGTTGTGTTGTTTGTCCTAACTCTGAAAGCTCTATTTTGAAGAAAGTTTTTAATAAAGAAAAAACAGTGACCTTGGATGTTCCAACTATGTAATTTTTTTATTATATAATCGTGCCAGGCTGTATCGAAAGCTCTTGATATGTCAAAGAAAACCGCTAGACATTTATATCTTAGTGCGAATGCTTCAGAAATGTCACTTTCTAAATCTATGATATTATCTATGGTTTTATCTTTGCTCTCTAAAACCACTTTGTTCTGGAATAATTAAATCTTGTCTCTCCAGGTGCCATCTTAGTCTATTATTAATAATTTTTTCTAGTAACTTACACATGGCGCATGTTAAAGATATCGGTCGGTATGACTCGGAACTTGTTTTAATACTATTAGATTTTTGTATAGGTATAACAGTGGATTCATGCCATTTTTCTGGAAATTTGTGCTGTAGCCAAATAATATTAAACATATTTAGAAGTTGTTGGTGAGCGCTATCTGGAAGGTGTTTGATAAAAATACTAGGAATATCGTCGGGACCAGCGCTAGTTTCTTTGAGATTTGATAATGCTTCTGTATACTCTAATTGAGAAATGGGTAAATTTAACGGTTCACCTGTGTTAGGTATAATGCTCTATTTTCTTCTTGCTGTTTGTAATTAATAAAAGATTTTTTATAATTAGTATTACTGGATCGGTTTTTGTATGTGTTAGCAAGGATTTTGACAATCTCAGTATTACTAGTAACTGCCTTTCCATTTATTTCGAGGCTTTTAATATTCTGATTGCTATTTAATCCAGATATTCTTCGGACTTTGTTCCATACTTCAGTCATGGGAGTGTTTGCATTTAACGTTGATACATATTGAGTCCATGACTGGCGTTTAGCATTTCTAATTGTCTTTTTGGCTATAGCACGTTGTTTTCTGTATTCAATTTTATTCTCAACAGTTTTGTAGCGCTTGTATTGGTTAAAAGCTCTTTTGCTAGATTCAACCGCTGTTTGCATTCGTGATTCCACCATGGGAGAGGGTTGCGTTGTTTTATGTATGTGGTCTTTCCTATTGCTTTTTCTGCTGCTTTTGTGATAATGGTAACAAGGTTCTCTAGTGTCTCTTCTATATTTGGGGTACTTTTAAATGTGGTCATACTGCTTTCGATTAAATTGGAAAAAAGATTCCAGTTAGGATTTTTTTAATTCCATTTTGGAGTAAATGTCTGTCCACCTTGGTTTTTGTTATTATGAATAAAAAGTGGATAGTAATCACTATTGTATAAAAAGTCGAGCCTATCCCAGGTGAGCTGTGGGGTCAGACCTGGTTCGCATATCGTAAGGTCTATACATGAAGATTCACCGTTCTGTATATTGAATCTAGTGGGCCTGCCGTCGTTTAAGACTGAAAGGTTGGACTGTTCAAATATCTCTTCTAGCAGTCTTCCCCTAGTATTTATAGTAGAAGAGCCCCATAAAAAGTTGTGGGCATTAAAATCGCCCAAAATAAGTCTGGGTTGGGGAATTTGTTGTAACAGTTCAGTTAATGCTTCTGAGTCGACTTGCGTTGATGAAGGTAGGTATAAGTTACAAACGTGAATATTTGGACTTGAGTTAAGTTTAATGCAAATTGCTTCTAGATTAGTTTGGAGAGAAATTTCAGTGGTTTCAATTGACTTTTTTACAAAGATAGCTACTCCGCCGCTGGCTTTTTCTTGGCTAGTTCGATTTTTGCAGTAACTTTTAAATTGTTTTAAAGCTTGTATTTTTTCATTTTTGAAGTTAGTTTCCTGAAGACAAATTATGTCTGGATTGTATCTACCCAGAATTATTTGGAGCATCGGAAGATTATTGTAAAAACCGTTAATGTTCCATTGCAAAATTGAAGAGAAGCCCGTGTATAATAAATAAAAACTGATACTTGGGATTGTTACAGAAGTTTATGACTCGATCCCTGAGATAACTCACTTTCAGTCTCTGATGCCTCACTATCCGAGTAGGTCACCTGTAAATGTATCAGTAGTTTTTTTCTTATTTTTGTACATCTAGATTTAATGGATCTTTGTTTGAAGTAAGGGTATATTGCTGTTAGCATTTTCACTAAAGCTTCTAAATCGTTAGTGTAGTTTTTTATGACGCTGACTGGATCCTGTGCACCATAAACATTTTCAAATAGATCGGAAATTTGATTAAAATCAAGAATAAATGGAGGGTTTTGCTCTGAGATGAATGCCTTGGCCGGTTCCATGAGTATGTGAGTTGGTGTCTTTTCCTTGCTTTTTTTTGGTTTTTTGGATGGAGCATCATTTGGTTTAACAAACGGGTCTAGACTTGGGTTTTCTGAATCAGCATCTTGCGCTGAAGGAGGTGTGATTATTTCTTCCAAACTGCGTTTTGAGCTATTTTGTGTAGACTGGGTTGTATCTATATTGATGATTGGTTGTACGGTTGGAGTTTTTGAGGGGTTAGTTGGAAGTATTTGGGTAGGTGTAGATTGCGAAGATGTTTGGGAGTGAGGAGTTTGGTTATAATTTTCAGAAACTGATTCTTGGGTTGTTTTGCAATTTGCTGCAGTATGGCCTTGCCTTTTACATGAAAAACATACCAAGGAATCTTGTGACAAAAAAATCCTATAGTTGGTGTTATCATAATTTATTAATATGGATTCAGGTATTGAGGAAGGTGGTGGTGTGATAAAAATTTGTCGTCTAAAACTATAAACGTGGCTGAATTCCGGCAAACCGGCACTTATCTTGAGAAATGACATGGGAGACATGGTTTTAAGGCCCAATTTTTCAATTTCTTGAGTTAGTAAAGCATGCGGAATGGTGGGACAAACGTTTGACAGAATTAGTCTTTCTGCTGGAGTGACGAGTTTGCGTGCTTGGACTCGTTGATTATTAATTTCGATAAACCCTCCATAATTATTTATAAAATGTTCAACAATGTTTTTGTTTGCAAGGTACATACACACTCTGTTGTTAGAAAGCCGTGAGGAAAATAGAATATTTTTGGGCTCGATCAACATTCCTAGTGGAATCAAGTAATCTTGAAGTTTTAGGTTTTCAATAGCTGGGAATATGATAGCTTGATCTTTGGTAGGGAATTGTTGTTCAATCACAGCAGATGAATAAGTTTTAGTATGGTTTTCCTTTTGGGAGCTTCTGTAGTCAGAAGTCCCGTCAGTTGGATTTAACATCTTTTCTTTAAATTTAAAATTTAATTTAGACCTGAAATACGGACCTGTTTTACAACAGGCAATTTTATCATGTCGTTATAGATAACGAATAAACTTGTTTGAAGTTTTTATATCGACGAAGTTTATGATAAATACAATAAATTCCTGTGAAATGGCTCTGTTTTATATAATTTTAAAGAGTACTTACAGGATGGAAGAGAACACACTCTTATGCACTTATATTGATAAAATAAAAAATTTTTAATCAATAACTACTATATAAATAACAGTTTTTGTTTGGAGCTGACAAATTCGCACTAATTACTATACCTGTCAGGACCGAACTCCATGATTGGAGTTGTTCAGCACATTTTTTAAAATTTGGATATACATGCACACCAATGGCCAGAAGTTTAGTTGTAAACCTGACCTCTATTTCAAAAAGACCTCGCAGCGCATTGCAATTATTTCATTTTCAAGAAAATGTTGGTCCATTTGGAATATATCTGCAAATTGTTTCGATGTTTCAAAGGTGTCATAAATAGATTCATTGAATGAATTCGACCAACCTTTCAATTTTTTGTTGAAATCTCTAAAACGAATTTTAATGTCTGATACCACCGACTGAATTTCTGCTGTATACTTCTGTGAATTAAAAACATATACAGGGTATTTTTCCATGTGATATTTATTGTTCATACATCTTAGAAACCTTTTTTTTTCAATATCAACTATTAAAGATACTGTTTGAAGTTTGAATGATGCAATAGAACTCATCATTTCTGATGTTTTGTTTTTGCCTCACAGTGCCAGATTCAATGTGCTCAGTTTACCAGTGAAATCTGCTAGAAATTCCAAACTACATTTCCAGTCTAAGTCACGTAATTGCTGATGATCATCACCTCTTTCTTCAAAAAACTTAATAATATCATTTAGCAAATCTCCAAACCTTTGCAAAAACTTATTGAGACTCAGCCACCTTACGTCGGTGTGTAGGATTAAATCTGGTTCTTTGTCATCCAGTTGTTGCTTAAACGGTCATCTCTGCAGAGATTGGCCTCTTACTGACAATTTTAAACGCAATATCCATCACGTCTTTTGTGTTAAGCCTTTTACTGGTCGGGACCTGTTGATGAATAAGGCAGTGATAACTAATGAAGTCCGGGAAATCTTCATCTTCGTGACATGGTGATATAAATATATTATTAACACCAATCATTGCCGGAGCATCATCTGTCGTTATTGAAACGAGATTAAAAAGAAACAGATTAATCTTACCGATATAATGTTTGAATTCCGTGAATAAATCAATGCCTCGAGTTCTGACTTTTATGTATATCATTGTTAGCAACTCTTCTCTTGTTGAGAAATTATGAATGACCATCAGAATAAAAATAAGTAACTATGCAATGTCCATTATAACCAACTTCTACCTACCGCCTCCTGCGTGCTACTCATACAAAGTGGACACTTCATGATTCGCTCGCGATGATCTATGCAAGATTGCTAGCACTCCAATAATAATTATCGTAATATTAAGGACGGGAATAGGTAGGTATATTATACCAATCATTTTTTTCTTGCTCGCGATCAACTGACCTAGGGGCCGCGATCAACTGGTCGATCGCGATCGACAGGTTGGCCTCCTCTGGTATATAGCGCAGAGCTCAGCTGAATATGTACTTTATACTGGAGGTTGACGAAAAAGAAGACTGTTTTCTAAGGAAATGATTGATGCCCTACTCCGTCTTCGGACTTGGATGCATCTGTATAGATTTTATAGTAGTCGGGTACTTTTTTAAAAGGACTTGGAATTTTAGCCGAATAAGGGAATTGTTTGTATTGGATTTATCGAAATAGGCCAGAGATATATCACAGATTGGTAAATCAATTAGCCAAGTCTCAGAGTATTTAATATCCGAGGAAAAAGAATACGGAAAATTAGTGTTTAGAATTTGAAGTATGAATTAAATTCTTTTGTAATATAGTTTTTGAGTATAGCGAATATCTTGGAATTTGTTTACATATTTATTTGTAAAAGTATTTTGATATCTTCTTCTTAGGTTATAACGCTGGCCCCTCATGACATGTCCCAGATATTGCAGTTTTCTGACTTTAATTATATTTTATATATTTTATATTATTTTGATAATATATATATATATATATATATATATATATATATATATATATATATATATAAAAAATGTGCACTCGTAAGTGAAAGGGATATTTTCGGTCAATTTGAAGATTAAAAAAGAAAAGAGTTGTGCTACTTTATCTTTTTATTGAATACGTTTCGCCCACTGTTCAATGGGCATCGTCAGTTCATCTAAAAGAATGGTATTAGCGATACATCTAATATAAAAAACAATAAGTAAACGATCTTACCTTTAAAAGATCTGTAGCATTAAGATATTAGTATGGTGAAGACACATCAAAAATTAATTTACTAAATAAAACAGCAAAAAAACACAGAATGCCGGAAGATTCCCAATTTAAGTAATTTTATATTAATTAGTTTTATAATTTAACTTTTAAAAACATTGATGGATTCTAAAATCTATCAAAAAAAATTTAATTGTCAATTTTGGAATGTTATATTAACAACGGCAAGGCTAGGGATCTTGACTGTCATGATCATATCATGCAAAATAAAGTATTTGAAAGTTCGAATGTCAGAACTGACAATCAGATGGTGAGATTGAAAGAAAAGTTTTTTAGATGCCAACATAAATGTTATGATATAATAAAAGAAGTTGAAGAAGAAACCAATAATTTAAAAGTAGAATACGAAAGAATCAATTTTGTAGTATTAGTGCATGGTAAATTTGGCTTAAGTTGCTGATATCAGTTCTCTTATTTAATGCATTAGGTTGTTTCAAAATATGACACATCTCCATAAACTGTCTCTTATTAAGGTTACGTTCTCTACAGAGAATTCTAACACCATCAAAATTCACAGTATGTTTGGTGTTGATTGCATGTTCTGCAAGGGCACAAGTATGTTTAGAAAGTTTAATGTCACTACGATGTGAAGTAAGGCGTCCTTTAAGGGAACGGCCAGTTTGACCAATATAACATGCATCACATTCAAAACAGGGTATGTGATAGACTACATTCACTTGTTCCAAAAAGGAAAGAGGTGTTTTAATTTTAGAAAACAAGTTCCTGACAGTCTTTGAATTATTGATAGCAATCTTAACCGGGATATTGTTCTGTTTGTACAATTTAATAAGCTTTTCAGTAACATATGGGAAATAGGGTAGTGAAGAGTAATGGGTGGTGGAAGTTGCAATGTTAGGAGAAAGTAGAGTATTGTTGTTCATAATATTATTTGAAATCATTCTAAGTTGATCGCCATTAGGTAAATCATCAATAGAAGACCCAAAATTGTTAAATTATAAAACTAATTAATATAAAATTACTTAAATTGGGAATCTTCCGGCATTCTGTGTTTTTTTTGCTGTTTTATTTAGTAAATTAATTTTTGATGTGTCTTCACCATACTAATATCTTAATGCTACAGATCTTTTAAAGGTAAGATCGTTTACTTATTGTTTTTTATATTAGATGTATCGCTAATACCATTCTTTTAGATGAACTGACGATGCCCATTGAACAGTGGGCGAAACGTATTCAATAAAAAGATAAAGTAGCACAACTCTTTTCTTTTTTAATCTCCAAATTGACCGAAAATATCCCTTTCACTTACGAGTGCACATTTTTTATATTAAATTAAACGGTCATATTCCTTAAAGATATATATATATATATATATATATATATATATATATATATATATATAATTTTATATTATTTTGATATGTAAATCGTTTAATAGTTAATATGGTCTGTTATTTCCAAAGTGAAAATATTATCATCGACATATTCAAAGAATTTTTGCCAAGGGATAAGGTAATTCTGAAGACGAGCTCCATCGATTGCGCCAAAAATTATAACCTGATCTTTTTTTGGAAATTGATGCTCGGCTAAGGCCGTGGAGACTTAACGGTGGTAGATTAGTTTTGAATAGGGCTGGAAATCGACTCATTATTTGACTCCATAGTTACCTTGGACACTGACCCCAAAATTTTCGGTGCTTACCTGTCCAGTTGCTGATACCAAAGACATCCACACCTCAATATACCTCGTATCGATACGAAATTTTATGGTTATTTAAATTATTAATATTTGATTTGCGGCTTAATAAATATATACAGATGACTTATAGTTTATCAGCTAATTATTGCACTTTAACTTAACTAAACACTATTCTTGAATCCCACCGTAAATTGCAAATTTTGTAGGACCGAAGAAAAGCACTGTTTGCTCCGTACATTTTATTGTTTTTTTGGAATTATTTAAATTAAGAAACATGTATGCATCTTACAAATAATCTTTAAATTTAGAGACCCATGTAATGCAAACTTGTTTTTTGTATAAGACAAGAATAATCGTGGTATAACTTGTTTATTTTATGCGTTACATTAGCTAAATAAATTCAATATGCGTCAGTTACCATTAAGACAACCCAGACGGATAGCTGAAAACCATCCAAAAAACAACAGCCAGAGGACTACAATCAGAGGACTACAATCCTACAATCAGACGACTCATTGATCAGAAAAGCAAATTATAAATAAAGACGATAGAAGAAGAAAATAGATCATTGATCAATAGAAAAGACAATAGAAAATTGATCAACCGCAAGATACTTTTGATAATTACATACGTATCTCCCACAAGGAAACACACAAGTAACAGTAATAAGAATAGGATATAATCAGCCTACAATAACAGCCTCAGAGAAGCGTTAAATGTACCCTGATATGTTCTGAACGTTATCTGTTCAAAAAACTGAAACAAGTAAGGGTAATAGATACAATGGAAAAAACCAGAAGAAACTTTGCTGAGCTAAAGAACCACCCAAGCCTGATACGGAGAGAGTTGATAAGGTATGCTGCGTTTCAACGATGGAAGCACAAAAAACCAAAACAGCAAATCCTGGCCAACATATAAAGTTTAGATAATCGTAGCACTATCAACAGAAGAAAATACGGCACAAACCACTGACAGCTTTACTAATCATAACTTCTATAAGGGCAAAAGGGGCCCACCTCCTTGAGCACTGAGTCACCTAACTGGCTATAGCGCAACTAAAGCAGGAAAAGAGTGCCTTCACTAGCCTTTATTTATGAGGATAAGATATCGTGTTTGAGTTTATGTATCCAGTACTCCACATGACAAGCACTTTGCTGATAGACAGCCTCTATAGCTCATTAAAGTGTTATAGGGGGAATTGATGCTCTGGAGCATTGGGACACGGTGGAGTTATTCCCGTTTATACAAATTTGTCCTTCTTGCCCCAACGACTTTTAACACATGAATGTCATTCAACCTTACCATTTTCCGGTTATTCAATATCATATGTTTGTGTGTGTGTGTGTGTGTGTATGTGTTTGGTGAGTTGGCTTGGAAACTAGTCCTTTAGCCACAGAATTGTAATGTAAGATATTAGTTTTTAAATAATGTAACCAACTTTAAATAAAAAGTTACATATTAGTTCGTATACTTCTCTACTATCTAAGGAGAGTAAATGGGTGATGTTTATGGGAGTCTGAATTTTAAGTTCTAATAGTTTTGAATACAGCTGATCTGTTTCATACCTATGTTTATCGCACTTAAAAAGAAAATTGTTGATGTCACATTGTGATATATTATCGCATGAGCATACCCCAGAAGGGATAATATTTAACTTAGCCACGTGAGCTGGGAATGCACCGTGATTAGTTTTCAGTCGTGTAATTGTGGCTGTTAACTTCTTTGGCATTGCATATTTGAAAATATAGTCAACATCTTGTGGCAAGGTAGGGTGAATAGCATAATATTGATTATTTGACTTCGTTGCTATGTTTTTCCATTTTTCTTTCCAATTTATAAAAATTTTGTTATAATAATGTTGTTGTAAGTCCTCCAATGTAAATATGGGAATATAGAGTCCAACATGGGTCGCATCTTTAGTAAGCTGGTCAACCAGTTCATTTCCCTCGATACCAATGTGACTTTTAACCCAAATAACTGTAATATCTTTACTATATGTTTTATTTTTAATAGCACAAAGAATATTATTTCTTTTATGTTGAGTCATATCTGAGTTTAATCCTTTAATGACCGATAATGAATCTGATAATATTACTGCCTTATTTAAATTGTGTGAATCTAGCCAATCTAATGCTTTTTCGATAGCTACCGCTTCAGCAGTATATATTGAACAATTTGATGGAAGTTTAATTTTCAAAGATTCGCTTTTATGTGGAATGTAAACAGCGCAACCTGTGGCACCATCCTCTTTTTTGGAACCATCGGTATACATTATTATTATAATATGTTTGGATTTTGGTATTCGATAAATAAAAGTCTACTTTCGAACAGCAATAACATTGTTATAATTTAGTTTACGGTAATAATAAAAAACAAGTTTCTTTGTTTTAAAAGCTTGAATTTTAAGTTCTGAATTTTAAGTTCTGATAGTTTTGAATACAGCTGATCTGTTTCATACCTATGTTTATCGCACTTAAAAAGAAAATGGTTGATGTCACATTGTGATATATTATTGCATGAGCATACCCCAGAAGGGATAATATTTAATTTAGCCACGTGAGCTGGGAATGCACCGTGATTAGTTTTCAGTCGTGTAATTGTGGCTGTTAACTTCTTTGGCATTGCATATTTGAAAATATAGTCAACATCTTGTGGCAAGGTAGGGTGGATAGCATAATATTGATTATTTGACTTTGTTGCTATGTTTTTCCATTTTTCTTTCCAATTTATAAAAATTTTGTTATAATAATGTTGTTGTAAGTCCTCCAATGTAAATATGGGAATATAGAGTCCAACATGGGTCGCATCTTTAGCAAGCTGGTAAACCAGTTCATTTCCCTCGATACCAATGTGACTTTTAACCGAAATAACTGTAATATCTTTACTATATGTTTTATTTTTAATAGCACAAAGAATATTATTTCTTTTATGTTGAGTCATATCTGAGTTTAATCCTTTAATGATCGATAATGAATCTGATAATATTACTGCCTTATTTAAATTGTGTGAATCTATCCAATCTAATGCTTTTTCGATAGCTACCGCTTTAGCAGTATATATTGAACAATTTGATGGAAGTTTAATTTTCAAAGATTCGCTTTTATGTGGAATGTAAACAGCGCAACCTGTGGAACCATCCTCTTTTTTGGAACCATCGGTATACATTATTATTATAATATGTTTGGATTTTTGTATTCGATAAATAAAAGTCTACTTTCGAACAGCAATAACATTGTTATAATTTAGTTTACGGTAATAATAAAAAACAAGTTTCTTTGTTTTAAAAGCTTAATTTTATATCCAAACAGTTTTCTCGATAAAATCTAAATTTTTGGAGTTAACGTGAAAAACCATTGAAAAATATGATTTGTCTTAAAATTCCCTATTCTAGGAACTGTCATAGTTTTTTTTTATAAACTTTTTCCACCCCCGAGTTCGAGTGGTAACCGCTTCCATAGACAAATCACATATTTCCATAGGGTAAATCACCGTAAAAACTTAATATTTATGCAAAATAAATAAAAAAAAATACTGTACAAAATTGGTAGACCATGCATTTAACCTACTATTAAGGTGGGGTATAGTATGAAACAAAACATTTGACATGTAAGCCTACGTTGTATTTTAAACACTATATTTTTGTTTTATCAGGACACAAACCAAATGGACTTGATTTTTTCCCGTGAAACTACTAAATTATCTAGTCGGTCATAGCGAATATCGACATTTTCATTGGCGGATGAACGACCTCGAGAATAAGAAGCAGGTTTCTCATTTTGTTATAACAAATATGTTGCAATGTTTCTTCTTAATGATAACTGATCCAATTTTGTAACTAAGTAAGGGTCTATGTCACAAGTTAATTGTTAGCATCTCTTTCACGTTGCTAAAGCATTCTCCTGTGGAGAATGTTGACATAACCACTCAATATTAGACTTTTTTTATTTTAATTATTATTATTTGTTATATTTATGCAGCAAAAAAAACAATATTTTTTTTGCATAAATATTACACATTATTAATTACTTAGCAAATCGCATTCCAAATTCAGTCGCATTATAAAATTTATAAAATTTATAATATTTATAAAATTTATAAAATTTATAAAATTTATAAAATTTATAAAATTTATAAAATTTATAAAATTTATAAAATTTATAAAATTTTTAAAATTTATAAAATTTATAAAATTTATGAAATTTATAAAATTTATAAAATTTATAAAATTCATAAAATTTATAAAATTTATAAAATTTATAAAATTTATAAAATTTATAAAATTTATAAATTTTATAAAATTTATAAAATTTATAAATTTTATAAAATTTATAAAATTTATAAAGTTTATAAAATTTAAAAAATTTATAAAATTTATAAAATTTATAAAATTTATAAAAATTATAAAATTTATAAAATTTATAAAATTTATAAAATTTATCAAATTTATAAAATTTATAAAATATATAAAATTTATAAAATTTATCAAATTTATAAAATTTTTAAAATTTATAAAATTTATAAAATTTATAAAATTTATAAAATTTATAAAATTTATAAAATTTATAAAATTTATAAAATTTATAAAATTTATAAAATTTATAAAATTTATAAAATTTATAAAATTTATAAAATTTATAAAATTTATAAAATTTATAAAATTTATAAAATTTATAAAATTTATAAAATTTATAAAATTTATAAAATTTATAAAATTTATAAAATTTACCTACTTCTTGTACAGCCCAAGTTGCATCTATCTATGGAATTAGTAAAAAACAGTACACCGAGTGTTGGCTGAAAACAAATTTCATCCGCACAAATTAAAAATTGTGCATCAACTTTCAGATGATGACCCCGACCGAAGACTAGAATTCTGTGAAAATACGTCGGATAAAATTAACCAAGAGCTCGATTACATAAAAACAATTTGTTTTCGTGACGAAAGTATTTTTTCTCTCAATAACACATAATGTGAGGTATTGGGGTAACACAAATCCTCACGTCTTTCGTGAAACAGATACTCAATTTCCAAAAAAAAATAAATGTTTCGGCAGGTATTTTGGAAAATCACATAGTTGGGCCTCTTTTTCTCAATACTAACTTAACCGGTGAAGTGTATCTGAAGTTGTTACAAAATGCAATTGAACCGTTAGTACTTGAAATTCTGGAGGATAATCCAGACGAATTCGGCAACTTGGAAATAACGTTTCAACCAGATGGTGCTCCTGCACACCATTATGGTGCAGTAAGACGTTACCTAGATGAGGGATATCGTGGTAGATGGATTGGACGACGAGGTATGATAGAATGGCCAGCTCGGTCACCGGATCTCACACCATTAGATTAGTTTCTGTGAGGATACTTAAAATCTAAAGTTTACGCTACAGCACCCGACAATATTGAAATTTTGAAACAACGAATTGTTGAAGAATGTAGGGCAATTTCCCCCGACACATTTGAACGAGTACGGCAAGAGTTTAGAAAGAGGATACATAACTGTCAGGAAGTAGATGGAGCACGTTGTGAACACTTACTATAAGAACTTGTTGTTAAATATTTATTAATTAAATGAGAAGCTACAATTTTAGTACTTATTTAATTTATTCATCAACATGAGCTTAAACTCAAACAAAATTATTATGAGTGAATAGGTATTTTCGATACCTTGTAAACGAGGTATCTTTTGCCGTAAAGTCTTATTTAAAATTATCTGACACAGTGGCGCTGTCATGTCATCTGTCACTATTACGTCACTTATTGTATCTAGTTTAGAAGCCTACGTCTGTTTATTACCACCCTCCAAATTTCACTAATATAATAATAACCGTTCAAAAAATACGAGTGGGGAACGGACTTTTGACTAGCACTGTATATATGGAAGTCCATTGACCGTATAAAACAATTAAACTGCTTTAACATTGTAGTTCCTTTTAGCCCTATTTTTTTAACATAATCAATGGCCTATTGCTCAGCTAAATGCAACCGGTGATAATATTTAGGGAACGTATTAGACGTTATTCCAGTATTGGATACTAGACAGCTTTTTATGTAGGATTTTTCGTTTATCAGTTTTTATGTAGGATTTTTCGTTTATCGAGTCAAAGTATTGTTCCCTTTTCAGTTTTTTGCACCTTACCACATGAAATAACTTTAATAATGTGGTAAGGTGCAAAGGTATTATACTTCATTCACTTAGCTCGGGCATATTTTAAAAGATTCATTGTCGGAAACCTACAACACAACAATTCCTACTTCTCAGAATTAATAGCTCAAGTATCCTACTCTTGTACACTTCCTTCTTTAAAAAAAAGAAGAATTATTCTAAATAGTGGAAGTGTATACTAAACCCATCAAATTTTGGGTAGTATATATTTAAAAAATATATTTTAGTTGTTATAATTTAACAAAACTATTTATTATATGGTGCAGATAAATAAATATTGATTGTCGGTAATTCGCAAAGTTCTTTTTTACTTACTATTTAGTTTGTTTACTATTAATATTGGCTATGAGTACGTGTACTTGGTTGTATAGTAATTTCCAGCCACTTTTAGTCTGTCAAAAACTAATTAACTTTATAAAACAATAATTACTAAATTCACTAGACAGTTCGGACTGGGAATAGCGAACCGAGTATATTAATTTTATAATTTTAAACATAAGCTAGTTAAAACAAAAAACAATCACATTTACCACAAACACACAAATTTACAAAGTTTTTATCTTTGAGTATTTATCCACCACAACTTAATCAAAGCTACATAATCTACTGAAAATATAGTTAAAATCAAATGTTCACTTGCAACAGATTTTAATAAAACTTCTCATTTCATATTACGGAAATTACAAAGTCACCATGAAAAATGACTGCATATTAGTTCGCGCAACAAAACTGATTTATAACATTAATGTGCTACATTCCAACACTATAAAGTGAGTTATAGTTTTAAAATCGCTCTACTGAATATAAATTAATCTCTGGTGGGACGAAATTCGAATTGGAATATATCCGGATACACTGAATGCATTTGTAGTTCATAAAGTGTTTGTGTTTCCTACCATTTAACATAAATTCTTAACTGTAAAGCATAAATTAATTCATTTTTTTACAAAAAAGTCTAATAATGAAGTAAAAAATCTTTTAATTAAAAGTTAAAATATTGAAAACATCCAAACAGACGACAATTTTTCCAAAACGTTTTCAGTCGTATTAGACCACCATCAATAAAAACCTTAAAGTAAGTAAGAGTGTAGGGTTGCGTTATAGAGCTAACACGTTTTATTGGAATTACCACATCGAGCGTCATAGACGGTAGATGGTTCTTGATAACTGGTCCTAATAAGACACCTAACTCTCACTTATGGCTCAACGTGCCAGACTCCTTGCAACTGCATTGGTCTGCAGGCTAAACTAAGTGAGGGTAGCTAGATATGGCGAAAATTTCACCGATTGATTGCCGGTATAAGCAGTCCCCCACTTACTGACCAACGGCTTCAGGCGGATGAGATAGTAAGTTTTTAGGACACTCTTTTTCCCTGGAGTTGAGAAATCGGCTCTGAAGGCGGATAAACCAACAATGTGTCAACGGCATAAGGATCAAGCAGGCAAACGGAAAACCACTGATACATATTCCAGAGCACGTTATGAAATGACAAACGAAAGTAACAGAGTGCTATGCGATCCGGCAAGCAACCGGCTCCACATCGAGTCCGGGTCGACGGGTGTGAAATGGACGACCGGGCAGATGGATGTGGGCAACCAGGCTACATCCATAGTACATAAAAAAATAGTAGTGCAAGAGAGATAGGACATCGGGGAAGTCTGTTTTGACGATTCCACTAGTACGTAATGGCGGCGGCGCTACAGTCACTCTAGGTGGGGGTATGACATAGCGGAAGACGCATGTGCCGTGGAAGAATTGAAGTGAAGATAATGAATGAATAATGCACAATGGTGTTGGTAAGCCATTACAAATTTAATTTTGTTTTGTCTTTATTGTAATCATCTTGAATTCTAAAAAAAATGTTTTAAAGATTTTTCCACGATCGTTAAAATGGAACAAAATAAAAGGGTACCATGATATTGTAGTAAGACGGAAATATGTAAATTTATAAGACTTTGTATATTATGTGGTGTAAAAGTGTAAATGCAATATTGTAAATGGCAGAGACCAGAAATTTATTAACTTCCTTAAAAGTAAACCAGAATGCACTAGGATAGATCCTATGAAATTAATTGCTCATAGAAAATATGAAAGTAGGAGAACACAATTTTGTAAGTACAGGTGATAAATGTAATTAAATTATTTCCAGTATAAAACTACAATTTGTATGTTATAGTTCTCTTTAATCTATTTTGAAAAGCTTCTTAATTAATAATATAATATCCTATGCTTTTTATATTATATACATGTTTTACAAAAAATGTGTCTGCTTTTTTTTGTAAATAATTTCTGTTTACAGTCTCATATTTCTATTTTGTTGTAAACAAATAAAATTGGGTTTTCTATTTACTGGACTCATATGGAATCTTTAAAATTCTTTTGATTGTTTTACGTATATCTTCATCATCAAACATTTTCCATCTGCTCCTCTCTCACAATTGCTTCCATCTGTATCTACCTTGTGCTGTTAAGTTTATAGAAATGATGTTTAGGTATACCCTTGTTGTTCCATTGTTTTACTTTTATTTAAATAGTTACATACTAGCGGACCAACTCGACATCGAGTTTTTTAAATGAAATTTTTATTTTATTTATTTTTATCAAATGTCGACATGGATATCATTTAGGAGTTAATTTTGTATGCTGATCACGAATCCGGTGTCAGATTTGCTCTATCTTGACGTTTTATGCGCGTTTCTGGTCACTTCCTTTGTCAGATCGCAACCGGAAGTACGTATTTAGATTCGTCTCGACGAGACCTTTCGATCCATATATACATTGTGGGGTCTAAAACTTAAAGTAAATTTTAACTTCCGGTCATCTCAAAACCGGAAGTGAATTTTTGTACCAAAAGTATGTCTTGACAATCTCATACGTAATACTAATAATATTCCGAAAAAATATTTTAATTATCTAATATGGTTTTTGAGTAAAGTGGTGGACAAGAAAAGGGCTTAGCGTTTTAGTATATGCTGATCACGAATCCGGTGTCAGATTTGCTCTATCTTGACGTTTTATGCGCGTTTTGGGTCACTTCCGGTGTCGGATTGCAACCGGAAGTACATATTTAGATTCGTCTCGACGAGACCTTTCGATCCATGTATACATTGTGGGGTCTAAAACTTAAAGTAAATTTCAACTTCCGGTCATCTCAAAACCGGAAGTGAATTTTTGTACCAAAAGTATATCTTGACAATCTCATACGTAATACTAATAATATTCCGAAAAAATATTTTAATTATCTAGTATGGTTTTTGAGTAAAGTGGTGGACAAGAAAAGGGCTTAGCGTGTTAGTATATAAGATTTCACTTTACTTATACATAGTCATAAAAATAGTTTATTTTTTATTTATATTCGCTCCGTGCGTGACCATGGTAGGAGTACCTTAAAACGATGCCAGCGTGCGTAGCGGCGAAATATGACAAAATTGGACCTTTTGGATCTTTTTACGCATAAATTTTATCAAAAATGGGTGCAAATACATGTTGCGTATTTAATTGTGCTAATAATAGCACAAATAGTGAGTGTAGGTTTTATAGGTTTCCAAAGATTACATATAAATTAGAGAAAAGAAAAAGATGGATTCGTGCTATTAGTATGAAAATGTAAATATCACGTAATTTCATTTTTATGAAATTGAAATAGGAAAAATTTAAATAATTTACCTTAAATGATATTTCACGAGGCTTCAAGCTAACTGCAGCCTGCCAGATGACTTTATCTGTTATATCATAATTTTTAATATTATTGTTTTTAATTACATGCTCTTCCACATGCAAAAACTTGATTTACCAGTAATAGATTTTTCCCTTCCTTTTCCGTTTGGCGTTGAAAAGATAAAGTTGATGAATTTTTAGAAACCCAGTTTTGAATACTAAATTTATTTTGTATATAAACTGAAAAAATATAACTAAAAAACTAATTATTAATACTTGTCAATTTCGTCATCGTCCATTTATGTAATATATTGATGTCTTTAATTGTAAATTGTGCCTTTTGTATGAATTTTACTTTCTCTTAAAATTGTTTTCAAGATGAGTAGGACTGCCCTGTCTCAAATCTCTATTGATAGCAAAACTGTTGAAGATATACTTCCACGTTATCATTATACTCATCATCATCATATAACGGGGGTCCTACGGCAGTTGCCGCTTCCCGCATTTTAGCCTCCATCTTTTCCTATCTCTCCAATCTCCCTCTTCTAAGCCTCTAGATTGCATTGTTTTTGTAATTTCTCTTCTCCAGGAATTTGGTGGTCTTCCCCTTTTCCTTCTTTCTGGCGGAACATACATTAAGGCTTTCTTTGGCCACCGCTCCTCCTCCATTCTCATCACGTGACCATACCATTGTAATTGCCTTCCTTGTATTCTATCTGAAAGAGTATCTCTAATTCCTGTACGGTTTCGTATTTCCTCTTTCCTGATTCTTTCCATTCTCGATACTCGACATGACCTTCTAAGATAATCCATTTCCACAACGTCTACTTTATCTCGTTCATTCTTTGTCATCGTCCAACATTCGGCACCATATGTGGTAATTGGTTCTACAATTGCTCTGTATACGCGAAGTTTGGTATGCATCTTTATATTATTAGACCACAGTAATGAATTCAGTATTCGGATGCATTTTTTCCCTTGGGTTATTCGGTTTTGTACATCTATCTTAACTCTGCCATCTGCTGATATGATGCTTCCTAGATATTTATACTGGTTGCAGCCTTTTATGACTGCGTTTTCAAGCCTCAGATCTGTGGTATTTCCTCCAATTTTTAAATATTCTGTTTTGCTTATGTTTACAGTAAGCCCCCATTTGGCATATTCCTCAAATAATTTTCGATTCATATAATTTATATCTTCCTCATCGGTTGCAACCACAACCTGATCATCTGCAAACAACAATGTATACAGAGTTTCTTGTCCCACTTCGATGCCCATAAATCTACATTTATTTCTCCAATTCCTCAATGCTTCTTGGACGTATATTTTAAAGAGTGTCGGTGACAAACAGCATCCTTGCTTTAGGCCTTTAGTGACTTTAAATTCATTTGAGGTTCTGGTTCCAATTTTTACACAACTAACTGCATTTTCGTACAATTTATATATCGCTCGGATATACGTCGAATCCAATCCGGACCTTTCGAGGACCTCAAACATTTTCTTTAACAGGACACTATCATATGCTTTCTCAAGGTCTATAAATACCAAATGGGTCTCTCTACTTCTTTCGACACGCTTTTCAATTATTTGTCGTAGGATAAATATATTATCAAGGCAGGATCTCCCGGTACGAAAGCCGCTTTGTTCTTCAATATCTTGTATCTGTCTTTCAACCCTCTTCTTTAATATTCTGCCGTACAACCGGCCCACAGAGCTCGTCACACTAATACCTCTATAATTGGAACAGTCTCTTTTATTCCCTCTCTTATATATGGAGCTTATATAAGATTTATTCTAATCTTTAGGAATTTCCTGGTCTCCACACATACATTTATTGAAAAGGTCTACTATTAATTCTAAAAGTGCAGTCGGCCCATATTTAACCAGCTCTATGGGAATGTCTCCAGGTCCTGCGGTCTACCCCACCTGTTGGTCCGCGGGTGGTATTTTATTTCCCACCTACCCGCCGGCCTAGCTGCAAACAGGCCGGTGAGGGCATTCCCCTATCCGCCACCTGGTGACGCGCTCTCTAGGGTTACAGGCTACCCCGAGATTATACTTACCTTACCTTATCATTATACTACTTATATGATTTAATTAGACATTTAACCAGCTCTACAACTTTGCTTGGGACTGCAAAATATTTCTATATACCTATAAGCTATAAGCTACAGATTATATTCGTATTAGCTGGCTAAGGTTTATTTAACTGTGAAGATTTGGCCTGTTAGCGACGTACCTGGTCTAAAAAATTTATTAGCTATATTACCTAAAATAATTATTTAAAGATTAAAGAAAAATCTAAATTAAAGAAAAAAATTTTAAAAATTTAAAAATTGTATCTAAAAAATTAATTTTATTGTTCAGAATATAGCTTAGAATCGATTTTATGAGTACTCTATAACAAAATTCTATTTTTATTATTTTCACATCGAAATCCAGATTTTTAAATCAACACTGAAAGGTATACTTGCGTCATATAGATTATTTGATGGGTTGGCACCAAAAATTATTAGATAACAACCAAACAATTCAAATTTAAACAGTAAACTCTACGAATTTATTTCCATGTTGGGACAGATTTAAATTTATTTATCCGAATTAGTATTCAAAACGAATTTATGCTGCTGTAAACTATTATTGATTTTAGAGTAGATAAAATTAGGTTTAACAGAGGATCTAACTAAGCTATAATGAGCATGTGCGACAGACTAAAAAAATTAGAA
Organism: Diabrotica undecimpunctata; assembly: GCF_040954645.1. NCBI lineage: Eukaryota > Metazoa > Arthropoda > Insecta > Coleoptera > Chrysomelidae > Diabrotica > Diabrotica undecimpunctata. Next base: position 133,376,220 of record NC_092804.1, on the reverse strand, counting down.
AATAAAGTCAAGAATATCATAGAATTAAAATGTATAATGAATACATCTGTCCAATTTTTTCCATCCATTCCACGCCAATTCATTTTTTTTACATGTAAACATTAGGGAAATGGATTTGAAAGATTACCAGAACTTGTTTATTACACTAAGAAACATAATTTTACCAACAAACTACTTATTTATTCATTAAAATAATAATAATAATTATCGTTGCAAACCAAACACATCAAATTTGTCTCAGAGTGGGCAACACAAACAACGTTTATACACACCATACAGTAATGCCGGGACTTTCGGTCTTTTTTTTTCTGGCATAAATATCATCAACCTCATCCCAAAGCTATATTAGCTCCAGGTGGAACATTAGAAATGTCTAATTCAGGTATGCAATTTTGTTAGATTTTTTAAGGGCAATAAGATCATTGAACTTAATTTTTTTAAATCTTATTTTTAAAAAAGGTTGTAGTTAAAAGGGCTGGAAAGAGTCACTAATCACGAGTGTACGCAAACTTTGAACACACCAATTTTTGTCTTACAGAAAAATAGAAAAAACCAAAATATTTAATATAGCGAAACGCATATTTTTTTACCCCTTAAATTTCATTCTATTACTTATACATTTTAAGTTAATTTGAAAAGTTATTTTTGTCATAATTTAAAAAAAAAATTTACTTTAAAATCATTTTTTTTTACTAAGCGCTTTGAACCGGGTAAAATTATAGATCATATAAACAAAGCATAAATAAAGCAAATTATTAAGCAATAACAAATAATTTAATTATCCAGATTTAGCCATACGGCTCACACTACCAACTAAGGCGAAAATTCACTCATCCCAGATACATACGGTATCAAAAGGATTGAGCTCTAGTGGGACTCTTTCCGTGTTATCGAGCCCTAGGTGACTTGATATATTGGAGTATCTCCCAAAAATTTTCGTACAAGTCTGGACGTCGCGAGGAGTACAGCTTTCTGCATGGCCTTATAGGAGGTTTTTAGGAATACGTCGTGTTTGGGAATAACACCAGTAGTAGATAGAATAATAGGTACTGTCTGGGTACTTTTCATTCTGCATTGTCTCCTGATTTTTATTTCTAGATTTCTGTACTTGGCGATCTTTTCGTTGTATTTAGTACGTAAATTATTGGTATTGGGTATCGCCACATCAATAAGTGTTATTTGCATAAGAAAGTTTATTAACTAATATGAGATCCGGTCTATTATGCACCACTGGTTGGTCTGTAAGCACATTGCGGTCCCAGTATAGCTTGTAGTTGTCATTTTCAAGCATTCTGTCAGGGACGTATTGATAATAAGGAAGATGGTCGGTTTGGAGAAGTCCCAATTTGTCAGCTAGTTCTTGGTGGATAATCTTTTCTACTGAGTCATGACGTTCTTTATAATCAGTACCGATAAATGCCTGGCAGCCACCAGTAAGATGTTGGATGGTTTTTTGGGCTTGGCATCTATATCGGCATTTGTCATTTTTTACTTGAGGATCTTTAACAATATATTTCACGTAATTTTTGGGTAGCTGACATCGAAAGTTGGTTTCCCCAAAACTTATGAATTTCGTCTTGGCTTGGGTAGGTATTTTTTTGAATTTTCTACAGTGGAATTAGGATTCTACAGAAAGCCTTTTCTGCTTGCTTAAAAAGTATATTTTCACATTTCCGATTGTTACTAACTTTGTATCTCCTTAGGCGACCTGATTAAATGAAAAGTTTTTGTTTAAACGTGTCCAGGCAGAGCTGAGCTGTGTTATTTTCTGAATTATGTTGTGATGTCTTGAAGTGTCCAGAATGATTTCTTTAGCTCTTTTAACTACTGTTCGAGTTCTTACTCCTTGACTGTATTGCGTAATTTATCCAATATCTCTACGTAATATTTTAATTTTCCTCAGCATTTATTTTTCTTAGAGTGTAATTCTATTTTCGGTCCTTCCGATATTATTATCCCGTCGTGTTCTGATCTTAATGCATATAATATTAGCAATTGCTGTTGCTGCACAGTAAATCAGCATATGCAAATATTCTAATGTATAAGCTTCCACGATATAATTGGGTAGGACTTCAGTGTTTACAATTTGTAACAGCATACCTAGTTTCTTACAAGAGTTTATTTGTGGTAGCGGTGGTCTGCTAAGTGGGTTTGTCCCATTTAACTTTTGTACGGCACGTGACATTTCACTTACCAGGCTATCGTTCAACTCGTTGTTATCCTGTTGCACACTAAAAGGTTAAGTTTCTTGCATAAGAGGCTCAGGAGTCTGTTCATTAGGGATTTTTTTAGGGATTTGATCTACAAGTAGCTCTTGGTTGTGAATATCCCATTCGACTTCGCTTCAGATGGTATCGCGCCTAGTTTTGGGATAAGATTATTTCTTGTAATTATCTGGTATTGATCTGCTATTCGCTGTTCAAATACTTACTAGAATCTCTGGGTTCTCCCTGCAAAATTCGACATACAGCTGTTGTCTATAGTCGATCGTTTTTCGACCGAGGTTCGTCATCTTGTAATAGAAGCGCAAAATGTTTTGGTTTATAGACACAGTCCATTTCATGCGCTGCCTTGGTCGTCCCACTTAAGTGAGCGCGGGCTAATGTTGTTCTTTGGCACACTTGTGGTTCTTCTTCTTGTTGGACTGTAGCTGATTGTATGACAGGGGCCCGCTCACCTCCTCAACACCCTGCCACCGACGTCCCGCATGCTGTCACGTCCAGCGCCGGTCCAGACATGCCCCGGCGATCCTCAGGCAGCGACCCTTAATATAAATTATTATTCTCCATTTTCATAGGTGTGCATTTTATACCTACTTCCAGGTGTCATTTTTTGTTCTACGGCAAGTATCCCTGCTACCCTCCGGGTATTGGTGCTACGAATACACAGAAAGCATCTCCATTCGCAGGGGGGCGCTCCTGATCAAAGAACTGACAAAAACTACCACAGGGGAGTTATTATTATTATTAATTTTATTATTTGGGGTGCTACTTATGATGTTTTTGCCAAAAAGGAGACCAACTTTCTTTTGAGTGTAACTCGTTTATTTTTAATGCTAGAAACTACTTAAAAAAACAAAAATAATGCTTTTCTTAAAACACTTTTAAAAATTTTTGATAAGTTGTCTCCAATAAATGATTCATTCTTGCTTCATTTTTTTGGTTATTTCACATTGAAATACTCGATTTGGAATTTGACAAATAAGAACCTATTTTTATGAGCTACTACTCTGTTTTTACTAGGTCTGCAAACTTTATAAGTACACATTTTTTTATATTTTTATAATCTACATTTTTCTTAGAATTTTTTATTTAAAAAAATGAACAATTTCTCTCGAAAATAACTTAAAAAGTATTGACTTTTTAGTGAAAAAACTCTCTAAAATAAATGTTACTTGGAATTAGTCAGTTTATCTATTTCCGGACTTAGTTTGAACATATTGTTACAAACATGCTCTCGGCATGGCCCAGGTAACGGTTGCATTGCATCTCTAATACCCTTCCAGAAGCTTCTCGGTGTATCGAGTGCGAGAGAGAATAACCGGTCACGTAGGCGAATTAGAGGTAGGACTACGCCAGAATATTCTCGAACATAATACTTTTGGTATATATAGGTAACAATGTTAGAAGTAGGGAGTTGATAAGAGAGTACCGAACTGTAAACTTATAAATAAATATATTCATATAAATTCGAACCGCTCGTTTTATTTAATCTCGCTACAGTGGTGTCACGGTGTGAGGATAATTGATTTATTTAAAAATAAATTCAGCAGTGACTTTTGAAAAAGACTTTTGAACATTTTAAAAAGTACGCGTGCCTGACCAAAGATGCTGCTAGTAGAACTGTCAGTAAAACAGTTGCGTGAGCAGCTAGAAGAACGCGATGAAGACTGCAGCGGGTCCAAGAAGATCCTCCAAGAACGACTGAAGAATGTTCTTAACAAGAATGGAGATGACCCAGAGACATTCCATTTTCAGTAAGCAGAAGAAGCAGTTTTAATGAATATCGAAGAGAGTTCCAGAAAAAATTATAAGAAATTTGAAATCGTCTCTCAAATGATAGAAGAATCTTCTAAAAGAGATGATGATTAATTAGAGAATGTTCCCAAAAGATTCGATGAAACATTCGAAAATGTATTTAGAAGATTCGACGAGACGACTTCACAAATAATTAAAGAAATATGTATTCAAAACGATGAGAAATTTGTAGAAGTCGACAAGATAGGAGACGTAGAAGAGAAGATCAAACAATTAGAGACCATGATAACTAACACGAAAGTGCTACCACCAGTTAATACAGTAACCTTAGATCCGGTAGTAAAAGAAGAATCACCTAGAGACGAAACGACACATAATATGAGATTCAAATTGCCACCATTTGATGGAAAGTCTTCTTGGTCCATATACCTTAGACAATTTGAAGCTATTGCGACAGCCAATCATTGGACAAAACAAGAAAAAGCCGTTTCCTTGACTGCTGCTTTACAAGGTGATGATGCAGATATCCTAAGATCGATTCCTAAGGGTCAAGAAAAATGTTACCAGACCTTGTTCACTCGACTAGATAAACGTTACGGAGATGCCCATCTACAATCAGTCTACAAAGTACAAATAAGAAGTAGAATCCAACGAGCAAGTGAGAGTTTGCAAGAATTTGAAGCAGATATTGCTCGTATAGCGTTGTTGGCATATCCAGAGGCACCAGACAACATTTTGGAAGAAATTGCTGTAGATGCCTTCGTCAATGGGTTAAGAGACAGTGAACTACAGAAAGCTTTACGACTAGCAAGACCGAAAGTTTTAGATGAAGCGCTCGCTATTGCCTTGGAACATGAAACAGCTAGTCAAGTTTCACGGAGCTATCGAGTACGAACCTGTGAAGAGAGCGACGAACAAAACGAGAAACGTCTGGAGGAAATCGTACGGAAAGTAGTTCGTAACATGATGCCGAAGAGACACGAAACCAGATGTTCGAATGATGGCGACGTAGGTCACATTCACCGTAAATTGCAAGAAAATAATACAACAGTCAGAAAGCTAGAACAAATGGAACACAGGGCTGGAAAGAGTCATTCAAATGCTGATGCTCAGTCAAGACGGGCATACAGTGCAAATCGTAATCATTGTCTTGAATTAGAAAAACGACTTTGCCCCGTGAGACAAACCGCCGTCATTAATGATCAATGGCAGCCTCAACAGCTACAAGACGCTCAAGCAGATGATCCATGTATAAAAAGAGTATTGGATTGGATGCGTCGAAGTAAAAGACCTTCTTGGCAAGACATTAGTGCATGTAGTCCAGAAGTAAAGTGTTACTGGAGCCAATGAAATTGTCTAGTGTTGAAAGATGATCTTCTGTATAGAACCTTTGAGAACGATGATGGTACAGAAACTAAGCTTTAGTTGATTGTACCTAAAAGTAAAGTGTCAGAAGTTTTTCGTCAGTTGCATGACGGTTCATCAGGTGGACACTTTGGTATTTGGACACTGTGTTGCCCAAGATATTGAGATGACTAAAGGAATCTCATCCGTATTTAATAAGAAACTCGGTCGTTTGGGCGAGTTAAAAAACCAGCAGTCTAAAGTTGGAAGAGTACTGAGATTAGAAGATAGTTCTCGATCTTTGCTGTATATGGTGACCAGGAAGTCGTATACAGACAGGGCAAGCTACGAGGATATATGGCGTGCTCTAACTAATTTGAAGAAAATTGTGTGCAATTACGACATCAAGAATTTGGCCTTACCCAAGATAGGCCATGCACTAGATAATCTGGATTGGAAGATTGTCAGAAGCATGCTTGAAGTAATCTTCCGAGAAACCGGCGGACGAATTACTGTGTGTTGCATTAACCCAATGAGATCGTATCCTTCAAAGTCAGTAGACTGTTATTTCTTTCTAAAGGGTTCATGCAGAGCTGGAGAGTCCTGTAGATTCCGCCATCCTGTGCCTACATATAGAGTTGCTGATCATGATGATCAGATTTAAGAGGGGAGAAGTGTTACGAACATGCTCTCGGCATGGCCCAGGTAACGGTTGCATTGCATCTCTAATACCCTTCCAGAAGCTTCTCGGTGTATCGAGTGCGAGAGAATAACCGGTCACGTAGGCGAATTAGAGGTGGGACTACGCCAGAACATTCTCGAACATAATACTTTTGGTATATATAGGTAACTATGTTAGAAGTAGGGAGTTGATAAGTGAGTACCGAACTGTAAACTTATAAATAAATATATTCATATAAATTCGAACCGCTCATTTTATTTAATCTCGCTACAATATGTTTTTTCACTCCGAGAAGAGTTGACTTTCACTCCCTAGAAAAAGCAACCCTGGGTTCAAGTCCAAAACTAAAGTAGGTGATAAAAGGAACCTTAATCTAAATTTTTAAACAGATTAGTTTTAACGAGGAAAATTACACTCCAAAAGCGTCATTTACTGTAATAAGTTTTTATAAGTCTTATGTTCAGTAATAAATCTCATAACTTTTAAATTATGATTCATTTTTACTTATTTTAAAGGAGGATAGCGTTTCTTTTTTGTATACTGCAAAAGCGAAGATTTTCAAAAAAATCCTATTATTGCTGGTTTGTCTACCAATTCGTCAAGGCCCATTAAGAGTTTTCAGAAGTCTTTAAATAAAGCATTTTACACCTTAAGGCGGCACAGTCCTTCGTAAAAATATAATCCAATTAGGATCATCAAAAATTCAGTCAGCCAAGAGCGTAAACAAGGGACAAAACCAAAGTGAAGCTGTCGATTTTATACCGTTTTCGATCAAGACGAAAATTGCGAGACGGTTAGTAATGGAAAAGTAAACCGTGTGTGTAATGCAAAATTCGAGATGCCGAGTTACTGCCTTTTCAAATAAAAAGAAATTGGAATTCCGTTTTTTATTCGAACATAAATTATGTGATATATGGAGACCAAATCCAAAATTAAAATATTATAGGATTACCTTGTAAATTATTCTGCATTAAATTTAAGATAAAGAAAACGAAATATGAAAAACATGTTTAGCAAAACCTAGGGCCGGTTGTTCGAACGCTAATCAAAACTCAAATATTTAATTAAAATCAAATACGTCATATTTTGAGGTTATGTTAACTGATTTATTTTATTTAATTTTATTATTTTGCGTTTAAATTTAAAATAAACCATAATTATAAACTGTTTTTGATGTTAATTTCATATTTTTGTTTACAAGTCAATAATAATAATAAGCAATTTTTAGCAATTTTTAACAATTTTGACAGCTGCTATGACGTATTTGCTTGTAATTAAATATTTGATTACAATCAAGTTTTGATTAGCGTTCGAACAACCGGCTCCTAATCTGTTTCGAGATTTTTGATCTGAGTAAGATCGTTTCTGTACAGATATACTTTTTAAGGAATGCCGACTTTTTCTTTCAAATGTTGACGACAAAATATACAGCTGTTTAAATACTTTTATGTAAAAATATATCCATACAAAAAAAAAGAAAATTTAAATTAAACATCTGTGGTTGCCATAAGTTGATAATGTCAAAAATCACTGTTTTCTAATTTACTGCCCATAGACCAGGTCGGATATGTGAAAAAACGACTACATTTGGATGTCAAAGATAGTATTCCGACTTTTGCAGAAAAAGTTGTGTAACAGATTCAATAATAATAATTTACTTATTCTTTCTCTCAAATAGGTCGAGAATATTAGTAAAAAAATTAAGCTAACTTGCTTCTAACTTGTTAAACGAATAATAAAATAGAGATAATTGAATTTTATATAATACCCGACTGGTTAAAAATGTATTAATTTATTACCCTTGCTGCACAATAGCAATAAATATAAAAAAAAATGGGTAGAAAACAAGCCTCTCCTTATTCAAGGTTTTTTCAACCACTTTAGTTGCACTTAGAATCTTCATAATTCGACTATAAAATATTTGTAACGTGATAAAACATTTCACCTTATTTCATTAAAATCGATTTTGTGTATTAATTTTGCAATCTAAATAAAAAAAAAATTAAAATCTTGCACAACAAAACTAGACCATGTAGAAGTTTGCCAATTTTTTTTCTCATAAAAAAGTGCTTTACCTATATATCGTACTTTGTAAAATTGAAATTAAATTATTTTGGTTGACCTCGGGAATGTTTAACCCTAGAATACTAACGTTTCTTTAACATACGTAAATGTTATCTATACGTAAATTTTACGTACCATCTGATTTAGGTCTAGTATTTTCTTTTTATTTCATATCTAATTAAAACAAAATGGTTTAAGTTCAAGAGAAGTTTATTTAGGAACGATACAAATAAAAAACATTGAAATATTAATAATCATAAACATAAACAACATAAAATAGATTCTTTTAACACAGAACAGAATCTTGTAATAATATGTACATGATAAACCTGTGCATATAATAAACATTACAAAAATATAGAAATGATAATCTTCTATTGATGTACACGTTCCATACACATTTTTATTTGATGCTCTCCATACAAGGCACTCCCACACTTTAACATTTGGTAGTTGTCATTTGTTTCTTTGCTGTAGAGCATAAACTACAGTAGGTCCGTTTTCCTTTCCAAACCAAGAAGAATCCAATTCATCGGTTCCTATTCCGGATTTATTATTTTGGGCCACTTTTTGACGAGCCTTTCTGTAAGTTGCCAGTAGTCAAGTCATTCTGTGTTTAATCTCTTGCACATCTACATTTAGCTCCTGGGATATTTTTTTTCATGCATAGTTCTTTTTATTTAGGATTTTATATAATTTATTAGAACTATACCACAAAACTGTGTGTTTTTCGTACATATTTATTAAATCAATCACACTATCATTATTTCACTCCATTTTAAACATAAATCTGCACATTATGCACGTTCGATTAATACAAGTCACATAAGTATATAAAATGCGAAGATTTCCGTCCAAATAGACTCGCAAGCTTACACGAATTTCCTTTGATGTACCGACACTCGCCGGAACCTTGCAAGTATCTTATTTGTGTGGCTTGTGCTGCTCTGGCTCCGGCTCGTTGCGACGTACACATATAGGCAAGTCACAAGTAATAGCCTGAGTACAAGCACGAGCACGAGTAATCTGGACGCGCCTTTAGGAACCACTGCTCTCACGTAAACTTTTTTTTGAATACAAGCGTCCTGCCGAGTTTTTTTTCGGTGTTATTTTCTGAATTTATTTAAACTAATTAGTTAGAAGATATTCTATTCATTTATAAGCCAAAAATTGTTTATAATTTTAAAGCATTCCTGAGGCCACCAAAAATAATCTGATGTACATTTCATAAAATACGTTAGTAAAGTTAAAAAAGTAAAAAATTTGGCTTCTATAATATACGGTCTAGTTTTTTGTTGTGCAAGATTTTAAAGAATTATATTTTTTTTTTAATTCAATTCAATTCAATTTTTAAATTTAGATTGTTACACAATTGACGAAATAAACGTGTGAATTGTAGGGTCCTCCCAGAAAAATCTTAACTTCTGGCGATTGCCAGTCAATTTGAAATAAAAGTACGCTCTTAGTAAAGTGAAAATGATTCAGGAACGAAACTGACCAGGATCAAGTGATTTTTAGTACGCTACACTGCAGTTTCCAACTGTAATGCAGAACGAGCCTACAAACCTAATACATCCGTATCACCAAGTAAATTAAATTAATACTCAAGCTTCACCATTGTGCTCAAATTAACCAACAGTAAATCAAATGATACCTTTTGATGATTGTTGTCCAACAAATTAACTTTTCTCATTCTACATCAAACTCTCAACCCAACTTGAGCTTAAAAAAAACAGAATGAATTCGATGTCAGATGAAGAACATGAAGACTCTCAAAATAAACAACCATGGCAAACAATAATATTAAAAAGAAAAAGGGTTAAACATGAAGATCATTCTACATCACTCCTTTTCGATAGATAAAATAAAAGCTAAAATTTAGAAAAAATGTCATAAGGTAAGGGTCATAACATTACAAATTTCAGACACATATTGAGCCGTGAACCATTACCATTATTTTTGTGGACCTCGATCCACAACAATGAAATATTTGAACTACAGTATATACAACAAATATAGTGTCAAGAATATAGTCATACTAAAACGTACTGTGCAAAACCACATAATTGAGTAAAATGCACTGGATCACACAATACAAAGGACTGCAAGAAACCAAAAAATACGCCATGAACTTGCACTCACTGCAACCGCGACCATTCTTCTAATTATAGAGGATGTTCTGTTTATCGTGAATTACTAAATGTTAGATACAATGAAAGATCAAAAACAAATCACCACTCAAAATCCTGTCAATAGACCCAATATAAATATACCCACCTAACATGCTCATAATTTCAATAGAATCAGTTGTAGAGATGTTGCTGTTGGAAACATAAATGCAGATAACAAAAATAACAGCAATGAATTAGCAGATTCGGCAGCCTGTTCGGAAATTAGAAGAGGCTCGAGATTTGACTTCACCCTCTCTAGTAGAATCCTTTGGTAATGTTTGTACGGGTCGCATAATAAGGATATTTACGTGTAACTACTGACAACATCGGCAGATTTTCTTGGATTTATTAGGGCAACAACTTTTGTTTTTTTTTTTTTCAGATTAGGGTAAGTGTGTATAAGAACACGCATGTGTATAAGAGTACGTACCTATTATTTTTAATATATATATATATATATATATATATATATATATATATATACATATATATATACATACATATATATATATATATATTATATATAGATATATACAGTATATATATATACAGTGGGTGGCCAAATTATTAGGGACAGTAAAAGATTTCTTAATTTTTTAGTTTTACTGATTTTTTTTTGCAATTTGTTGGCTTTAAGGCTTGCATTTATTTTTTGTATAAGAAATTGAGAAATTAGGGTCACAAAAACATTAAGTTTTGTTAGTAAAACCATTTATTTTTTTCGCAAAATTTTTTTTAACATAATATGACTAATTTTAATATTTAGTGATGCCACCCTTTGCTGCAATTACAGCTTCTACGCGTCGGGGCATACTCTGAATACAAACTCCTGCGTTGTGTTTTAAGTTAGGGTTATGATGCCATTCTCTAATAAGAGCTTCAATCAACTGCCGCTTCGTGGTGATAACATCTTTGGCGATCTCCCGTTTGGTTAACTCCCACATGCTCTCTATAGGGTTCATGTCAGGTGAGTTTCCCGGCCAGGGCAGAACTGCAATATTTTCTTTGATCAGATATGAAGTTACACTCCTGGCTTTGTGGCACGGTGCAGAATCGTGCATAAAAATGTAATTTTTTTCACCAGGGAACCATTATTTGAGCTGGGGCAGTAGCCGAGTTTCAAGTACTCGCTTATACTGGTCCTGTCTCATTGTCCCTTCCACGATGTATAAGCATCTCATACCCTTTGCCGAGATTACAGACCACACCATGACACTCACCGGATGTTTAACTCTCTCCACAATGCAATCTGGATGGAACTGCTCCCCAGGACGTCGTCGGACAAACGCACTTTTATTCACCAAAATCTGAAATGTTGATTCGTCGGAGAAGCATACCTGTAAAAATGATAATATTCGCTGTTCACAAACTTCATTCGTTAAAAAAAGTAATATTTACTGGACTCCAGTCTTCAACAGTCATACTTCGGTGTTCTTTGGCCCATTGGAGTCTCTTTCTCTTCATGGCTTCGGTGAGCCGTGGTTTTTTCATAGGCCGGCAACCTAGCAGATTCTCTTCGGCCAGTCGTCGTCGTACTGTCCTTCTGGAAACATTAATTCCTTCATCATTAATCATCGTAGTCAGATGTGTCACACTCTTTTTACGATTTTGGACACAAATATCCCTAATTTTACGATCAGTACGAGGAGTAGTAATCCTTTTCCTGCCACATTTTCCAACACGGCCCGGTTCCAATGCCTCGTTTGAATTCATTTTTATTTTTATTCGATTAACTACAGACTTTGAAACACCTGCAGTAGTTGCTGTAACTCTCTGGGAAAGCCTCGAGTGCAGTAATAATGTTTTTATTTCTCTAATTTTCCCTGGAGACAAGTCTGCAATTTTGCCCATGCTAAAAAAATAATTTTGAATTTAAACAATCTTTTTAAATAAACTCGTGTCATTAAATGTAGCAAAAATTACTAAATAACAAATATTACTTACCTGTTAAATATATCTGACACGAAAACCGACCAAAAACAATTTAAAACGATTTGCAAATATTTTTAAACCTCACTGCGGTGACAGCCGATGACCAACTGAGATGCAACAATAATTATTATTTTATAGATAAGCAGTCTGCCAGTGTTGCCGCTTATCAAAAATTAAGTAAGACAGCAAATGCAATAGAGCGACGATATTAAAAGAACTGCAGGGCCAATGTGGAAACGTCTTACAGAGATGAATAATAGATCATATAATATATCACATAGACTACTGCATTTATTTAAATAAATATTTTTTAAAACATTGTCACACATATGTAACAATACAACAACATAATGGTGTCTATAGAGATGTAAGAAAATAAATTGCTACCAAAGAAAAGGTATTAGGACTGTTGTTTTATGGTAGTCGTTTTTTCACTGCCAGACAGTCTTTAAGGCGCCTCGTTTTATTTTTGTTTCCATTTCTGCTACGCAAGAAAACTACTTACTGTGAACTTTTATACAGTCACCAAAAATTTATGTACGCACAATAAAGGGAACACAAATCGCTCGGCATTTTCTAACGCTTGTAAAACTCCCTGCATGCTTTCAGCCAATTTCTCTATTTTACTCGGATAGAACTTCCTTGCTTTTAGTGTAACCTGTATCGTAAAGTAGGAACGTGTATATATAATTTTATTGGAAAGCCATATACGTAGAAAAGTATATGCCGATTTGAAATTGCCAGACAACTTTTCTATTCCACGCTTGACTAACTATAACCCGTAACATTTGTAGGTACTTATTCTTGCTTGCAATGTACAAATCAATCATCTTAATCTATTGTAAAGGCGAATCTACTTTAATGGCTACAAACAAGATAACTTTAAAAAGTAAACGTATTTTTATTACAAAAACCACAAAATCTATCAAGCAAAGTAATATCTTAGAAATCGGATAATACTTCTACGAAGAGCTAATTTTTTACAACTTAAACTGTTTAAAGATCTAAATGATGTAAATGTTAGATATTTAAAAGTCCTGTTTTTTATTTTCCTTAACTTCTTAGACTTATTGTTTGTCTATTCATTCGAAAATGTTTTATAGTAAGATAAGTGAGCCACATATTGCCACCTTAGCGTTTGGTGATGATGCATTGTTTTAACCTTGTTTAAGCTATGTGCTTCTTCAAGGAGTATGTTTATATATTTATTATTTGGTGCATATAGCTTGGTTGGTTTGTGTAAGGACTAAGACTGGGTATTGCTGCTGTAGGCAGGAGTGTCAGAAGAACAATATCCGTGGTCAATTGAGCAGCTGGGAGCCGTGTGGACCAAGCCCGCTACTAAGCACAAGTTCCTTGGAAAACGGTTGCTTTCAGATTGTTGGCCATTGTTTGTTTGTTTGGAAATTGCGTGGAGGATAGCTGTGGCTATATCCTCACCTAGGATCATGTATCATTGTGCAATGAGATTGGGAAACCACAGAAAACCAATCTCCCCCTGTCCTTGTAATATTTATTCGACTCTTAAGGAGTATATGTGGTGCTCACTGTGTATGTAGGTGTTGTGTATGTTGATTGATTGTGTGTATAGTTAAGTGTTATGTATTTTGTATGTTTATGAATTATGAGTTTCTATGTTTATGAATTCTGTGTGTTTGGTGTGAGCGTATAAGTAAAGTGTGAATTATTGATAGGTATATGTTGGTTTGATGTGTGTATTAGGTGTGCATGTGTATTGTATGTATGAAGTTGGGTACAGGTTTGGTTTATGCGGTTATTAAAGTGAGAAGTGGTTATGGCATATCCGTATAGTGCATTGGATATTTGGTTTATGACTCGGATGGTTGCGCTTCTCTTTTCAGGGAAGACGTTGAATAGGGTCATGGATATAAAGTATATTAAGGATTTCATATCGGAGGAGAGGTCATATGAAGGGATTTGTTTAGGTGTGTATACTGGTTGGGTTTAATCGTAATTATTAGGATGTGTGTTTCGGTGTGGACATCTTGGTGAAAATGCAGGGTGGGAACCGCTACATTACGGGCATTTGGGTTCAGATATTTTGGGACATGCAGAAGGCCTGTGATCTAGTCCGCAATATGGACAAGTTTATGTTTTTTCTGGGCATTCGTTGTTGAAATGTCCGCTTTTGGAACATTCCGAGCAGTATTTCGACCGAATCGAGACAGAATTTCCAGATCTTGGGACCTCGCAATTTAACCGCTCACCCTCGATCTTAATACCGCTCGAAAGTATTTCGGCGAATTTTAGTTCAGAGTTAGTGAAGACTCTGATACAAGAGGTAGGTTGGTTAGTGGAGCGGGCTATTATACGAACTACTTTTGTCTACGGAAATTTGATTTCGGGTATGTTATCCTCGATATTTTTTAGGGATATGTTTTTTCCGACGCCGGCTATTATTAATTGAAAGATTTTTGAATTATTTGGAGCGGGAGGTGGATTTTGGGATTTGTTGATTTAAGATGATTTCATCGCGGTTGGTTAAAAGCGTTTGGTTCATAGCGTTTGGTTAAAAATAAAACCTACACTTTTATTAATAAATGAAAACAAATTTGGATAGTAGTAAAGAAATGTATTGTCTTTAACATTAAATTTTAATTATATCAAAAAGCTAAAAAGAAACTAAATAAAAAATACTTTTTTATTGACGTTACAATTATGTAGTATAAACGTAACAAACATTTCTGAAAAATATAACTTAGAACATTGAGGGCAAGTAAACTTTTCTTTGACTTCTTTAGCCATTCGTTACTAACGTATGGTCTCTAAGACCAAAAGCATTAAAATTTGCCGAAAACGGCCGATTCGTTACTAACGTATGATCTCTAAGACCAAAAGCATTGAAATTTGCCGAAAACGGCCGATTCAAAGGCGGTGTATCGCGATAGCTTCTTAAAATTACGTCTTCTGTTTAGTGTAACAGCGGTTTTTACAGAGTATGTGCATTTTTCCCACTAGAATTAAAACTGGTCTCTGGGACCAAGGTTAGTAAAACTGTTATACTTCTATTATAAAATTCTTACTACAGTTCTCTTTTTGGCGTTTGTTTTTAGTAGAATACCGTATTTTCATGGCAATAGCAGATTATGAAAGCGAAGAAGAAATAATTCAAATGCTATGGAATAAGTTGGAAGATGAATCTAACAATCAACAAAGACAACGACGATGATGAGAGCCTTATTTTTGATGAATTAGAATCTCAAGACCACAATACTGACACTACAGAAGAATTTGAAGAAAATAGTTTCAATGAAACTCTCAAAAAATACTCCTCTTACAAACTTCCATATTGCCTCGGATATATGGAATAAGCATGTTTGTTGAACAGATATACATCCTCGTGTCCAAAATCTTGTAACTCAAGTGCCTGGCGTGAGAGGAGTTGCAAAACAAAAAACAGAAGCCCTCGAAATTTGAAGTTTATTTTTAACGCCGGATATATCGGAAATTATCGTCGAAAATACCAATAAATATATTTTTCTAAAAGAGTACGCCCAGACCTATAAAACAGCTCGTCCGATAAACGTAACTAAGCTAAAGGCATTATTGGGATTACTGTACATAGCAGCTGCGAATAAGAGTTTAGCACCAAAATGCTACTGACCATTTTGGAATTAATGTGATGTCAATGGAGATACACTGATTGACAATGTCCCCAAAGATAAAGACAAGATGAAGAAAATAGGCGTTTTAAAGTGGTTACGAAAATATTAAATTAAAATTGCTTAGTAAAATATGTATTAAAAGATCTTAAAAATAAAGTATAAAAAACAAAAAACGTACCCCAAACTATAAAATTGAAAGTACAAATCAGTGCTTTCATTTTTGCACTTACTTTTAGTAAAGAGGGACTTCAAAATTCATAAACTTAACACAATCTTAAAACAATTAACAACAAAATCTCTAATTCTAAAAATAGAAATTGTTTAATTTTTTTTTTGCTTAATAAGACGTATTTCCAGCCCTGCTACGAATGACAGCTTGGCATCGACGATTCATACTTAAAATAAACGGTCTTACAGTATTCTGATCCAGTTCATTCCAAATTTGGACAAGACGTTGTTCCAAGTCCTGTAGAGTGTTTGGTTGATTAGGGAAATTCCATAGACGTCGACCAAGCAAGTCCTAAACATTTTCTATAGGATTGAGATCGGCACTATTCGCTGGCCATTCCATAACGTCGATTCCAACTTCCTCTAGATAATTTTGCGCTATATTTGCAACGTGCGGTCGTGCATTATCGTGCATTAGGACAAAATTTTCGCTAATATAAAGAGCAAATGGCACAGCGTGGTCTTAAAGAATGTCAACGATATATCGGTGAGCGTTGATGGTACCGTTACTTAATCACCAAGTCTGTACGACCCGTTAAAAAAACGCCACCTCAGACCATAACCGAGCCTCCACCCAATAACGTCGTTCATCGCATGTTACACTATGCATACCGTTCGTTCTGACGTCGGTACACGCGAATACGCCTATCACAATTGTAAAGACAGAATCTGCTCTTATCTGTCAACAGAACTCTATCCCAATCAGCCTCTAACCAATGGATATGAATTCGTGCAAATTCTAAACGCGCTCTGTGATGAGCTACGGTCAAGGCTGGCCCTCTGACAGGTATACGATTTATCAAATTACCTTCCTTGAGATGTTGGCAAACATCACAGCTGATTCGAACATTATGAACATCTTCAGGTTAGGATTGTAAGCTTCTGGTAGGTACAAATCGTTGTCTTAGGGTGCGAAGTCGTAAAAAACGGTCTTGAACGAACGTTGTTACACGATGTCGACCTTGTCCTGGACGCCTAGAGTGACTACCGGTCTCTTTGTACCGTTCCATCATTCTTGAGACCGATGTATGGTGTACGCCGAACCGTTCCCTAAATGTCTGTAACTCCAACCTTCTTCGTGCAAAACCACTATTTGAGCACACTCTTCATTAGTCAAATTTCTCGATTCACATTGCATTTTGATTAAAACAATAGCAAAATGTTACCACCAAACATCAATAGTTCACACAACGACTAAAAAATGACACTAACCTGTTATCGACAGTAACAAATTTACAGTACCTTTGTTTTGTGTTCCTTAGAAACCGGTTGAAACAAAAAAACAATACAAGTAACCTGATAAAAACATTCCAAATACATGGTATATTCCATACAGAAATGAATACAATTAAATTTAAAACACCAATGGATCGCTTTTGTAGTGTAGTATACAAACAAATATTCATATTCGAACTAGTATGGTACAAATATACAGAAGAATATATGTACGAAAAGAAGCGTGATGGCCAAATATTTCACGAAATATACATCGGATCGAAAAATTGGAAAACAGGTATTTAAAATTTATTAAACATCGGAGTCGACAGCTGATAGTATATCGCAACGGTGTGTTTATTTTTGGCTCTCCAAAATAGTTTAAATTAAGTGAGAACAAGTTTTCAAAATTTAACTACGCTTTGTGAAGTTATTAGTGATCAACTAAACTCACTTTTGCTAGTCTGTAAGTACAGTTTTACTGTAAATTTCACCGAAAATATATAATTAGTACGTATTTAACATCATTGAAAATTTTCATATCCATATTTGCTTGACGATAAACAAAAACATTTAATTACCATTGACCTGTATCTCCGGCCGGTTTTTTTCTGGCGGCGGACAGGTCCGTCTTTAGGAATGTTTAAACATCAACGAATATGTCGCAAATCAATGAAATAAATTTACCAGGCAATTCTCAAATGGATAATTCTACACAAAAAAGTTACTCTACCGCACTAACACAACAAAAATTTCCGTCAAAACGGCAAGCTATCATTTTTAATTCCATTTAAGATGCGAAAATACAAGATTACCTCCTCCTACTGGGAGAAATCATCCATCCAAAAAATATACTATTCTGCTCTAGATTATCAAACAGTAGAATATGTTTATATTTATCATCGGAAAATATCGTAGAAAAATTCATGAATGAAAATAACGGCAACATTGAAGTTAATAACCAGATTATACAAGCTCGACGGTATATAACTCCCTCCGAAAGAATCATTCTCTCTAATGTTTGCCCATCCATTCCTCATGATGTATTAATTAAAGAACTTGAATCCATGGGGCTTGTTATTCTATCTACAATGTCCTTTTTAAAAATTGGTGCACCGTTACCCGAATTTAATCATATAATGAGCTTTAGGAGATAAATCTTTATCAGCCCAACAGATCTCACAATTCCAGAATCGTTTTTAATTAATTACGATAATACTTCATATAGAATCTTTTTATCAAGCAGCAACCTAACGTGTTACAACTGTAAACAAAATGGGCATACGGCAACTAACTGCAGAAACCCTATCAATCCAAACCCAGATCCTACTTCTCCAACCATAGCAGAAGAAATCTCAACATGTAGCCCTCCAGAAATATCAACCATCACACCGACATCTACTTCAAGTCAAACAGACACCCCAACTACAGAAAATCAACTAAATATAACACTAAACTACGAACGAAACAACTACCTTACATATGAAAATTGAATCTTCACAGAACAGTTCAAAAAGAACTATTGACGATAACTTAAGTCCTTCTCCGCCTTCCAATGATACCACTAATAAACCGAAGTTTACCAGTCCAGCAGAAATACCATTTAATCCTAACAAATAACAAAATAAAGGTAAATCTCTAGAAGCATTCATAAACCAGCAGTCACCACCATTTATTTTAAGCTATGTTCAGATAAAAGACCTATTCGACAACATAAAGAATTCACCCGATCCACTTACTACCGTTGAAAATTATACAAACAACTTTACAGCTCTCATCGATATGTTAAGCAAAATATATCCCTATACTCAAGATAGATCTACAAAGACACGAAATACCAAATTAAGAAAAATTCTTCTAAAACACTTACAGATGCAAATTCCACACGACCTAGTATCCGATACAGACAGTGACTGCTCACAAACCAATCATTAAATAAATTTATTTAATAAAATAGAGTTCAATAAATGAATACAGTGGAATATCAATGGCTATTACAATAATTTACCTATGCTACAGATCATTCTTTCAGAACAAAATCCAGATTTTGTATGTTTACAAGAGACCAATTTTAAACAAAATCAAAATATAAACTTAAGAAACTATTTGTGTCACAACCAAAATCTAATAGAGATAGAAAATTGTAATAAGGAGGTAATCTTTATTTAGATCCCATCACATAATGGTATTAGAGGTAATGAAGAAGCAGATAAGTGTGCGCGTGAAGCCGTCAATTCAGCTGACTCTATTATTGTAAAATACGTGATAGCTAGTGATGTTTCAAGTGTTATCAAATCGCGGATCCTAAGTGAGTGGCAAAACCGGTGGGAATTTTCAGTGTCCAATCTTCGGAATATCAAACCGGACATTAAACCATGGAGATGTTTCCCCACTAAAAGAAGGAATCAAGTGACAATAACTCGTCTTAGATTAGGTCATACCAGTGCCACGCACAAGTTCTTAGTTACTAAAGAATCCGAACCAAAATGTGAGCAGTGTAACGTTAAACTCTCGGTGAAACATGTTGTTGTAGACTGTCCAGTTTTCTCCACAGCAAGAATCAATTGCACTTGGTGCAAAGCACTTGGTGCAAATTGTTCATTCACAAATATGTTAAACTACTTAAAAGCTATTAATTTTGTTAATATATAATATGTTTAATATTGTAAATCTGATTCTCGCTAATAACCTTCGGGTTGATGCGAATTTGTAAATAAAAAAAAAATTATTAAAAATCTATCGAATGACATCAAACACACGATCCCATAGCCGCATCCCCTAAAGTGGGGAGTGGAGTAAATTTTGAAATTTTACAAAAGAATCCCCATTTCTTATTACAGATTTATAGTTCTATAAAAAATTGTAGGGAACATTTTTTCGAATTATTGACAGATGGTGCTATACTTGAAAAAAAAAATCGGCTGCCTGTAAAGTCGGTTTTACGGGCGAAGATTTTACGTGACAACGTCTTTTTCTCGATAGAATATTTATTGATATGAATATTATTAAATTGCACAATAGGAACAGGGAATTGAATGAAAATAAGAATTGCACAAATTTTAACTATAGAAATATATTTTGTTTACTAAAACATTGTACATGTAAACTTAAACTTAACTAATTTCTATTTGAGTGATTTTGTTGAGGATAGGACGATGATAGGAGAAATAGCATCGCACCAGCGGACCGATCATGTTTGAGTGGGAGAGAGACGCAAGGCATTCGCCGGTCCGGCAGGCCTCTCTCTCTCGTTCGGTGACTCATCGTAACAGACGTGAGCGGCCCTTACACTTTTTCATGAGTGACTCCGAGCCACAACCTAATTTAAGACGTTGTCACGTCAAAAACCATTTATTTAAACGTGATACCCTAGGAAAATTATAGAAACGGTCTAATATCTCAAGAAATACACTTTCAAATAAAAAACTAAAAAACACCCTTTAATTATTTTTTAAAATCTATTGAATGGTGCCAAACACGACCCTGCATCATCATACCCTTGAGAGGGCAGGGGTTAACTTTGAAATAAGTGGAAAACCACATTTTTATTGCAGATTAGGATTCTACGTGAAAAAGTACAAAAGTTTTAACTAACGTTTTTTGGGGTTTACCATAGATGGCGCTGTAATCATATAAAAAGTTATACAAATTAAAAATATGCAAACTAATTTTTATGTTACTGAATACAGTTTTTTTAAGAATAATTTGTAGGATTAGAATCTGCAATAAAAAATGGGGGTTCCTATTAAAGACTTTATAGTCATGTTCATCATTCCATAGATTTTTGAAAAATACTGATGACGTTCACTTCAGTTTTTCATTTGAAAGTGTATTTCTTGAGATATTAGACCGCTTTCATTATTTTGCTATGGTATAAGGATAAATAAAATTTTTTTTTGATTATAGCGCCTTCTATCAATAAATCGAAAAAATGTTTTCAAAAGTTACTTGATTTTGTAATCAAATTCGGCAATAAAAAATGTGGGTTCCCATTTAGGATTTGAAAGTTGCTCCCTTCCCGCTAAAGACCTGTTTTTCAAATTTTCAATCCGATATTTATTTCGCAAAATAATTGACATTTAAGAGTATATATGATTATATAAGAAAAAATAATGAAAGTTATCAAGGGTTAAGAAACACGCCTTTTTTCCCATATAAATAGTGACAATTGATGTAAGGTTTAACTGAGACCGTGAACCTAGAGATATCTTATTAATAATTTCATTACGAATACTTTGTACAAAAATTTAGTACATTAAGTAAATTTAAAATGGTTCATCGTAGCATTAGGTGCGTTGTTTTCTTTTAATAAAAAGAAATATTTACCCAAAATTTCATACGGATAATTAATAAGTTTGTTAATAAATATCGTGTGACATATTTTATAAAGAAAAACAGAACATTGATATCCACGAAATCCGAAAATTTATAAAAGAAACACTTATCTTGTCTCTACAAGAATGTTCTTTGCCACTGTACGACACCTATTTGTCCCGTCTAATTTAGAGACAGCGGATACGAAACAAGGGCATTTAACTGGTGGATGTGATAAAAAATCCGTGAAACCCATTTATATCTCGAAACAGTATATTTTTTATTACCTACTTCCGAAAATTTTTATTTATATTTATTTTCAATAATCACAAAAAGCATCGGATGGTAGAATGGTAATGATCACAATCTCACGAAAACAAAAAGTCTCTTAACCCAATATTTCTTATGACTGTCCGTATTTCGAAATTCCCCAAAGTACAGATTTTATCTCGTAAAGGATAAATGGTCGGAAATGCTCTCTTCAGGCAATTTCTATCCCTGGCCACATTGATTTATTGAGAGAATTACCTTAACAAGATTTACATGCCAGATTTTTTGTTAAATTATGATCATTTGGTCTAAAATGATATAAAGGTAAAAATAATAACGGTTTTTGAAACAACCCTTATTTCATAAATGGCAATATTTTATGTTTTATTAAGGAATTGGAATTTTTGTCCCTTATAAGCTGGAATTTAAAACTATTCTATTCTATTCGGCATTTTTAGACGTAAAACATTTTATATATATTTTAAACCTATTGAGATGTATTAAATTGAAGCAAATATAGTTTCGTCCTACACATTTTTGGTTTTTAAGATAAGGAACGTTCTACCGGAAACCTACCTAACAGATACGTAAATTTATTTACTTCTTCAGGATATGCTAAAATATGGTATCAGTAAATACAATGAAATTAAAATTAAATAACGTTGTATAAAACTAGTATAAAAACTTACAACATGAGGTTAATCCATTAAATTTTTAAATTGACAAAACATTAAAACTTAACTTATTAAAATTATATATTTAGGTAAGTACAATATTTTAATTTTATTTAATTTTGTATAAATTCATTATGACATTGATTATTATATTGATGTTTGATATATGTCAGAAAGACACTCGTTTCTGTTTATTATATTTTTTGTTCTTGATAACTAGCTCTTGATTGTTATTATGGTTACGTACAAATAAATAAATAAGAAGCAAATAAATGTTGCGAAAGCTTGGTATAAGAACAAAGAGTTTCACTTTCCTGCCCTATTAATGACTGCAACCTCAAAATAAAACTTTACTTTACATAACGTGTCAGTCAATAATACCTAACTACTTTATATACATTATATATATATATATATATATATATATTGTGACGATTAGGGTTTATAGAAAATAATTTATAAGTTATATACTACATAATATTAGATATTTGGTTGTTTTAAATAAGTTATATACTAGAGAATTTAATAAAAATATATTTATGTGAGGGCATTTTTAATAAATTAGCATAATAATTGTAAAAAGTTGTATTTTAATATTGTAAATATATATAAGTGAGCCATGTGCTTAGGCAACCAAAAATACTCTCGGAGATTGACAGATATTTATACTCTGAAGTGACGTTTAAAAATATTTACGAATATAAAGTGGGTTATAATAATATATTGTTTGAAATGTGTATTTTATTAAATTAGAATGTTAAGTTACTAATTTAATTATATATTCTGATCTGAAAAGCCTAAATGTAAACAAAATTATTAATAGAAAAGAATGGAATTCTCTGGATCTCCGGAGATGGCCATGTTTGCGAAATGGTTTGTTCCAGAAAATTCATACAAGTATGAAATAGAACAAATTGGAACATGATCTCTTACGAGATGGTTCTAGAATGTCCAAAAGATATAAATACCCGTGATTTGGATTCAAGATGGCAGTTTTTGAAAGTTTTTAGTCAGAAAAGTTTTAGATAGTGCAGTCAGAAGAGTTTTTGGAAGTTTATGGCAGTTTTTGAAAGTTTTTAGTCAGAAAAGTTTTAGATAGTGCAGTCAGAAGAGTTTTTGGAAGTTTATGGCAGTTTTTGAAAGTTTTTAGTCAGAAAAGTTTTAGATAGTGCAGTCAGAAGAGTTTTGGCAGTTTTTAAGTTTTTAGTCAGAAGTCAGGCCAGTTTATTATGAAAGTAAGTAGAAAGATACAATTAGTTAGTGAATATTGAAGTAAATTGTTCAGAATTTTCAAGAAGTCAGTCAGAAAAGTTTAGTAAGAAATATGAAAGTTAGTTGGAGTCAGTGAATCAGGTACAAATAGTCGAATTGTTTAATATAGTGAGTTAAATGAAGATTAAAAATTATGCATATAATTAATGCACATTTATAATGATACACAAATAATTATTGGAGATTATAAAAGTATATTGGAAGAAATTAAATTATATTATGGTTGGAGATTAATATAAATCAACTTATAATAATTGGATATTGGTATATTGAAAAGAAGAATAAATATAAATGCTGTTTGCTGGTTTGGTTGGTGGTGTATAAATGCTGGTGAAGAAAAATATATCTTAAATTGGTAGAAGCTGATAATTGAAAAAAGTAATTTCACAAAAAAACAAGGATAACTGAAGTACGAAGACATTCAGTGGTGATTAGAATCTATATACTTAGTGGAAAACAGTTCATTTAGGCATTCAGTGAAAGAAAGGTACAAAATTTTGTTAATATAATTTAGTTAGAGTCATAACAATTTCAATTTTGAAGATAGTTTGTTTAAATTTTAGATTGTCTATAGAATTTAATTAGTTTTATAAGAATATCAGTTTAAAGATAGTTTATTTTAAATTTACATTGACTAGGTTAGATATATATGTGTGTTTCATAATAGTTATAATAAAGATAATTTAAAAAAGTACTTACAAGCTAATTCTTTGAGAACCGCGATAAAAACCCTATATATATTATATTATTAAAAATACTCATTGCTCATCATTCAAACAAAAAACACATCATAACAATTTGGCGCCCAACGTGGGGCTCTCTATTTAAAAGAATTAGTTTGGGAAGATAAGTGCTCTCATATAATTAAATTAATTATCAGTAGAAAGAAAAAGTATAGATTTTATTTTTAATTATATTTGAACAAGTAAAGTCTCAAAATGTCTCAAGGAAAGAAAGGTACAAGAAGCAAAAAGAATGAAGAAGATGTGGAAGTAGAAACACAACCTATACAAGAGGAGAGTTTAGTTCAAGTTCCACAAGATACTGCAGAAATGAATCCAGAAAGAGAGGAAAATGTCAATATGGCAGCTTTGATGTCATTAATGATGCAGATGAACAAGACAATGGAAGAGAATTCAAAAGAAATCAAAGAAGACATGAAAAAAATGGAACAGAAAATGGAAGAGAATTCAAAAGAAATTAAAGAAGACATAAAAAAATTGGAAGAGAATTCAAAAGAAGTCAAAGAAGACATGAAAAAAATGGAACAGAAATTGGAAGAGAATTATAGAAAATTAGAAAAGAAAATAGAAGATAATAATAATAAAATTGTAAAACAAATGGATAAAAAACTTGAAGCTGCAGAGAAAAAAGTAGCAAATGAAATAAAAAGTATACGGAATGACTACAAGAAAAGGATAGACAATGAGAGGACAGAAGTAAAGAGGATTATTCAAGATAATAAGATAGATATAGAACAGAAAATAGAGCTACAGAAATGTAACTTAGAAGTAAAAATTAACGAAGACAGGAGAAACACAGAAGAAAAATTAGACGATATACAACAAAATATCCAAATAAATAGTAATCAAATAAGAAATGTGGAACAGAGAATAGATGATATTTCACAAATGAGAGACATAGGGAGACCTTACTTAAATTTAACAAATGAGACTGGGATTAAATTCTCTGGTAATATAAAAAATTTGCATCCTAGAGTATACATAAATAGTTTAAAACATAAATTAAGATTTGTGAATAATATTAATGATATTAAAGATTATATTAGAATGACATTAAATGACAATGCAGCAACTTGGTTTGCTAGTATTGAAAATGATTTAGATAACTTTCAAACATTTGAAAATAAATTTTTAAATTATTATTGGGGTGAATTAGAGCAAGCAAAGTTTAGAGAAATTCTATATTTTGGAAAGTATAATCAAAATTTAAAATCAAATATGGTAGATTATGCATTGAAATTGATAACAGTTGCAAAATATTTAGAACCACCACTTAGAGAGGATGAAACAGTCTTAAATGTATCTAGACATTTTGATGCTGATGTTGTGCAAACCGTAACTGTACAAAATATTCAAACAATAGATAGTTTTATTAATTTTATTCAAAGAATACAAAGAGGCAATATGACAAGTAATAATAACAACAGAAAAAACAATAATAACTTTCAATATAATAAAAATGATATTCAACAATATAGACAATCATATAACATTAATACTAGGTATGGTAATAATTTACAAAATTTTAATAATAATAACAGTAATCCAAATAGACAGAACTTTAATAATAATACTAGTTATAATAGACAAAATTTTAATAATAATACTAATTATAATAGACAACATTTTAATGACAGTACTAATAATAATAGACAAGATTTTAATAATAGAAGAAATACAGAGCGACCTAACTATAACAGACAGGTAAATTGTGTTCGAAGGAATAGAAGCTGTGAAGACAGGGAACAAAATAGTACAAGGCAGGAAAATGTGAGTAGAAGTCATAGTAGGGAAAGACATAGGACATCAGATCCAAGTGGTCAGATACAATCTGACAATTCTAATAATCAAAATTTTGTGCAGTAAACTTTCTGAATTACAAGTTAGGCCATTGCTATTATGAAAAACCTTCTGAATTTATTTCTTTAGATGAGGATAAAATTATTGACTCTATTAATTTAATTTATATAAATGCTTTGGCAAAAAATAAAATGATTAAGATTATGATAGATACTGGTTCAGAAAGTACTTTAGTCTCGGAGAATTTTATTTTTAATACATTAAAACTATCAGATATAATAAAGATTCCAAAAATTAAAATTATTGGTGCAAATAATAAGAAGTTGGGTGAAATTGATAAACTAGCCAATTTTAAAATTAATATTTTTAATAAAGAAATTAATATGCAAGGATTTATTGTCAAGGATTTATGTGTTGATATATTAATGGGAAATGATGAATTGGAAAAGAAGAAAGTAAAGATAGATTTTGAAGAAAAAATGGTAACTTTGGAAGGGCAAATAATTAAATTTATGCAGAAAGATGAGGTAGAAGAAGGAATAAGAGTTGATAGGATATTATTAAAAGAAAATAATGATGTTTATGAAGAAGAAATGTATTTTGATGATAGGGAAATGTCCCAGAAGAATGTAAAGAATAATTATTGTAGTGAATATTTAAGGAATGGAAATTTTAAGCAGATGGATGCCTACGAGGCGGAGTGCGTAAAATTGGAAGCAAGGAATAATGAGTACATAATGAAGAATAATTTTATTTGTAAAGAAGAAGATATGATAAAAGTTTTAAATTGCCCTGAAGAATATAAATCAATAGTCATTTCCATATTGCAGCAACACAAGGGACTTGTCAATAAAGAAAATAGAATTGCACAAAATTATATCCATAGTATAAAAGTTAAAGAAGAAAAAGATTTTAAAACAAAATCATACCCAATACCATATAAATACAGAGAAGAAGTAAACAAAACAATTAATAATATGTTAGAAGATGGAATCATTGAGAAGGCAGATACACGTTTTATTAACCCCATAGTAGTAGTACGAAAAAGATCAGGTGAAATCAGGTTATGTTTGGATGCAAGGAATATTAACAAGATTACTGAAAAGCAATTTGAAGCACCAATGAGTATAGATGGAATATTAGGAAGAATTACAGGAATGTCATTTTTCACTAAAATCGATTTACAGCATAGTTTCTGGTTAATACCTCTACAAAGAAAAAGTAGACAGTATACAGGATTTCAGATAGATGGAGTAGTATATCAATTCAAAGTAGTACCATTTGGACTTCAATCATCTTGCAGTGCTCTATGTAGATGTCTTCATGATATTTTGGATCAATATGAACATTTTGTAATTCACTACATTGATGATATATTAATTTTTTCTAAAACGGCTGAAGATCATGAGAAACACCTAAAAATTATAATAAATAGATTAGACAAAGTTGGACTAAAAATAAATCAAGAAAAATGTACATTTTTTCAAAAAGAAGTCATATATCTAGGTTATAAACTTAACACTAAGGGAATCGAAATGGATCCAGAACGGACACAAGTCATTCAGGAATATAAAACACCACACAATTTAAGAACTTTAAGAGGATTTATTGGAATAATTAATTATTATAAAAGGATGATACCAGATCTAAGTATAAAAGAAATTCCATTACTTGAACTACTGAGAAAAGGTGTAAAATGGAGATGGGATCAGAGAAGAGAACTAGCATTCCAAGAAATTAAAAACATTTTTCTGTCAAATTTGAAAATATACTATCCTGACTACACACAGCCATTCATATTAAGAACAGATGCATCAATAGAGAGATTATCAGGGGTATTATTACAAATACATGATGGGGTCGAATACCCAATACAATTCATTTCAAGAATTACAAAGCCATATGAAAAGGGTTACTCAGTTTCAGAATTAGAACTAGCAAGTATAATACACTGTGTCACAAAATTAAGATTTTATTTGTTGGGTAATGAATTTACAATAGAAACAGATCACCAAGCTTTAACGTCTATATTAAATAACAAATATGGAAACAGTAGAATACATCGGTGGAGTCTAATACTTAGTGAATACTGCTTTGAAATCAAATACATTTCTGGAAAATCCAATATAGTGGCAGATGCTTTATCAAGGTTAGAAAATACACCACAAAAAGGGCAGCGAACAATAAAAATTGGATTAAATCAATTAGTAGAAAGTACAGGATAATATTCTAAAGAAGAAATTATAAGAGATCAGATCAATTTGAGTGAAAAACAAAAAGTCCTTAGGAAAGATGGGGTATATTATAAAATAATAAATGGCATAGAAGTATATGTAATAACTAGAACTTTAGCAAAGAAAATATTGAAAAATTTACATAACAATTATATGCATATTGGTTCAAGAAAGCTATGGATGCTATTTAGGGACAATTATTTTGCAAAGAATGACATAAGTATAGCAAAAGAAATTACTACCCAATGCCCAATATGTCAACTAAACAAAGAAAAGAATTTCAAAAATCAGAACACATATAAATCTAATGTTGTATATGAAAAACTAAATACAGTTTCCATGGATTTTATTTCAAATTTAGTTCTCAGTCCAACAGGAAAAAAGCATATACTAGTGATAGTTGATTTATATACAAAATTTATTAAACTATATCCCTGCTCCAGAACAAATGTTAAAACATTAAAATTATATATTAATCAATTTTTCGAAGAAATAGGACCATTTAGAAATTGCATAATAGATAATGCTACATATTTTAACAACCAAAAATTTCGGACATTTTGTGAGAAAAAGGGAATCAACATTCATTTTACAAGTATCAGACATCCTCAGGCAAATCCTGCAGAAAGATATATTAAAGAAGTTATAAAATATTTAAGGATACTGTGCCAAAACCAACATGAAACTTGGCAGCAACATATACCACAAGTAGAGTATTTTTTAAATAATACACATAATTTGAATACAGAAGAAGTACCAGAATATTTAATGTTTGGCCATATAGGAAACAGAAAGTGGATTAGTGAATATAATCAGGATATGTTAGAACAAGTAATGCAGAAAGTGAATAACCGAATTAGGAGGAAAGCTGAAAAATATATCAGAAGACAAAATCGAAATATAAAAAAACCAATCACATTTCAAAAAGGAGACCTAGTGTTAATTCGTTCACTTAGAAAAAGTAATGTTAAAGAAAACCGTTGTAAGAAATTACAACCAATGTTTGAAGGTCCATATACAATTGAAAATCAGAATGGACTAAATAGTTATGTGTTAATAGATGCAGAGAACAGACTAAGAGGCCTGTTTCATATCAATGACATCTTTAAGTATCATGAAGAGATTGAATAATCTTTTCTATACCTTTTAACACTAATATACAAATACTTACTGTTACTATAACAGATTACTGATATATCCATTTTATTCAATAGGCTTGATTTGTTAAATAGATGGTAGATTTCATTGTTGTGAATAAATTTGACATCATACTTGTTGAATTTTGTACATATGGAAATTGTTTGGTACCCTAAAAATCATAATTTGGGGTTAGATACAGAATTGATTGTGTAAATGTCTGTATAAAAAGTGTAAAACTTACCAATTTATATTGATGAAAGTTATTTTGAATGGAAATAATTCCTAGATTTTGTCTATAAATAAACAGAACACAATATTCATTATATTTTTAATTAAGGTTATATTTTATTCTCTCCATTTGACATGACAGTTTGACCATAGAATAGCCGAACTGTGCTCCGTTGTTCTCTGCTTTGACATAGACAGCGAACAGGGATGTATTTAACACACTTTAAATAATAAAAAAAAATTGAATTATTAATTTATTAAATTTAATAAGGTATGAGAAAATTAATATTTAAAAAAATAATAAGTAAATTATTTATTTTAAATATTATTTTTGGGGTATTGTGACGATTAGGGTTTATAGAAAATAATTTATAAGTTATATACTACATAATATTAGATATTTGGTTGTTTTAAATAAGTTATATACTAGAGAATTTAATAAAAATATATTTATGTGAGGGCATTTTTAATAAATTAGCATAATAATTGTAAAAAGTTGTATTTTAATATTGTAAATATATATAAGTGAGCCATGTGCTTAGGCAACCAAAAATACTCTCGGAGATTGACAGATATTTATACTCTGAAGTGACGTTTAAAAATATTTACGAATATAAAGTGGGTTATAATAATATATTGTTTGAAATGTGTATTTTATTAAATTAGAATGTTAAGTTACTAATTTAATTATATATTCTGATCTGAAAAGCCTAAATGTAAACAAAATTATTAATAGAAAAGAATGGAATTCTCTGGATCTCCGGAGATGGCCATGTTTGCGAAATGGTTTGTTCCAGAAAATTCATACAAGTATGAAATAGAACAAATTGGAACATGATCTCTTACGAGATGGTTCTAGAATGTCCAAAAGATATAAATACCCGTGATTTGGATTCAAGATGGCAGTTTTTGAAAGTTTTTAGTCAGAAAAGTTTTAGATAGTGCAGTCAGAAGAGTTTTTGGAAGTTTATGGCAGTTTTTGAAAGTTTTTAGTCAGAAAAGTTTTAGATAGTGCAGTCAGAAGAGTTTTTGGAAGTTTATGGCAGTTTTTGAAAGTTTTTAGTCAGAAAAGTTTTAGATAGTGCAGTCAGAAGAGTTTTGGCAGTTTTTAAGTTTTTAGTCAGAAGTCAGGCCAGTTTATTATGAAAGTTAGTAGAAAGATACAATTAGTTAGTGAATATTGAAGTAAATTGTTCAGAATTTTCAAGAAGTCAGTCAGAAAAGTTTAGTAAGAAATATGAAAGTTAGTTGGAGTCAGTGAATCAGGTACAAATAGTCGAATTGTTTAATATAGTGAGTTAAATGAAGATTAAAAATTATGCATATAATTAATGCACATTTATAATGATACACAAATAATTATTGGAGATTATAAAAGTATATTGGAAGAAATTAAATTATATTATGGTTGGAGATTAATATAAATCAACTTATAATAATTGGATATTGGTATATTGAAAAGAAGAATAAATATAAATGCTGTTTGCTGGTTTGGTTGGTGGTGTATAAATGCTGGTGAAGAAAAATATATCTTAAATTGGTAGAAGCTGATAATTGAAAAAAGTAATTTCACAAAAAAACAAGGATAACTGAAGTACGAAGACATTCAGTGGTGATTAGAATCTATATACTTAGTGGAAAACAGTTCATTTAGGCATTCAGTGAAAGAAAGGTACAAAATTTTGTTAATATAATTTAGTTAGAGTCATAACAATTTTAATTTTGAAGATAGTTTGTTTAAATTTTAGATTGTCTATAGAATTTAATTAGTTTTATAAGAATATCAGTTTAAAGATAGTTTATTTTAAATTTACATTGACTAGGTTAGATATATATGTGTGTTTCATAATAGTTATAATAAAGATAATTTAAAAAAGTACTTACAAGCTAATTCTTTGAGAACCGCGATAAAAACCCTATATATATTATATTATTAAAAATACTCATTGCTCATCATTCAAACAAAAAACACATCATAACAATATATATATATATATATATATATATATATATATATATATATATATATATATATATATATATATATATATATATATATATATATATCTACGGCATAAAGTGGACTCCGCCCATGTTAAAATTCAGGTTCAATTGAGCTCCGTGGTCAAGTGGATACCGATATACGGAGCTCACTTGACCATTCCATAATATTGGTTCTGTCGATTCATCAACATGTAGAGTTTAATAATTTATAAAAAATTTTTGGAGCCCGTAAATACCCCTGTATCATAAATGTATATCGTTTAGTTCACGTGTATATATTATAGGGGTCGTAGAGATCTTCTTCAATGTATATTTGAACCATACGTTTATCGGTTTAAGTAAGCTCTGAGAGTTTGGCAACTGTGCGATTATACCGTATATTTTCAGCATATACCCTGAACGGTTCATATGGGCTCCTTATTTTTATCTACTGTTCGTAGACAGTGTAATCTAATACGCATTACACTGAGTAACAGAGGATATCTTGTATAACTACCTGGTATAACTACGTACTAAAAGGTAACTGGTTCTTTAAAAACAGGTATATAGATACAAAAGGATTTGGGCTTATTATTTAATGGAATATTCGCTTGCATAGGAAATTTTATTTTTTCTGCATTTTTAAAAATGTTGTTCTTTTATTTAATATAATTTTATTAGTTCAATGCCGAACTCGATGTTTTTTTTAATTACAGAAATTTCGTAATATATTTCGTTTACGTGAGTATGTCTTTGTACGTCTTATGTAAGCATCCGATTAATAAAAACTAATTTTATTTCATCCAATCTTCTGCGATATCTTTTATAAAGCTTTTTTATTATTTTAGTTCTGGTCTTATTTGTGTACTACATATGATATCTCGATGAACGGTTATCTCAAAATAAATATGGTTAAGAGCTACAATAGATATTGTGTTAAAATTGGTAGTAGTGTGCACAAAAACAAAGAATGGTTAATTTGTCTAACAAGGTATAGTCGGCGGCAGATGCATTAGACCAGTCTAGTTAAAAAAAAGGTGGAAAAATGTTTCGCAGATATCTGAAGCTTTTAAGACATAGGTGGGGGATACTAGATGATGAACAGATAAAAAGATACTCCTAGTTTTACCTTGCGTTTTTCTTAAGCAATAATTTATGGTCACAATTTGATTTTTTGTCTATAAATTTTTTCCCTTATATTTTAAATAAACAATATTTATGTAATTTTTTTATGTCAAGAATATATTTATTTTTCCGTTTTTTTAATTAAAATTGATATAAAATTTACAGAGATATTTGCAAAAAAGCTATTTTTTGCACTAATTTATAAATTTTATTAACAAAACAAAATGCTATTAATACATTTAAACATCAAGGAATTACCATCTTTTAGATTTGTGCGAAATTTCCCCCCGATCAGTCATATATTTTATAAGTTATTTAATTTGTTTATCCCTGAGGCTAATTATTTAAACTATTGAGCTTGCCCTATGCATGATGCTAGATACATTCAGCAAATTTCATAGGATTCTTTAAGACTTAGACTATCTCAGAAGTTAAATGCATATTGAGTTTTCATCGAAATTATTTACAAAATAAACGTTTGAAAAAGGGGTATGTTTTTTACTTATAAACAATTGTAATAACTTCTATATTTTTCAAGCTACAGACTTGTACGTACAACCATTGAATAGCTGGTAAAAAAGCTCACATTAAGAAATAAAAAATCTTCTCTGGCCAATAGGAACGAAGTTAGTGACTATTTTTTAAAAAAATCATAACTCCATTGTTTATAAACATTAAGAAGTAAAATTTGCACAAATTTTGAATGAAAATCTAAACTTTATATTGAAACTTATAGCTATAAAATTTATCTAATTTTTCGAAACGACGGTACTTTCGAAAGATCGACATAGGAAAGTGGAGAGGATATCTGTTTCAGCTCCGTTTTTTTTTCGGCATCGGAACTTCAAATTGCAACACGTAGGAAAAATATACATTATCTCGGCTTCCTTTGCAGCTGCAAGCCTCTTTTTTTTATTCTGGGATAGCTCGTCGAAATATAAATAACTACATAGTTTTCACTGGCCGGAAAATATGGGAAAACTCGGAAAAATTGAGTCCATTTGAAATTCACCCTAAAAACTTACTTTTTTTTTATTTGCTCGAATAGTCTGTCGCAGTATTAATAATAATGACATAATTTTCACCCCCCATAAATCTCGGAAAATCCCGGAAAATCAACATATGTTTTTTCATTTTATATCAATGATATAATAATACTTATATATTTTATAAATTAAATTTCAGGTAATTTTTTACACATTATATTATTATATTCCTTATATTAATTATAATTGTTTGTATTTTTATAATTAACAATATTGATTTTTATTCTATTTTTCTTACAAATATGACATACAATATTAATCTAATCTGCCTTACTGCTTTGATAAAATAAGTCGATTTTTTCATCACTTGCCTTATTAAATTTTGCAATGTTTATTGAACTTTACTTTTTTTATTTTCTTTACATACATTGGCTTAAAAGTTAAAATTTGGATCATTTATTCAACTTCACTGTTAGGTCTGAACTTTTTTGTTGCAGGTTGTTTGTCTTCACTTATTAACTCAGTCTTTCCATACATTAACATATTAATGGGCGACCTTAATGCCAAGGTGGGTCAAGGTAAGGTAGGAGAACAAGTAGGAGAATATGGGATTGGAAACAAAAATGACGGAGATCGATTGATTCAATTGTGCCAAAGTGAAGACTTCGTAATAACAAATACCTTTTTCAAATTACCTCCTCGACGGTTATATACACGGACATCTCCACAACATACCAAAGAAAAAATAGTGAGAAATCAAATAGACTACTTTATGATAGCAAGGAGGTATCATAATGCTGTTAAATGTACTAAGACGTACCCAGGAGCTGATATAGGCTTAGATCATAACCCGGTAGTTACTGTAATAGAGGCGAGACCCAAAAAGATTAGAAGACCACACAGAAAGGCACTAGATTTAAATAAACTTAGAAACAAAAATATACGACAAGAAACAGGAGAAGAAATAAATGAAAACCTCCGTTCAGTGCAGCAACAAATTAAGGATACAAACAACGTTAACCAAAAATTAAAGTACATAAATACAGCTATACAAACAGCAGGAAAGAAATATCTTACAAAAACAACAACAAAGAATAAGGGGTGGATGACACAAGATATACTAGACTTGATGGAACAAAGAAGAAAGATGAAAAATTACCCAGACAAATACAAAGAAATAAATAAACACATAAAAAAGAGAATAAAAAAAGCCAAAGAGGAGTGGATTAAAGAACAATGTGAAGAAATGGAAACCTATGAGAAAAAGTACGATGCGTTCAATATGCACAAAAAAGTAAAAGAGATAACAGGAAACATAAAGAAATGCCAAATATGTAAACTTAAAGACAAAGATGGAAATCTTATTGTAGATCTAGAGAATAAAATAAAAATATGGACAGAATGCCTGAATGAATTATTTGAAGACGATAGAAACAACTTAACTCAGATAATCAATGCAACTGGGCCAGACATATTGAAAGAAGAAGTAGAATACGCAATAAGAAACGCTAAACGGAAAAGCAAATGGACCTGATGAAATTCCTACAGAACTGTTGAAGCTTTTGAATGATAAATCCGTAACCATAATATTAAATTTTGCAGCGAGAAGCTAAAACAGTTTCCCCTCCACTTTCCTATGTCGATCTTTCGAAAGTAACTTCGTTTCGAAAAATTGGATGAATTTAATAGCTATAAAATTGAATATAAAGTTTAGATTTTCATTCAAAATTTGTGCAAATTTTATTTCTTAATGTTTATAAACAATGGAGATATAATTAACAAAAAAATTGTCGCTAACTTCGTTCCTATTGTTCATAGAAGGTTTATTTTTTTTGTTAAATGTGATTTTTTTTACCAGCTATCTAATGGTCGTACGTACAAGTCTGTAGCTTGAAAAATATAGAAGTTATTGCAATTGTTTATAAGTAAAAAACATACCCCTTTTTCAAACGTTTATTTTGTAAATAATTTCGATGAAAACATAACATTCATTTAACTTCTGAGATAGTATAAGTCTTAAAGAATCCTATGAAATTTGTTAAATGTGTCTAGCATCATTCATAGGGCAAGTTCAATGGTTTAAATAATTAGTCCCAGGGATAAACAAATTGAATAACTTTTAAACTATTTAACCGATCGGGGGGAAAATGCGCACAAATTTAAAGAACGGTAATTCCTCACTGTTGAAATGTATTAATAACATTTTATTGTGTTAATTAAAAATTTAATTAAATTTATAAATTAGTGCAAAAAAACTGCTTTTTTGCAAATATCTCCGTGAATTATATATCAATTTTAATTGAGAAAACGGGAAAATAAAGATATTTTTGATATAAACAAATGGTATAAATATTGTTTATTTAAATTTTAAGGGAAAAAACTTATAGATAAAAAATCAAATTCTGACCATAAATTATTGTTTAAAAAACACGCAAGGTAAAAATAGGAGTATCTTTTTATCTATTCGTCATCTAGTTACCCCCACCTATGTCTTAAAAGCTTCAGATATCTGCGATACATTTTGCCGTGAAATCGATGATTTTTGTATAACCAGACTGGGCTACATATAGTGCAAGCGTCTATGTTTTAAGGGTGAAAGGATGTGCACCTCATTTTTAGCTGACAAGCTTGCGAACAATATTATTTCTGGTCCTCAATTTACCTTTTAGTTTTAAACAATAATCTGTGACTGACCCCGTGCGATACAAACTATTTTCAAGGAATTTATAGGGAGTCTACGTTCAACAATCATGACATTATTGGATGTTCAGTTTTGTGAAAGCGTCTATGTTAGGGAAATTGAAGGAGCACACACGAGCTTTTCAGGGGTTTTAGCTGAAAATTGATTCATAGTTTATTTTTATTGTACAATAATAGGTGTATCGTCTATATAATAGAAGTCCTAGTATCTACCGGTATGGATCGTTCGTTTGTGTAAATGTTATACAGTGTAGGTGCCTTTATGCTACCCCAAGCGAGACCGTTCTTCATCTGCTATTCTTACCATTGAGTGATATAAAAAATATTCTCTTGTGTAGGCATAAGCAGACAATATAAGTGAGTTTGTTATCCAAGGGGATATCATATAGTTTTTGAAAAAATATTCTGTAAGTTAAGGTGTCGTAAGCGGCATTTAGATTGAAAAATACCACCACTGATACCCGATATTTTTCGTACCCATCTTTGATTTAGTATTTGTGATGTACATTACTTTGAATAGCTGGCAAACTAAAAATTTCGGCTGATAGATTTTGTGGTCGTTGGAGTTTTTGCCAGGTTTAAGCAAGGTAACAACTTTGGCTTGTCTCTAGACTTTGGGTATCTCCTAATTTGAATACAGTTGTCCATCATTTGGATAAGCCATTGTAGTGTTTTTGGTCCAGATTTTGTAATAAGCTTTGTGCTCAGATCCTCAATGTCGGTATTTGTATTATTTTTCATTAAATATGTAGATGGTGGATCCAAGCTCAAAATCATTAAAAGGTTCTCTTAGCTGACTGGTTTTGTTCTTTCTTACTTTGAGTTATTCTTTGCTTTTTTTCCGATAGAAATAGTATGTCTATATCTATAATGTGGTTTTCAGCGATCAGCTATATACCAAATACCCTAGGTTAGGCCCTAGGGTATTTGTTTCCTGTACTAGAAATTAGTCAGATTCGTGTTTAGCTCATATGTCTGATAAGTTTAAATAAAGTAAAGTTTCTTGATTTTTAGATATACCCTTAACAGTTATAGACATATGTTATTAGAATAGTTGGTCCTAAAAAGGATTAATTTGACAAAATCATATTAAAGGGGTGACTGAAGAATTAGCCGATTAATTATTTAATCATTACCCGGGGTATGCCCGATTGCGGTGGTCTTATTAGTACTTCAACCTTCCTAAAGGCTCGTTTTTTAAACCCCATAAGTAATGCGTAATCTTTTACTTTTTATTAAAAATTTAAATTTTACATGCCGTGTATTACTTTTTGAAGATATGTCGAATCAGATTTGTATAGTAATAATTTTAGGTTCTAAAGAACCTCTTTGTGGAAAATAAATAAGTTTGTGATATCTGTCACAACTCAAATATAGATAATAAAAAAATAAACAGGTAAAATAAGTGTAAACAATCTTAACTACATACATCGGCGCCACTGTTCAGGTGATGGGTTTATCACAGATATCAAAGGTTACATTTTAATTCAATGTACTATTTACGTATCTTCAATATTAAAAAAGTAGAAAAAGACATGTTTATGCTTTTATTTTTTTAAATCTATGCTATTTTCTTTCTAGAGTTCCGTCTTTTTTGAACGACCTGTGTTCTTTTTTCAATTGGGTACTTGTCCAAAGCTATGACAAATACTCTATCCTCTGCTATTCTACATTAATATGACTGATTTATTTTATCTTTCTTGCAACTATTTTAATGGTTATCCTGTGTATCTTCTTCTTCTTCTACTTTTTCTTTTCATATAGACATAACTGTCTGTTTTTCAATGTGCCTCCAGTAAGTTGCCTTTCCATCGTTTTCGTGGTCGTCCTACTGATCGTCTTCCTATGGGTTAACCGTCTCTTGCCGTCTTTATTGTTTTATTTGTTGTCATTCGGCTTATATGATCGTTTCATTCTACTCTTCTATTTCTTAACCAGTTTTTGATGTTCTTCACCTTGAATCTACGTCGTATATCTGTACTTCTAGCTCTGTCCCATAGTGTCTTACCATCAATTTTTCTAAGTGTTTTCATCTCTGCTGTTTCATATCCTTTTTGTCCTCTCTGTGTCAGATCTTGTTTCTGCCGCGTATGTCATCATTGGTCTGATGACTGTTTTGTAAATTCTGCCTTTCGTTTCTGTTTCGATATTTTTATTTCTTCATAATGTTTCATTTATGCAGCCTGTGGCTCTGTTTGCTCTATTCACTGGGTCTTCCACTTTAGTTTCGAGCTTTCCGTAGCTAGATAATGTGATGCCTAGATATTTAAGCTCTAACACTTGTTCTATTATATGACCTTCCAGCTCCAATTAACATCTTAGTAAATTTGTTGTTGTAACCATGCATTTTGTCTCTTTTGGGCAAATTAACATATTAAATTTTCTGGCGGTTATATGAAATTGGTACAGCATACGTTGTAAATCATTTTCACTTTAAAACAGTAGTATTGCGTCGTCTGCACAGCAGATTATTTTAATTTGTTTTTCTTCCATTTGGTATCCTTTTTTAGTTCTTATTTTTTATTATTTCATCCATAATCAGGTTGAATAATAGAGGACTCAGGTAATATTCCTGTCTTATTCCATTGTCACCTTCAATAGGGTCGGTTAGTTCTTCTTCTACTTTTACTTTTATTGTGTTGTTTTGGTATATATTTTCGATCGTTTTGATTTTCCCTAGAGGTATCTCTCTTGCGTACAATAAGGGGATAACGTTTTTTTAATTTGTGTATCTTCTGTATATCATTATTTCTTTTGTGGATTAAAAATTAAATTTTGGTTATTATTTCTTAAGATTCTCTTAACGTGTTTATTAATTGTCTTGTTTTATGTGTATCAAGATATGTGTGTCATGATAGATTGTAATGCATATTTCATTTAATGTAATTAAAGTGCTCTTTGTGTTTGCCTATTACTTTCTCACTTCCTTAGCGATAGGTCTTTTTTTCCTCATCAATAACCTTATCCTCGCTCGATACAGCTATTTTAACCCTCTATAGCCCCGTGTGTACTCAAGGTAACAAAGGAGTTTTTGATGCAGAAAACTTTTTTAAAACAATTTCCGACTCTAGTATGCCCTCTGTTAATTTCAGGCAATATTTGGTTATACATTTTAATACACTCTATGAACCTATGACGAAACCTATATGGAAATGTTTAACAGTATGTCAAATGGACATGACTGCCTTATTAGTTTGTATTTTCGATCGTAATTTATTGTTATAAATTGTGTACAATTTATATAAAAATACATACAGAGGTATTATATCAGCATTTAGATATTGATTACCGTTGACATTTGTTTATTTTATTGTGTTGTTTCAGTACTGTGATAAAAAACAGGTATGTTGCTTTGAATCCACACTTTACCATATTATTTTAAATTATTTCTTTAAGATGGATACAAAAACGTTCTACGGGAAAAGCAGTAAATATCCGAGGAATCCAAAGACTCTGACTTTGATAGTGATAATAAGAAAGTAATAATAAATTTTCCAGGTACCCAGATATTATTCGATCCAGAATCAAATAAAATGGAAAATGAAGACGATTTGTACGAAGCAAATTTAGACCAGGATACCAATTTAGATTTAGACTAAGATGAAGATGAGGGCGATACCGATAAAACTGAAAAACACACTGAACAAAATGTGCTCAAAAGGTCAAAAATGATCGTAAAAAACATTCAGTGGAAGAGTGGTTCTCGAACAGTATTTCCAATTCCAGAATGGAAAGGTAATTTACCAACATGAAAATTATTAGAACCGGAATCCCCTCTACATTATTTTAAAAAGATGATATCTACCAATATGCTGGAAAACATAGTAGAACAAAGTAATTTGTATGCACTGCAAAAGAATATAAATAAACCATTGAATATGGCACTAGCAGAATTAAACCAATTTATTGGATCTGTTCTACTGATGTCAATATATGGCTTGCCAAGGACAAGATCATTTTGGCAGAAGGAAACACGTATTGCTCAAATAGTCGATACTATATCTAGGAATCGCTGGGAAGAAATAAAAACTAAAACGCATTTCAATAATAACGAAAATATGGTCAACAATAATGATAAGTTATACAAAATTAGACCATTCATCAACGGTCTATTTTAAAATTTTCAAAGTATTCCAATGAGTGAAAAATTGTGTATTGATGAACAAATGATACCATTCAAAGAGGCACATTCTTTAAAACAATATATGAAGAACAAACCCAAAAAATGGGGATACAAGGCATTTGTTTTGTGTGATAGCAATGGTATTGTTTATAACTGGGAATTATATACAGGAACTGTTAAAGATCCCCTTCATTTACCTAATGTAGACACCAGCGGTAATGTAGTAATAAGATTGTGTGAGATAATCAAACCAAACAAATACTATAAAGTATATTTTGACAACTGATTCAATGGCATTCAGTTGCAGATTGAAATGGAAAAACGTGGACTGCAATGTTTGGGAACTGTTCTTCCAAACAGATTGCCTTATTGCCATTTTTCTGATGACACGAATATGAAGAAACAGGGCAGAGGTACTGTAGAAGAAAAGCACGCTACAGTAGATGGCATAAGACAAACAGCGTTAAAGTGGTACGATAATAAACCGGTTCATTTGCTTAGTACATTTGTTGGTTCTAAGCCTACTTCGTTAGTCAAGAGGTGGGATAAGAAACAAAAATCAAGAATTATTGTATGCTGTCCAAATTCAGTACAATTTTATAATAAATTTATTGGAGGTGTCGATCTTATGGATTCACTAATTGCTCTTTACCGAACAGACATAAGATCTAAAAAGTGGTATCTAAAAATATTTTTTCACCTTCTGGATTTGGCTGTTGTTAACAGCTAGTTGTTGCATCGTCGTGATTGCGATTACTTTGAAATTAAAAAGAAAAACCAGTACGCTACATAAGTCCCACTTATGTAGCGTACTGTTAGCAAGCAATGATCAGATCAAAAACAAAGGACGTCCCAGGCTCAGTGAAATTGAGAACGAAATTGTAAAAAAACAGAGGAGAGGATCTACTGCTATTGTACTACCAAAGGAAGTTAGGCTTGACCAAACCTTCAACTGGCCAGTAATTTCTGAAAAAAAGGAAAGATGCAAAAAACCAGGATGCTGTAAT
The DNA here is from genome assembly GCF_040954645.1 of Diabrotica undecimpunctata. Lineage (NCBI taxonomy): Eukaryota > Metazoa > Arthropoda > Insecta > Coleoptera > Chrysomelidae > Diabrotica > Diabrotica undecimpunctata. The sequence continues at coordinate 133,334,382 of NC_092804.1, read as the reverse complement.
ACTTCTAAAGTAATGTGCGATAAATGTAAAGTTGCTTTATGTTTTACAACTAACTACAAATATTTGTTTTTTTGAATGACATAATAAATAAGTATATAACTTAATTCGTTAGTTTTTGCTAAACACTCCCAAAACTCTCCCCAAACGAAATTTAAAAAATCTAAAAAAATTACTAGTTGTTGTAAATGGATATTTGAGCACATATACAAATTAAAACATTTTATAAACAAACAAGTTTACAAAAAAGTCGGGCAATAGAGGGCTAAGATATTTATATTTCACTATATGCTCTATCATTTGGTTTTCATTTATAATTTGCACCTATGACGAAATTTATAATATCTAAGATCTGGTGCTTTCATATGAAACTGGAATAAAACACTTGTTAGATAATATTTATTCGTTTTGAGTACACTTTTCTTAGAACCTAGTATATAAAAAAATAAATATTTGTCTGTCAACAAATTTCTTTATAAAAGTACGAGGCACTATTCTCATACTGTGAGCTTTGCTGCTCTGTTACTTTTATAACGCTTAAGCTATTTTTAAATTATTGTCAATATTTTTGAGGTGTGTTATCTTAAATGATCATTTTTAAGGTTAGTACGTTTGATTAAATGAAATTGACATTAATTTGATAGTTTCCATTTTATTAGTGCTGATGGTATATGACTAGCATCTGTTGGTACTATATATCAATTTCAACATGTGGAAGTGAGAGCACTCTCTTGTTAGTAATTTCAGCGTAAATTTTGACGAAACCAGAAATAACCCATATTATTCTCCCCGTGTGATCTTAGTATTTCCGTTGATTAAATAGTATAGGGTATCCAATATCAATATCTAATGTTGATTTTTAAATGCACACTTTAGATACTCTGTTTTTGTTTACCTTATTTTTAGACCTTTTTGCTCAAGCACCCATCTCCATTGTCTCAAACATTAATTCAATTATCTCCCCTTATCTCTTACTAACACCACATCGTTAGCATACATAAGGCACCAAGGGATATCTCCTTAACATGTTTTCGTTAATTTTTCCAACACTAATTAGAAGAGATAAGGGATTAGCACTGACCCCTGATGCAATACTATTCTCAAATGAAATTTATCAGTCTTACCCTCACTTATTCTAACATTAGTTTTCCATTACTTGCCTTATGATAAAAATTGCATCCGTAGTTGATATGCCTTGCATGAATTTAAACTGATTTCCAAATATTTCTGTTTCTTCCTCTATCCTACTATCAATTATTCTCTCCCACAGTTTCATGGTATGACAGAGTAGTTTTAGGGCTCTATAGTTTGTACAGAGTTTAACATCTACTTTGTTTTTGTATACAGGTACTAAAATGCTAGTTCTCCATTCATCCGGTATTCGCCTTACTTTCAAAATTCTATTAAATAGTCCTGTTAGCCAACTTGTTCCTGATTTTCCTAATGCTGATCATATATATCCAGGGATGCCATCAGGACCTATGCCTTTTCTTTTTTCATCTTATGTAGCTCTTGAATTACTTCCGCGGTCGTCATTTTCGGCACCATTGCTATTACTGTCTCTGTTGCCTCTATAGATGCTTTCTCAAACTCTTAGTTTAATTGGTCGTTAAAGAACTCCTTGTAGCTATTTTTTAGATCCTTTCCTTGCATAAATAGTTTAATGTATTTATCTCGTATACATTTAATCTGATTAAAATCTTTGGTTTTCTTTGCTCCACTTTTAACAATTTTGTATATGTTTTTTTCTTAGTACTCAGTTCATTGTACAGCTTTTCATGCGCTGCTACCTTAGGTTGTGCTACCGCACATTTGCTTCCTCTTTATGTATTTGATACTTTTGATAATCTTATTCTGATATTTTTTCTTGTCCCTCCTTATATAATCTTCTCTTGTCTTTTATATTGTCTTAAACATCGTCTGACTATCTATATTTACCAATTTTTAAGTCAATTTTCTGAGATTTTTTCAAGTATTTTAGTTACACCCTCTTTAATAATTTTTGACACATTTCTCCAAATTTCATTATGACCTTTTTCCATATTCCAACACATTCTTTTTTTATTACTGTTCTAAATTGAACTACTTTGTCGCTTGTTAACGTCAATTAATTGTTTTTGTGACTCTCCTCGATATTTTGGTTTTATTTCATATTTTACTTGTATATCTAGTACCAGCACTTTGTGCTGTTGGCTTACAGTTTCACTAATTATTACTTTAGAGTCTTTACATAAGGGATTGGCTTACGATCCATATTTGGAATTGATTTTGTCTGCTTTTAAATTGAATAAGTTGGCTTTCTCTTTTCTAAAAGCATGTACTAACAGTGGACTAGGTATGGCCACTGTTAGTACATGCTACTGCTAATTCCAGCATATTATCTGCCATATTATTTGCTGCTAATAGCATTCTAATATTTCATCTATAGATTAAATCCGTATAACAAATAGATATTTTTCACTTTCTCGGAGTAATAATATTCTAACATACAAAATCCTATTAAATTGCCAAAACCTTCCTTGCATATTTTATTCACTTATAAGGGACAGCAGCAATATTAGTACCATAATAAGGGTATAGTCCTGGACTGGCTAATCGTTGGATAATAGGAAGCATGAGTGTAGCAGTTTTAATGTTTTCGGGACTGCTATCTGGTATGGGGGAGCAGAGATATCAGTACCAAGTTATTGCATATATGAATTGTTGCTTGAACTTTATTATTATTAAACAGCACTATATAAACAGCACTATATTCTATAACACAAGAAACACTGTTATAAAACAGTCGAATAATATACAGATTCTCAATTCAAATATTCAAAAAATTAAAGAACAGCTTACTAAAATAGAAATCGCCTATTTAAAATGCAATCCATTATTGGCCCAAAGTACCAAGCACTTCTAGCATATGGTAATGATATTGATCTCATAAGAAACTCCCTCCCGTCTGCGACATCTTCAACAAAGTGAAGAGAACACGAAAAATGTTTTACTTAAAATCAACAAAATGAAAAACAAATACAAGCGAATCAACAGAAGAGAGCAATTCAATCTAGATTGTGAATAAAACAAGTGATGTTTTTATATAAGGGGACGTCATAGAATTTTTGGAGAAATTTTCTCTAATTTAATATGTCGTAAGCGGCATTTCGATTGACAAATACTACCCCTAATACCTGATATCTTTCGTACCCGTTGTTGATTTTTGCAACAACGGGTACGTTATTACATACTTTATAAGTATTACGAATAAAAATAAATAAGCAAGAAGAATGTAAGTGTACTATATTTAAACCAAGTGACAGAAAAAAGAATATTATACATACATGTACTTCTAAATTAAAAATTATATGCCTGACAACGCAAGATACAAAAAACAATGATTTAACATTGAAAACAATGATAGCTTGCACAAGCGACAAAGTATTTAAAACGATAAGGCCGAACATATTATATGTAATTGTAATAGATATGTTGGCTAAAATTATACCATAAGACACCGAAATATTATATCTATGTGTTTATGTGTATCTAAAGTATAGTAGTATATTGAATTCCCTACATTAAAAAATCGAAATATTTAAATTAGACAGTAAAAAATTATAATTTTAAGATTGATTTATAAATTATTATAATTTAAATTTTACTGCTTGATGAAACAAATATTGTAAGTCATACACTATAGCAATCGAAACATCGGAAAGTACATTTATAATATAATAAATATTTCAGTGCCAATGTATTAAAAAAAATTCTAGTACATAAAAATGGACACTTGCCTATTCAAAGTTTATAATAGACACTAATTTCAGTTTATCTATAATTAAAGCAAGTAATATAAATTATAATTATTAAAATATTTAACTACATTAACCAAGTACGTATTTGTGAAATTTCTCGATGACTAAATTGATTGATATTTAAATAAATTTGAAGTTCCAAAACGTACCTGCTGTAAAATTTAAAAATCTACGACTAATCAAATTATTGGCAACATCGGAGGAGTTTAGTTGGGTACGCAAAGAAATGTATACGGATCCCAAAAGTGTTTTAACCTATTACAGAGTCCACTTAATCCGACGTGTTGGTCGGAGTCCACATAAAGCGCTACCCAGATAATAATATACACGCTGTATATTCGCCTGGAGTTAGTATAATACCGTTTTAGTACGGAGCTCTCATTAACCGCTAGATCTATATATATATATATATATATACATATATATATATATATATATATATATATATATATATATATATATATATATATATATATATATATTACATATATATGCCTGTTACTGCAGTGAATAAGTAAACTTTGCATAGTTTTCCGGAGACGACTTACCAACATGTCAAAAATCGATTTTATATGATACAATCCTAAATTTTACAAAGCACAAACGTATGTTTGGTCCAATTCTCTAAGTAATTAGGATAATGAGATATGAGATTATTCTGTCGGTCAGATAGCCAAGCGGGTCAGGCGGCCGACTCTCATTTGCTTTACTGTCGAATGGTGGAGTGGATGTGCGTTCAAGCCCTGGCTCGGTGTACAGAAAAATAAAAAAGGCTAACGCAGCAGTTTAAAATTCTAAAACTATTCTGCAGCTAAGACTAGAATATGCTGGTGTCTGCTCGGCCTATGGTAGAGCAGTACGGCAAGAGATAAGGGCTTGCATATGTTAATGAAAATAAGACAATTTATGTAATTTATTTTTTGGTATATTGACTTAAATAAATAATCACATCAAAAAAGAATATTTAATTATTTAAAATTTAACAAAAATAGTTTTACATTAGTTCAAAAAAACATTTATTATTCTGAATTAGGTTGTGTATATTGGTCAGGATCCAATTATTCTAGGTCAGGATCATTGGCGACATCGTTTGTCGTTTTCAGCTTTTGATAAAATTCATGGAATGAAGGATGTATTAAAGGCAATAAAGACAATAAGTCTTTTTTTCTTTTCTGTTGCTATCGGCACTGGGCCAGTGTAGTTTCCAAGAAGGAGGGGTTCTGAATTCAGTAGGGGCTCTTCAGTACTTCTTGGAAAACACACTCGGAGGGAGATAGTTCTCAACCTCAACACGGCTCGTCCCAATGGCTCATAGATAACGTCCTAGAGATATGTGGGACAGGTGTGAATATGTAGAGAAAAATCTCTTTATCGGTCTGATACTGAATAATTACAGGCGGTAATTATGATTTAACCGGTTGTAATACTGCGAAGTAACCGAACGATTACCGTTAAAAGTAATCCCACATTTGTTGGTCAACAGCTACGGGTGGAAGAGCTGACATGTGGTAGGGCACTTCATTGCCCTGGAACTGAGAAATTTACTCCAAAGGCGAAATAGCTAAGTTAGCCAACAACATTGAGATGTGAAAAGCCACGGGATGACTACCACATTAAAGATCCGTAAGGATATCTCCAGGACACCACAATGGCTTAAAATCCAAAACAAACGGCCCTCAGTCTTGTGCACTTCATAAGTGGGGAGAGGGTGCTAATAATCCCCCGGTCAGCCAATAATGATGTCCCAAAAGTTAAAAGGATCGGTACGTGGAATATTCTAAGCATTTACCAAGCAGGCCAAGCAGCAAATAGTATTCAAAAAGTGAAATTGAATTAAATCAGAGAAAATGCTGTATAAATTAATACTACCAACATTTTGGAAAGCTAATGAGTTTGTATTTCCATTAATGGCACTCCCAATAATGTTTAAAATATTCTTCTTATTGGTAATACTCTCTTCAACATAACCAGTCGCCAAAGCTACCGATTTCTATCCTACTTCGTACAATTTGCAAGGCACATGATCCAAATGTATTTATATCAACTACTTGATTAGTGCACTTCCCTTTATCATACCGTAAGAAAACTCGATCTGTACTTACATTTTTGGAACGCAATAATAAACACTGCTTCACCAAACACACCTAATTAATTGTCTAGCTATCAGCAACTGTAAAACGTCGAGCCATCACAGTCTTAGATGGTTGAATAGCATGAAACTATGAACTAACTAAAGATAAACCCAAGCGCACGCGATCACTCTATCTCTTTTGCACGTGTGACATCACTTGGCGACAAATATCACCAAAAATGTTCTGTTTTGTATGGAGTTTTGTCAGATTTAGTATTGTTTTATCGTTTATCTAGTACGTTGACAAATAAATTTGTGCAGTTTTAGATAAAATCTATTTAACAATATTAAATTAAACTTTTAATTATGGTGTTCTGTGCAGTGGTGGGCTGTTCCAGCAACAATAATAAAAAAGCAAAGTTATTTCAGATTGTCGTTTCTTTAGATTTCCAAAAGAGAAACAAGTTCGCGAACAATGGGTTGTGAAGTGCTATCAGCAACATAAGTTTAATGTAAACACTGCAAGAATATGTTCGAACCATTTTGTGGAAAGTGATTTCTGTATAAAAGAAAAAATGGGTTTTCCTCAGAATAAGTGGAAATTAAAACGTGATGCAATACCTTCCCGTTATTTAATAAAATTACCAAGAGCGCAGACTTCTCCTGAACAAAAACGGTGTTTACGAGTAGAAAAAAGGCAGAATAGGGAATTCCTGAAGTTGATGGGTCCATCACTCGATGTAGAAACACAATCGGAAGTACATATACAATGCGACAATTGCAATGAAGGAGACAAAGATATCATTCCTAAAATAAACAGAACTGTTTCCACTCAAACGTTACGGTAGTAAATGGAACAATAAAATATTAAATGTATTCAAACAATCTTTCATTTTAGTGAAAGTGATCCAGCTGAATACATTGGAATTCTCGAAACTGAGAATAAACTTTTAAAACAATTACTTCACAAAGAAAGGGAAGAAAAGAATAAAATTGAAAAAATAATTATGGCAACTTCGTAAATTAAAGTTGGCCAAGCAAGTAAAGTGGAAAGTTGAAGATATTGCTTCGGCTATTGCACTGCATGGATGAGGTCCAAGGTCCTATCGTTTATTGAGAAAAAGAGACTACCCTCTTCCTGCAGTTTCCACTTTAAGAAGATGGGCGAGCACAAAATACACATTCAACCAGGTATTTATAATTTTAGGATTCTTCATAAATACTTATCAGTAGTTACTTTTATATGAGTAAAAAGTATTATTTTAATTTTCAGGAATACTTAACACAGTGCTGACACTAATAAAAAACAATTCTCTCTCAGCGATGGAAAGAATATATGTATTACTTTTTGATGAAATGAAAAGTTTTTATGACTATGATTAAAAGAATGACACAACCTTAGGACCTAGCTAATATGTGCAAGTGACTGGCTAGTGGAATATACGGAAACTGGAAACAGCCGATATTCTACGATTATGATAAAAAAATTACACACAATCTTTTATTTGAAATTATTTTAGAATTAGAAAATATAAGCTATCCTGTTTATGCTATTAACTCTGATTTAGGAAGCAGCAATAAGCAGCAATGTGAAAGTTTTTAAATATAACGAAAGAAACAACATGGTTTACAAATCCAATAAGTAAAAAAAGAGGGCATGTGTTTGCAAATGCTCTACATATCTATACAAATTTTTGAGGAACCATTTTCTTGATCATGGATTTATCTTAAATGAAAAGTTTATAACATCAAAGCCAGTTATAGATTTACTCCACAATTCACAAAATTTAGATTTGAATATTGCACATAAAATTAATGCTGATTTCTTAACAGTTAAGGTTAAGGACAAAAAGTTAAATTAGATACCAAATTGTTTTCGCACACAGTATCGAAAGCAATTTCTAGGCTAGGGTTATTGGGAATTATTAAAAGGGTAAACAACTGGCTTGGATGTTCGGAGTTATTTAAACTTACTAATGACTGGTTTGATGTATTTAATTTAAAAGTACCCCAAAGTGATTCACGAGATCGTTGCAAAGCCTATTTCAAACCACATTTTAAATATTGCTATTGAGAGTGTATCTGTCAAACGAGATATATGTCAAACCTTGATGTATATGAAAACGATGTCGACGAGTTTTAAATTGTTACTACACAAATGTTTGAGATCTTGAATTTATCTAATGATAATGAATATGTTGATCCGAAAAATGCGGCTGATATTGAGGATAAATATATTAAACGTCATATTCAAGAAGTGGAATGGGATGGTTTAGAAAACTTGGCAGGATTTATTGCTTTTAAATTAAACAAAACTGAAACTCTGGGTTATATTCCAGACAGCAATGAAATGTCATTTTCGTGGGTAAACCATCTTTCCGAAGGAGGTTTACTTAAACCATATCCAGATTTTCTTGGGTATGGTTTAAGTATCTGTCTCTTCTTAACCAAGAATTATTTAAAATCGCTAATGGATTTAGCTGTGTTAGTAAACGTAAGTTCAGATGTCAAACATCTTTTTTTTAGGTGTAAATTATATTTTAAAATTAGAAAATTGAATAGATATATTAAAGAAAAATCCAAAGTTAAGAAGAAGAAAATATTAAATATTTTCAAAAAATAAGTAAAATAAATTATTAAATAAACTTGTAAATTGTTACAGTGTACTTTATTTTATTAGTTGTATTAAATTTTTTAATAGAGAAGAGACTGAGACAAGAAGTAGAAATGGTATTGGGAGAAGAACAAACGGCATTTAGACCGGGAAGACAGACAAATGACAACATATATATCATTAAAAACCTAATAGAAAGAAGCATAGATACGGGGGAACAACTAGTATTAGCATTCATAGACCTAAGAGCAGCATTTGACACGATAGAAAGACATATTATAGGGAAATGCTTGAGGAAAATAAACGTACCTAATGCATTGATAAAAATTATAGAAAGTACTTACAAACAGGTAAAAGGAAGGGTACAAATAACAGGGGAAAGATCGGAAGCATTTAATTGGAAGAGAGGTATTAAACAAGGAGATAGTCTCAGCCCTTTGCTATTCATAATAGTAATGAACGAATTGATAAGAAACACTAGAGTCAGAACCAATCAACTACAGACAATAATAGGTTACCGCAGATTACAACCGGTAACAATAGAGTCCTTAATGTATGCAGACGACATAGTACTAATAGCAGATTCCGAGAATAAAATGCAGAAACTAATGGATATATGGGTAGAACAAATAGAAGAACTAAAAATGGAGATAAACGAGGAAAAAAGTAAGATAATGATAATCAGCGGCAAAGGAGATATGGAAGATAATCGAATAAAGATAAAATGTAAAAACTCAGAATTTTAAATAGTAACAACTTACGAATATCTGGGAAGTATAATAAATAATGATGGAAAAATAGACTGGGAAATAACAAATAGAGCAAAGAAATCAAACAAGTTATATTATGCGTTAGCCCCAATAATGTGAAAAAGAGAACTTGCACGAGAAACAAGAATAAAAATATATAACACAATAGTGATACCGGACTGTGCTCTATGCAAGTGAAAATTGGACAATTCTGGAAAAACATAAGAGCAGGATAAACGCAATGGAGATGAGACATCTAAGAAGGATATATGGAAAGACAAAATGGGATAGATTAAGCAATGAGACTATTAGGAGAATGGCCAACCAGGAATCGATAATGAACACAATAGCAAAGAGATAAATTAACTGGTATGGGCATCTGATGAGGATGCAATCCAATAGAATAACAAGAAAAATTTATGAAGCAAAAAACAGCTGAAAAAGAAAAAGAGGCAGACCAAGAAAAAAATGGATACAGCAAGTAGTAGAGGCGGGAAAACTTAAACAAAAATCACTCGAGGAATTGAAAATAATGGCAGGAAACGGAAAAGAATGGAAGAGGTGGGTAAATGGAAATTAAAATAGCTAGCCCAAATCCGACACCCTGATAGAGTAAAAGGAAGAACAGAAAGAAAGAAAGTATTAAATTTTTATTTTAATAAATCAATCCATTGTATATAAATTTCCATTTCCAAAAGGATGTTTAGTTCCTACTTTTTTATATAATTTTATTATCTATTTAAGTTCTATTAACTTACATTGCTAGGCTAACAGAGATATAAGTAGATATAACACATTTTTTAAGTTTTAATTGCAGATATTTTACCTAACATCCCTAAATATTCTAAATATTTAAATAAAAACCCTCTCTTTCCATACATGTTTTACCGACAAGTGGAACTTTTATCACCAAGTGACGTTATGCGCATCGATTGCGAAGTGGGTTTATCTTAAAATTTATAGTATCATCGTTGTATAGTAATAAGCAATACGAGGCCTTCTTCCTTGATGTCACGTAAGCGTAAATCGCACAATTCACATTTTCTGCAAGAGCCAAATATACCGCAAATAAGTACCACCTTAAAAAAGAAATACGTAATGTCCGGAGCATCTGTCAAAATTTTCTGCAAATCGTCTTCCTTGAATACATACACCTTCGGCCTTCTTGGCCAAGTTATTCTTGCTAATTGCCTTTATGAATGCATCCACTTTTACAAATGATTTTAAATCGATTCTTTTGTTTATCCCCAACATACTTTGCAATTTCGAATGGATAGCCCTCATAGTCTACGGCTTATATTGTTTCGATATTTTCTGAAGTTAAGCAGGCACTCTTTTATCTGTATCTGTTACCTTTTGCTCTTTCATTCATTTAATGAACTTAGTCGTATTCTTTTTATACGCGTCTTCTGATTTTTGCGGTATGAACCGCGATTCTTCTTTACTATTTATGTAATCAATGTTAGAACTCATTTTTAAGCAAAATACAACCAGTAATAACGATTTATCTTATGTGATAGCTTGCAAATTATTTTTGTTTTTCTCATTTCCATAACGACTAAAGGTATACCAATGTACATCACAAATTTAACCTTTTTACATTATTCGCTCTTATTTTAGTTTTTTGTTATACTAATACATTATTTCAAAATGTACCTAGTTACGGTTATTATATTTATTTAATATCAACAATATGTTTTTATTTTTTTTTATATTACTACCTTCTATAGTACTACCCAATACATAGTAATCGCAATCGTGCTTTTGAGTGTACGATTACTGTAACTACCTGTTACTGAACAAACAAGAACGGTGATCACGGTCACTGTTTAACATTACCGCTACTTAAATATCACGTTAAAACCCCCTTGACACGTCCCGAGAAGATCAACTGACTATAGTGACCGACAAAGTTGTCACCGACGCTTGGTGTGTGTGTAGGCTTGTTGAGCGACAAAAATAGTTGTCACTTTCCGACTCGACAAGTTAGGTAAGTCGGCTAAATCGACTTCTCTGCTACCCAACTATCGGATGTACAACCAAATCGGTCAGCCCAACCGTCGATTACACACTCACCAACCGTCAGTCGGACCCAACTTTATCGGTCACGACAGTTGAATTTTTTAGTCCAGCGGTGTGTAGGCGGTTTTACTTATCATGGCGTGATTTAAAAATCACCTCGTTTAACACCACTGCGTCATATAGTACGGAAACCAATGTATCATTGTATTCCATATAAAAATATTCAATTAGTAGTTAGTTGGTATACTTAATAGAAATAGACATAGTTTTGTTTACCATTCGATGACTTCAAATGCAGAAATGTTGAGCCGTTTATCTTCTTTAAGTTAAAATTACTCATGATACGTACCTGAAATAAAAAAAAAACATTAATTACATTAAGTTTACTGCTGGTAATATCTTTAGTTTTAAACACAAATTTTAGTTTATACGTTTTTTTATTATAAATTAGCGCATTAAAGGTATATAAAGACTAGTACTAAATAGATGGAAATAGTATATTAAAAACTCGAAAATTTTATGAATACATTGTTTCCTTTTTTGGGCGTCATCCAGTTCAGAGTTGCAGTATTTTCGAGATAATAGGGAATGTAGACAATTATGAAATTATAATAAAAGAGAAATAAGTTAAACACATTACACTATAATATAGTTTATAAAAAGTTAAGGTTTGTCCTGGACTTTATATTTAATGTGTACCTATACCCCTAACAGTTTTAGTTTACTATAGATCTGTATAAGTGAATATGTGGTATCATTTTGTATTCGTTGTCGATAGTGTTTAGTACCAGTCTAATCAGGATAATGGCAGCTTATATGATCTGCTTTGGCGTCCAGTTGGAGAACAGTATAAATATTGAGCTCCACATTCGGTATATCAAACATGCATTGAATTTGTGCGACAATGGTGAATGAAAAAGAAAAAATGCTTACAGTTTGAAGTATCATTAATTTGGAGGGGTACACTTTTTCTTCTTTTTCCTTTTTGTATGTAGGCCTGCTTTTAAAGCATGTTTCTTCTATAATATTAAATTAAAAATACCTCCTAAATTGTTTAAATTATCGCACCATATTTTTCTTTGTCTGCCAATACTTCTTCGTCCATTTGGTGACTTATCTCGTGCTATTTGTACCATTCTATCCTCTACCATTCTACTAATGTATTCGTTTTACACCTCTTTCCGTTTTCATCTATTTATGTCTTCTATATTGCATGCTCTTCTTATGTTTTCGCTTCTCTTCCTATTCAACAGACTTTTCCCTAATATTTGTCGAAATATTTTCATCTCTACTGTTTCTAGTAATCGTCGTGTTTTAGATGTATCAGGTCTTGTCTCCGCCGCGTATGTTAATATAGGTCGAATTGCTGCTTTATTCATTCTTGTTTTTGTGTTTAGGTGTTTGTTTTTGCAGATTGCGTATGATTAAGAAATCCCACCGCTTTATTTGCTTTAAGCTTTGTTGTCGTACTTCATCTTCAACATCTCCGTAACTAGTTATATCTATTCTCAGATATCTAAACGTTGCTTCCTGCTTTATTATTGTCCCATCAATTTCTATTTTACATCGTAGTGGGTATTTAGATGTTGTCATACATTTGATTTTTTTCTGCTGATATTATCATTTGTATTATCTTGGCTGTTGTATTGAAGATATGTGTTACTCTTTGGAGCTGGTCTTCTATGTCGGCGATTAATGCGGCGTCGTATGCATAACATATTTGGATTTCTTTGTTCCCATTCTGTAACCATATCCTTTACATACTGCTTGTGTCATTTTGTCTATTATTATATTACTAGTCACGTACTCACCCTGTCTGACTCCGCTTTGTACTGGTATTAGTTTTCCATTTATTTGCCTGTATTCGTCTATGGAAGTAGATGTTTTCGACGGTTTGTATAATATTGATTGGTATGTTTCTTCTTTTATACAGTAGGTGTAAGGCGTCTTCGACTTGGATGCGATCAAAAGCCTTTGTCAGGTCTATAAAACATAGCTGGATTATTGTACTAGATGGCCTGTTCTGTGATTTGTCTTAGTAAAAATACGGCGTCTACACAGGAGCTTAAGGATCTGAATCCTTGTTGTTCATCTGATAAAGTTTTTAGTTTATTAATTTTGTTAGTTAAGACTTTTGTGGTAAGCTTAAGTGCGGTGTTTAGTAGATTTGTACCTCTATAATTGTTGGGCTCTTCTTTATCTCCTTTCTTGAACATCGGTATCATTATGCTGTTTCTCCATGCGTCTGGTATCTTGCAGGGCAATATTAAGGGTGCTAAAGGGTAATAATAGGTGAGAGCTAAGTAGAACAATAAAACACAACTTTTTTAGGAGCCTGTTAGGCATCGTATAGCTCAGTCTCTCAGGTTTAAGAACATCCTAGCTTAGAAGTAAATATGAAAAATAAGTTTGGACAGTACAAATAAACTAAGATACTAATTAATCATATTTATTGTACATAAATAAATATAAAATCGAACATTTTAATATTAAATTAAAAGAAATAAACCAGATTTACATAAAAACATTCTTAAATGATACTTAAGTATGGGAATAAGCCAGAATTGAAATTAAAATAAGTTTATTGACGTTTCAATCTCCACTTCGGAAATCTTTCTCAAAATACAAACATTAATAAATTAAACACATTGTTTTTTGTTGAAAATTAAACTTCTGACTCATTTATATTGACAATTCAGTCATATATTATACTATAGGGAAATAATATAGGGTCTGAATAGAGGAATTATAATACTTGGTGAAAATTAAAATAGGAATTTAGATGACAGAATATTAAGTAAATAGAAAGTTAATGAAAGATTAAGTTGAGCGCCAACTATTTTTAGAATAAAAATAACAAAATAAAAGATAAATTAATTAATGAATAAAATCAAAAGAAAATTAAACCAAAATAGTTATTAAAAGGAAAACAACAAATATGTGACGTTTATATCGTTACAATAGTTTTAATTTTCTCCGTACAACCAATACATATTCCTAAACGTAATGACCAGTTGTTTTTGTTTAGTAAATATATACTTTCTCAAGTTTAATCTTCTGTACAAGTACATACCTAGATATTTGACTCCATCGTGTGTTAAATGTAAGACGGTAGTGATTTGTCTTCATTTATTTTAACTCTTTATATTGTCATCCACTGCTGTATTTTATTTTAGATGTTTTTTAGGATTTTTGAGGCTATTTTAGGATGTTTCTTAGTTTTACCGTATCATCCGCAAATATGGCTTTGATATTTGTACCTGTCGGTAGGTCAGCATTAAATATAAGGTATATTATAGGTCCTAGGATGCTTTCTTGGGGTATTTCAGCGAGAATTTATTGTAAGCTTGCGTATTCATTCTCATACTTTACATGGAAAATTCTGTTGGTGATATCGCACTTTAAGATTATTGTACTAATTTGTTAGTAAATTCTGTTTCAGTTTACATTAAAGATATTTATGGCAGACTTTATAATATGCCTGACTTATGTCCAGGAATACCGCTGAACAGTTCAAAGTCTTCAGTAATTATTCTCTCTAAAAATCTATGTACCTGCTGTATTATTTATTATTGTTTTATCAACTCACATTGGTGTGATGGTATAACTTTTTAGTAACCTAGTATGGGTATTACCCTAATAGTAATATTACAATGAAAGCCGATAGGTGAGCAAAAAAAGGAACAAATGACGTGGAAGACGACCTGAAAACTATGAATGTAAGACAATGAAGGAGAAGGGCCCAAGAGGGGTCCTAATGATAGGATATAGCCAGATAGACAAATACCCATCCAGGGTTATGATGCTAAAAGAAGAAGAAGAAGATCTTCATTGCTTAAGTTAATTTAAATTCACAAACAATATATTTATTGTAACTACTAGCTTTTAGTAGTTTTTAACTTGTAAAAACAACCATAATAATCCAGCAGATGAAAAGAGTAAAAAAGTACACTTACCTAGGAACACTTATAACAGACAATAACGACTACACTGCAGAAATCAAAGTTAAAATCGAAAAAGCCCGTTCTAATTTTATGAAAATGAAAAAGGTCCTATGTGGCAAAGATTTAACATTACCTCTTAAAGTACGCCTAACAAAATATTACGTATACAGTGTACTATACTATGGAGTGGAATCATGGACGTTAAATCTAGACACAATGAGACGATTTAACGCCTTTGAAATGTGGACCTATAGAAGAATTATGAGGGTTTCCTGGGTATATAGAGTTACGAACAATGAAGTACTGAGAAGAATAGGTAAAGAGAAGGAAGTTGAACTTACAGTTAAAAAAAGAAAGCTACAGTATCTCGGACATGTGATGCGGGGCAAGAAGTATGGCATCCATAATGAAAGGAAAGATAGATGGCAGAAGAAGCATCGGAAGAAGACGAATTTCATGGCTTAGGAATCTGAGAGAATGGTTTGGATGCAGCTCAAAACAATTATTTAGAGCTACTGCCAAAAATTAAAATAGCTATGATGATTGCCAACCTCCGTAGCGGAGATGGCACCTGAAGAAGAAGAAAAAGTAACTACTAGCGAATTTAATTTAAAATATTGAAAAAAAAAATAATAATATTATTTTCAATTTATATAAACCGAGCATTAAGCAATGTAGAAAAAAGTGAATCTATGCAAAATAGAGCACCATGTCGCTATGAAGGCATTTAAGCTTCCTGAAAATTTATATTGGCGTTAAGATTAATTCGGGTCCAACCCTTATTAATCTAAGTAGAGAAATTGTCAACCAAGCTGTTTACAAAACATTTATTACAAATTTCCTGCTAATTTATGAGGCTTAAAGGTTATCATTAAGTATAAAGCAGGGTAACAAATTAGCAACACCACAATCTGTATGCGGTGACTCAGCTTCTTGTAACCATATTTTAAAATAATGATTCAAAAATATTTATTATGTTATTTTTGATAAATATGCTTATATTATAAATATATTATATGTTTCAAGCATAATTTTTTAGTTTTGGCTAAAAATAATTTTTCAATCTTATTTATTAATTTTTATTTTATTTATTATTATATTTCTCTCCTTTGTGTCCTAGTTTAGTACTATTTTATCTTCGTATTTTAAGTATTTTAGATTTCTCTTTGTTAAACAATCAAAATTAATCTTGTTTTCGAACCTTTTATTACTTTTGACAGCAAATATTAAAGGTAAAGTTTTCTCTAAATCAACCTATTCATACTAAAATTCAATAACCTATGCAGGAGACGTAAACATTAGCAGGTATAGGCCACTAACAGGGCCGCATTTAGGATTATTTTTTCGTTTTCCCAGAAGTATTATTTTGTAAGATACGTAGTTTATATTTTTATTTTGCAAAAATGGGAGACAAAGAACCTATTTATTTTTAGTTAATATCCTAAAATAGGAACTATTTATACAGGGCGAAAAAAAAAATAAGAAATTATTTTTTCATCTCAAAAACGGCCAATAAATTGTATGTACAGGATGTTTCCAAAAAATATAAGTTTTATTTATAATTTGTTTTATCGTTGTTTGTACGATTCCAAAAAGTGTGAATATTGCAAAACGTTAGTTTTTTGAAATAAAAATACAAAGTGATTCATAATTCGTTTGAGTTCGGCGTAAATATATGGCAGAGATCAAGATCACGGCTACTTTTAAACATTATTCTGATGAACTAGATAATAAGGCCACTATTATCAATGGTTATAACTGGTAGTTCAACATGTGTTTGTTATGTTCAATATAATATAGTCCAGTCGCCACATTTCCTTTTTAACTTTTTCTTAGAAAGGGTAAAATACAGTTCTTACATATTTCTGATGTAATTGATGAAATTGGGTTATAAAATAGACTTATGACATCTAAAAATTTAGAGGTGGTGTTTTTTTCCTGCACTATCATTTTTAAAATTTGCCCAAATGAGTTCTATGGGGTTTAACTCACATTGATATAGAGGAAGTCTCAATACCAGTTTATTCTGGGTTTTTGCCTTTTCATCAATTACGTGTTTATTATAAAAATTTTTATGTTTTCTTACGATTGAAAGAAGGTATACGTTAAGCATATGTCAATTATCAAATTTTTTATTTTTGAAACGGGGTCAATTCTGAATATTGCTTTTTTTAGATGCACTTTGTGGTATTTTTTCTATTTTACGAGAATGTTATGGTGCGTTTTCAGGAACAATAACCGATTTGTCTTCTAATATTGGTAAGACATTAGAAATTTTCACCAATTTTCAGAAGATTGACCTGTCTTTGGTTCTGACCATCTCTCCATGGTATTCACCAGACTTATTCGAGTAAAATGCACAGAAGACATTTGGAAAACCCGTTCTCGCTGTTAATGTGATAAAATAATAAGTCTTTACCTAAAAATTTAAAGCATTTATAAGTTTTGAGATTTGAAATATGTAGAATGTAATAAGTTACTTGAAGGTTTTTGGAATCCCGTTGGTAATCCATCCAAAAAAGCTTGTTTAGACGATTTGATTGTAGTGTCTACCCATATTTTAGATTTTGCATGCCCAGCATTGAACCATGTCTCATCCAGATAATAAATTTTGGGCTTCTCCTTTCTATGATAATAAATTTTGAGCTTTTCTTTTCTATAAGTCCTTATCTGTTGAAGATATTCTCGACACTACACCACAATACCATCTTTGTCTAATAAAACAGTGTTTCTTCCCCTGGATTGATAATGAAAATTAAGTTATTTTAATATTCTATAAAATGTGGTTTTTGTAAAATTAGGCAAATCAGGGTCATCATTCACCTCCTTTAAAACCATATCCACGGTGGTTATTTCGTTTCTCATAAAAAAATTATGAACCTGTCTTCTAATTGCATTTTGGTCTAATTCATCTATTTATTAAACTTTTTTTTCCAGTCGACATACTTTTGGTCCAGAGAACTGAGGATTAGTTTTATATTTCTTAATCACCGTAAATACACTTCCATCACAAAGTTCAACTTTACTCGCCACTTTTTATACAATAGCTTCAATCACGAACATGGGATTTTCTATTGTTTCATATTTAAATACATCTCTCACTACAGCGCTAAGAGGACTTCTTGTAGTTTGTTTTCGAGAAGGACTCAAGATTTTGGATTAGATTTTTGTTTCGATACAGGGCAGCGGCAAGCCGCTTATCCGTATTTCGACCTCTTTAGGTCTCCTCAGAGCGGTATAGCCACTGTTCTGAATCTAAACAAAATATATCCCGTCGTAGACCAATAGTTATCAAAATAACTATTTACGGACGTAACTACGCTATCTAGTAACAAAAAGAGAAATCATACGGTTTCTATCTGGCAAAACCGAAATCAAATTTTTACCACTGTGCCTCCTAAAACTTGCAAAGCAAACAGCTTGATAAATTAATTTTTATATAATTATAAATTTTTTTTTTCTATTGTCGTTTTAATATCTTGTAGATGATCAATAATTTGTTCTAGAACTGAAGCGGAACCCAGCCTCTTTTTAAATTTGTTAACTATCTTCCTTAAATTACCTTCATAAATAATTTGTATATATGAGAGAGTAAACTATGGTATAATTTCGTTATTTGGGAGAGTGATTCATCGTTTAAAGGCGCAGAAATGTGAAAAGACGTATGAAAATCCAGTGACGTACACTCACTTTTATTTTAACGTTAATTATATTTTATTTTTCAAATATTACTATTCGAAATAGGCCACAATATATTTATTTACAAGTTTTTACTGACATTTTGATCTCTATATCCAAAGACCGTTTTCAAAGATATAAATGATAGTTATATTTATTTTATTTGTTTATTATTGTATATTTTTATAATCTTTTATCATTTATTTTCTTTTTTTTTTTCTCTCTTTAAAAACGGAATAGAGATCGAAACGTCAGTGTATTAAACATGTTAATAGATATATTGTGGCTTATTTCCAACCTTCTCCCTAAAAAGGCAGAATGCCACAAACCAAAAGCTATAGAAAAATAAATATATCTGTCTTTTTATGTTTGAAAACGGTCTCTGATCGAAACGTCCGTAAATTAAACATTTGATTAAATATATTGTGGCTTATTCCCAACATTACTTCTAAAAATACAGAACGACAAGCAAAAAGCTATAAAAAACAAGTAATTTTGCAGAAAGCTTACTGATACCACCCGGCTGTCGCGGAAGTTACGCTAAAACGTCTTTTGACGTGACCCGTCCTTAAAGAGTTACACAATGAAATTTTTTTAAAACAAATTTTAATACAGTTTCCAGACCAACCCAGAGGTATGTCTTGTGGCGCGTTACTTTTTTTAAATGGGTTGTCGCCAAGAGCCATATTGTCTTATTAAATAAAATGAACAAAACACTTAAACAGTAATCTTTCGCGGATCATGGACAAGCTGGCTCTATGTAGAATGTTTTCCAACCTTCTGCTTGAATATGCTGGACTTAACTTCAAGCCCTTTGGTATTAGGTTGTTGTCTCTACATCTTCGTAAAAATTTGATTGAATTTTGACAGTGTGCCAGTTTCTTGTATAGAATTTCCAATCTCCGAAAATTTTGAATAACGCTGGGTGGGGAATAACGCCATAACGGTTTCTTAATATTGTTCTGAAGCTATTTTCTTGTGGCATTTCAAAGTAATTACTATTTAAATGGGAATAAGCCACAATTAAAAGTTAAAGTACGTTTATTGACGTTTCAATTTCTACTTCGGAAATCGTTCTCAAAACTCTGTTTTTAGCAAGATAGAAACCACTTATCCTTGTCAAAATGTCCTTGTTTATATGTGAAGGTTTAAATATTAAAATGTTTTTTATAGAAATGTAATTCATTTAGCAGTTTTAAAAAAATCTTAAAAATCACTAACTAAGAGAATCCAATAAAAAATTGGAAATAACTCGAATACGAAGCATTTTTTAAAAATAACAAAGAAAAAAAAAGTATTGATGAGATACCTCTAAAATAATTTTACTAGAAGCGATTCCGGAAATTGCTTTCGTTATGAGTTATTTGTTAAAATCAATTGCCAGCCCACTTGGAAAAATTTTAAAAAAACATACATAAATTTGAACTTAAAAAAATATATAGAATCGAATTAAAAAGGTATAATGTTGTAGAAATGCAAAAGAATTAGTCCGTTTATGCTTTGCTTATAGGGGTAAGCCGCTTGCCTGTACATAAAAAAATAAAATATTAATCAAGCAAATTTTTTTTTGATAAAATGACGTTAAAGAGTATATTTACGATAATAAAGAAAACGTTAAACCAAAAACTCATTAAAATCTTAAATAAAATCAAAAAGTGAATTTATTTACAAAAAAAAGAAATAAATCAAAATCCTTATCTAAATTAACAAAAACTTAAGGGGTTTTTAAATGATACTATATCTATCTATCTATATAAGGATTTTTACAGCTGTCGCCGTCTTCCTTCTTTCAGCCACCGTCTTCAGTCCTTTCTGTTCGGCCATTCTCCATCTCTAAGGTCTCGTCTTTCCATGGCCTCGTCCACTTCATTCCTCCATGATCTTCGGGGTCTACCTTTTTTCTCCTTCCTATTGGGCTCCAATCCGAAATCTTTGCTATTTACCTTGTATGATCTGTTTTTCTCACATGTCCATACCAAATTAAACGTTTTTCTTCGATGTAGCTGAGTATGTCTTGTTCTACTGCCATTCTTCGTTTTATCTCCTCATTTCTGATGCCATCCATTTTTGTCACTCTGCAGCTTCTTCTCATGAACTCCATTTCAGTTGCTGTGATTTTGGACTTGTTTCGTTCATTTATTACCCAATTCTCTGCTCCATAGGTCATTATACTGCGTACCAAGGTGTTATAAATTCTCTTCTTTGTATTTCTGGTAATCTGTCTATCCCACAGTACCCCTTTCATTTGTTTAATACATGTTCTTGTCTGTGCTAATCTGCTGGTTATCTCTTGCTCGGTGGTTCCATTTTTTGAGAGTATGAGTCCTAAATATTTGAATTTGTCAGTGCCGTTAATTTCCCTATTATCGTCCATTTCCAAGTTTCTCACTGGTTCTTTCTCTGTTGTTAAATATTCGGTCTTTTCTAGATTTATTTTCAGTCCATTTTTTGTATGTTCCTTTTCTAATTTTCGGAGCATATAGCACAGATCTTCTTCATCTTGAGCCGTTACCACTTGGTCATCTGCAAAGCTTAATGTGTACAAGAAGTTGTCCCGGATTGGTATTCCCATCCCTTCACATTTCCTTTTCCATGGTTTTAATATTTGTTCGAGGAATATCTTGAACAGTGTCGGAGATGTAGAACATCCCTGCAATAAGCCTTTTGTGGTCTTAAATTCGTTGGAGTATTTATTGCCGGTTTTAACTCTTACCTTGTTGTTGTTGTAAAGGTTTTTTAGGCTTCTATATGTAAAGGCTTCTATTAACCTCTGAGTTATTGCGATTTCCTTCATCGTGTTCCATAGTTGTTTTCTGGGGGACCGTGTCATATGCCTTTTTTAAATCTATGAATGCCATGTGTACTGATCTATTTTTTGCCATTTTTTTTTCAATTAATTGTTGGAGTGTATATATATGGTCTATGCAAGATCTTCCTACCGTGAACCCCGCCTGATCTTCTCCAATTTTATTTGAGATAGATTTTTTTAGTTTTTCTTTCAGTATTTTTCCATATAACCTGCCCATACATGCTATCACACTGATGCCTCTGTAGTTCCCGCATTTCTTCTTATCTCCCTTTTTATGTATCGAGGTTATATATGCTTTGGACCATTCACCTGTTATTTAGTTCAGGTTTATAGCGTTACTAAACATTTCGTGTATAATTAAGTGCAGTTTGTCCGTTCCGTACTGATTTAGTTCATTAACGATTCCTCCTGGTCCCCCTAATTTTTTGTTCTTTACAGTCTTTATGGCATTCTTTACTTCGATTAATGTTATGTCAATCTGTTCTTCACTCTGATTTTGTTGTTGTTCCTATTCTGTGTCTGTCTCTATGATCTGGGCGGTTTTTTGTGAGTAGTTCTTTATAGTAGTCTTCCCACTCTTTTTCTGATATGTATTGTATTTGGACCTTTTCGTTGTTATTCTTCCTTAAAGATTTCAGTATTTTCCAGGATTCCGAATTCCTTGTTCCTTCTATGTATTGTTCAATTTGTGCACATGTTTCTTCCCATTCTTCATTCTTTTCTTTTGCCCTTCTTCGTTTTACTTCTTTGTTTTTCTCTTTGTACTTCTGTGTGTTTTCTGGGGATTGGGTGCTCATACTTTTCATATATAAAATTTTTTTCTCCTCAATACATTTTTTGGTTTCTTTGTTTATTTTTACTTTGTGTTGGGTATTTCTTTTCTAAAGTTTCCCCAAAGCTTCTAATGCCGCCTTTTTTATACTGTGTTTGACGTGCTCATACGTTTCTTTAACGTTTCTGAAACCGAAATCCTGTAACTTCTGGTCCAGTCTTCTCTGGTATAGGTCCCTTATGGATTCCTCTTAAAGTAAATTTATGTTGAACTTCATTTCTTCTTGTTTCTGTTTATTTTCTACTTGGTCTTCTTCGTGTTCTTTCTTCCTTCTAGTTTGGGTGTTCAACGTGTAGGGAAACCCTATTTGTGAAATTATTAATCGGGGGTCAGTGCCACATTTGGCTCCTCTCTTTACTCGTGTATCTCTAATTTTGATAGTACTAGTCTTTCTCTATTATCGTTTGTCACATCTTCTTCAAAACGGCCTATCGTGCTATCATTTTGTCGTTTTCCTGTTCTTCCATTTAGGTCCCCTGCTATTATTATTTCTTGTATTGGTCTCACTTTTCCGATCTCTTCCTGTAAGGTATCCATGAACTGA
Source organism: Diabrotica undecimpunctata (assembly GCF_040954645.1). Lineage (NCBI taxonomy): Eukaryota > Metazoa > Arthropoda > Insecta > Coleoptera > Chrysomelidae > Diabrotica > Diabrotica undecimpunctata. The sequence goes on along the minus strand of NC_092804.1, from coordinate 133,311,322 downwards.
TCGTTTTCTGCTACCAGACTGTTATCCGTAGAGCCGTATACCCCAGTATCACGATTTGCCATTTTTTCTTGACTAGTATCCCCACTCCGGCAGCTGCTCTTTCTTTCTTCTTTTTCCCGCTCCAACAGTAGAAGATATCATCTACAAATTGTGTACCATTTCCCTTTTTCTTGGTCTCAGTTGTTACCAATATATCAAGGTTCATCCTCTTAAATTCCTCTATCACCTCTTTGTCCTTAGTTTGCCATACTTGGATGTTCCAGGTGCTACACGTGATTTCCCTCTTTCTCTGTTTCTCTTTTCGACGTTGGCTAACGTAATTTAAGACTGGGCTTCTCTTACCAAAAGCAGATTTGCCCCCCCCCCCGTGTATCCGACGGGGCTCCCTCCGTTGGAGGTGTGGATTACCACCCGGGGAACTATATTGTTATCTTTCATCCTGCTTCTTGTACTTTCGCCTTTTGTTGTTTTTGCATGTGCCAGGATGCTATAAAGCCTGACTATATTTAAAGCCTGACGCCAAAACCCCCACTTTGGAGGACCTGCACTTTCGGCCGCCCATTCTGGGGTCCCACTTCCTCCATCCTCGCCGTACCGAAGGTCTCCCTCTCCGCCGTGACTGCCGTTATGGTTTTTATCCGTAACCCTGGACAAGGGACCCTAAGCAGGTACTAGTTTCCCTGCTATAATTATACTATATATAAAACCAAATATTTTTGAATATTGCTCCGAAAGGTTTAAAATTTTTTTATAAAACTTTAATTACGTGTTGGCATCCCAAAAACGAGACATCAATAAAATTTACTAAATGCCTATTTTATAAATTTTTTTGATTATTAGTATTTGTTTGAAAAATCATTAATTTAAAAGATACAGCCACATTTTTAATTGCTATAATAACTAATATATAATTAAATAACTAAACTTACTAAAATAATACAATTATACTCATATTAAATTTATTATTCGAGTAGTGGCCATTGTAAACTAAAGTTTTGTTTGAAATAATTTAATTTAAAATGAAAAATTACAGTTTTTAAAAAATGGGAGAATATGAAACAACTCAAATTCAGTTGGGCGCCAATTGAAACAACTCAAGTTGCAAACGCAAAAGCGCCAATTGAAACCTAACCAAATTGCAAACGCAAAAGCGCCAATTGAAACCTAAATAAAATTTAGGGGTGGTATATGGAGAAGGAGATGATCAATTAGAGAAGAACTAGCAAAGAAGTTATAATAAAAAGAATGGCTTAGCTCAAAAGAACACAGAGACACAAAACCTCAAGCACGAATTCGGGCTAGCCTCACTACACTAGAATTTGGCTTTGAGATAAGGGGAAAAGAGATCTTTTAACCAAAAGAATACAATATAATAATGCACCGGAAAATCTGGAACTATAAAAGGGGTAAGATATGAGAATATACGGAGATGCCTAGGAAAATACTAAAATGGGCGCCAGCTAATTTCTGAAGGAAATTAACAAAAAAAATAAATGAAGTTATGAACAACAAGGAATAAAGTACTATTGATTTAATACCCTGTAATAATGTTTAAAAACCGAAAAGACACTATTGACCTTGTTCTGCTATATTATAATTGTAAGCAGGAACTGAAATAAAAGCAAAACTACTTGTAACAAATATATTTATAGTATTAACAACTAACAAAACTCACCTATATATATATATAGAGAAAATATAATTACAGTAGTGGGGCTACGGTATGCGAGGGCCAAAAAGCCACGACAAAATTAGATATCCCCACTACTGGGCCAAACGAAAAGGTGTATTAGTAAATCTATAATCTAAGTCCATGGGAGAAGCGAAATATTAACACTAAGGTTAGTTACGAAAGTTAAATCCTAGATAGGTAAGGTAGGGAATATAAATACTAAAAAAAAACCGTGACAGTTATACAAAAGAAACTACCTTACCTAACAAATATACGACTAATATGTGTCGAAGCAGCTAAACACCAGATCTATGTGTAAGTGTTATGCTTACACACAGATGCTGGGAGATATCTAAAGTGATCAAGTGTGATGAGTATGGCCAACAGACTCGGAAAGATATATATATAATTTTTAAAAACCCTGATACATAAATTTCTTCCCTTCCCTTTTAAAAACCGCTATACAAAAATCATGAACCCCTTCCCTAACAATGAATCTAATTTAATTAATTAATAGCTATTTACCTAACTTTTATAGATGTTACAAAAACTGTAATAAGTACTAACCTTTGGTATATGCATATACAAAGTTGTAAATTACAAGAAAAACCTTAACCCTGAGAAACTAGTTGTTACTGTCTGTCACAACACTACAGCGGTCCTGGATAAGTCCCCTTAAGACTCTGACGATCCTTGAGGCTCCGAAAAAAAAAACGAATGAAGAGGAACGCTGTGGTTCTGGAGACAATCGGTTCCTGGTTTCCAATGGGTTGAATTAGGTGTTTGGTTAAACTAATTCTAGTATTAAACGGTATCCTAATCGGGTGAAATCTGGGTTTTAAATAATTATTTCAGTAGATTTGGAAGCCGGGTCTTAAATATTCATTTCTATAGATTTGGACGTCGGTTTTTCAATCAAGATTCTTTATCATCTGTTCTAATTTCTCCCTTGATGTTCGGGGAAAATATTAAATCCAATCCCAGATTTTCTACCCGATTTAAAGACAAAAAAAAAAATGCCGGTTAAGGCTTGGAGAAATACACCTCTCTGCGTGAGTTGTTGGCCAAAACTGACCTTCCGAGCACCTCTTGATCATTTTAGTTTGCGCATCGTCTCGTCTATTGCCCATAAACGTTTCATAAACGGGATTCTGAGGGGTTTTAGGATTTCAATAATAAATTATATTAATTAATTATATGTTAGCAGTTGTGACTGCTACAAATACTAATTTAAATTTAAATTTTAATTTAATAATAAACCGAATTTTTTAAGCTGTTAATGCATTTCAATAGAAACATTTGCACGTTTTAGATGGATTGGAAATGTAAGACGAGAGGAAGTCACAAAATTGAGAAAATTTGACCTAAAGGACTGGTACATAGACGGCTTAGAGGAAGACCGAAACGTAGGTACTTCGAACACTTAAAGGATTACATCAAATTTATTAAAGATAAAGGACAAAGACAAGAGTCTCAAGTGACAGGAGGAAGTGAAGTTTGGTTACAAAGAAGGCTTTGGTCTTAATACGCTCTAATGCCAGTGATAAAATAATAAACAAATTTCTAAAGATTTTTCATATATTTATACTGCTCAAATAGGCCAGAGAAATAAGCAAAAAAGTACCCTGTTTGTGACACTGAACCGGCCAGACAGACAAAGTTGTTTTGAATAGTGTGGACCTCTGTAACAAAAATCTATATGTTTTCTTCAGTTGATTTTTTGGATGGATAAAACGAAAAATTGCAATTCGTATATCCTCAATGCGCTATTGTCAAGACACTGATTCGCAAACGAACAAGCCAAAAATTGTATAGTTCTACAATACGCCCAAAGGAGGAGTCGACTCACTAGATGAGAAATGTTCCAAAAGTAGTTGAAGACGTCGTATCCAAAGAAGGTCAATTCGAATATTGTTCAGAATTGTGGATATATCTTGCAGCAATGTATACATAGTCCATCAGGCATACAAAAACAATCCTACCATATCGGAAAAATCTAATTTTTTAAAACAATTGGCAAAACAGTTCGTAGAACCACATATTTATGCGAAGACAGGAAACCATAAATCATATTCCAAGAGAAATAAAAATTTGTATACGTTGGGTATTAGATATTCAAGAAACAACTGCGTCGAATCTTGTAGATGACGATATCTTGGGAAAAAAAATATGCTCTAAAAAATACCTTTGTAATCATTGAAAAAACCGATATGCTTCCAGTGCACAAAACGTGTGTGTATTTGATGCGCAGAAGATAAGTAAAGAGTAAAAAAAATGATGTACTTTAATATTTGTTATCTTATGTTTAATTTACTTTTTGAAGTACGTATTTACTTCATATACATTTTGTTTATTCCCTAAGGGATTTTTTACTGTAAACTTTTCAAATGTTGCTTGGTTTATATTTTTAGGTTTTCAAAGTAATAATTTTTTTTCAATTACTTTATGTTGGTTTTTGATATTTATTTAAAATACCTTATTGCAAATGAATGCAATTAACGTTTAAAATATATTTAACTGAATTTCACAAAAAACATGCGAAAAAATTGTTTTTATTTAGGGTATTCTCACAGATGACATGTCAGTATTGTGTTCCAATATTAATATGTCAATAAAATTGTAATACTTAAATAATTATAATAAGATTTTAATACTACAAAATTATAAACTTGATCTAGCCTGTTTGAGATTGTTTCTTAACGATCTTAATAGTAATTTTTTCTACAAGCTTTTTGCTGATTCAAAAGAAAATTCTCCGAGTTAATGTCTATTTTATTTTTCTTATACTATTGTGTTTCTTATATTTTATTTCCTAGTCAAACTCTATATAAAATAGGGGACTTCCTACGTCCGCCAAAGTGAGATATATTACATCAATTACTTTTGATAGATATATTTCTGATAGATGTTTGTGATAGAATAATCTATCATTCATCTTTCTTTGTGCGTGTTTTGAACGCACACATTTAGAGTTATTTTAGATAAAAAGTGTTCCATGTTTTTGTTTATTGCAATATTATTTTATCTGTATTATGAATGTGTAGTTGTAATAAAAAATGTAATAGTTCTCTACATCAAGAAATATGGCTTCAAAGTATTACAATGAAGATTAATATTTCTCGCCAGAGAAAAGATTTGCTTCATATAAGATAATAAATTTTTCCGTTAAAGAGTATTGGATTAGGTCTGGATATAAAAGGAAGAGAATGGGGTAGTAAATTTAATTGATTATAGCACATAACATGAGAGCATTGTTTTTGACGGTTCTTATATTCTCCAGTTATTCTTATATTGATAAATTTCTGCACTATGCCAGGAATAAACTATTTTTATAAAGTTCAGTTAAAAACTATTTTATCTTCGCTAGAGTATAATATAGTTTGAAACGGAGTTTGACATTTGATTTAATTAAACTCATTAATTAAATCTAAAAAAATAATTTACACTAATAAATTAATTATAGCTGTGTGACGTTATGTTACAATATATAATTTTAATTAATGGATTTTACTAACTAACTAGAGATTGTTATGATAGAGATAATGATTGTTAGTGATATATTGCAAAATTTTTATTGCAAGGGTACGGTGCTTTAAACGATATATCCCAGGGCATATATTTCAATTTAGTTAGAGTTTTAGAAATAAAAAAAAAACAATAAATATATTTCAAATTTTACACGAGGCTATTAAAACCTTCGAGGTGTTGAATCGAGTTTGTAGCCTCATCGACAGAAAGTACTGGACTATCTCATCGATAGAAAATTACAGAATAAAGAAATTTTTATGATCAACAACTCTTATTTATGCAATTTTTTTTTCAATGTGTAGAATGCGTTTTATAGGCAAAAAAAATTGTTTTTCACTTTCTAAGATTGAAAAAACAAAGCAAAATCGGCTGTACGTCTGCACCGATTTTTCATTAACTATGTACTCCTCATGTATCTTTTATAACATTTAAATACACTTCTCCAAGAAATTAACGCACCACTTTGAAATATTAAAATATTTTATTAACGTTAATAAAAATTTGCATTGTAATGTTATATTTTGCAAATCCTTGTATATGCTATTCATACACTCTATATTTATTGACTGTGTTTTATCCTTTATAGTTTTTTTTTGCAATAAAACAAAAAGAAGCAAAAAATGTACTAATTCTATAAATATGCTAACTTCCAAGTGCTCACGAATTTTATTTAGCTACTGATTAATTGTTGATTATTGTTAATTGTGTTTATTATGGAGCGTCAATCACGTAATTTAACCCGAGATGAATGTGCCCAAGCAGTGATACTGTCGGAAGAAGGTTGGAGTTACCAAAGAATTGGTCCTCGGTTTAATGTGTCCCACAATTCCGTTTCACGGGTGTTAGAAAGAGTCTTCGAAACAGGGGATCATACTCGCAGACCAGGGCCAGGGCGAAACTGGGTAACTACCCCTATTCAAGATCAATTTTTAAGAATTTCTGCTCTTCGACAACGTTTTGTAACACATCGAAGTCTACAAATTCAGCTTCGAGATGTGCATGCTATACAAATTAGTACTGAAACTGTTTGCCAGCGACTTAGGGAATACAACTTAACACCTAGGATTGCTGCCCGAGGTCCTCTATTAACTACAGAGCATCGAAGGGGGAGACTATATTTTGCCAGAGAACACGTTAATTGGTTAGAACCTGACTGGGAACGAGTGCTAGTTACTCATGAATCCCAATTTTGTTTGTGCAATAACGACAGACGTGTTCGTGTGTTGCGACGACCCAACGAAGGATATGCTCAGTTTATTTTCTCACACACCAAATTTTTTGATGGAGGATCCGTTATGATGTGGGGTGGTATTTCTTTGACCGCACGTACGGAGCTAGTGGTCATACAAAATGGAACTGGTACAGCTGAAATGTACATATTGGAGATCCTGGAGCAACATGTAGTACCATTCGCTCCTTATATCGGTGAAAATTTCTTACTAATGTAAGATATTGCCAGACCTCACGCTGCACAGATCGTCAGAAATTATCTAGAAGAGGTAGAAATTAACACTATGGAGTGGCCAGCACATAGTCCGGATTTAAATCTAATTAAAAATCTCTGGGATATCCTTGGTAGGCGATTAAGAGCGACACCGATCCAACAAATCATTTTAAAGGAAGTGGGAGAGAGGCTAATCCGGATTTGGAGAAAACTAGACCAAAATGAAATACGGCAATTAATTTTAAGTATGGGCCAACGATGTGAGGCTGTTATACGTAGTAGAGGTGGAAACACTCGTTGTTAAGACTTTTTTCATATTTTAGTTTACTTTTCGTATCATTATTTTTTTTTTAGGATTTTCCGTTTTATTTTTTTTTCTCCTGTACTTCAACATTTTCTGATGATTAGACAAATTGTTATAATTACTAATAAAATGTAAAATAAATCTGGTGAAGTTTTATCATTTATTCTTTGCCTATTTACAAATAAAATTGATTTATTGAAGTGGTGCCTTGACTGAGGTACCGTAATTTCGGGTGACTTTGACTCACTTTCGAAGTTTAAATGTAGATTTCAGTATTAAAAATATCAAAAAATGTGTTTCTTTATTTATTTCTATTTGAGTTTTTGACTACTTTTTTACAAAAATGCACTAAAACACAAAGAAGCGCTTACTTTATTATAAAAATAAATAAATATGTGTGTAAAGGCACCGACTATTGTCAGGTAACTTTATCTCAAGCTATATTTTACAATTATTATCTGTGATTAATATTGTTTGGGCTAAAGTTACCCTACAAGATGTATCAGAAGCAAACATTTTGCTAGGTATAAAAAATATTTATTTAAATTTCAAACAAAAAAAATTTTAAACTAACATGAAACTCTACATAGGACCCTAAGTTTACACAAAACATAATTTCTTAACAAAAAATAAACAATAAAACAATTTACAACCTACTTTTTAAATCTGGAAAGAAAGATCGGTTACCTGCAAGTTCCAATGGCTCTGTGAAATCAATATTACCCAAGTGGTAGGATTTTCTTACGGCGACTTCGGGCCGTTGCCATAAACTACTTTCACCCAGTACCATTACTTGCACCCAACCGTAACAGTCATTACTACCTCTTATAAATCCGTCGAATTTTCCTGGAAAGCTGTCCAAGTAGTCGGATACAATTACGAAGTCTCCAACTCGAATGGAAAACTCTTGCAGATCGGCATTATTCCTATAGCTCTCATTAGATGCAGAATTAGACGTAGTATCTGCAGTGTTTCCAAAATCTTATATTTTATTGAAACGTTTTGTTTTTTTACCATCTTATATTTAGGCAATTCACTAGAGCCAGCTGGATCAATGGTCGCTAGTTTAGAAATTTCTTAATATAAGCTAGTAGATTTTCTGTCTCTGTTTCACAAATCTGATTATTATCTTGATTGCTCACCTGTTTAGTTTTCTTTTCAATGTTTCGTTTTGCTGCCATTTAAGTTTTCGTTTTTGATTTTCTTGTAGCGTCATTTTCTTTTACTGGCTTCTTCTTAGCCGCTTTTTTGCAACTGCAGCATCTTTTTGGCTTTTAACATCTTCAGCACAGATACTTTTTCCTGCTGCAACTTCTATTTTGCTTTTTCTTTTAACAATTCCATCAGCTGTGGCCTGTAATCCCCTTTTTTTTGTAAGAAAATTTAAAATAGCGTCACTTACTCTCTAAGGTACTTGCGCAGCATCAGTTTTATAGTTTGGAATTTTGGTTAGTTTTTCCTATACATTTAGAAGAAAAATGCCACATTTTCTAAAGCCACTTTTCAAATTTTTTCCGCCATTTACACTAATTATTTCAACAAGTTCTTTCAAAAGGGTGGAAAAGGTGCTTTTCGGGGTTAAGTTGGTGTTAACATTCAGTGTTTTGTATTCTACCAAAATATTTTGCCAAGCTATTTTCATCGGTCGAAAGTAGGCGACATCTAATGGCTGTGTTAGGTTCGTAGAATTGGCAGGAAGACCCACGAATTTAATGTTTTTTGCTTCACAAAGCTATAAAACTTATAATGATATATGGGACGATAAATTGTCCCCAATTAACACTTTAATGCCAGGAATATGTTTTAATGTTGGCAATATAAGAGAAGTAAACCAGTCTTCAACAAGCTGTGTCGAACCATCCGCTTTTCGATCTGTTGTACCATGCCCCATTTGAGCCATTTTCTACCCAAGTTGACCACAGTTTATTGGATTTATATACGACGTATTGAGGTAGCATTTCTTCAGCAGCATTTCTACAAAACATTATTGATGTTGCCGATTTACTAAAATTTATCATTCTCTCAGGATATTTAGTCCCACGTTTTTTGAAACTTTTCTTTTTGCCGGGGTCGTCAATTAAATTTGTTTCATCGTAGTTCCAAATGTTAGTTGGGACATCGACGAGTTCATTCTGTAATTTGTTAAAGTAGTATCTTATAGTGGTTTCACTGATTTCTGCTCTAGATCGTTTGATGTTGCTTGCAAAACGTTGAGTTAACAACGGATTTCGTTTTTAAATTGCTTAATAATTGAACCATCACGATCTAAATAGTTTTCTACTTAACTTCGTAAATCTATCTAATCCAATGGAAATCCATATAAAGATAAGCTACCAATATGAGACGTGAAGGCGTCCTCTTCAGCTTTCGCAAAAATTGTCTGACCACCATATTGGTTTGTATGCCTATTTTGAATATATTTTTAAAGTACTAACTGGCACTCTTCCGACTGTGTCTGCCGTGTAATTTCCATAATTTCTACTACTATCAACACGTTTGTAATTGGAGGGCATCTAAAAGAAAAAAAAGGTTACCTATATGGTTAGTGCTATAAAGTTAATAAGCCTTGCAAATGGTACAAAGCTAAATTTAAATTTAAAATCAGCATTTACTTACTTTAATCATTGTTTAAATAGAACTAGTTAGCCAACGCAATGTATAAATTTGTTTGATTCTAATTGAGACAGTCACTAGATGTCACCACTCTTTCTGTCTCAATAGATTTTAATATACCATTGTTTGTTTGATATACGTTATACTAGATGGTGCTATGTGAAAAAGTTAAAGATTAAACTAAACGTCCATTTTTGATCCCCTGAATTAAATTCACCAGCGTTGCAATATTTCACTGACATAGTAGCAACAGGTTTGCTTACAAATAAAAATTTTACAAAAAACAGACCATGAATCAGTTAAGATTTTGTTTTAAATAGAGTTATTACTATCAACTAGTAAATATCGTGTCAACTAAAATTGTACATAAACGTACTGTGGCTTCTAAATCTTCCTATATCTAAATAAGTTTAAAGAATTTAAATATTTTATTTTATTTGGAAGTGTATTACAAAAATTTGGTCGGAGGTAAGTAAAACATTTTAATTCTATGTGTTTAAAACAAAAAACATTTGTATGAGAAATGAACAAATTAGGTATTTAGAAATAAATTTTAGCGGATAATACATACATTCAATAATATTTGAAAAAAGTGATTTTAAATTAAAATAATGTTACTTCCATAATAAACAAATGGTTTTTTACAGATGGCTGGAAATATTTGTTGTTATTACAATGTGGTTTATCACCATACAAAATTCATGGTTTAAGAATGTTCAGATTTCCGACAAAAAATCTTTCGGCTTGTCAAACATGGATATTACACTCTGGTAAGTAAATAGAAACTGTTTTATATTCTTTTATTTTACACCGTTTCCGTTACGTAATTAACTTAAAAAAATGTTTATTTTTTTTTCATTCATCATTTGAATTTTACGTTTTCGTTGGTATTATAATTATGATATAATAAACTTCGGAAAAACAAATTAGTGAATAAACATAAACAAAGTATTAGATATTTAAATATGTATTTCTTTAACTACCTATTTTAGTTATTGTATTGAAAAGTAGAAATAAGTTCATCTTTATCGGAGAACTAATTTATACACCAGTCTATCTGTAAAAAAATCATTGATTACACGTAAAAATCTTATAAAGATATTTGAAGGTTCTAAAAGATATTCGAGGGTTAGTTAATAATAAATCTGTGAAGACATACAGGTATTTTGGTTTGTTTTTGTTTAAACAATTTTAAAAAGTGAGAGGTCATTATTTTGCTTATAAAACGTTTTTTATCCAGTTTAGAGAAAAATAGTTAAAATAAAAATTGTAGATCTCAAAAAGTTCTTCCTTTTGTGAGTTTCTAAATTAAAATATATAAAGAATTCACCAAAATAGTTGCAAAAAACCCTTGATTTTGCAGAAATTTATAAATTTTAATAACTTTGTTTTTGCATAATGGTACGTAATGTAACTAATAAAAATAGTGACGATTTGTTTATCATGGAAAGCGATTATTTAAACAACTTTTTGTTGAGCTACCCCAGTTAAAAAAAAAAATTATGTTTTACATGCCACAGAAGCCAAGATATTGCAAATTTTACAAGCGTGATTTATTTTAAAAAAGTTCAAATCTAAAAAAAACGGAGCTCAGATGGTTCTCCATTCTACTTTTCCGAAGAGGTATTTTACGAATACCATCATTTTAACGGGTTATAAATTTTTACTTCTTTACCGCATATGCCATCTGTAAGCTGGATCGCACAATTCAGATCTTCATTTAGAGTCCCTTCAATTTTCAGTTCTTACTGTTAATAGACAATGGAAGTATGATTTTAAGAATAAAATGCTTTGGTTTTAAATATAAAATGCTCTCTTGGCTCGTAATGGTCATAGAAGATTCTTTTTTTTTTTTAGAAAGTGTGTTTTTCATCAGTTTTTCGTTAGCCTCTATATAAGTTTGTGCCATAAACGATATCAAAGATATAAATGTTTATAAATAGATTAAATAACCTATAAACTATTTGCTCTGATTGATATTTAGCGCACTGTAATAACTTATTAATTTCCATAATTTCAAGGAGCTATGTTATATGTTTTTGCACAAAAAAGAGTTATTTTAATTTATAAATAACTACAAAAATAAGGTTTTTTGCAACTATTTCGATTAATAGTTTCTTGTATTTTAATTTGGATACTCTCAAAAGTTACATTACTTTTTATGATCTACAACTCTAAAAAAAGCTGAAAAAATCTTAAACAGATATTTAAAGTCTCTAAAAGGTATATGAGGGGTAGCTGATGACAATTATGTGAAAAATTTAGCTAATTTTGCTTTGCTTTTTTTTTAAACAATCGTAAAAAGTGAAAAAAGTTTATGCGCATAAAACGTTAAAATAAAAGTTATAGATCATAAAATGTTCTCTAATATTGATATTTTTATAATTAAAATACATAAAGAATTGACCGAGATAATTTAAAAACCCTTATTTTTAAAGTATCATTTATAAATGTTAATAACTTTCTTTTTGCATAACGATATGTAATACAACTATTTAAAATTATGGCAGTTAATGAGTTTTTAAAGTGTGCTAAATGTCATACAGAACGACCATACAGTTTATGAGTTATTCAATTTGTTTACCTGTCCAAACAGTCACTCTAGGGATATTTTGTAAATAGCAATCGATTTTTTATGGCTTCGTTTTAAATTATTAAAAAAAAACATCAAGAATATAATAAATTTGTTTTTAAAAATCAGTTTGAAGAGTAACAAATTTTTAGCATATAAAAATTTTTAATAACTTTGACTTTTTTATGTCACACTTGTATGTAGGCTCAATATAAAGCTAATAAAAAAAACATTAAAAAAAAACCAAAACCTTCTATTGCCCAGAGGAAATCAAATAGCATTTTTTTTCTTGTTTAAGAAATTGCAAATATTTTCATTGTTTATTAACATCAAGAGCTGAAAATTGAACATTGTAAAAGAATATCTAATTTTTATAATTCGATTTATCAATAGCATACACAGTGAAGAAGTAAATTATTTTGAAACATTAAAATAATGGTACTCGTAAAATATCGCCACAGAAAAATGCAAGGGAGATCTGTCCGCTGCAATATCTCAGCTTGTTTCTTGTTAGTGGTTATAGAAAGTTCTGTTTTTTTTTTAATTGTGCTTTTACGCCAGCTTTTCATTGAGCCTACGTACAGCCGTATGACATGAAAAATATCAAAAGTAGTATAAATGTTTAGAAGCTAAAAAGCACTTTTGCAAACCGTTTTTTTTTATAATAAGTTTAATAAAATGTTGAAGTTTATAAATAAAGCTTCAAATAATCGATTCAAAAAACATCAAATAACTGTCAAAGGTTAAACACCCTTTTTAAAGTTCCTAATGGATTTTAAAGATTTAAACAGTGTTAAACAGATAAATTAATTCATCGACGAGTTAACAATACGAAGCGAAGTTCTTTAATCACAATGTGATAAGAAAACGAGTATCAAATTTGGTTTTATATTTCAATAGTCGAATTTAATTGTGGCTATATTGGTTTAATTAAAGAAAACCAGTGAAAATCCCAAGAAATAGGTGAGATCCTTTGTTTCTTTCTTTCCAGTTTGGGAGAGGGTCCTTTAGGTACTCACGTTTAGGTATTGTGTTACGGTCTGGGTAACCAGAACTACACATCATGAACAGCAATTAAATATTTACATTTACACAAAACAACTCCAGTTTCAACCCAAAATCATATGTCGTTGCCGCAGTCTCTAGCCCTCCTTCCCGTTCGTTTTCTAAAAGGGGACAAGTTATTGTCATGCACTCCATTTTGAATACTGTTTTATTTGAATATATTAAAGAAATTGATAAAATAGTTTATCCAAAAAATATTACTTTTAAATCTCGCATTTCGAATAATCGAATCTACATTTTCCTCACTTCTACCGACATCGTTGATCAACTAATACACCGAACGTCATAATTAATTTCACCGTCATCTTGATCTGCAGGCTTCTTTCTGCGACCAAAAGAATCCTTATTTCAAATGTATCTCCTTCCATCCCGCATTCACTAATCGAACAGTCCCTAAGAAATACGGAACATCAGATGATCAATAGGCATATATCATGAGTTTCCTGCTATATGTATATTTTTACTTCATCTTTTGCCAAATTTAGACACAATATTTAATTAAGTAAGAAAACTTTATGTACTTCAGATACTAGCCCAAGTCTAGTTTGAAAAAAAAAGTTAAAAATAAAAAATAAAAAATAAAAAATAAAAAATAAAAAATAAAAAATAACCTTAAAATATCCAATCCCTTTTTTAATCAAAAGGTTATACTTGATAAAATAAAAGTTTTGGAACAAATCTGGACCTAACCATATATACTCTTTTCTTCCTTCACCCTTTCCTTATTCATCCTTAGTTTCACAAGATACCAATTATCCGAACTCTTCTATAAACTATTTCGGACTAAAAGCTGCACTCAAATCCTATAAAAACACAAAAATTAGGATTTTCTATAATTATCTTGAAAAATTTCTCGAAAATTCCTTAGGCACCAACAACCCTCTAAATGAAGCCAGTAAATTTATCACTGACATACCGCTGACAATCGTTAATGAAAGATCTTGCCCTAATCTATACTAATATAAAAAAAAAATCATTACAAAAAAAAATTTTTGTTAAAATCCATTATAAAAGGTATATAAATTAAAAAAACCCAAATGGGCTATGTCATGAAGAATAAAGGTTTTCGGAATCTATATTCCATCATCATTGTCTAGGTGAACATGTTTTAAGCCGCTAAATATCTGGGTAAAAACCCGTTAAAAGTTATACGTTACAATTTAGTTTACATTATTTAGTCTTATATATTAGGATGTTAAAGCTACCAGTGGATATAATGGCAAATGTTATCATATCCACTGGTAACTCAACCCTGGTGAGGTCCCAACCTCATATAAACTTATACAAAGTGTAGTAAATCTACTTCAAGATAGATCTAACGAACTAGGATTATCACTTACTGAGAACAAAACCAAATTAGTAAAATTTTCCAGAAGAATTTTCACTCCCTTAACCAAAATTTTATTTAACAATTCTCTACTTTCTGTTGTTTCTTCTTCTTTTTAGAGTGCCATATCCCTACGGAACGTCGGCGACTACCATGCTTACAATATTTTTATACTGATCTCGGTCTTGCGCTACGTGTAGCAATTGGTCCGCTGTCAAACCTGTCCACTGCCGCAAATTCCTCAACCAAGAGAGTTTCTTCCGTCCTATCCATTTCTTTCCTTCGATTTTACCGTTGAGAATTAGCCGAAGGAACTCATATCTTGGTCCTCTGATTATATGTCCAAGATATTCTAGTTTACGCCTCTTAATAATATTTAATAGAGTTCGTTGATGTCCCATTCTTCGAAGAACTTCTTCGTTTCTGGTTCTGCTAGTCCATGGAATTTTTAGTATCCTTCGATACAACCACATCTCAAACGCCTCGATTTTATTCATGATATCGGCGTTTAAAGTCCAAGTTTCACATCCATACAAAAGTACAGACCACACGTAGCATCTTGTAAACTTTTCACGGATTTCCAAATTTAATGAGTTATTGGATAATAGAGGCTTGAATTTTTGAAATGAGTTTCTTGCCTGTTCAATTCTACATCGAATTTCGAAGGATAGATCTAGATTTTGGGTAATCCAACATCCAAGGTATTTGAATCTCTGAACTCTCTGCAGCGGTTGTTGGTTTAATATCAGTTGGGTTGCGCCGATATTCACTTTACTGGTCACCATGTATTTAGTTTTATCAATATTTATCGACAGTCCCCAATTTGTGCATTCCATGTCAACTCTATTGATTAGCTCCTGCAGTTCTGTTGTTAATTAATGTAAAATTTTCGGTTTTATGTTTGACTCCAGATTAAATTGAAAGAATCCAGTCTCTGAACTTAAAATCAATTGTTTTAAAAGGTTTAACATTTTTAAAACCCTCAGTCATCTTTAATGGGGTGCTGATAAAACTACTTCTAGGTCTGAGCGCTTTTCGCTTTAGTCCTATTGAGAGTGTATACCGTGAATCTAATGAACTTTCTCCTACCCTAAGACGATAATCACTTCTACTTTCGTATGCTGCATCAACATCCGCAAATCCATTTAATCCCGTTCATTCCCTAATTGCCACAATGGCGTTTTCTTCCATTAACAATAACCAACACCTTATCATAAAACCTATACCTCAATTAATTTGTCCACTACTTAAAAATATTGACCTTTTTCAGACTAGTTCATTTCCTCTAACTTTACTTCCCCTCTGGGCTAAAGATCTCCCCTCAATATATACCTCACTCACCATTTTTAACAAACTTGAATCTTCTAACCTTCTTATAAAGAAAGCATTTTTAGAATTTAATTCTCTATACAGATGCTTCTAAAACTACCACTGGTATTGGTTGCGCAGTAACCACTAAACATGAACTTGTAAGATCATCTCGGTTACCCGTAATATGCAACGTTTGCACAGGTGAACTATATAGTATTCTGTTGGCTTTTAAATGCATCTCCCATCAAAACAGACATATTGCCCATTTGTTCAGATTAACTTTCATATATCCGTTTAGTCAATACAATTTTCACTGACCACCTATTAGTTCAAAACATTCATAACATATACCAAAATCTCTTTGCTTACGATATAAGTCTCTCTCATATGGCTGCCTTCTCACACCGGAACTACTGGTAATAAAACAGCAGATAATTTTGCCAAAGAAGCTATCTCGAGATTCTTTTTTAAAAAGTCAGTAGAGGATACTTGACAAAACTTATAGCAAAAGAGCAAAACAACTTTTCATAAACTTCAATCTTTTATTGGTCATCTCTCCCTAGACTTCATAACTAGAAGAGAAGCATCGACTATTAGAAGACTACGAATCAACCATACCAAACTTACCGACTGCAAACAATTCACCAACCTGTATAAAGCACTGGACTTGAAACCTTCTCTAAGGAACTAGAGAATCATCTACCTCTTCCTCAACTGTAAATTGTATATGTTGATTATGATTAATGAAAATGTTGACTATTTCATTAATTTTGTGTTTAGGAAGTGCCAAAACTAAATCATCTACATATCTTTTAATAAAAGGAATGAAAAAAGTGTAATTGTTGATACAATCACTGATAACATCATCCATGACTAGATTCTATAGGACTATCAAAAATTTGTTTTTGGTAGTGATATGGGATTTTTTTTTCCTAATATTGTTCTGAAGCTATTTTCTTGTTTCATTTTAAATTAATTACTATTTAAATGGGAATAAACCACAATTAAAGGTTAAAATACGTTTATTGACGTTTCAATTTCCACTTCGGAAATCGTTCTAAAAAACAAACATGTTTGAGAACGATTTCCGAAGTGGAAATTAAAACGTCAATAAACGTATTTTAACCTTTAATTGTGGCTTATTCCCATTTAAATAGTAATTAATTTCTTTTTTTTTCCTATCTAAAAATTTTTTTTCTTACTCTTATATAATATATCTATATATATATATATATATATATATATATATATATATATATATATATAATTTAATTATAATTAATATATATATATATATATATATATATATATATATATATATATATATATATATATATATATATATATATATATATATATAATTTAATTTAATGTATTGTGCAGAAAGTTGCTTTTTTTCAGTTGTGTTAATAATAATATTGTTGTAGGTAATGCTGCATTGGAAAGTCTGGAGCTACCCGATTTAAAAAAAAAATCTATGCAGTAAGCATTTTGACGCAATGCAAAATATTTACCCAGTACTGCTATACCAAAAAAATATAGTGAGGTAGAAGAGGAAGGTTCGTTAACGACACCACGCGTTTTTCATACGTATTCATTAGAAAAACAACCATCAACCAGTGCCAATACTGTTTCGCACAGTGATAATTCTGAACTTGACGATTTTGTTGATGAGCTTTTTAGATATGCCGTTATCACCATTGGTCAAGACAAAAAGATTTCATAATTATCACACACACTTTAAACAATGTAAATGTTTTAATGTAAACAATTTTGTTTTGTTTTTTTACCTTGAATTATTATTTTGTTAATATTGTCTATGGTGTAGATATCAGAATTTTGATAAGTGTTATCTAACTATTAAAATAACGCGAATTTAATGTTTGCATAAACAGTCAGATCGTGCGAGTTGATTGAAAAAAACATTTTCATTTATGTAAACAGAAATACAAACATGGTGTGTATATTATAAAATACATAAATAAATAAAATAAAGGGTACTATTTATTAAAGTTTTGTTAATTATTATTCCTTTTATCCCAACACATAGATTAATTTGTCCCTAAATATGTGGTGCCTCTTGTTGTGGCATATCGATCTGTTTATTTGTTTCAAAACCATTATCAAAAACCATACCCATAAATTTACTATATTTTCAAACGTCATTTTAAATATTAAAAGATTGAAAATTTAATTTTCTCAAAACATACATAAAACCATTGTTTAAAAAGAATTTTTTTTAAACAATGATAAAACTCAAGTCTTGACTAAAAAATAAACCTCCGCATGAGTGTTCTAAGACGATAGCAGTCGAGTCTATTTCAATTAAATATTTAATCATTTTCTAACAAATCATATAACCAAATTAAATATCTGGTAAACTAATAAAACTTAAAAAAAAAGGCAGCATTTAACTGCTTCATTTAAATAGATTACTAACCGGTTTAGATTTATCAAGTCTCAAAGTAGAAAAACAATTTGAAATATTCGCTCGAAATAGTCAAGTTATCTTTCACAAGACGCATACAACGATAATAACAATAAGCATTTTATTAAAGTCTTATATTTTCTTCACAATCTGGCACCCGTGTACGGGTTTGCATTAGTTACCAGACTGGTAGAAATATACTCGTATAGAATCCTGCTGAGAATTAAGTTTCTGTTAATAGTTTTTTAAATTTATTACTAGAGGCCGCCATATGACGGCAGAAGAAAAGTCAAACGTTTGTTCCATAAGGATTGTCTAACTAGTCCTATTTAAACAATGCTTTAATTTAATATAGAACCAACGAATGACCAAGATCCAACAATCAACAAACTGGGCCAAAGTCACCCAAAAACCGTTAAATTCTGTAGCACCTTGCAAATAATACCCGACCTTCTTAGTGCCTATGTTTAGACTGAAATAATGCTGCACGGCGGTTAAAAATTCGCAGATTTTCAATACGCAACTATGTAATTAATCTTACTCTTGGAAGTATTATTGGCTACCAAACACTTTTTCCGGGTCAAAAAATCTTATGTGAAATGGCTACATTTTAGAAAATCGTTCTTTTCTTAATATAACAAGTATTACCTTAATTTATTAAAATTTTCCTTCAGTTCATATGGCACTGATGGTGCGGTATAATGAAATTTACTTAATATTATATTGTACAAACGCCCTAGTTACTAAAATATCTTTCTCCCAAATTGAGCCAAAGTTACTCTGGTGGGCTAAAGTCACTCGAAATTACGGTAACTATTATTCACGTAAACGCTTCTTTATACAAGGTGTTTCAAAAAAAGGTAACCCCGTCTCTAGGGTAGGTAAAAAACTGAAAAATAATTGGGGTTTGCTTAGTAAAAAATTTTTGTAACGCCATTCGTTTTCAAGATACAAGGCGTTGAAGAATAAAAAATTTACGCATTTTTTACGATTTTGCCGAAACTACTGGCAACATTGTAATGAAATTGTATACGACTATGTTTTGGAAGCTGATACATGCCATGAATTTGTTTTTATATCTGATTCTCATAGAGGGCGCTAGTTACACGGATCGTACTAAGTATCAGTCAATATAACTTTTTTAAGAGTATAATTATTAATCAAAATTTCTAGTAAACTTAAACATCATTCAATTTTACACGAAAAAGGTACTCTCGGTAAAACTTGATACTGGATACCGTTTTAAGAATATTTTGATTTGAAAATTATGAAGTAATAATTGATGCTGGTAGTAATGATAAAGTTCTGATAGGTATACCTCTACTTTCTCGAAGTGTGCCATGGAAATCTGACATTTATTGATTGTTATGACGATAAATCAACAATAATTAGAGTTTTGAAACCTTGTTATTTGTAAAATCAAATAAAAATGTACTCAAATGTTGAATACACTGACATGTTATTAACCTTAGGCGAATGTTTAGGATGTTCTAGTGCAGCTGTGACACGTTATGCAGAAAAGTTTCCTAGAAGAAACTTACCAAGTAAAAAACATTTAGAGCCGTTGAACGACGTTGTCGAGAAACTAAGAATGTGAGTCAAAACAAATAAAATAAATTCTGGTAGACCAAGAACAACAAGAACAATTAATAAAGAAAATATTATTTTAAATTTACTTGATCAAGATCCAACAGTTAGCGTAAGGAATATAGCAAGACAAACAAATACTTCTTCTTTAAGTACTTGGCGGATACTGAAAGAACAGCAATTACATCCTTATCATTACAGACAAGTCCAAGAGCTCTTGCCAGATGATCTACCGGTTAGACTTGATTTTTGTGAAACATTGCAACATAAGACAGACCACAATCCAACTTTTTTAAAATGCATTCTTTTTACGGACGAGGCCACCTTTACGCGACAAGGTATGTTTAACTCCCATAATGCACACTACTGGTGTGATGAGAATCCACAAGTCAAAAGGGTATCACATTGCCAACACTCATTTAAAGTTAATGTTTGGGCAGCAACTTTAGGTAACAAAATAATAGGTTATCATATTCTACCTGGAAATTTAAATGGTGATATGTATCTTGATTTTTTAAACAATTCCGTATTCGAGATATTAGAAGATTTAACGCTAAACGAGCGAAAATCTTTATTTTATATGCACGATGCAGCTCCACCACACTTTGATAGAAGGTGTCGTAATTGGTTGAGTAATAATTTTTCGAATCGATGGATTGGTAGAGGTGCAGAAGCTCCGATTCATTGGCCTCCTCGGTCATACGATTTTAACCCTTTGGACTACGCAGTTTGGTCGTATATTAAGGAAAAAGTCACTACAGAAGTAAATTCACGCCAAGAATTGGGAGAAAGAATTCAACGTCAATTTAATGACATCATAGCTGATCCCCTACCGTTTAGAAGGTTAATGGAATCTTTAGAAAAAATATTAGACTTGTGTATTCGCGAAAACGGAGGGCATTTTGAACACTTACTGTAATTGAATTTTATTTTATGTTCTTAGTCATTAATTTAATTTTCTTCTTGTGAGTTTTGTTTAATTACTAATTATTTTATACCAGCATCAATTATTACTTCATAATTTTCAAATTAAAATATTCCGAAAACGGTACACAGTATCGAGTTTTACCATGAGTACCTTTATCGTGTAAAATTGAATGATGTTTAAGTTTACTTAAAATTTTAATTAATAATTATACTCTTAAAAAAGTTACATTGACTAATACTTAGTACGATCCGTGTAACTAGCGCCCTCTATGAGAATCAGATATAAAAACAAATTCATGGGATGTATCAGCTTCCAAAACATATTCGTATAAAATTTCATTACAATGTTGCCAGTAGTTTCGGCAAAATCGTAAAAAATGCGTAATTTTTTTTTTCTTTCACGCCCTGTATCTTGAAAACGGATGGCGTTACAAAAATTTTTTACTAAGCAAACCCCAATTATTTTTCAGTTTTTTACCTACCCTAGAGACGGGGTTACCTTTTTTTGAAACACCCTGTATAAATAAAAAAAATAGAAATACTAAAAAACAGGGAACTATAACAGAAATACTTCTCATTTTAAGTCAAAGGTCTCAAATAGGCAATATATGGGTGTAAAAACAGAATCTTGTTAATTTCAATATTTTAGTTTTTGTAGCTTTTCGAAATTGTTTTATGTGAAAAGGATTCCACATTGCCCTATTTTCCCCTGCATCGGTTAAATTTAACGTGTTATAATTGTATAAAACTTCCAAATCACTTACCAATTATATTACGGCATCTAATGGACTGGCATAATTAAAGTCTAAAAGTTTCATTTCAACACTTCCACAATAATTCACAAAACAATTTACCGATAAACTAGTACACATGATTGCACTCTCCGATCACTCAAATAATGCACCATATCCGAGAAACGTACTTGTCGAGTTTTTGACCCGAAAACAATGACAAAAACTGCCGTACAAAAACCCTAAACAAACAGTATTACTAGGCGTAGGTTAAAATGAATGTAAATGATAATCATTCTTTGTCGAATATATTTTTGATTTATACAGTTTTATATTTAGTAATACATACAACCAAACGTATATAGAATCATCTGATATTTCTTATTATTTTAATCGAATTAAAAAAAAAACGACCTACGAAGTCAAAGAATATTTATTTTAAAACAATTTAATCACCAATAAATAAAAATTAAAGGAACCCATACATTTTAAAATAATAAAATTTAAATTATTTGTTTTAAAATCAATAGCATACAAAATTTCAATGTACAATGAATGATGCTAAAATTATTTTTATTTATTTATGTTTTTAGTAGTCGGTATAACTAACCCTAGGCTTTATGCAAGCTCTAATTCGCCTGGGCATGGTCCTAAACAAATTGTCAAGATTTTATTTTTTTTTTATAGGTTGTTTCCTTTCTTCAAGAGCAGCTTGTACTAATTATACGGTGTTTTGTGGATTATGCGGGAGAGGTCTAATTCTTTTGTTAAGTATATCCCACAAATGCTCTATAGAGTTAAGGTCGGGTGAGCAAGCAGGTCACTACAGAGTAGTGATATCTTCTGCTTCAAAGAAGTCTGTAGTGACTCTGCTGATATGTGAGGTGGATTATCGAGCATGAAAATTAAATTTTTTTTCACTACACTTTTTCAAGTCTAACTACCGTTTCTAGAACGAAATTAACATATATACGAGCTATTAAAGTTGATTGAATGGAAATTAAAGGAGTTTTTTCACCGACCATATTAGTTCTTCCGAAGATAACACTTCTTCCTTTATGTCTGTGAACAGATCTGGCTGTTTCCTTTCTTGCTTGTCTTCATTGCCCTCTAAGTACACGAATTCATTGGTTATAGGATTTCATTTTATCTGAAAATAACACATTTTGCCAATTTCCAATGTTCCAGTTGTGGTATTGAAGACTCCAATTTAGGTGATCAATCTTGTGCTGCATAGTTAACTTGAAAACTCGTTAGTGTCTACTTTTGTATAGTTTTTGGGCACGAAGTCTTCTTCTTATCATTTCAACTGCAACACTTACACCTGTACCTTCCAAAAGCTGCTTTTGGAGTTGCGGGTGAGAAAGTGTTGGTTATCTTCTAGCTACTTGGACAATAAAACGATCGTGGCAAGCCGCTGTTACTTTTTGGAGACTTTCTCTTTGTCTATTCCTAGGCGTTTCTAACTTCTGATACCTACCCTATATTTTTACCACAACGACCTGTGTTACCTACCACTGCAGCTATGTCCCTCTGAGACATTTCTCTCTCCACAAGACCAATAATATTTCCCTTTTTACATCCGTTAACTCCACATAAGGCATATTTTCGGTTTTGAAAGGGAAAGTTAGTATTTTTTTTGCATACAATTTACAACTAAAACAAATACTCTATACTGTATTGGGCTGTTTTACCTGATTGTTTTATTGATTGGTTTATTTTCAAAAAAAAAAAACATTTGTTTTTTGCAACAATAACAAGTTTTTTCAAAAGAAATAAATATTGGTTTGAAGTTTGGTCGTGTGTATATCTGTTAGTCTAAGATCCGATACAAGAAAGACCTTCACCGATCTGTGAACTATCGATAAACATTATTAGATAGGTAATTTAGTTGTTTAGTTAACATTTAGTAATGTTAAAAATTTTAAAAAACAAGAGGTGCCCGATATAATTTTGTCGAGACTATAATTAATAATTAAAAAATGATCTTACAGCTATTTTATTGAGTACAAAAATTTTATTATTCTAAATCATAAATATTACATGTAAAACATTGATTCCAATTAGGGATTTATATTTTACTTCTTATTCACTGAAACTAAAATTTTCATTATTGCCTTCGCTACATTCGCCATCGTCTTCCCTCATTTCTAAAATGTCTTGCACTTTCAAAGATGTTTGGTCCCCAATAAATCTTGTTTGTTTTAAATAACCATCTAAATGCCAACCATAGTTTTCAGGCTGGATTTTTGTACATTCCGACTCAGTTGCATTAAGCTATACGGAATTAACAAAAATAGTTCTTCAAATTATGTGTTGTAAAGATTTCCAGCATGGTGGTAATATTGTTGGAGTAAAAACTTTTAATTTTTTTGAAAAACTGTTCGAAAATTGCAACACATTGGTTTTTTTAATTACTAAAGACATCTAATTAATTGTAGCAAAATGGTATTAAAATCCAGTTTTCATCTAAAATTTTGTAGTAAATCCAAATCTAAGTTAAGAATGGCATTTGGGTTGAGAAAATAACGAGAAATCACAGAAAACTATTAAAAAGGCGTAAAATTTCAGAAAAATTGTGAATTTGGCCATTTAAGTAAAAGTTTAAGTGAATACCAATTTATTCTTTGATATAAGAGCTGTGGTTATGTTAACCTTAAACTATGTACTTTTTAACAACTTTTTCTAAATTTTAGGCAAAAAAGATGTTTTTGAGATACGATTTTTTAAGAAAGTGAGGGTTCTTCGAAATTTGATTTCCTTGTTGGTTGGGCTATTTTTAAAACCGGTATTATTTTCAGCGGAAGATTTGACATCGAGCATGTATTTTTGGGTATTTTTTCAGCATCTAGAGCCTGCTAGGCAAAAAGCACATAAAAAATGTAATGTTACTCAAATGCAATAAAATTTACATTAATAGATTTGTCTCTAAATTACAATTATTTCATATCATTGGTCCAACTCTGAATTTTGATTAATAACGGCGAAAATTGATATAAATAAATCTAAAATCAATGGGTATCTACGTGAGTTAGAGTGAGAAAAGGGATTTTGTGAATCGGCAGTTCATAAATCTTTCTGCAGGTATTAAGGCAATTGTCGTAATGACTAATGAGGCTTACTCTTATCTTATAGATAATAAATGACAACGTACTTCCAGTGACGCGCCGCAGTGCGGGGGTTTTTATACATAAAGGTCTTTAACTCACTGATAAGGATTTAACCGAATTTTATATAGTTATCAATATTTAATTAGGACTTAAATTGCATTCCACTGTGTTATAACATTATCGATAAAATACTAGAAAATTAGGCGAATCGTTTACTTTTAGAAAGAATCACAAAATTTTGTCACTAGTCAACTTTATCTAGTAATTACTATAAATAGGGTCACTACGTTTCGCCAAGTGTTTAGTTTGTGTCGAACTGTCATTACTCTAGTTTAATTAGTGAAAATGCAGTGTTATATTTGTGACGTTCGAGTTCGTGCTAGAGGATTTCATCCAATTGAGAACTTAGATAATCTTCCGCCAAGATTTTTAGAAATTGCAAAAATATTACTAATCTACTACAATAGTAGAATAATAATCTACCAGAAGCCAATTTTAATGTTTGGATTGTAATTCACATAAACTGCTACATCTATACATCATTGAAGAAATTACACCTCAGTTACATGATGAAGAAACTACAAGAAGAATATACCAAGGCTGGCCTAGATATTAACCTTGCGAAAACAAAGTACCTATCTACAAGTGAAGAAGACATAAAAGATCTACAAATTGATGATAACGTAACAATTAAAGAAAAGGATAAATTCAAATACTTGGGGTTTCTAATCACGAAAAAGGCAACAACAGGGGAAGAAATTAAGAAATGATTATTACAAACAAGAACAACAATCCGACAACTTAACTCAGTATGGTGGAATAGATACTTAAATATGAAGAAAAAACACAGATTTATAAAACATTAGTGCAAAGTATTATGACATATGGGACTGAAAATTGAGTTATAAACAAGAAAAATAGCAGCAGTAAGATAGTGGCAACAGAGATGGAGTGCCTGCGAAGATGCTGCAGAGTAATAAGAATGGATAGGAGGAGTGATGACGAAATAAAGCAAAGAACATTAATAGAAACAGACATACTAACATATATAGAACAAAAAAGTCTAAACCAGTATCGACATGTACGAAGAACTAGCGACAGCAGATCGATAAAAATAATAACCGAATAGAGCCTCATAGAAAGGAGGAAAAGAGGACGACCCTGGATCCTGGAGGACGAAGTGGACGACGTCATGAGTCTTCTTCTTCTTGTCGAAGATTGGAAATCATCAAGGCTATCCTGACCTTGTTTACAGCTGACCTAAAGAGTATATTAGTGGTACAGCCAAACCACTCTCTCAAATTACGCAATCATGACATTCTTCTACGGCCTGGATTCCGTTTTCCTTCTATTTTTCCTTGTATTATATTTTGAAGTAATGCGTTTTTATGGCCTCTAATCGTTGACAAAATTTCTGGGTCTTTTCCTATCCTTCGCATTACTTTAAAGTTTGAGACCCTTTTAACCAAACTTATCTTTAGCTTTCGACGGTAGCACCACATCTCGAAACTTTCAATATTTTTTATGTTGTTTTTTTGAGAGTCCAGGCCTCTACACCGTATAATAACGTGTTAAATACGTAGCCCCTTAGCAATCTTAATCTTAGAGGGATGCTTATATCTCTGTTGCAGAACGATTTCCTCATCTTTATGAAGGTGGCCCTGGCAATTTCGATACGTCTTTTTATTTCATTGTTTTGGTTTCCAGTTTCGTTTATTGAAGTCCCCAAGTATTTGTAACTTGATACTTTTTCCATTTGAATACCGTTTATACTAATATGTGCTGGTTGTGCCATGTTCTTACTGAAGACCACATACTTGGTTTTTTTGATATTGATACTTATGCCATAATTGTTGCAGGCAATATTTATATTTGTAAGTAATCGTTGTAACTCACGCCATGAGTAAGAGAGGCCTAAACGATGGAGAATGGGACAACATAGAGAGATGAAAACGGTTAGCGAGGGAAGGCAGTATATATGGGTATGATGAAAATGTGAACGCTTGTAGATTCAAGTGTGCATTGCAAAGAATTAATTTATATTTCGTATGTGAGAGAGCTAGAAATCTTGAACGTTTATAATTAGAAACTAGAGTAAATATTTACATGAAACCAGACATTTTTGTAGGAAAGGGTGCTTTATATTGCAGTGATCACAAAAATGATGACGGTATGTTTATTATAGTAGAGAATTATAATATAGTAGAGAATTTGCGTGGTGTTATGCGTAATGTTAACTTACGTCCAAAAAAAAATTTTCGGGGTTGTTTTAAGCTCAAACGTTACGTCTGACAGCAATTGAAAATACTACTAGTCATTTTGACACATAAAAATACATTCAAGAAGACGACTTTAAAGCATTGACAAACTTGAGCAAAAATAATTTTCAAGATCATTTTGCTTATTGTGATAAGGTCGTAGTTTATGACAGAAAGAGGATTATTAGTAAAAAGAATTTAATTACATTTCTAATGAAATTAAAATACAATTTATTTGACGAATTATTAAAAATTTTGTGCATATATTCTACTTGATCCAACGTTAGTCGGACAATAACTGCAGTACCTACGTATAAATTTTTGTCAATCGTTTATTAGAGAAAATCTGGGTTTAGAAGCTATTGGTCGCCAATAATTGATTAAAACCCATGTTACAAGTTTTGCTAACTTTTTTGTAAAATCTGAATCCTGACAATCCTCAAGCGAGTATTTACATGGATGGAACATATTTCAAAATTTTTAAATCGTCCAAAGTCTTCGCCAAACTTTCTGTCTACATAAGGTTTATCATTTAATTAAACCTGTTTTAATAGTCGGACCTGACGGATATATTTTGGACGTACAAGGCCCCTATTTTTCTGATTTATGAAAAAATGCTGTTGCAATTTTACATCACCTTAAAAATAAGGAACAAGAGAAGCAAATAGCTTGCGTAACTGACTGCAATCAAATGATATTGTAATTGTAAATAGAGGTTATAGTGATGTTATTGATTAATTGTAATTACTAAATCATTTAGGCCCAAAATGTCATATGCAGCCACTTCTATTAAGAGGAAAAAACAGTTATTATTATTTTAAATATTTTCCACCCATTCAAATGCAAGGTCCAGAAACAATGAAGGAATTGGCCTCATAGAAACTGATTACAGGTTTTATGTATATCTACCATACATTAATAATAAAAAAATAGTAATCACATTTAAGCAGGCGAAGCACTCCTAATATTTTTTCACGTACGCCTACAACTACCTAACTGTGTAGTTTTTAAAACCCTTTATCGGGAATTGTAACCATATGGTTGCACTGATTTCAAAGTACACTGCTGCACGTTCCCTGCCTTTTACATACAAAGGAACGATGTTACCGAGTGGTTACATTGTGTGTCGAAGAGGGGGGTAACAGTCGTAAAACACAGAGTTGAAATTAACTACTCGTTTCATCAATTTGTTTTGGCGGTCACAGGTGACGTTTGAGGCGATGGTAAACACAGATTGCAGAAAGTGTTGTTTTAGGTAAGTTTATTTACGATTTGAAAGATTTTATTATTCAAACTTATTTCAGGCCTACTATTTAATGTTTCTACCATTATGTACATACATTATTTGTAGTATTTGATATTAAATTGCATCTGAAAATCAAATGTATCTATCTGGTTACTTTGCCCCATAACGATTTTTTAATTTTCAATAAATATGGATGTGGAAAATTTGTTGACAGAAATACCAACTCGCTCTTTTTACGGAAAAAATAAGTGTAGATTGCCGCCAGTAGATCCTCCATATCTGATGGGTCTGATACTTCTGATGACGAAGAGCCTGTTTTGAAATCTATACAGAAACCGGTATCACTTCAGTTGTCAGGTAAAGTATGGTTGTATATGGTTTATGGATCAGTGATTGGATCAGGATCATATGATTTTAGCATATTAGAACACGATGAACACATTTAAGAATATAACATTGCTGGTGTGGATCCTACCCCAGGCAGGTCGAGCAAACCGCCATGCAAAAAAAAAGAAAAAGTCCAAACCTACATATAATTGGTTGAAAGAAGATATAAAAGCTGTAAAAAGTAAAGTTTGATTGCAAATTCTAATGAAGAAATATTATCCCCACTCAAATATTTCACGAATTTTTTTTCATTTTATGTTTTTTATAAAATAGTAGAGCAAACAAATCTTTACAGTACTCAAGAGAGGGGAGACAGCATTACCACTAATCATAAAGAAATGACAGACTTTATTTCTATTCTTCTTCTAATGGGAATAATAAAACTAGAGGCATATGAAGACTATTGGGCAGCTGGTACTAGAGTCAAATAAATTGCTAGTATTATGCAAGTAAAACTATTCAAATTACTTAGACTTTATATCCATTTCAATGACTTGTTACACCGACTACCAAAGACAGATTTGTCAAGATACGACCTCTTATTAAGGATATTCGTCAGAATTGTCGGAAATTTCATCTTGAAAATGACTACTCTATTGATGAGACGATGGTGGCGTATAAAGGAACACGTGCAGGTAACTTACGGCAATACATAAAAACAAACCCCACAAATGGGGTTATAAATTTTTCGTAATTGCTGGAGTCTCTGGATGTATACTAGAGTGGATACCTTACCAAGATTCAACTACTTTTCCCGAAGTAAAAGAAACTCGAAATGAACTAACAGAAAAAGAGGATTCATTGGGTGTTGGAGCCAGTGTCATTATTTTCCTATGCAAGTCTCTCCATGAGCCTCATAACAGCATAGTATATTTTGATAACTATTTTTCTAGCCTTGCTCTTTTTTCTTATTAGAAAAATGCAATGAAACTCTTGAGTTTAGACACTTTACGAGCTGATAGAATTGGAGATTGCCCAATTGACAGTGACAAGATTTTGAAAAATTGAAAAAGCAAGGAAGGAGAACGTATGACTATAAGGCTGACAAAGAGAATGGTGTGATCGTTATCAGATGGGTTGACAATAAATATGTGTTACTTGGTGGCACAGCTTATGGAGTCGAGCCAACGAGTTCAGTAAAAAGGTATTACAAAACTGCTAAAATGAAAATCGATATTGTATGTCCATCCAATGCGCTGATGGGTCTTTAAAATGTCGTGTAAAGCTAAGCGATGGTATTATTCAATATTTGCCTATCTTCTGGATATAAGCGTCGTAAATCCTTGGCTTATCTATCGGAATGATTGTGAGGTTTTAAATATAAAACATATAAACCTTTAAAATTTTTCGAAAAAAACTTGCATCCTCATTAGTTAATGCCGGGAAGGAATGTCGACGTGGTAGACCTAGCTCTTTGAATATGGTTTCAATAGAAAAAATTAAATATTTCGTTATTGCTAGACCAGATAATACGACAAGAAAAGATTGTGTTGGCCATTGGCCTGTCCACATAACGAAAGGGAGGTGTAGGTACTGTCAAAAGGGTACAAGTCGATTTCCGTGTGAGAAATGTAATGCTATGCTTTGTATCACATTGTTTTGTGTCATTTCATAAGGTTTTAAATAAAACCATGAATGGTCAATGTGACCATATGGTTACATTATCAAACTTTTTTATTTGCAATATATTTGTTATAAATCAAATGTTTTTACGTTATTTTGTCACTTTTAACACCCCAGTCAAATTTTAAATTTTGTCATTTATGATATACGCCTTGGCCCGATAAAGGGTTAAGCAATGGTCATAAACTTTAATAACAATTTACGCCATTAATAATCCAAATTCAAAGTTGGCACAATAATATAAAATGATTGTAATTTTGGAACGAATCTATTCATGTAAATTTTATTGCATTTTAGTGACATTACATTTTCTACAAGATGTGTTTCTCTTCTTTAAGCCAAATTGAGAAGGGTCGCGTGACCAATTTTGAATAGTTGACGTGGAATTACTAATCGATAATATTTACAAAAGCAATAATTGATAAATAAACACCTTCGACGGTAGTATTTATAATTGCGTTTCTGGTTTAATGGATAAGACTACATCGCAAACTTTTCTTAAGATATGTTTCTTATTTACTACTCAAGATTAAGGCAAAAATCATGGAAGCTATTTATGCAAACAGGAACAAATCTGATCAAAGAGTAAACATAAATTCAACTTTATTTCTGCCTACTATTCACTTTACCAGATTAAATTTGTGACAAATAATATATTAGTTTATTAACCCTACGTTAGGCGCGTGGTCTACGACTGTAGACCACATCTGTTTGAACGACGATTGTCTTGAGTTGGGATATACTATGAGGCTGTGCCGTTCAGTAGCTATTAATAACACCGTAATCTATAAGTTCAGTATGTCCGTTGCAGCAAGCTAGTGAAGTGCTAATTTTTAAACACGTGTAAACACGATTGGTCTACGATACCACGCGCCTAACAGTGTGAAATTATTTTTCGAGTACCTACGTAGTGTTTTTATATAATAAACTTGTCACAAATTAGGTAAGTATTGTTTTTTCTTGAATTGTACTTTTCAGAAATGTATTCATATTTGTCAAACATTTAATTTTGTGTTTTTGCACAAATGTATGCATTATTTTGA
Source organism: Diabrotica undecimpunctata (assembly GCF_040954645.1). Classification (NCBI taxonomy): domain Eukaryota; kingdom Metazoa; phylum Arthropoda; class Insecta; order Coleoptera; family Chrysomelidae; genus Diabrotica; species Diabrotica undecimpunctata. The sequence goes on along the minus strand of NC_092804.1, from coordinate 133,280,146 downwards.
TACATAATTTTATAGTATTTTTTTCTTTGTTTCAGAGAAACATGTCTGACTCTAAGAAAAGGCGTACACAGAGTAGTACAGACCCAGCTGTATGGTTAAGATGGTTTGAATAGGAATCAGGTGGAGACGAGAGCCCAGTAGATGAAAATGAGGAAGATGAAGAAGAAGAAAATGAAAATATAGTGGAAAGAAGCGATCATGAGACTGACTCAGAACTAGAACTCACATCAGATGAAGATGAATCACAAAGCGACGATAAACAAATTGGTGATGGCAAATTTTACAAAGGTAAGGATATGACGACAAAGTGGAGAAAGGATTGTAGTAATGTACAAGTGCGAACGCGTTCTCATAATCTTCTAATATACTTACCCGGACCAAAACGTGATGCCCTCAATGCAATGCTTGCAATTGACTGTTTTGTCTGACGCAATCATTCGAATAATAGTTTGTTCAACGAATATATATATATATATATATATATATATATATATATATATATATATATATATATATGTAAATACTTTTTTCTTTTTGGGTGTGGTAGTCAATAAAAAATAGAGCTTTGCTAAGGCGTACTATTTATTCTGAATCCAAGCTTTCGGTGGTTTTTTGCCACCTTTATCAAGGTCTACAAAGAAAATTACTATGAAGTAACAAACTGAATGGTGCCAAACAGGCTGTAAAAAACTATAAAAAACTTACCCGAATGTAAGATTCGTGGCATAAACAACAACGTTAAATAACATGATAAAACTGAGGTTGCAACTAAACTTAAAAATGTTACTGTTAAAAAACACTTTAAAAATTACTAAAAACGTTAAAAGTTAAAAACAAAATGTAGGACGACATGTTGAAAACAGTCGTCGTTGCAGGCTTGATTTCAGTCACATTTCACGAGCAGAAAGAGAAAGTGAGTGGATAATTATTGTTTAAATAGTTTGGAGAAAATACAAAAAACAACTTTGAAAATAACGTCTAACAGAATACTATTAGTGAATTTTTAGTACTGCCAACTGTATTACCAACTTGAAATTAAGCGGGAAATTAAAAATGTAAATTATAACATAAGCAATCGAAAGAAAATAGTATTTAGTAAATAGGTTTAGAAAAAACAACTCAAAACAAAACAAAACTGAATTAGTAATTGCAGTTTGATCGTAAATATTCAATTAATAATGATATTTCAAAAAAGGAAAGAACCAAAGAAAACTCTGAGATGCAAAATAGCTCAGTCAAAAGTCAATATAAAATTGTAAATTTTGCTAAGATTCTGGATCTCAGATCTCTTATTAAGATTGTTATTATCACTCTTGCTGATATGTACCATCTCTAAGAAAGTTCTCTTGAATTTATTTTTCTCTCTGGCTAATATTTTTACATTGTTGAAATCTATCTTATGGTCTAGATCGATAGTATGCTCTGCCAAAGCACAAGTAGGTTTGTTTAATCTACAATCACTCTTATGAGAAATAATACGGCTAGACAGATTCCTTCCAGTTTCACCAATGTACGTGGATGGACATTCAGTACATTGAATGCAATAAACAACATCTGTAGTCTCTAGAGTGGTTAGGGGTTGTTTTATTTTGCTATACAGCTGACGTATGGTTTTGATGTTCTTGTTAGCTATTTTGATATTCTTAAAGTCTTTAAAAATCTTAGTGAGTTCAACGGTTAGTTTCGGAATATATGGAAGGGCATAAAAATACACACTTGTTGGAGCAGAAATATTTTGTGCTGAGGGCACTGATTGTGACATAGTAAGTATGTTGTTTCTATTAACAAAGGGGACATTAAAAATTAATTTATTTATCAGTCTTAGAGGATATGAATTTTCAACAAAAATATTGCGTAAGAGGTTGAGATCATGTTGGAGATAATCCGGATGAGACAACCTTTTGACACGTTCTTTCATCGCTAGGACTAAATTAGTTTTCATCCTCGGGGGGTGGTAGGAGTGGTAGCTTATGAATCTATTGCTACATATGGGTTTTCTATACCATTGTGTTTTCACAACATTATCCTCACATCTATGCAAACTCATGTCAAGGAAAGGCAAAGATCCCTCCCGCTCCTCCTCGCATGTGAATTGCAAGTGTGGGTTTTGTTGGTTGAAAACATTTAACGTAGAGTGTATGGAGTCTGCAGGTAGTGCCAAGATTCAGTCATCCACATATCTCTTTATGAACGGTATTTCAAAATACTGTTTTTTGTATTTTCTCCAAACTATTTAAACAATAATTATCCACTCACTTTCTCTTTCTGCTCGTGAAATGTGACTGAAATCAAGCCTGCAACGACGACTGTTTTCAACATGTCGTCCTACATTTTGTTTTTAACTTTTAACGTTTTTAGTAATTTTTAAAGTGTTTTTTAACAGTAACATTTTTAAGTTTAGTTGCAACCTCAGTTTTATCATGTTATTTAACGTTGTTGTTTATGCCACGAATCTTACATTCGGGTAAGTTTTTTATAGTTTTTTACAGCCTGTTTGGCACCATTCAGTTTGTTACTTCATAGTAATTTTCTTTGTAGACCTTGATAAAGGTGGCAAAAAACCACCGAAAGCTTGGATTCAGAATAAATAGTACGCCTTAGCAAAGCTCTATTTTTTATTGACTACCACACCCAAAAAGAAAAAAGTATTTACATATATTTTTTCCAAACTAGTCAAAAAACTTTGGACTACTTTTTCTATATATATATATATATATATATATATATATATATATATATATATATATATATATATATATATATATTCAGAACATAAAAGAGCGATTTTGTAGGGAACGGGATGCTAGATTAACTGATGAAACGGAGATAAGAGCATTGATAGGAATTTTGTTTTTAACAGGAACACTGAGAAGTTCAAGAAAAAACGCTCGCAAAGTATGGGATAATTCCAAAGGCAATGAAGTCGAATCATGTTACCTCGCTATGAGCGAAAAACGGTTTAGATTTTTACTCCGTTGTTTAAGATTTGACGATATCAATACAGGAACAGAAAGAAGGGAATTAGACAAATTAGCACCCATTAGAAATGTTTTCGAAATTTTCTTGGCTAATTTTCAAAATAATTTCATCTCTAGTGCGTATCTGACTGTTGACGAGCAATTATTGGCTTTTAGAGGACGCTGCTCATTTAAGCAATATATACCCAATAAACCAGCAAAGTATGGGATAAAGATGTTGCCGCTGGTTGATGTGAAAACCTTTTACACTTTCAATCTCGAAACAAATGTCGGAACTCAACCTGATGGCCCGTATAAGGTTAGCAATACTGCTGAAGATATTGTACTACGATTGGTGCAGCCAATAGAGGGAATTCATCGTAATATTACAGGCGATAATTGGTGCACCAGTATTCCATTGACCAGAAAATTGCTACATCAAAAAAAATTAACTTATCTCGGTACAATGCGCAAGAATAAGCATAAGATCCCCGCTGAGTTCTTGCCTAATAAAAAAAGAGAAGAGAAAACCTCTATCTTTGGTTTTCAGGAGGATATAACATTGGTGTCTTATTGTCCCAAAAGAAACAAGTCTGTTATTTTGGTATCTTCAATGCACCACGATAATGCCATTGATCCAAAAACAGGGGATTCCAAAAAACCTGATATCGTCACTCGATATAACAAAACTAAAATTGGTGTAGATTGTGTCGATCATTTATGTGTAAACTACAATGTTGCAAGAAACACGTGTCGTTGGCCAATGGTAATATTTTTCGACCTTTTGAATATATCGGGTATAAACGCTCTTTGCGTATATAAAGGAAATTATTCCTTTAAACCAAAGTCAAGAGAAGTGAGTTTATTGAGCAATTTGCTTGGGAATTGATCAAGCCTCAGATAGAGGCGAGGTCAACTAACACCTACGTGCCAGTAGAACTAAGAAGACGCGCGCGTTCTCTTCTTGGAATTGAAGCCCCGCCTGCACCACCGGAAAAACCAGAAAACTACGTAGGACGTTGTCATATTTGTCCTCGAGCCTGCAACAAATCTACAAGAAAAGCTTGTGTAAAATGCAACCACTAAATAATGGTTTGACTGACTAAATATATACTTATTTTGTGCTCACTTTCATGACTTTCAAATGATTTTTTTTTGTCAATTTTGTAATATTAGGTAAGCTTAGTATGTATTCGTATCAGAAAATTACATTTGGTTTAATTTTAGGGCACTAAGAATTTTATGTTGTTGTTCAAAACTTATCCCAGAATAATAAAGGTAGAAAACATGCTTTCCGTTTTTTTTAAGTAACTACACACAGATATAATGTATATTAATTAAAATGAATTTTATGTTAAAATATATTTATAAAAAAATCTATTTTTAATATCCTTTTAAAAATTTATCACATCAGATGTCAATTAATAATAAAAGAAAATGGTCTACATATGTAGACCACGCGCTCAAGGCCGCTACAAAATACCACGCGCCTAACGTAGGGTTAAAAGCGATTGTAACCTGACACTATTTTTTCTAAATCTCAAGACATCAAACACACATATTCAAAATAAACCGGGTTTTTATGGTAAGCCATTTATTGTCGTAGCCCCCAAACACGGACGCTCGTATATTTGTTTTTCATGACCTTGAATTTTTCTACACAAATAACTTTCTACTAGCGTTGAAGAATCACTCCAGAAGCTGAAAGCCGCTCTAAATTATGAATGCCCTCCGAACTACGTTGAGAAGCTGGTTTTTGTGACGTTTATTTCATTCTTTGGTTTTCTAAGCAATGTAGTTTTAATCATAAATTCAATGAATACTAAATAAACCATTTTAAATAGAAGTATAGTTAATTTTCGAAATTAAATTAAATTCGAATTATATTAATGTAAGAAGATAAATTTAAATGGATTTAAATTTACAGTATAAATCTTTGCATTTAAATAAATTGATTATTTTTTTATTTTACACTATTTTACTACAATGATTTTACTTAGTAATTTGTATTTCTAACTACGCTTCTATGCTGTAATTGAATATATTATTGACATCTCTGACTATTGACTTCCGTATACATGACGTCATCGATTTTTGAAGCGAAGCTTCTATAGTGTCATTATATTACTTTTTCTCTATAGTAAAATACTGAGGCGAGCGTCACGAAAGTATCGCCACTAGATGGAGTCACGGGTAGCGTCACGAAATAGCGATCTTCACATCGATTCACTACTCTCCATCAATTTATTTCTAGTCATAATATATTTATTCTAAAAATTAAAAAAAATATCTGTCAATACACGATGTAGTCAAACAAACAAATAAAAGATTACTAATAGAATTCCATTCGTAACGATTCTCTAAAGGTCAAAATTTAAAAGTCATCATAAATGTCACTAACAATTTTATTCTAGACACTTCTCGTTTTAAAATAATTTCCTAGAAATACAATGTCGCATTTTTACAATTATCACTTCGAAGCTTGTAATAAAGTGCGACAAAAAGAGTTTTTAGTAAAAAATTTTAAATTTTTATACCTACATTTTGGCAGAGATTTCTAAAGCAGCGCATATTAAATATGGCTTTTTACGAAATAACCGTCACAGTAAACAGTTGGAAGAGTCCATTTAGGCCACGATGGAAGTCCATTACACAACATGTAAACTTTATCAAATTAATAAGTAAATAATAAAATTACTGTTTACTACAATTTTAAAAATAATATTTAAATTTTAAAAATAGAGAAAATATAATACAAAGCTTCGCGCTACTACCACTTTACCAGCCTATGGCACCACTTTTTTTGACATATTTTTTCACTTTCAAATTTTACAATAATAGACGATTTGAAATATGTATAGCAGGTATATTCCAATGTCATTCGTTTCTGAATTGGATCAATATTGTGTTCAACATTTTAACGTAAAATTTAATTTTTCTGCAGTCGTCCCGGAAATAAAACTTTCGATATGATTTATTAAATCGAGAGTACCATTTTACACAACTAGTAACGAAAGTAGCTACTTTCGGAACTATTTTTTTCACCGGAACGATTTTGTGTAGCTAGGTAACGGCTTTGACAATTACATCAACTTTGTATTTTACTATGACAATGCTTGTCATTTAAGATTAGTGTGTTTTTGTTCAGTTTTTCGCTTTTCAATTTCAAGAAATGGAAATCAGCAGTGAAAACAAAGCCAAAATGGTTCCAGATGAGATTAGGGAAACTGCCAAAGCCGCGATGGTTCCGGCACATTTATCAGCCACCCGCTTCCGTGAAAAATTTTTGTAAATCTTGAAAATATACATTATTTTAAGCTATTTCCAAAAAAAAATTTGCTGAATTTCCATTTGTTTAAATTAAAAATGACTTTGAAAATTGAAAATTTCACACTTTTTGGGCGGCCATATTGATAGTTGACTGCGACGTTTCCAAATCTATAAAAATGTATAGTATCACAAATATTCTCTATAATTTTAATTTTATGATATATTTTTTGAAGGGAATACTTCTTTTTACGTAATATACGTGCATAAACACTTATTACTCTGCTCATCGACTTATAAATACTATTTTAGAATATAATGATAATCTAAATGCAGCAATTGAACATAAATACTAGATAATAATGAAAAATAAAAATGATTAATAAATTCTGTATTATATTTAACAAATTTTAGAAATTACTAAAATCATTAAACAAAATTTTTAAAGAAAAAAATAAGTTTCTTATATTTTAAAGAACTGAAATTCTTCTTATTCCTCTTTATAAGCAATTCTGCATGTTCATTGGCGGATTAATACCTCTATGGAAGGCTGTCATTCCACTTATCTCTTGCTATTTTGATGACACTGGTCTCCTCCATTCTGCTTATGTTGTTATTCCATGTTTTTTTTCAATTTTGTGGTCATTTATCTATACACTGTACGTTACATTTTCTTCTAATTTCACCACTTATCTTTTGATCTCCGAGCGTAGTTCCTGTAATTTTTCTCATTACTAAAGAACTTAAATGTGCGGTGTTATTATAAAAAAATTAACAATTAAGTAATATATTAACGATTCATTTTTAAATGAGGAACACTTTACGTTTTTATACTAGCTTCAGTGGTAAATATACAACAATTGGAACTATATGCAATAGACTAATAGTTTACCTGTGCAAGGTCGATATGGAAAATCGTGGAAAATGTTAAAAAAAATATATTGAACGTCTTGTTATGTTTAGCAGACAGATGGTGATCTACAAACGTCGGTAGGTCATCTCATAGCCCCGAAAAGGAACTCAATCTATCCTAAACTAAATAAAAATAATTAAGGTAAAATATATTAATCGGTGTATATTATTAAGATATTATTAAGATAAAAATATACGAGATAAAAATATAGAAACCAAAACTAATTTAAGATAAATATATATATATATGTATATATATATATATATATATATATATATATATATATATATATATATATTTATATATATAGTTAGACATAGACGCCGACATTGTCTAACTTTACATTTAAATTTTTTCAATCCAATATTTTGTAAATATTGAATTAATTCAGTATCGCTTTTTTGTGTTATATTATTTATATCAATAATAGAATTCACTTTCATTTTTCAGGAATAAAACCAAAACAAATTAAACTTGTTTTGACAATTTATAAATTTTATGATTTGTTTAAATAAATATCATTTAAAATATATTTAAAAACTGAAACAAACCTATCACAAAAATTGGCAACCTCGCACAGTCGCTGTCAAACTTCAATGCAAACAACCATAATAAATCAAACAGGTTATATGAGCAAAATTTATTATTTTGTTGATATCAACAACTATTTCATTATAATCCAATGTTCTAATAAAAATTACTAAATATTACACACTAATATGATATAATTAAAAGGTTAGTAGTAATATATAAGTTTGTTTTATAAAAATATGTCTCAAATTAGGGTGGCTAATAAATGTGCTGGCACCACACTTAACATTAAACATAATATAGATACGAGCCGTATAAGCCGCTATCCAACAGTTATTGCTTTCCTTAAAAGAAAATCTATCGGCTTTTTCTTATGGTGCCCTATTCGATTAGTGGATGTTGGCGACAATTCTGGCATACTCCTCTCGGTCTTGAGTGGCTCTAAAGAGTGCATGGGCATCGAGGTTTGTCCAATCCCTTATGTTTTTAAGCCATGAGTATTTTATTCTTCCGATGTCCCGTTTTTCTTCTGTCGGCTACAACCGAAAAAAATCGAAAGTATTTAAAAGAACTAGATAAATTTTTGTTACAAGCTGAAGATAAGATCTACTTAATAAAAAATTAAATCTAATTCCTCTTCTTTTTATTATTTTTTTTTTTTTGTAAATCTTAGATTGCATTAATAATTGGTGTTTGTTATAAAACTTAAGAGGTCGCTGGTTAAATGATATTAGATAAATAATAATGAAGAAAAAATGCAATCTTTTGTTTGTAAATGAATTAGCGAAAAATAGCAAATACAACTGAGAATAAATTATGATATTAACTAGCCTTACTCATTATTGTTGTCTGTACAAAGAATGTAAACTTACCTTTTGAAATATTGCGGTTTCGTAGCCAGTGGAATATCATTGATGCCACGTCGCGACGCCCGGGAACGCCGAGGCTCGATAGGAGGAGAACTGATAAAACTAGGTCCGTTTGGTTCGCTGTCTTGGGATGAAGTGTAAGTGTCGTCTTGAGATCGTCAGAAACCGTATTCGAGGTATTCGCAAAATACAAAAGAGAAGCCAAATTCTCCGCACTTAAGACATAATAAATGAGATAGCCAGTTTAACAATTTTACGAAATAACAGGAAGCAATATATTTTAACAAAGCCGTTACTAAAAGACACTAAAAGAAAAATATTAATAGTAAAAATATGAAAAGAAATAGAAAAGAAGAAATACTTTCCCAAACAATTGGTTTTGGCAGGCGCTTGTCGTCGTATAGAGCTTTGTAAAATAAATTTAGATGATATAGACGACAAGATAACCATGTTAGTAATTAAAATTCCTAAGAATTCCTAGAATTTCTTAAATTACCGCATCCCAAAGAATACACCGAGCACTGTCTATGAAGGAGCTCAGCCACATTACTGGCTGATAGTGGTGGTACTATAATTAACTTGAAAAGACACGGAGAATGAAAATCAACTAATGTAGCAGAGTGATATGTAGAAAATTCTTTAAGAAATAAAATTCACATAGCTTCACAGATTGAAAATGGCCGCAAATAAGTTATTATCTCAAAAAATAGTAAAAGTATCGACACGTCTAACACTAATTTCAATACTGCCACTTCTGTTAATATTCCTAACAATTTCAATGTAAATAATTGTTATAATTGTGTTAAGATTTTTCTAATGTTGAATTTACGAGAGTAACTTTAAAGTGTTTAATATTAGTTTATAAGCAAAGTTTATCCATATATTCTTTTTAACATACAAAAAGTTTGCAGAAAAAATATTGTACGTAACACGATCCGAAAGTAATTTTAGTATACTAAAATTCACATTCAGATGGCAGCGTTACAGAGATAGGCCTGTGCTTTCTATATGTCAGAACTAACTACAGGGTTGTCAAAGTTTTTAATCGTACGGTATGGGCCAGCCCCTATAAAAGAATTATAATTTGGGAAATATTTATGAACGTACAATGGAAAAATATTGCTTTTTGAAGTTTTTTTTTAAATTATATAATTTTTCTGTTGCTATTTTAAAAATAGAAAGTTATATTTCAGGAATCTAGTTTTTTCGGTTGTATACCTTCTTTTCAAAATTGTTTGCAATTCGTGGAAATGAAATAATTATTTGTACAATCCCTTTTTAATCTTATATTATTTTAATGACACCAAACTTTCTCTACTTGAATTTACAGTTACAGACATTAGAAAATAATTAAAAATTAAGAAAATATAATTATAAATTCAAAATTATTCTTTAATGCCTGCAATTATAAATTCAGCTAGATAAAATGTTGGAAATCATTAAAAGGATATTTAGTTGATGTCAGACGTTTGTGTCGTGTCAATCTCAATAAGTGTAATAAAATTCAAAAACAGTAATTTTTTAAATAGCGAATGCACAAAAATAGTGTTAAATGTTTTTAACTATTTGTCAAACAGTAACAATGATAAAAGTTTATCAACACTGCGGGAAGTTTCTCCTATGACTGAAGTCTCTGAACGAACGATTATCTGATATATAGAGGTAAAAGTAAAAATGGGCTACTCCCAACTCCCATAAGAAAAAAAGAACCGGTTATTCGATTAGCCGTGAGAATAAATACGATGAAGTAACTCGCTTCGAAATAAGACAAGTAGTGCACGGTTTTTTTATATACATAGTTTTCCAAACCTTGACGTGGTACTAGAAAAAATTAACGAAATGGAGCATCTTTTAAATTTTGATAAGAGAACATTGAGAAGACTATAGCACGACATGGGTTTTATATACAGCAAGCAGGGTAGAAACTCAATAATAATAGAAAAAAATTTTTCAGACGGTTGATAAACGGCGTTGCAATCGGAAATAAAAGATTTATCGTGTTACCATGGGAAAATTTGGAATAGAGTTTAAAATATGAAGAAATACACTTCACAATAATAATCCAAAAAACACGTATTTAATACTGTTTCAAAATCTATCGAATGCCATAAAAAATCGGTTGCCTGTAAAGTCGGTTTTACGGGCGAAGATTTTACGTGACAACGTCTTTTTCTCGGTAGAATATTTATTGATATGAATATTATTAAATTGCACAATAGGAACAAGGAAT